>NC_136067.1:458272881-458896427 GCF_964261635.1 Lissotriton helveticus | reverse complement strand
CGTCCAAGAAGACGGTCACCGCAGCACAGTTCAGATCTATGTCCTGAATGACTGCCAACAGGGTCCGAAGGTTGTGGGCTGTAGCACGGTTTGGTACAAACCCCGCCTGGTCAGGAAGCACTAGTTTTTCTAGGAGGAGGTTTAGCCTAGTGGCCAGGACTTTGGCCAGGATTTTAGTGTCACTATTTAAGAGTGACAAGGGACGGTACGAGTCACACTGGTCAGGTGGTTTGCCGGGTTTAAGCAGCGATAAAATGTGAGCTTCTCTCATGGTCTCAGGCAGGGTGCCCTCCTCCAGCGCCTCATAAAATACCGCCTGAGGATAGGAGCCAATATGGAAACATAGGTCTTATAGAAATCTATAGGGATTCCATCGGACCCAGGGGATTTTCCAGATTTACCCATTATAGCCTCAGTGATTTCGTCCACTTCTAGGTCTAGCGCAAAGAATTAACGTTGCACGTCTCCCAGCCATGCAAGGGCCAAGTCCTCAAAGTAGTCCCTAAGATTTAATGTGGATTGCCTCTGTGACGTGTATAACTGTCTATAATACTCAGTAAGGGTGGACATTTGGTCCGGCAGGGTCCGGCAAGGTGCCCCCTGTGCATTTTGTAGCTCAGTGACATAATTCCGGAATCTGGGGGGTCTAACTGCACCCGCTAACGATTTCCCCGGCCTGTCCCCCTCTCCATATATCCTGGCCTTGCTATGCTTCCCACGGAACCTACACTCTGTCTCGGCCACCTCCATATATTCCGTCATCTTCTCCCTCATGCTAGCCTTCAGGGGCGTGCCTAAACATTTTTAATCCCAGAATAACAGGGTGATAAATCCTCATATACCCTTTTATAATATTGGAACTTATGCACTTTATATTGTTTTCATATGGCTCTATTGCAATGATTTTTATTAATTGTGCAATAAAAATATCTATCAGTAATGAAAAGAATTTAGACAAGTACATAACATAAATTGTTCTTTGAGCACAACCTATAAAAATAGGAACCCTGTCGAGCAAAGGCGTCCAGAACATGCACAGTGTGAGTCCAATTAGCAAAAAGCATCTGTGATGCTGGTTACATACTCATTTTAAATAAGGTTCAATGCTGTTGTTCCTACAGATCCGCATGTACGTCTGAACAGTTGACATATCAACCACCATCCGCATTCTCTCTTCCATGCAGCCATCGAAAAATGGTTTTCTTTAGCGAAATGAGGGCGGCTGTCATGCTGCCGTGAGAAGTAAACAGATCTTCCAGCCTCAGACTTAGACAGATATTGTGAATCTACCTTATCCAGGGAATTGTTAAACATTGGTCAAGTTTCAGACAGTCAGCAATCATGGCCCTTTTGACCGAGGTCTTTGAGCCGATTCTGAGCTACAGGAGGAGTGGTTGCATTCTGATAATCCGTCTATGCAAAGAGTTGTCGTGCTGTTCCTAACAAAAGAACGGATTGGTACAGTCAGTGATGTGGATGGATTATGGGAGGGTGGTTAGAAGTTCACCCTGGGAATCCATTTTGTTGGATTTAATGCCCTCACACACCCTTTCAGGTGTCATGCTTCATCATTTGGGCTTGCTCCACGTTGGGTCGGCGGTGCAATACCCAACGAGCGACACCTCAAGGAGGGGCTCTTTGGCGGAGATCTTTTTCCAACTGCCGTATAGATGAAGTGTGGGTATGGGGCCAGATGCAGGTGGTAGACGTGGGTATTGTGGGTTAAAATAAAGCTAGTGGTACCAAGAGTACTTTATTCAGAGGGCCACTGCTTTGGTTAAAAACGATTACCCTGGAGGAGAGTAATGGAAAATAATGTTTCCAACTCTGATCCAGAGGTTGTTGTAGTCAGGTCAACATGTTTCACGCTATAGAGAGAATATCAAGCTATTCTTCGGGACCACGTTTGACTATGTTAGCAGGTATCTAAGTGTGAGGGAAACTGTCTACATTAATTTATATATGGTGTGGTGTATGTATGCTCCTATGGCTACCACAATATATGTATTTAGGGAGGATAACACTATTATATTACCCTTCTTGCGTTGCGATTGTAAATACCTGTTGAGAGAAAGGCACAAGCATATCACAACGAGCTGTTGATAGAGAAGTACATCAATGACTGTCATATTTGTGCATTTTACATGCCAGTGATGGTCGGTGCGTGTAACAACACCATCGCACAAGTGTAGCAGGCACTCTCAAAAGTGGTAGTTCTGTGAGAGTGACTTGTGAAAATAAAACCATACTAAAAGGTTAAAGAATACCGATATGGTATCCTACAACTATTCAAAACTCACCTAGCATTAAAAACAATCAGGCAACGACAGTGTCCAGGGGGTAAAGCTTCAGGGAGATCTTCCACCATGAGGCTGTATGTATAGGGGGAAGAATCTTACAGGCTGCTGGTTTTATACAGAATCATTGGTGAGAGTCACAATTTTGTAAACACACATTCATCAGTCAAATGGCAAGGTTAAATATCAAGGATTTCTAGTTGAACTTCACTAGAACTATGAGGGGATTGCTGATAAAGGAAAAAGGTTACTGTGTTTGATTTGCCCTTGATTTTAATTATCTGTGTTCGTTACAACAAAATTATTAGTGGCAAAGTGTCAGAGACATATAACTGGTATTTTAATGTAGAGGGAGGCCTAATCAGCTGTGTAGCCCATCTCTCTGTTAGTCTCATAGGTAAATGTGTGAGGAGGAATTCATTGGTATTGGTGTGTATTCCCTGTCTATCAAAGGAGATTGTGTGCAAAGTGGGAGTTAGGGTCTTATCACTTCTATTTCGATATGTCTTTGTAGGGTCCTCTATGCATGACGTCTCCTAGGTGCCCGTTAGGATGGTAGAGCTATCGCTGGTCTATGCTGAACAAGGGCTCTTTTGTATAGCGCGATAGCGGAATACCGGAGCGGTTTGCCGTGCGTGCATGTAACAGCCAAAACCGTTCACGTTCCGAGTCTGTACAGAGCCCCTTATTCGAGCGGAATATCGGAGTAGTTTGTCATGCGTGCATGTATTGGCCTCGGCCGATTAAGCCCAGTGTCTCTAGAGCGCCCGTGGTTTAAATGTAAACTGGAAGAAGGCGGAATATCGGAGTAGTTTGCCATTCGTGCATGTATTAGCCGCGGCCGATTAAGCCCAGTGTAGCTAGAGTGTCCGTGGTTTAAAAGTAAACTGGTAGAAGGCACTGTCCTATTACTGCAACGTTCTACTAAATGTTAGGCAATGGTGGCGGAATTCTCGTGTCTGAGTCACTTACTTGGTAGTATCCTGAGCTGCACGTCTAGCACCTACCCATCGCCGCTGGAACCGGGTGGATGGGTGGTGTGTTCGGACTTCCTGTTTATATGTTAATGTCAGGATGCCAATCATTGGGTCTCTATAATGGCGGCCATCTTTACATATGTAAAACGGCATAGAGTACGAGGATAATATATTTAAGAGGCTATCTGAATGTTTTTTCACCGAATACTTGGTAGTTCAGACACATAAAAGAGAGCAAAAAACCTTTAGTTAGCCCTTTTATACCTTCATCGTAATTGCGAGAAAAAATGTTTTATATATATATATATATATATATATATATATATGCAAAAAAGAAGGAGAGAACTCTGGGTAGGTCTCAGTTTAGGTGGAAAGCAGCTCCTTTTAGAGCACTCTCAACACCAGCGACACTCTAGATCTGCTCACCTCAAATGTCTGTTTTTCTATCAAAGTTTTTAAGCATAGGATTAGACAGTGCTATCCATGCCGAGATAGAAAATGACAAAGTCTTTCGCCATTTAAACAGCAAAGTCTTTAAGCATAGGACTCGTACAGTGCAGTCCTTGCCGAGCTGTCAAATAACAAAAGCCATTTATCACTCCAGGCACAATATTACAGCTTTGAATTGGTAAAATACCAACTCAAGCCAACCTGGAATGAATAAAAGCAACCCCTGACACAGTGTTTCGCTCTAATTAGAGCTCTTCAGAGAGGTATAGGTTTGTCCAGACACAAGGGAGCACCCAGTATTAAGTCAAAACAAAACCCTTTCAGGCATAGAGTGAAGCATAAATTATGCAAAAAAGAAGGAGAGAACTCTGGGTAGGTCTCAGTTTAGGTGGAAAGCAGCTCCTTTTAGAGCACTCTCAACACCAGCGACACTCTAGATCTGCTCACCTCAAATGTCTGTTTTTCTATCAAAGTTTTTAAGCATAGGATTAGACAGTGCTATCCATGCCGAGATAGAAAATGACAAAGTCTTTCGCCATTTAAACAGCAAAGTCTTTAAGCATAGGACTAGTACAGTGCAGTCCTTGCCGAGCTGTCAAATAACAAAAGCCATTTATCACTCCAGGCACAATATTACAGCTTTGAATTGGTAAAATACCAACTCAAGCCAACCTGGAATGAATAAAAGCAACCCCTGACACAGTGTTTCGCTCTAATTAGAGCTCTTCAGAGAGGTATAGCTTTGTCCAGACACAAGGGAGCACCCAGTATTAAGTCAAAACAAAACCCTTTCAGGCATAGAGTGACGCATAAATTATGCAAAAAAGAAGGAGAGAACTCTGGGTAGGTCTCAGTTTAGGTGGAAAGCAGCTCCTTTTAGAGCACTCTCAACACCAGCGACACTCTAGATCTGCTCACCTCAAATGTCTGTTTTTCTATCAAAGTTTTTAAGCATAGAATTAGACAGTGCTATCCATGCCGAGATAGAAAATGACAAAGTCTTTCGCCATTTAAACAGCAAAGTCTTTAAGCATAGGACTAGTACAGTGCAGTCCTTGCCGAGCTGTCAAATAACAAAAGCCATTTATCACTCCAGGCACAATATTACAGCTTTGAATTGGTAAAATACCAACTCAAGCCAACCTGGAATGAATAAAAGCAACCCCTGACACAGTGTTTCGCTCTAATTAGAGCTCTTCAGAGAGGTATAGCTTTGTCCAGACACAAGGGAGCACCCAGTATTAAGTCAAAACAAAACCCTTTCAGGCATAGAGTGACGCATAAATTATGCAAAAAAGAAGGAGAGAACTCTGGGTAGGTCTCAGTTTATGTGGAAAGCAGCTCCTTTTAGAGCACTCTCAACACCAGCGAGACATTTGAGGTGAGCAGATCTAGAGTGTCGCTGGTGTTGAGAGTGCTCTAAAAGGAGCTGCTTTCTACCTAAACTGAGACCTACCCAGAGTTCTCTCCTTCTTTTTTGCATAATTTATGCGTCACTCTATGCCTGAAAGGGTTTTGTTTTGACTTAATACTGGGTGCTCCCTTGTGTCTGGACAAAGCTATACCTCTCTGAAGAGCTCTAATTAGAGCGAAACACTGTGTCAGGGGTTGCTTTTATTCATTCCAGGTTGGCTTGAGTTGGTATTTTACCAATTCAAAGCTGTAATATTGTGCCTGGAGTGATAAATGGCTTTTGTTATTTGACAGCTCGGCAAGGACTGCACTGTACTAGTCCTATGCTTAAAGACTTTGCTGTTTAAATGGCGAAAGACTTTGTCATTTTCTATCTCGGCATGGATAGCACTGTCTAATCCTATGCTTAAAAACTTTGATAGAAAAACAGACATTTGAGGTGAGCAGATCTAGAGTGTCGCTGGTGTGGAGAGTGCTCTAAAAGGAGCTGCTTTCCACCTAAACTGAGACCTACCCAGAGTTCTCTCCTTCTTTTTTGCATAATTTATGCGTCACTCTATGCCTGAAAGGGTTTTGTTTTGACTTAATACTGGGTGCTCCCTTGTGTCTGGACAAAGCTATACCTCTCTGAAGAGCTCTAATTAGAGCGAAACACTGTGTCAGGGGTTGCTTTTATTCATTCCAGGTTGGCTTGAGTTGGTATTTTACCAATTCAAAGCTGTAATATTGTGCCTGGAGTGATAAATGGCTTTTGTTATTTGACAGCTCGGCAAGGACTGCACTGTACTAGTCCTATGCTTAAAGACTTTGCTGTTTAAATGGCGAAAGACTTTGTCATTTTCTATCTCGGCATGGATAGCACTGTCTAATCCTATGCTTAAAAACTTTGATAGAAAAACAGACATTTGAGGTGAGCAGATCTAGAGTGTCGCTGGTGTTGAGAGTGCTCTAAAAGGAGCTGCTTTCCACCTAAACTGAGACCTACCCAGAGTTCTCTCCTTCTTTTTTGCATAATTTATGCGTCACTCTATGCCTGAAAGGGTTTTGTTTTGATATATATATATATATATATATATATATATTCACTGAAAAACCCATAGGTTATAGACCATATATAGTTAGGAAATAGCATTTAGAAAACCTTATTTTACTCACACAAAACCATTGAAATTCCATATATAGTTAGTTGCACTAACTATATATCGCGCACCTGCAATCCACTGCTGATGATGTCACATATTACATCATTCATGACATGGTCAGTGACATCACTGATGACATCACTGATGACATCTCAAATGACATCACTGATGACATCACTGATGACATCTCATTTGACATTACTGATCACATCACTGATGACATCATTCATGTGATGATACAATGAACCTCTTCAGACTCTAATATAACCTTAGATACACTCAGTGTAAACAGACACTCACAGACTGTCACTCATCCATGGAGTTACTCACACACCTAGTCAGTCTTGCAAAGAATCAATCACACCTCGATTTCCTCAACTATATAGTTATACACACCTTACTTATTGGAACATATAATAACACATATTTACTCTGTTATACAATCCCTGATACAAGTTCACAATAATCCATACAGCCACTCACACATTCACTAGCTCTTATGCACAGTTATTTATATATGTCAACTATCACATGTACTGTGTTTTACATATGTACTTACTTTGACATGTAGCACTGAGATATCCATTCACTCACCAATACACTCATGCACACAGTCAACCGCCCATACAGATGTTTCCACATGCACTTTTGAACCCATACATCTAGTGAATCAACTGCTCACACATCTATGCACAGAGTCATACACCTCCCAGACACCCACACACACACTCAGTCTCCCATACAAATACTTGGGCAACTAATCAATAACCCATATAGTTAGTCATATAGCTAATGATCAACACATGCATCAGATTACAAAACAACAGACACAATGATGCACAATTTAAAACAGTTTAGTCACTAACCCATGCACTCAGTGAGACACATTTAATCACTCACTTATACAGTCAGTCATGCACCTACTAAATCCTTCATCCAGACACTTATACATCCACTCATTCTTCAATATGTAAGACATATTTTAACTTTACAGAAGCATACAGTCACTGGATGTTGTCATCAGTGATGTCATCAGTGATGTCATTTGAGATGTCATCAGTGATGTCATCAGTGATGTCACTGACCATGTCATGAATGATGTAATATGTGACATCATCAGCAGTGGATTGCAGGTGCGCGATATATAGTTAGTGCAACTAACTATATATGGAATTTCAATGGTTTTGTGTGAGTAAAATAAGGTTTTCTAAATGCTATTTCCTAACTATATATGGTCTATAACCTATGGTTTTTTCAGTGAATTTTCAAGGTTTTGTAAATGCTAATTCCTAACTATATATGGTCTATAACCTATGGTTTTTTCTGTGAATTTCATTGGTTTTTTAACAGCTAATATCTGTAGCTGTAAAATGTATTCTTCTTTAAATCCAAAAATATATTTTATATGTTTATGAATAATTTTTTTTTAAAATATTTTTTTTTCTTCGTTCCCGCTTCGCGAATCGGGAAGCTTCCCGTTAGCTGACCTTGATGCCGCGAAATAGACCGCGAGCCGGTAAACGTTTCTTTACCGCAAGTGCCGCGTTAGAAAACAACATCGTGACGCCTCCCGTCCGCATGACGTTCCACGTTGTCGCTTGATACGTCATATGACGTGCTACGTTAGCGAACTGGTACGCGAAGCGAGTGCCAAAGCGCAGGTTTCTGGAAGCAAACAGGGAGGCCCTGCAAAGCGCTTAACGTAAACACAGCAAGTCATGTGACTTGGTAATAACACTTTTCATTGGTTCATTTCACTTTTGGTTTCCTAATGATGTAAGACTAGGTCATATAATCTAAAATGAACACTTTTGATTGGTTGAGAACTCTTGTTTTTCCCAAATGATGAAAATCCCTCCTTCTTTCCTCACTCTGACTTTCATCATTGTGAGAGAAAGACCCTTTGTGATCACTGAGCAATGGCTTCTTTAGTAGCTTCAGCTGGTGCTTCCCCACCACCTCCACCACATCCAAGGAAGAGTGGACCACCTGCTCAAGTTGTAATTCAACAAGAAGAAGAAGAAGAGGAACAGGAGGACGAGCACGAAGAGAGGCAGTTTTTGCCTGAGCAGCCCAAGACGTCTCACCGGAAAGAAAACTTCATTTGGCAATTTTTTTAAATTCCCAAAGGTCAGAAAAAAGTAAATGCAAGATACGTAACTTGCCTTATATGTCAAGATAGACTGTCCAGAGGGACCGACAAAAAATACAGTTTCGGAAACTACACAATGCATCGCCATATGACTAGGTGGCATCCTAACAACTACAGTGCTGCACAGTTTCGGAACGACCTAGATAATCTCCCTATTATGGCCAGAAGATCTGTTGTACCGGAAGTAACGGGACCAGAGGGCAGGGAGATGGTGCCAAATATACAAATGAGATTTGGTGAAGTAAAACACACCTGCGTATTTTGCGATGGATTCATTTCCTACGGAGAAAGAAGCATCACTCTGATCAACAGAGCTATTGACTATCATATGCAAGTTTGTCCGAAACGCCCAAAATAATAAATACTTCTTTTTTTTGTTTTGTTGCTCCTGTTGAGCCCTTTACAATGAATCGTTTTCATTGCCCCCTCCAAGAAAAACCCAAAAAAATATAAAACTGTTCCGAAAAATTCAAAAACAGTAAAAAAATGTTCAGAAAAATAAAAAAAAAAGTTCTTTTCAGAACTACCTCCCGGTTATTAAAAAATTGGTACAATATTTGGAACTGTGCCAACCTCTATTTCTCTTAGTTCGCTTCCTAGTTCGCTCGCTGGTACGCGAACTGGAAGCGAACCAAAAACAGTAAGTATAAGGGAAGGAAACACACACTTATGTTAAAAGAAAGACAGCTATAGGGGAGTAAACTAGAGATACTATTACCCATAATCCACTACTGATGATGTCACATATTACATCATTCATGACATGCTCAGTGACATCATCAGCAGAGGATTGCGGGTTTTTTGGCAACATGCCTTATCCACGGTTTAATAACGCTGCCTTTTGCTTTATATAAGTTTTCAAATTGTATGAAATATATACCAATAGGTCTTTATGAACCTTTAGGTAGTGCTTTTGTTCATGAGGTCTGGTCGCTTCCATACACATACAGATGTTTCAAAGATGATCAAGAAGTTTATCTGAATGGAGAGGAATGCACTGAGACGCCAGATCATTCACTAATGTGTAGGCACATACAGTTACACGATTCATGCAACAAACACCGACCAAATATGGCTTGCGTGTTGCAAGGCACGCCAGTTCCTGCTATCATCCCCACGTTCAAGTTGTTGGAAAATGGTAGTTATTTGATGCTCAATAATGAAGATTGTTCTGAGTTAATTAAAAGTATTCCTTTTATCGTAACAGTAAGTGAACGGGTTATTTGCTGCAGAAATGTTCTATTTCCTCCCACACATGAACATAGGGAGTTTTCAATCTGGCCACAAATACCAACCTTGGGACACGTTTCAACGGCATGACAAGAATAAGAGCTCTTTTGTCTCAGAGAGAGGTGGCCTTGAGTTCGGCCCGTGAAACTTTCGTACTTCACATAGCGAACACCCGTACACAGGTTTGCCTTTCAATTTCAGCAACATGTTTCCGACTATCTTTAACGCATCCTCCACAAAATCCCTGGCACACTTTTTTAAAGTTGTTACCAGTGGTCTCGTGACTTCATTTGAGAAAATCTTTGGAGTCATCCCTGCTCCCTTTCATTCCATTTTCTCCACTCTGGTTCGTGGATTGCATTTTTACTTGCATTACCAGCGGACGCTCTTGTGCTTTTTTACATTTTTAAATATGGATGTCCCTCCTATGCAACCTCCGACCCTGCAGCTGCTGACACTGTTCCGCAATCGCATGCTAGAATATTATGGCACAATGCCGTTGGCGATATTAAGCACGGCATATGGATTATCTTTTCGGTTCTCCTACTTCACCTGTGTCCAGCCTGTATTTCACTGCCTGACCTGTGATTTCGATTGGGCCATTGATTTGTGTCTCTGCGGACCGGTTTCTCCTGACGTCGACTTTAATCAGCTGATGACTCCTATCATTACTCACGAGTTGATTTGTCCTGGCGAAAGGATTATGGCTGTGGCATTGATGCATGGACTACTTGGTCCCTGGAATTTACTGGCGGCAGCACAGTCTTTCTTGGAACACAGCTTTCTTGAAAACCCACCGAGCTGTCCTCTGATGGTGATAGAGGATCCGGTGCTGGGAGAGCACGTATGTTCTTTTCCGCTTTTAAATTGGATGGCTGAACTGTTTTCGGATGAAGACGGTGACTTCCTATTGGAGGCTGTTGCAGCTTATTTTGCATACACAGTTATGTCATAGACCTTTTTCATGTTTGATATGCTGAGTACTAGCATTTCATTGACAATTCATTGACTTATTTGTCAAGTTTTTATTATTTACCTTGCCTATTGGCTTAAGACTCGATAAAGTACTTGGCTGTTTTATTTTTCTTTAGCATTGAATTTTCCTAGTTTTTAATGCTTTACCTTGCGGACCGTCCACATATAAACTTGCAATCTGCTCTCATGAGATGGCACTTCTATTATCTTATTCAGTTCGTTTCCGGATCATGAGGAGGTGTCATCTAGGTCCTGGATATCTTTACACCGTGTTAAGTTAGCATGGGCTCATTACCGGTTTAAACGCCATTTTTCCTTTTTTGCAACTTCTGCACACGACACTTAGTTGTTGCTTTAGCTTTCCACCTAGTAGTTCATCGTGGTTTACATGAGAATAATATGTTATTGGTCTACTATCTGCTTTACTTGTTAAACTATATCTGTACAGCGAGTGCTAAAGTTTCAAGAACAACACGATACAGAATTGTTATGAGGTCTGATCTCCACGACTTCATACTCATAACATAAGTGCAACTTCTGCCAATTCTGGGCATGAGGCGGGTTTTATATTGCTTTGCCGAACACACATACACAACAGTTGATGCGGTTCACATGAAGAGAGAGCTGGTGTATGCTGATGTGATTCCTTCAAATCTAAGACACTAAAGTATGGACACGCCCTAAACCAACACAAAGAGACCTTCTTAGCAAATAATATAATATGTGTATTAGGGAGGGTGAGATATAAGCAGCCGCGGGCCGTGGAGGGAGTTACGATGGGGCAGGGAGGCGGGGAGGGGGAGAAGCAGGGTGGAGCCCTCTCTACCTTGCCCCTCCCCCTCCCCGCCTCCCTGCCCCACCGTAACTCCCTCCACGGCCCGCGGCTGCTTATAAGTGTTGCTAACTCTTATTCATTTACAGCATGTTAACATACTGTCACCATTCGCTTTTTATGTACTAGTAACTATGCTGGTAATTTTGCTACTGATAATATGTGTACTTGTATTCTCCACCCTGCTTCTCCCCCTCCCCGCCTCCCTGCCTCACCGTAACTCCCTCCACGGCCCGCGGCTGCTTATAAGTGTTGCTAACTCTTATTCATTTACAGCATGTTAACATACTATCACTATTCACTTTTTATGTACTAGTAACTATGCTGGTAATTTTGCTACTGATAATATGTGTACTTTTATTATCTAAGGTACTACGCCTGAGAAGACGGCATTAGTAAATAAACATTTCAAATACACATGTGTTCTTCTTAACTCCATGTTCTGGTTTCTAAGAAATATATAACGACCGACTGTTCATGAGTTCCACGTATCCTGAGGTACTATAAGTTCATATTCTGGATTGTCTAAACATTGAGAGTTTGTTATATCCAATGTGACACTGTACCTAGCTTGCTAAATAGTTTTTGATTACTAACGTGAGTTTTGGGACACCCTAATTCGCCGAGGTTCCAATCCTCTGTCCACAGTTCTGTGTGAGAACAGAAACCCTGCGACAGGGGCACCCCCGACCCTTGCTGGAGCTTCATCACACTTGCGATACAACTCCAGCAATGCGCCACCTTTACGGCACAGATACATCACGCATCTGTGCTGTTTTTGCCCCATGATGCGCCGCATTGTAAATGCAGCACACCATAGGTGACGGAACAGCGGCACAGAATGACTAACACATCCCTGGTGATGCGCCAGTCATCATAAATCTATCCCTATGCTTCTTATCTTGTTAGAGATGAACCGCCATATGTATCATCAAAGTTATTTGCATTTCCTAAATAGCGAACTTTAAGGAATAAATAGCGATTCTTTACCATTCCTAGTTTGCGATGAGCTATTTGCTAATTAGCCGAATGTAGCCCAATGAAGCCCAATGTAGCCCAATGTAGCCCAAAGATGGCCGCCAGACACACAAAAAAACAAATGTAGCCCAAATATCAGCCAGATGTAGCCCAACTATAGCCCAGTGACAGAATGACCAATCAGCTTCGCAAACCTCCGTTACGCGAAGCGGAGCGCTGTTACAGATATATATCTTTTTTTGAACGTTAATTTCTCAAAATCCACTGGAGCACATATATTGAGACCTAGCAAAGGCACATCGGGCTACCAGTCCCTAATATTTTGCCAAGTTTCGTGCAAATCCATTCAGCCGTTCAATTATTATTTTTATTATTTTTTTTTGCCCCGCGGGGCCCTTTTAAAACCTCCACATCAAACCTAGGGGGTCAGCGAGGATCTACTATGCCCCCTTATAGTTATTTCCCCCTTTGTTTTGACCTCCTCTTGTCTCTCGATCCTACCGAGAGACAAGATGGCGGCCGCTACGGACTGTTTGGAATGTTGACAGACGCCAGAGAACCAATCAGCTTCGCTTCACAAAGCTCCGTTGCGCGAAAAGTCCGCGAACCAGAGCGCTAACCGGTCCGCTGTTACAGATATATATCTTTTTTTAAACGTTAATTTCTCAAAATCCACTGGAGCACATATATTGAGACCTACAAAAGGCACATCGGGCTACCAGTCCCTACAATTTTGCCAAGTTTCGTGCAAATCCATTCAGCCGTTCGGGCTAAAAGTGAGGCCAACCGCCCTATGGAAAACTCAATGTTAAAAACACGTTTTGGGACCCCCCTTTTTTCTCGGCCCCCACTGGACGAACCCCCTCCAAATTTTCAAGGGCTGCTCAGAAACAAAATGTGCCATTTTCCTGAAAATTTCAGCCAATTCCGTCCACAAACGCCAAAGTTATTAGACATAGAATTTTCAAAAAACCCATAGAGAAAAAATCCTAACTATATATACCTACTGGCGACCGCCAGTAGGTAATATATATATATATATATATATATATATATATATAAAACCACGGAATAGTGATTTAAAAAAAAAACAAGTATGTGTGTTTGTTCGGGACTAATGGGTGATATAAAGACTTGGAGTACATTATTGTCGTTATTCCCATATCAGTAAGGTAGTGTTTAGCCAGCATAATCCTTGATAATGCTATAGCATTGGAATAGTCTAGTGTAACTAATGTCAACGTGTCGGCCATATTGGAATGGTGAAATTAGTGTAAGGAAGATTCTCCAACTGCAGAGTATAGATGGAGGTGGCTGTCAACAGTTGTTGAAATCAATAAACTTCAGTATATCTTTGTGTTTTTCTCGTTTACAGTTTTTAGTCTCTTGTTGTGTTGAAAACCTGGAGTTGGGTTGCATCCAGACAAAACAATTAGAGGGTGGTCCAAGGTATGTCTTCGTTCAGACCATTACTGTCACTAGATAACCTATAGATCCATCGCTGTTCCTCATGGAATAGCCCTTCTTTGGAGGTATATGGGCAGGCTTCCAGAACAAGCCATTGAATTGAGTCTGGGGTGTGATTCCTTTCTAGGAAGTGCTTGCACATTTTTGTGTTGTCCTTTTTACATCTAAAGTTGCTGCGGTGTTCAGAAATTCTGGTTTTAACATTGCGTGTCGTCATGCCGATATAGTACAAATTGCATGGGCATATGATCAAATAAATGCAGTTAGTACTATTGCAATTTGTGTGGTTTCTCATTTCCCATTTGAATGATTCGGATAAGGTGATGCACTTGTACTTTTTGGTAAATGGGCATGCTGCGCAATTACCGCAAGGATAATGGCCAGTTACAGGTGGTAGATTCCATAGGGTATTTTGTCTGTTTGGTTCATTTCTGGTCTTGGGTCTAGTGTGGATCAAGATGTCCTTTATATTTTTGGACCTTTTGAAGGCAAACCTTGGTTGGTCAATGTTTAAGGTGCCAGTATTAAGTATGGGCCAATGGCGTTTCACTATTTTTCTTATTTGATTGGATTTTGGAGTGTATGTGGTCACACATGTCATTGGTTGGGAAGCTGTGGGATTTCTTTCTCTTAGTTCTATTAAACTCTCCCTATTGTTGTTTTGTGCCCTCTTCATACTTCTTTTTATGTCTCTGGTTGGGTACCCTCTTTCTCTCAAATTTCTGGATAGTATAGCAGACTCCGTTTTGTAGTTAGCCATAGTGCTACAATTGCGTCGTATTCTTAGAAATTGACCAAATGGAAGGTTGGATCGCAGGGCCTTTGGGTGATGGCTGGTATAGTGCAGGAGGCTGTTGCGGTCTGTGCTTTTCTTGAATAGAGTGGTGCTAAGGGATCCCCCTTCAATACTTATTTTCAGGTCAAGAAATGCTATCTGGTTATCAGAAGCTGTGATGGTGAAGGCTAGATAGGGGTTCAGATTGTTGATCCACCTAAAGAACTCGTTATATGAGTCTTTGTTTCCTGACCAAAAAATCAGGATGTCGTCTATGTAACGTCTCCATAGTTTGATATTTTCATGGTAAGGGTTTGTTAATGAGGATATGTGGATTTCCTCGAAGTTGGCCATATACAAGCATGCTATGCTGGGGGCTACTGTGCTCCCCATGCAAGTGCCCTGTATCTGCTGGTAGTAGGTACCCTTGAATTCGAAAAGGTTCTCAGTGAGAACTTTCTCAGCACATTCCATGATAAAAGGAATTGGTGTTGCGGACGTCCATTCGGTTTTCTCAAGTGCCGCCTCCATAACATCTAGGGAGGCCCTCTGTGGGATGTTGGTATAGAGGGCCTCAACATCTAGAGTTATGAGAAAGTCAATGTTCTCTGTCTCACTATAATTTTGTAACAGGCGCAGTAGGTCTGTTGTGTCTTGGATATAAGATGGTATTTGTTTTACCAGGGGTTGTAGGAAATGATCGCAGAATTTAGACAGGGGTTCTAGCACTGAGTCTATACCGGAGACAATAGGTCGACCCGGGACTGGAGTTAACACTTTGTGTATTTTGGGCAGCGTATAAAAATACGGTACCCTAGGGTTTTTGTTTACTAGAAAATCTGCCTCCTTTTTACTTAGCCAGCCTTGACATTCTGCTGACTCTACCATACTCCTGATGGATAGTGTGAGGCGTTCTGTTGGATTCTGTGTGACAGCCTTGTAGTATCTTGTGTTATCCAATTGTCTAAGGCACTCTGTCTCGTAATCCACTGTATTCATTATTACAGTGGCCCCCCCTTTGTCTGCTTGTTTGATGGTTAAGGAGGGGTTGTTGGCAAGAGTGTCAAGGATGTTTTTCTCTTCCTTAGACATATTGTTAAATGTCGGATGGTTGGGTAAATTTGATTCTGGTTTGATTCTGATATCATTTATAAGACCAATCTCTGAATGACTTATGAAGGAACTGGTACTTTTAGCGACGGATAATAGCCTTTTAATGTATACCTTTCTCAATTGTTTCAAGTCCTTTCTGATCAGTAATGCCCCACAGCTCAACCCCATAGCAGGTGACAGCACAGCATTTAGCTTTCTAATTGGCCATGAGTTCCCTTATAGGCTTCTTGCCTGGTCTACGGGTAAAGCTAAGAACAGCCTCAATGAATTTGGAGAAGGTAGCGGCTCTATTGGACTTCAAAGGACCCCAGGTTAGAAGACTGTTAAAGAAAATGTCAAAATCTGAAAACAAAGGGACAATGCTAACCTTAGAGCCATTGAATAAAAAGGCAGTGCTATCCTTTTTCTTTGCACCAAAGATCATAACATGCGTCATGGCCTGGTTGACCCTTAGATCTGAGCTAGTCATGAACTGGCAGAAACGGTCCAACAAACTTTGTAGACCGATTGCTATCCTGGCTATTAGGACAGTATCATCAGTATAGATTAACGTGGGAACGCTGCGATCACCCATGTGGGGGCAGTTAGCCCTAAGCTCTAATAGATTTTCCTCCAAGCCATTTACATACAATGAAACTAGAAACAGGGGCAAGACACAGCCCTGGCGAGTGCACCAAGCTAGACTAAAGGCGGTAGTTGTCTTCTTGCCAGAGCCATACCTCACACTGGCAGTGACATCATTGTGGAGCTTTCTGAGGAAATTGACAATATACTGATCAACCTCCATGTCTGTCATAATGCTCCAGAGTTTGGACCCGTTAACGGAATCAAAGGTAGAGCTCAGGTCCAAAAAAGCCAGGAAAGGCTTGCCTTCTTCGCCACTATATATTAGTTATTAACAAGTATAACTACGAAGACTGCTCTGCAGTTCCTAGGCCAGGAGGGAAGACCAAATGGACCTACATTAAGTTCATTGGTCCACAGCTGAAGGCGGTCCAACAAGATCCGCCCCATGATTTTGGCAGTCAAATTAATCAAAGATATGGGGCGATAACGTTGTGGATCACCCTTTGAGCCCTTTTTAAATTTGGGGATAATAGTAGCATGGGACCAAACCTTGGGTTCTCCGTGTAGCTAGGGCTACACGGAGAATATTGGTCAGGAGCCCATAAAGAAGTATTAGCTTTAAACATGTCTGAAGGAATCCCATTTGGGCCAGGGGCACACCCAGCCGGGCAGCTGGCTATTAACAATAGAACCTCACTCAATTCAACTTCGTCACACTCACTGCCACATAGGATACATGACTACGTATCCCAGAATGCCTGCAGAATGGTCTGTCTTCTATCTCTCCCTCAACTCAATCTTTCTCACTTCCTACTTATGCTCCTCCTCTGGAGCTGATCGTGGCTTGTCACCTGTGGATCTGAGGAGAAACCGTGAGAATTGCCTGTCCTGCACCCCCCCCCCCGTTTCTAGCCCTGACTGAGTGAACTTGTTCTTCGCAGGCCTTGGCCGAGGCCGCGGAAACCTTCGAACGTACTGCCACCCTTTGGAACGTACTTGAAACGCGCTGAGCGTTTCCGTCCCGTATTCCGGTGTGGCAGACCAGCGAGTTCCGCGCTGTAAGCAGTGTGAGCGGACGCGGCTCTCTGCCTCGTTTATTTACGGAATTGCCAGTGACTGGCACCCCATGTTAATGACACACTAGTGAACCTAAACTAGTGTGTGCTTATTCTTTTGTACATTTGTTGTCCTCATCGTATCTGGAGTGGAATAGGAGCTTTGCTGCAATTTGGGTTACCTTGACATAGAGCCGTTGAGGGGCTCGGATGGAACGCTTGTGAGTTCAGCATACCGACCAGTCATTGCCTTTTTGTTGGACTTTGGCAAGCCTTGTTACTTCTATCCAGCGAGACCTACAGCTGCAGATAAGTACTTGTTGCCATAAACTTGTATGATAACCTGATAACCAGATCAACTGCATTCCAGAACTACTGTACCAGAACTACTCTTTTTTCCTTTGATTTATTTTTTCCTTTTTTGATGGTTGTGGAAATTCAGAATGATTGTGGTAGCCCTACAAAGTGAGTGAAGATTTGCATGCAAAATATATATATATATACACGTTGCTTACAGGGGTCAGGGGGATATCTCATACCTGTCATTGTGTCTTTTCTGCAGGAGCCTGCAAGCAGAATAAGAGGGTCTACTCTCTACTTTGAACCCAGGCTGTAGATGGTTTCTGGCTGCCAGTCCGTTATATTTTATTTCTCCATTTTTTCCCTTTACCCGTGTGGGGTCCTCTATGCAGAGCTTATACATATATTTGGCTCTGGAGAGGTGCCGCATATAGGGAAGGAGAGAACTAGCATCGCTTCTGCTGTATCTGGCTTCAAGGTTAGTCTAACAACCTTGTTTGTGACAGAGTGACAAGCCTACAGACTAATACAGCCCGAGCGATGGATACGAATACCGTATTAACTTCAGTATTAGAAACTCTTACTGCATTACGAATGGAAGTAGATGCATTTAGAGGAGAGAACCAGGATATGAGGAATGAGTTGGGTACCCTCAGACGTGAGGTCGCTGGGTTATCCCGAACCAGTCCAACCGGGTCTAGGGGGGCTCAGTACATTAGGGACCCTATATTACCTCCACCTGGACAGTCTAGCTCCGCATCCTTTCAGGGGGGTCAAGGTCCGTCTACCATTCATGTGATCCAACCTGTACAGTTGCCTTTGGCGCCACCAGAGAGGTTTTTAGGGGATCCTAAAAAGTTTGCTACATTTGTGGGACAGTGTAAATTACATTACATGTGCAAACCCACCGTCTTTCATGACGATCAGGCTAAGACAGCTTTTATGTTGTCCTACTTAGGAGGCAACGCAGCTAGCTGGTCATTACCCCTAATAGAGAGAAATGATCCAGTACTCTCTGATTTTTCGAAATTTTGTGACGAAATGCACAAATTATTCGATCATAAGGCACATATGCTTTCTTTAGAAAAGAACTTATTACTCTTAAACAAGGCTCACAAGACCTCTTGTCTTACATAACTAGTTTTAATCGTCTTGTTATTGAAACTGATTGGCCTACTGAAAAAAGAGTCTCCTTGTATTATCAAGGGTTGAGAGGAGAATTAAAGAATGTCCTGGCCCAGGTGGTACATATGCCTACCACATGCGAATAATTGATACATCTGACGGTACAACTGGATCATAGATTACAGGAACGAAAGGGCGATAAACACCGCTATGAAGTTCGTTTTCCTGTATCTAGACCAAGAGTTGGTGTGGAAGGAGCATCATCGTCTACTGATGGATCGGAACCAATGCAAATAGGAGGAGTCCGGGGTCCTTTAAGTGCTGAAGAAAGAAACAGAAGACGCATACACAAACTCTGTATGTATTGCGGAAAGTCAGGCCATTTTCTCAAAGACTGTAAAACCAAAACAAAGAATACCTTCAAAGATGACAAGAGCGTTAAGTACATTCCAGTGGTGGAATACCATTCAACGGAAGCGGGAAACGATTATGCTCAGACAAGTTAGAGACCCCTTGTCTGAGTCAGTTGGAGATGGAAGAGGTCTGTCACGCGGTAGCTAACACTATGCAACCTTCAGTGCCCCATATGAATTTGTGTGTCACACTTACCTGGCATGGGGTAACGCCAGTGCTGGTGCACGCCATGTTGGATTCCGGGGCTACAGGCAACTTTATTGACCAGCAGTACGCACAAAGGCTGGGAGTACCTTGCATAAAGAAGGAAATGCCCGAAACTGTGAAAGCAGTGGATGGCTCTGATCTGACATCTGGGCCAGTTCGCTTTCATACAAGCCTACTAACCATGCAAGTAGGACTGAATCATTATGAGCACATATCTTTGGACTTAATAGACGCGCCACAATTTAAGCTGATCCTGGGAATGCCGTGGTTGACGCTACATGATCCTGAAGTCAAATGGGCTGCTCGTACCATCACCCTCAACTCTGCTTATTGTGTGGATCACTGTACCGAGAATTTATTACACGAACAAAAGAAAGAGGAGTCTCCAGCGGTCCTGCTAGTGAGTGGAGGGAGAGAGAACTGAGTATTTGTGCTGTGTCTACGTTACCTAAGGATTACATTCAGTATCAGGATGTATTCAGCGAGAAGGAAGCTAGTAAACTGCCCCCACACAGGGAATATGATTGTGTCATTGAGTTGGAACCAGGTGCTAGCATTCCCTGTAGCAGGATATATGCCCTCAATGAATCTGAGACCACCTACTTACAGCAATATCTGGAAAAACTTTCAAAGTCTGGATTCATTCGCCCCTCTACTTCCCCTGCTTCTTCGCCTCTGTTTTTTATCCCTAAACGGGAAGGGGGTTTGCGAACCTGTATAGACTACAGAGCCATCAACAGAGTGACTCGAAAGAACCAGTACCCTCTTCCTTTGATACCGGTACTACTGGATCAATTGAAAGACGCTAAGATCTTTACCAAGTTGGACCTGAGGGGAGCGTATCATCTTGTGAGAGTTCGAAGAGGTGATGAGTGGAAAACAGCCTTTCAAACAAAATTTGGGCTGTATGAAAATCAGGTTATGCCCTTTGGCCTCTGTAATGCCCCCGCCGCGTTTCAGTTTTTTATGGATGAGGTGTTGAGGGGCTTGTTGGATGTGTCCTGTATCGTTTACATAGATGACATCTTGATATACTCCAACACACGAGTAGAACACGTCGGGCACGTAGTGGAGGTATTGGAACACCTAAAAAAGCATGAATTATATGCCAAATTGGAGAAGTGTCTATTCAATGCGACGGAGGTGGAGTTTCTGGGCTATGTCATTGGGCCTCACGGATTACGCATGGATCAAAAGAAAATACAAGCCATTATCCAGTGGGAATCCCCTTCATGTGTAAAATCTTTGCAGAGTTTTCTGGGCTTTTCCAATTTTTATAGACGGTTCATTAAGGAGTTCTCCAAAATTATACAGCCGTTAACCCACCTTCTCAAAAAAGGAGCTGTTTTTTGTTGGTCGGAATCGGCCGAACAGGCATTCCAAGCTCTGAAAGCTTGCTTCACAACAGCTCCCATTTTACGCCATCCTGATGCCAGTCAGCCTTTCATAATGGAAACGGATGCATCCTACTATGCCATAGGAGGCATCCTCTCGCAAAGACACCCTGAAACCGGACAACTTCATCCTGTTGCCTATTATTCCAGGAAATTGTCAGCCTGCGAAATCAACTACAGTATAACGGATAAGGAGTTATTGGCTATAAAGAGGGGATGTGAGGAATGGAGGCATCATCTGCTAGGGGCCAGACACACTGTGGAAATATACACAGATCACTGTAACCTACTTTTTTTTAAAGAGTGCAAGGGCCTTGACTCCTCGGCAATTACCGTGGTCCTTGTTCTTTTCAGACTTTGATTTCGTGATCAAATACCGTCCAGGTCCGCAAAACGGTAAAGCTGACGCCCTGTCAAGACATGAGTTCACACATCAGACCGGTCCTTCAGTGAAGGACAACCCTCCAATCATACTCCAAAAGGCCTCTTTTGTTTCACACGTTATGGCCATAACCAACTCATCTGATTTATTGACGCAAGTAGAGGAGGAAACGAACTCTTTGGATAGACAGACTTGGATTGCTAAGGAACACTTACGGAGAACCTTAAAAAACAATCTATTGTTTCGAGACAAACAGCTATATGTACACGAGGAATCACTACAAAAACAAGCCTTGCTATGGACTCATGATTCTTCCTTAAGTGGGCACATGGGTGTCCAAAAAACACTACAGGCTGTATCTAGATACTTTTGGTGGCAAACCATGAGAAAAGACACAGAAGACTATGTTTCCAGATGTCCCATCTGTACGCAAGGTAAAGTGCCGCACCAAAGGAGTAGTGGACTGTTGCGACCCATTCCTGTACCTCCGGCTCCCTGGCACACTGTGTCTATGGACTTCATAGTAGAAATGCATCTCAGTTTCGGTAACAACACCATTCTGGTGGTCATAGATCATCTGACCAAAATGGGTCACTTTGTAGCTCTGACCAAGCTACCAACATCAGGGGAGTTAGCTATTGTCTTTTTGCAACATGTTGTACGCTTACATGGTATTCCTTCCATTCTCATCACAGATAGGGGAACGCAATTCACTTCCAAGTTTTGGAAGGCTCTCTGTGAGATCATGCAAATTGATGCCCATTTGTCAACAAGTTACCACCCGCAGACAGATGGCAAAACAGAGAAGCTCAATTAGACTTTGGAGCAATACCTAAGGTGTTTTACCCTGCAACAAGGTGAGGAGTGGAGGACGCTGTTGTGGACGGCGGAGTTCGCCTACAATAACGCTACCCATTCTTCTTTGGGTTGTTCGCCTTTCTTTTGTCTCAATGGGTATCATCCTAACTTACTACCGTTTGAGAAACCAGGGTCTTCCAACCTTCCCACCATACAGGAACACCATGCACACCTCACAACAGTGCTACTGAATGCTAAGTTACATTTGGAGGCAGCCAGAAACCGTGACAAACTACAATCTGATAAAAAGAGAACTCCTGAACCAGCTTTCATAATTGGCGACAAAGTGTGGTTGAGCACCCGACATCTGAAGTTTAAGGGTAATACACAGCTGCAACCTAAATTTGTAGGTCCTTATCCCATTGTTGCAGTTATTAACTCAGTGGCCATGAAGTTGGGTCGCCCCTCCTCCTGGCACATACACCCAGTGTTCCATGTGTCTCTACTGAAACTTTATATACCGGGAACTAGGGCTTCTGTGAGGCCTAGGCCAGTGGAGATCGAGGGGGATGTCGAATATGAGGTTCAAGTTATCCTTGATTCCAAGCAGGTGCGGGGTGTGTTGCAGTACCTGGTAGACTGGAAGGGGTATGGGCCCGAGGAACGCTCTTGGGAACCACGAGCCCATTTGCATTGTCCTGGACTGCTGCGGCGCTTTCACGCTGCGTTCCCCACTAAGCCTGGTGGCCCGCCGAGACGTCGGTCATTAAGAGGGGGTTCTGTCACACTCACTGCCACATAGGATACAGGACTATGTATCCCAGAATGCCTGCAGAATGGTCTGTCTTCTATCTCTCCCTCCACTCGATCTTTCTCACTTCCTACTTATGCTCCTCGTCTGGAGCTGATCGTGGCTTGTCACCTGTGGATCTGAGGAGAAGCCGTGAGAATTGCCTGTCCTGCACCCCCCCCCTTGTTTATAGCGCTGACGGAGTGAACTTGTTCTTCGCAGGCCTTGGCCAAGGCCGCGGAAACCTTCGAACATACTGCCACCCTTTGGAACGTACTTGAAACGCGCTGAGCGTTTCAGTCCCGTATTCCGGTGTGGCAGACCAGCGAGTGCCGCGCTGTAAGCAGTGTGAGCGGACGCGGCTCTCTGCTTCGTTTATTTACGGAATGGCCAGTGACTCGGCACCCCATGTTAATACACACTAGTGAACCTAAACTAGTGTGTGCTTATTCTTTTGTACATTTGATGTCCTCATCGTATCTGGAGTGGAATAGGAGCTTTGCTGCAATTTGGGTTACCTTGACATAGAGCCGTTGAGTGGCTCGGATGGAACGCTTGTGAGTTGAGCATACCGGCCAGTCATTGCCTTATTGTTGGACTTTGGCAAGCCTTGTTACTTCTATCCAGCGAGACCTACAGCTGCAGATAAGTACTTGTTGCCATCAACTTGTATGATAACCTGATAACCAGATCAACTGCATTCCAGAACTACTGTACCAGAACTACTCTTTTTTCCTTTGATTTATTTTTTCCATTTTTGATGGTTGTGGAAATTCAGAATGATTGTGGTAGCCCTACAAAGTGAGTGAAGATTTGCATGCAAAATATATATATACATGTTGCTTACAGGGGTCAGGGGGGATATCTCATACCTGTCATTGTGTCCTTTCTGCAGGAGCCTGCAAGCAGAATAAGAGGGTCTACTCTCTAATTTGAACCCAGGCTGTAGATGGTTTCTGGCTGCCAGTCCGTTATATTTTATGTCTCAATTTTTTCCCTTTCCCCGTGTGGGGTCCTCTATGCAGAGCTTATACATATATTTGGCTCTGGAGAAGTGCCGCATATAGGGAAGGAGAGAACTAGCATCGCTTCTGCTGTATCTGGCTTCAAGGTTAGTCTAACAACCGTGTTTGTGACAAACTTCTGGTGCTGTATAAAGTTTTGTCAGGGTCTCAAGGGGTACAGAAGAACCTAAGAACGACCCAGATGCGTCAATTATAGTGCGGTCTAGGGAGACAATATTCTCCATATTAGAGCCAGAATAGAGCTTCATGAAATGAGTGATCCAGATACAAGGAGGAATTGCAGTATCAATGCCAGGGCCTTTAAATTTCTCAAAATAATTGTGGTTTACTTTTCTGTGTCTTAGCTCACTTACTTGCAATAGGCAGGAATAGGCTTCTTCTCTAATAGCATTCTTTCCTGCTCTAAGTGCACACATGATACAGGGTCCTCCAGCTTCAAACCATGTCCTGATCTCTGGGTTTCTTCTCCAGGGCAGCTAACAACTGGTTATGTTCCTTAGTGCAATTTGAGGAGGCAAACCACTTAGTGGGCGATCTGCTGCCCGATTTAATTGGTACCGAAAATCGTTCATAAGCTGTACCACAAATCCTGTTGTAGCTCTGAAGACGCTTGGTGCCACAGCCCTGTGTATAATAATCAACTAGGCATTTTGGAAAATCAGGGAGTGAAGAAACCACTAGCTACGTTAGGAAGATGGTTTCATCTGTCTTCGACCAGCTCTTGATCACCCCACGGTTTCTAGAGAATGATAAAGGGAGGGATTGGTCCACAACAGCCTTTTTAACAAATAGCAAGGCATGGAGTGAGAGAACCAGAAGTCTATGGGCACTAAGTGGTGAGTCAGTCTAAGCATCCAGAAACCCTATTTCTAACACTGACTATGCACCTAAGTCAGGCAGACTCCACCACTCTAATCAGGGTAAGGGAGTTACACACCCAAGATAACCTCTTCTCACCCCCTTGGTAGCTTGCCAGATGAAATGTGTAAAGAGCTTGCACAACACACACACACACACACACACCAGTGACACAAGAAATACACCACAAAAGTGATTGCACACAATATTTTAAAAATGTCTCATATATTGTACATAACACATAAACCTAACATGACATGAACCATAAAACAGTTTGTCAACTACGCAATTGTCATAACATCACAGTTAGTGCAATAAAGTAAAGACTTATATGTTGCACATGTCATAAAAACACCATCACTGTACATATTCTGCAGGTCCTGAAATAATACTTGTTATCCTGTCATTGCAAGGCAAAAAATGACACATAACATCAGGGCTAGAAATGCAGCAGTTTGTTTATACAAAGAAAAATATATGAATCACCATATGTGGGTTTGTAAGTCATCAAAGTTCATCATGAATCATCCCAAACGCATTTATCACACAGATATAGCGCACCTGCGCTTCTTTTACAGGTCACGCAGTAAAACTGTGAGCCTCTCTGGAGATCAATTCACATGTACACTGTAGGCAGCAGAACAACCTGCGCGCCTGCTGTGAGATATGATAATGCAAGCAAGGGGAAATGCAGAGGTACCTCTGTTGAGGATTCCTTCCCATCAAGCTAGTGGGGCCAGCATTGTCCTCAAAGGTATGTGACACACGTGCGGGGGGCCTCCCCCTGCAAACTCCATGGGGACAAAGACACAAACAAAGCAGCTGCCTGTGAACGTATGTCGGAGCTGTTGAACTTACAGCGATGGCAGAGGAATCGGGACTAGGCAAATGCCCCCCCCAGAGGTGAACTGATCAGGGTGCTCCTTCTGCCAAAACACAGAGGAATGCAGGATGGATTCCTGTCACCCCTCTGGCACAGGAGACTTCCTGACTAACCGCAGTAGTGACAGCCTCGGAGCTCGGGTCGGCTCTCAGACCTTTCGTTGCAGGGGGGGCCACTCGCTGAGCATGACACACTGTAGTCTGGTTCCATAGAGGGAAACTAGAGGCAGCAACTTCTCTTGTGGAGGCAGTCTCTCCTCTGAGTGGTAGTTGCAAACAGTGACAAGAGGAATCCCTCTTTGTCTAGCTGACATGTGCGAGGTACAAGCTCATTTACTCATGCACGCACTGTCGGTGCGGCGCAAGTGCATCTTCTGGATTTCACAGAAAAGGCAGTCAACTGCGCTGGGGTGCCGGTTTAGGCAATTCCAGTGGGGTCATAAAAGGAACCACCCCAAATGCCTAGGGGCAAAACGTTGAATCAGCACATGCTGACTGGGCGATCCAGAACCAGGTGCAGGATTCACCACTTACTGATAGTAGATGACTTAAGAGGCCAAACTCAAGAGTCCTATTGCTGTCTTGAGGTTTTCACCTGGTTTCCAATCAAGGAGCAGACATAGCACTCACCATGTGCTGGGCTCCTTGGAGTCAAAGGCTGTAGGTGGGAGGCCAGCACATCAAGATACGTTTGCAGAGTGACAATCCTTTTAGCAGTCCCACAGGCAGGCAGGCCAGCAAAACAAAGCAAGCAGTTCAGATGGTGGTTTTCTCCTGACAGCAGTTCCCTGGCAATGTGAAGTAAGTAGAACCAGCAGAATCTGGTTACAGGTTCTAAACAGTGTCTAAAATTATGGAGCCAGAGCCTCTGTACCTGCACTCACAATGTCTTTGTTCTGGAGGTAACTTCAAACAAACTTCAGAAGTGCTCATTACCCCTATTCAATTCCCAGCTCTGCCTCCAGACACACTACAGGGGGCGGGGATAGCATTGTGAGAGGACAGACCTAGCCCAATTCAGTTGCAGGTGGCAACTCTTCCAACCACTCTAGCTCAGGTAGACCCATCAGTATATGAAGGGCACACCTCAGCTCCCTTTGTGACCATCTAGAGTGAATGCACAAACAGGTCCCTGTCAGTCGAAAGCAGACGTTGATTGGAGTCAGGCTGTAAAGCCCAAAGAGTCATAAGCACATTGAAATGCCCACTTCTGAAAGAGGCATTTTTGAAATAGCAATAAAAAATCCGCTTTCACCAATAAGCAGGATTCATCACCACTATTCCAAAGATACCAAACATGGTCACGCTACTCCTTTCATATCAGAAGTTACCACTGAAACACATATCAGGGAATTCCCAATGCAAACCTGTGAGAGGAGCAGCCTCATAGCAGTGAGAAAGCAAATAGGCTGTTTGTAAATACAAGGACATGCCACACAACAAATGCACACGTCCTACCTTTTACCTACACCCCACTCTGCCCATAGGGCTACCTAAGGTCTACCTTTGGGGTGACCTATATTTAGTAAAAGGGGAGTTCCAGACTTGGCAAGTAACTTTAAATGACAAGTCACTGTGGCAGTAAACTGTGCAAGCTGGCCCTGCGGTGGCAGAGAGCAGAGAAAGGTTTGAAAGGTTACTTCTGTGGGTGGCGCAAGCAGCTCTTCAGGCGCACTAGCAGCATTTAATTTACAGGCCCTGGGTATGTAGGATACCACTGTACAAGGGACTTACAGGTACATTTAATATGCCAAACAGGATGTACACCAATCATACCAAGTTTACAGGAGAGAGCACATGCACTTTAGCACTGATCAGCAGTGGTAAAGTCCCCAGAGTCCTAACACCAAGAAAAATAGGTCTGACTGAAAAAATACAGGAGTAAGGCAAAATGTTTGGGGCTAACCCTGCACAAAGGGCCAGGTTCAATAGTCAGCAAGCCTATAATCCAGCATCCAATCCCTCAATGGCTGTGAGAAAAGAATAAAATATATGTGGCTCGAAGATCCACTCCTGACATAAGCGGGTGTAATGTAGTGTACTGATCTTAGAGAGTCATAGAAGAAGATTAGATTATATTTGGCCAGCAATACATTGAATTCATCCCCCAGTGGACAGTGAGCATAATGAGTGAGTGAATCCACCGAGTCCTCCACCAGACCACAAACATTAGCAGAGGAAAACGTGCATGATCTCAGATTGAAGTTCCCCAATAGTAGCACAACACAGAGATTGCTAAGTCGTCTTGGAGGTATCAAAGACATTGTTATACATGTTTATTAATAGCATTCAAGTAGATTGGCAATAAAGCCAAGACAACTGATAGTACACACAAAGCCACAATACGACCAAGTCACCTGAATGGGGAGTGTAAGGGAGATAAAGGTAGTAAGGACCCCCTTAGCCCTGCCTAAAACTCTTGCAATGGCTGGTGCGAAGTAAGTAGTATACCCAGCCAAAAAAACTGAGTCCGTGAGCCAGGTATTTGTAGGCAAAAGACCGCATAGCATTCAATAAATTTGAGCAACTCTTGCCTATCCCACTTGCTTCCCAGGCCCGCGACATTCAAAGAGGCTAACAATATTGAATTGGTTTATTCACATCCAAAACCCTGAGAGGAGGTAGACCGGTCACTGGTAGACAAAAGAGGAATGGAATCTCCACAAATCCTTAGGGACCCATGCTCCACAGGCAGGTAGCAATTATCATGGGGGGTCGCCACGTCAGAGTCAGTTCAATTGATCCAAGTGTGAATGAGGACAAACCTGTTGGAAATAGGGCAGGATTTCCAGGCAGCAACGGAGTAAGCAAACACACCTGTGGTTTATAGAAGTATCCGAGAGGGAGTGTCTCAATCGCTTCTGTTGGAGGCCCAGCAAACTTTGACTAGGTCAAAATATCCTTGAGCACCCTTCTGTCTCTGAAATTGATAACAATAAAATCAGAAACATCAGGTTTAGGGGTGTTGCCCACCCAAGGGACTCTGCTGACAAGGTTAATCTGACTCTGTAAAAGTACAGGGCCTTCCAGTCTGCTATTGGTCCAGTAAACCGCCTTGTTAATTTGTTGGTTATGGTCTTTACGCATCCATGTGCTTAGTAGAGGAGCATTTTTCACTATAACCAGGAAAGGAATTGCCTGGGACAGGAGATGCAGCGCTTATACCCTGAGGGGTGAAGGAGGCAGAGTGAGACCAGCCCTAATGTTCCTGATGACCTGGATCCGTATAGACGGGGTCAGCACCTCGCCTCTTGTGCCAGGGACATCTTGTGAGCCCGGCCTGGGCACAGTAGTAGGCCTGTCTTGGCCAAGACCAGCTTCTTTTCCCAGAGGAGTGACACCAGGACCAGCTGGGGCCGTAGGCCGGTGGGGCTACACTGATGATAATGCCAATGCAAACAGGTGGCCGCGGCTTACTGTATGATGAACCAGCAAAGCGTAACGTAGCTTGGCCAGTGCTTCTTCCACCTTCTCTAAGCAGATAAAAGTTGGGCCTAACACATTTGTAAAGGAAGACATGACAGTCTGTTGTAACCTCTCTTTCCATTATTCCCCCTTTGCCCACCCCTCTCCCCATCCCCACTTGGTACTGTCCGCTCTGCCTCCTGGAGCTCGGGTTGGAATGTTGGTTGTGAGAGCTGACCGCCAAGCTGGGAACACCTGTTTGCTCATGACTAATAAATTGATATTAAGAACCCTCTTGGAGTAGTGCGTCTTTACTACATTTTCTGGCGACGAGGACGAGGAGCTGAGCCAGGGTCAGTGTGGTGTATCCCCCCTGGATAAATTTGATACTTGTGCGGAGTTTTGAAGTGATAAGGAAGACTCACCCAGTTGATAAAAGAAGTACACAGGACAACGGACAGGAATCGGAGCTGAGCCAGGAGCAGTGTGGGTCTAAGGCAAGAAATCTGGTTGCTGTATTCTCTAATCCAAGCAGACTTCAGCCTAACAGGTGGCCGTTTAGAAACGTGAGGCAGGAGTGTAGCTGTCGAAGTGATTGGACTGGCGAACTACGTGGGTATTGGTTTTGTTCCTGGTACCGGGTGTGCGCCCTTTCGCACCTTGCTGTGTCCCCTCCGTGGTTTGTGAGGACTGGTGTGCGGGCCGTGTGAAGCAGTCGACACTCGTGAGGGAGAAGACTTAGCTGGTCTTGCTCCGAGGAACCGCAGGGTTGTCGACGGGAAGTTCCTGTTCTGCGATCGTGAAAGAAGAAAGAGGACTTCGCAGCCAACGTTACTTCATGTATTTATACAGGAGTAAAGGAAGAAAGGCGAAGGCATACTGAGACTTCCTCTGGTGTTCCTGCGTAAATGTTTTGGTGCAGGGAAGCAAGACTCAAGTCGGTTACAGAGGGATTCGCACCAGTCTATGAGGTGAGCCTATAAAGCTGCGTGAGGTGAAGAGCGCGGAGCAGGGAAAGAGCCGCGTTACTGTCACTGAATAAGAAACTGACCTGAGGTAAAGTGTTTGGCGCTTGAGGCAAGAGTGAATGACAGCATCGGGAGGTGGTACTCGCTTATCTCAAGGAAAATCGCAGTCGAGTGAATAGTAGTATATAAGAATTCTGAACTATTGTTTATATCATTGTGAGGAAGATGAACCGAAGGGGACCCAAACTGGATAGATATGAATTGCAGTGAGCCTGTGAAACACTGTTAGGAGCGGTGAGCGGAACATAGGGTGCAGTAAACCTTTGAAACTGATCGGTGGCAGTGAGTTGTTACTGCGTGAGCAATGTGCAGAGGAACAGGGGGTGTAGCGAACCCGGGTTCCCACGATTGAAAATTCACTGAGGCAGCATTTTTTTAGCTGTTTGAAAGTCTGAGAGGACCAGGGAAGGCATTTAACCCCTGAAGCCACGTGTAAAACGGAACTGAGGCAGTGTTTTGAAGCTGCGTGTGGAATTTGCAAAGGAACAGACGATAAGTCTGACCCCTGCGTCCGAGTAGATAACAGTACCAAGGCAGCAGGTTGAAGCTGCGTGAGGAAAACTCAGAGGGGCAGGGAATGAAGAGAACCCCTGGTGGAGTGTTTGACACAGATGAAGAGGAAGCGCGCCTAGCGAGTGATACGTGATTTCTGGTGATCTTTGACCTGTGGTTGACAAGGATCATTAATCTAAAGGCATACCGAGCAAAGTATATTGAGTGATCTAAGGGAAATTCAGGACAATAGACCAACAGAATAAGAATCTCGACGGCCTGAACATAAGAGGCAAAGTAAAGAGAAATTTATTAGCAAGAAGAAAAAAAAAGAAAAAATAAAAGGGTGATTTATTGCTTCCGGAGCCAATGATGAATGGAGAAGGTGCCAGCTACGCAGATAAGGTAGAGATGAAGGTTAGGTTCAAAAAACGCTTACAGCCACCTATGCCGTTTATGGAGGGGGATGAAAGAAGTATCGCTAAATGGAGTCAGCGGAAAGAATATTTTGAGAATTATATATCTGTTGGTGAGGAAGAGGAAGTTCCTTTTATACCTGAGAAAAAGGCTGAAATATTACTTAGCTGTTTGGGTACTGGAGGAAGGAAAATGTACTACGAAAGGGAAAGAGTGTTCAGGAAAGAAACTGACAGAAATAGTTATGAGAACAGTTTGAATGTGTTGGATGAACATGATATACAAGCCTCTTCTGTAAAGGTACGAAGGGATGAAGGGTTGAAGGAAAGAAGGGATAGTAAAGTGGAAGTTAAAGCAAGCAAAATAATCCCGATGTGTACCATCGTCAAAGGCGGAGTAGAGACTGAAATAATCTCAGATTCTGGATCACGTTGTAGTGTGGCAAGCAAGAGTGAATGGAACAGAAAACTAGCTAAAATAAATGGAGATGAGCTTAAAGAATCCAACTTATCCCTAAAAATGTACACTGGGGAGGACATTAAAGTATTAGGACACAAAGTCGTGGATTTAATGTACAAGGGAATTTATACTAGGAGTGCTATAGATATAACGGAAAGTGGACCCACCCTGCTAGGGTGGAAGGATCAAATGAAATTGAGAATATCTCCCAAAGGAAAAAATGACGGGCTCATCAGTGAGCCGGCAAGGATCCAGAGCATGTTTGCAACTAAGGGTGAAACAGTTATCGCTCAAACGCAGCCGTGTAAGGTCTTGGCAGTTTTGGAAGGAGTTGCTAGGAATAGAGAAGGTGGAAAAGTAGGAGCTAAGGACCAACTTAAGGATAAACGAGAAACTTTCCAAAGTTGGGTGGACGAAAGAGAAATACGTAAGAAACAAGTGAGAAAAGGTAGTGAAGACAATTTTGGGAAAAACAGAGAATTCGAAGGAGAGGGAGAGCGCATAATAAATACAGAAAAAGAGCGGAAAAGCATAAAATACAAGAGTAAACAATTTAATCACTTTGAGACGAGGCAAAGTACCACATCGGCTGAGTTCAGGGCCGAAACTAAAGAGGAATATGTGGACAATTATGAAAAGGAAAGAGAAGCGGACACTAGTTTGATGGAGTATAAGGGTGAAAGTACAGGAACGTACTTTCAAAGGCCGAACAGTGGTAAGAGGGAGAGTGAGAGTAAGGAAACGCAGAAAATACTAAAAGATTCCCCTCTTGAAGTCCTGTCAGGGAAGAAGGGTCCACTCTATGATAATAGGAGAAAGCATAAGTGTCATGGCCCAGAAAACACAACTGAGTTCTTACAGAGGAGTCTCGAGAAGGAACTGGAGGATGGACATAGGTCAGCAGAGACTGGAGCTGATGGTCGGGAGCTGCTTGAAATGGATCTTGATAAAGTTTTGGAGACTGTGCATGGCCAAGGAAAGGAGGGTAGAATGGGGCTTAGACCAGTCACAGAAGATGACATTGAAAGAGAGACTCATTGTGTCTGAGGGAGTAGTTAGGGAGTGCCCCGGTCCATGTTACTGCTCAAGGAAGAGAACAACATTTCCGCCAGAATCACCCTTCCGGAGGGGGAGGGAGATACTAGTAGAGGAGTGCGGAACTCCACATTGAAGTAAACTGTTTAGCATTGTCAGTTAAAGGGGAGCATAGGTGGGAAAAAACGTTGTGGCACCTTTCCCCTGTCGGGTCCCTTAAGAGGCTGGTACAGCAGGTTTTGCAATTGGCATGGATTCAAAGGACATCAAAGGGAGACTTGTGGGACCTGACGCTGATCATTTTGATGAGAAGGTAAACTGGCGTAGGAATAGGGGAAGTTGCAGTGCAACGGTGCTCAGGATATTCCCCAAGGAAAAAATCTGGACTGTGGCAACTCACCGGGGTGGTGAAATGGTTCAAGCATTGGGGCAATAATAGACTATAGTGCCCTGGTTTGTAAGGACTAGAGGCACAGCACACTATTGCAAGATATTCTTTAATGTTGGGGAAAGGACATCCTGTATTGGTCCCTTTGCTTCCCTCTCCTCACCAGGTTTACGGCTGTACCATATTTTATACAGTGGGAATGGGGGTAAAAATATAACGAGTAATGTGTTGTACTTTAACTCTTGTTTTGACTAAATGCACCACCAATCCTACAGGGGATTTCTCAGTCATTTTGGGGATTAGTTGTTTGTTATACTTGTACACGGTATCCTTCGGGCCGGTGTGGTTATTTCTTTTCCTTTTCCTTCGGATGAAGGAAGGCTGTTCTTCTCCTCAGAAGGGGGGCCTTAACACTCTCATTTAGGGTGTTCTGTTTTGAAACTTATTGGGGTCTTTAGTGTCTTACCCCCATGTGAGAAAGGTCTGGACATGGGTGGGACCCAGTGGATCTAATGAACCCATCGTCTAGGGCCCGTCTAGTTAGTTGTTACAGGGGTTTACCTGTAGATTATACTGTCTATCTGCTATTGTTGCATAGGACGTTGCTCCACCCTTTGGTTTCTTTTCTGCTCACCCCCCCCCTTCTCTTTCCTGCTCTCACGCCTCCTCTTGACTCACCCCTCTCGTCTCTCCTTTCTCCCTCCTACAGTTTCCCCTTATCTCTCCCTGGTACCCCCCATTCTTCCCTCAGTTCTCCCTAGGGTGGAAGGTGTGTTGTAACCTCTCTTTCCATTATTCCCCCTTTGCCCACCCCTCTCCCCATCCCCACTTGGTACTGTCCGCTCTGCCTCCTGGAGCTCGGGTTGGAATGTTGGTTGTGAGAGCTGACCGCCAAGCTGGGAACACCTGTTTGCTCATGACTAATAAATTGATATTAAGAACCCTCTTGGAGTAGTGCGTCTTTACTACACAGTCCTGCATACTTTCCCACTATGCCCCCTAGAGTTGTCATGAAGTTTGTCACTCCCCCCCCAAAAAGGAAGAATTTTTGGCCAGTCCCATAGTGTATGAAAAATGAAGCCTCACTGCCCACTTTGTCGGGGACATTTGTCATCTTGGGCTCTACCAATCTTGTTTAGAAGTACACGAGTAGTAGGTTCTATGCACGATTTTTAGTTGAATGAAACGGAAGCTGGCTCGAATGGGCGCTTTCCTCGGAAACGGTAGAGCCCCTCTGTCAGTCGCCGTACTACAGCTCTGCCATAACCCCTTGCCATCTCTCCTTTAGTTGTGTTAGCTCTCCCTGTGTGTTTCTCATCAGTGTAATGTATGGGAGGGAGATGGCGTTTGTGGTCAAGTGTCTCCCCAACAGTCATCTCTCTAGTAGGGAATCTTTGTTTCTTCTTCATCGGGGATCCTGGCCTGCAGGGCAAGTCTAAATTGCAGGTATTTAAATATTTGAAAAGGTTATACAATTTTTAAAACTATAATTATGGACATAAATAATGGAGTCATGATGTCAACATTTAGACAGTTCATGATGGACTACGACATGGCCATACAAATCTTAGTTGGTAGTTAGTTCCAAATTTGTGGGGCAATTCCTGAGAACATACATTTTCAGGTGGTGCTTTATTTAAATTTGAGTAAGTGGAAAAATAGTGAGGTTACCCTCTTAAGTCTTTACTTCCTCTAACTAAGATTGGATAAGTGTTTGGGAGTAGCAATGTGTAGTGCTTTGTATGTGATGGAGGTACTCTTGAATACACAAGTCTCTAGATGCAGCAGTCTCAGCGATGCCTGTTCTGGGGTGATGTCCACAAATATTCTTGCTTGGAGACCACTATGAAAGCACAGTGGAAGATTGTATTCAGAGGTCCTTAGAATATTCAACCTGGCTGAAATGTAGTCCTTCTTAACAGTATGGTGTGTCTGTGGTTCTAGTTTGTAGTGTGTGTAAACTGGAAAGGCAAACAGTTTGCACTCGATTTGCAGCCGGTTTATTGGTCTCAAATCATCTTATAGGTGAAACCCTGCATATGGTGCAATTTGCACCCAGCTTGCTTTCGTGAACAAGCAGGAATTTGCATTGAAAACGGGATTACTGGCTAGTGATGGGAAAGGTAGGGAACCAAAGTACAACCAATATGGCTGTTGACATAGGAGAGGGTAGCTCAAGGGAAACTAATTCGCGGGAAATGAGCCTGGAATTGAAGAAGCAGTAACACCAGCTGAAACGGTGGACAGAGTATGACACCAAGACCGAGGTCAACAGCACACAAGTCAGGAAGCCAGAGGAAAAGCGTAACCGGTTGCAACCAGAGAGTCAAAACGTCCAAGAGCAGATTGCCCAGGAGAGTAAGAAGAGGGACAGAGCACATCAAATGAATTCAAGGAGACCAATGGTCCTAAATGGAGTGAGAAGAAAGCACAGCTCTTCCCCATCACAGCTCTGACTCAGAGTTGTGACTTAAAGCAAGTGCTAGGGAGGTTTTTTACTCACAAATGGAGGCATGAGGAATACAAACACTTTTGGTCTAGAGACAAGAGGAACACCGAAGGAGGAGGAGGAGAAGCATTCACATGAAGTCCCCTGCACTGTGGTTTTGACACTATCCTAGCCCTTTACTGATGATAGTGTTACAATCTCCAACACAAGATAACACAGATTTGCCAGATTTTGTGTTTTATAAAAAATTTCAGGCACAAACTGGGCAAATGTATTCAGAAGACAGCGAAGAGTCTACATATATAGTAGGGAAAGAAAATACTGCATTGATTAAGTCTTTCACAATGCAGGTTATAGAGTTTGTGTAGAACGTGAAAATATTGTGAATGAAAACATCAAGAAGCTGCAAATGCACAAAATAAATGCTAAAATATGAGGAATGGTGCTACATAGACAGTAGTTCTCAACAATATGGCTAGTTAAACCAGACATCCTTGGAATGGTATTCCTTCAAACCTTTTGCCTCTGTCAACCACGACTACCACCAATGCAAAGATTCTGTAAGACCTGCTCTTCATGTCAACAGCGACAGCAAGTGATGACAGACAATCTAAGAACTGCCCTTCACGCTATAGCAACAATAGCCAGCGATGAGCACCAACGCGAAGTTACAGCCATGACGCCCAGCCTGCTTCTTGCGGCCTCCTCCACCGTGAATGAACTTTTCAGTAGGACTGAGTTTGACCTGTACTTTATCGAGGTCTGTCTGAACTTGTGACTTTCTTTCTCCAGTTCAACTGATTGGACTTTTGTTGTTCTGGTATCATTTTTATTTATTAGAATGTATTCAGTTTTTCTAAATTGGTTTGAGATTCTTCTGTTATTGCTGTTTGTGTACGGCATAAACTACTTTATTAAGTGCCTCTAAGTTAAGACTGACTACTTTGTGCCAAGCTACCATAGGGTTAAGCACAGTATAATTTAGTGACTTGTGGGTTTCACCCTACTAAGGATTGTGGTGTTTGCCTGAGTGAAGGCTCCTCCTCCTTTGGTGTGAATGCTGCTAAATGGCACTACAATGAGCCAGAGAAAATGAGAAAGACTGTCTGAACACAAAGTTTATAAAGGCAGCATGCATACATATTAGGGAAACATCAAAGCTAGAGGGGTTCAAGCATGGATTAGAAAGGAAAGCAAGATGTAGCACCTGCAACCCCCACATGATGCCCCTGAATTGTAAACTGTTTTGGATTACCTATTGCCAGAGCAACCCTGGAAATGCTCTGCAGGCATTTAGATACTCAATAAAACTAATAAAAAGTAAATCACTTAATCAGGTTTTCCAGCAGCAGAATAGAAATTTAAAATGGATTGGATTTAAGAGATTGGTGATCCCTGGGGAATTCCGTGAGTGAGAGGATTGATCATGTGGTAACAAATGATTGAGATCTATCCAACACAATGGCAATTTCAGACCATACGATCAGAAAGACAGTAAATTAAATAGTCCACAATGTTAATGAGTTTTAAGAAAATACAATTACCTACACTAACCTGAGACTGCCAATTAAAGAGTCCATCACAAAATCTATTTCCTTCATTAGATGCAACAAATCTCAGTAGGCACTGATTAATTGATTGATTTAATGGAATGTTGGAGGTGAACACTTACAGCACATTACCTAAATTTATTGACATAGGACAACTGCAAGAAAGGGCCGAAAGTTGGCTGAGTGGACAATTGTTTAACACCAGAATAACAGTTTTTTTGCTTGATAAACTAAAGAATGGGGAGTAATTTATATGAACTTATAAATAGTCTACAACACAAGGCATCAACTTCTTAAAACATGCGCTGGGTATACTGTATAGGTGATTCTGCACAGCAATTGCGAGACTGTAAACAGAAAGGATTTTACAGAGAGTGGCACAAAGGTGTCAAATTTGGCTTTGTGAGAGAGGTATATTCCAAGTGTGCAACTGAATGATGCTCACCAAGTAAGTTTATCAGTCTGAATTGTAAATATGTCTGTGACGGTCACTGACAAATAGTTTGGCTATGCTGTCAAAGAGAAATCGTACATTGGCATAATTGATCCTGGAGGTGAGATCTCTAACAGATTTCTGGTTGTAAATTATCTTTTGTACTGCAAGTACATGCATTAATGTTCATTCATGATCATTCAGTTGAGCATCTCAGTTTTTCTTTTAGCAAGTAGGGGAGGCAACAAATGCCGTTAATGGATGTTGAGTTCAGCAACGACTGAAAAACATGCTAAACTGGCCCTACATTGAGGAGAGGTTTTTCAAGGACACTATGAGATAGAGGGCAGTATTCCAATTGAAGAGACAGAAACTCAAAGGCATCTTTTTTACGAATCTATGTTGTTACATTATGCGATGTGCTATTTCCACGTCTGGCCATCTGTAATTCACACCCCGTATCTCTCTCTCCTTATTTTAAACCTGTACGCAGTCTTTAAAAATCATGGGTATCAGCTTGCATTCATTTGAATGTTTTTGCTATTATGTGTGAATACTATCACGTGTGTCTTCATTCTTTTAAATTTAGATATATTTGTTGATACAGTTAAAAGAAAAGTAGGTTCAGTGGAGATTTTTTTAAATATTGTTTTATAGGAACAATTAATAAAACTTGATAGCCTTTCTGAAATATGTGTAAACTAATCACAAATTCAGCATAGTAATGCGTGCATTTGCGTTGGTAAGTGTTCGTTAGATTTTTTTCAAAGTACTTAATTCTCTGCCTTTGGTGAGGGCCATTTTTCGTTTATCAGCTGTGTCCATCCTGAGGTCCATATTAAGAAGAAGAATTAAATTTTGTGCAGCACCCTATATTACAGCAGAATAACCTGCCCAGAAATGCTTTCTATGTGAAAAAAGTCATATGTATTGCTCGGGATGTAGCCTGCTGTATTAAAATTGCCTAGTACTATGAGTGAAGAGGGATCTAACAAAAGTTAATACCTAAAGGCAGAAATAGAACCTAGAAGAACTGAATGATCTTTCGGGAGGTTTAAACACTGCCACAGTTAGCCCAGCAGAAGACGAGAGATTGCAACATATTGCTAAGGCTTCAAAATGAGTGGTGTTAGTGTAGCTAATATGGAAGATGTAAATATCCTTATAAATGAGGACCATGCCTGGCTATGTCTTTAGCATAAAAATCAGATTTGTCAATTGGCGATAGATCATTGACGTTGATAGTTTGTTTATGTTAGAACCTGGGGTAGCCTGGCCTAGGGCAAGACATATACTTCAGAGGCACAGTGTTAAGGTTGCAGACCACCCAAAAGTAAATCCACGCAATATCACACAAAAATAACGCTACACCAATAATGTGGAAAAATAAGTACTGCTTTATAAAAATAATATACTCTTTGTTTTCAAAATATACCACTTAATACATTTCAGGTTGTCTCAGTAATAGCAAACACTTTTAACCGGCTAAGCAATTTACCAAGTAGTTTTAACAAAACAGTACATTTGTCATTAATCAGGTGAAATCACAATCTGTTAAAGATTTGGGGAGAGAAAACTAACATTCAATATAAGCAAAAACAGATGTTATAAAGGTATTAGCTTTCTTTTTAGCAGAGTCACTGGCATTAAGAATTCATAATAACAGTATCCTTCAATGCATTCATAAGTCATATGCCCAGTAATTCTATTTCCAGGATTACTAACTCTTTCTCAATGTTTAATTATTAAGCAGCAAGCTTTACTCTGAGCTACAACCTTCAATTGATCAACAGACTCCTTAATGCTGCTTCCCAGCCTGGGTTCTCCAGGAAGGAAAAACGATTAGTGCCTTAATCACTGCCCTGGAGATGCTAGCGCCGCTTCCCCCAGTAATTCCCCTCCTTACTTGTACATCAGGGCCGGAATCGTCTTGCACCAGACTTTTAAGAGGACAGTAGACAAAAAGGGGGTCGGGGAATCAGGCAGGCGAGGCCCTCACTCGAGCCAGCTCCTCAGCGTGGCACTCGAGTGAAGGGAAATCAGGGCTGATGTCGCTTTTGTTCCTCCCGCCCCTACCGGGCTTCTCCTCACTCTCTCCCTGCCCGGGCCAGCTCCTCAGCGTGGCACTCGAGCGGGAGGGAAAGCACAGATTCTCTAACAGCTAGGGACGCCGGCGAGCCTCTTCTGTACTATCCGGCGGGGGCTGCTGCTCCCGCTGTCATGCGCGGAAGGCGCCCGCTCTGTTAACTCCTCACGCTGCGCCTGCTCCTTGAAGGGACGCTACTCACGGGCCTGCTCTCTCTGGGTGCCCCTCCTTCCGGGGATCAGCCTCCAGCAAAGCATGCGCGACGGCGCCTTCACTTCTCCACAGCGCGGCAGGTGCCCCCGGGGTCCCGTTCACGAAGGGAAGCCTCGCAAGGCTTCTCGGGCTCAGTGGAGCCTGCGGGGGCGCTGCCACATAGCGCGACAAGTGCCCCAGGGGTCCCGCTATCGGTGGCAAGCAGGATTCAAGTTCCTCAGCTCTCTCTCAGACCCAACAGGTGAGGAAGCTTGCTACACGTCACGGATCAGTTTGGGGATATGCAAATCGTGTATTAGTCCAATGGAAGATCTTCTCTTCTTCACTATGACGAGGAGAGGGGGTACAAATGGGGAGGCTCTTTTAGAATAAGTCCACAGAGCTCTTCCTCAGCACTAGTCCCCTATCCCTCCTTACTGGACAGATTAGGGACCCAGGGGAACTCTTAGGTCAGCTCCCAAGGCAGGGTTCTTCACAGCTCCCAAGGCTACTAAAGTTAACCCCTTCACCTATCTATCCAGGATCAGCAGGATGGGCTAACTTGGCTAGGACAACAGGACCTAGGAGGTGGGAAAGCCTTGATAGGGGGCTACTCTTGTAGAGGGAACCACCCTTCAGAATCCTACCCCTACTAGACCTCAACCTTCACTCTAGCTGCTCCTCACTGACAGACAAAATGGCTGTCCAGCATTCCGCCTTTTATAGGCTGCCCTTCAGTGGTCCAGCATGGACCAGAAGGTTCTGGAATGCCCTATGTTAAGCTATGGCCAAGTTCTGGGTGCGACAGTTGGGGCAGTTGGAAGCCACCATTTTGTGTGGTTCCAACTTTCCTGTCAGAACAGGCCTCTGGGCCTGAGGTAAAAGATTATGGGGGGAAGAAAGAACACCTATCCCCTTGACCAACACCTAAAAAGTAGTAGACACAAAAATAGTAAGGATATGAGGGGCAAAAAGGGGACAAAATAAAGAATAATGAGGAGGGACTGCGCAAAAAAATCCAGACAGGTCTAACACGCGTCCCCCCCAGCTGAAAGTGGGGAGAACTACCCAACCCCTTGGGAGTCCTCTTCACTAAGGCGGAAATACCTGGAGAGACCGTCTGCATTGGCGTGGTCCACTCCAGGCCGATGTTCCACCCGGAAGTCCATTCCCTGTAGGGAGATGGACCACCTCAACAGCTTGGGATTTTCCCCCTTCATTTGCATCAGCCAACGAAGGGGGCGGTGGTCAGTCTGAACCAGGAAGTGCGAGCCAAAGAGGTATGGCCGCAGCTTCTTCAGAGCCCACACCACCGCAAAAGCTTCCCTCTCAATTGCACTCCACTTCTGTTCCCGGGGAAGCAGTCTCCTGGATAAGAAGACTACAGGCTGATCCAGGCCCTCTTCATTTAGTTGCGATAACACTGCCCCAATGCCATGTTCGGATGCATCTGTTTGAACAATGAACTCCTTGGAGAAATCGGGAGCCTTCAGGACCGGTGCTTCACACATTGCCTGCTTCAACTTTTCAAAGGCTTGCTGACAAGCCTTTGTCCAAACCACCCGTTGAGGTTGTTTCCTAGAGGTGAGCTCTGTGAGGGGCGCTACAATAGTGCCATACCCCTTCACAAAGCGACGGTAGTAACCTGTGAGGCCCAGGAAAGCTCGGACCTCAGTCTGTGTCTTGGGGGGTTCCCAGGCCATGATTGCCTCAATCTTCGCCTGCAGGGGCTGCACTGACCCCCTACCCACCAAGTGTCCAAGGTATACAACCGACCCCTGCCCAATCTGGCATTTGCTGGCTTTGATGGTCAATCCAGCTTGTTTCAGCGCCTGGAGAACTGCTTGCAAATGTTGCAAGTGGTCCTCCCAACTGCTACTGAAGACAGCAATGTCATCCAGGTAAGCAGCCGAGAAACCCTCCATTCCAGAGAGGACCTGGTTCACCAGTCGCTGAAATGTGGCAGGGGCGTTCTTGAGCCCAAAGGGCATCACACAGAACTGGAAGTGTCCCTCAGGCGTGGAGAAGGCTGACCTTTCCCTTGCTCCATCTGTCAAGGAGATCTGCCAGTACCCTGAAGTGAGGTCAAAGGTACTTAGGTATTGGGCAGCTCCTAGCCGGTCAATTAACTCATCCGCCCTGGGGATGGGATGAGCATCAGTTTTAGTAACTGAGTTCAGTCCTCGGTAATCCACACAGAACCTCAGTTCTGGTGTGGTGCCCGGTGGGGCGGCTTTTGGGACTAGCACCACCGGACTGGACCAAGGGCTGCTGGACGGTTCTATCACTCCTAGCTCCAACATCTTGGCAACTTCGCCATGGATGCTAGCCTTCACCTTGTCCGACAGCCTATAGGTCTTGGATTTCACTGGGGGGCTGTCTCCTGTGTCCACATCATGGGTACACAGGTGGGTTCTTCCCGGGACAAGGGAAAACAGTGAAGAGTACTGCCCCAATACCTGTCGGCAATCCTCTCGTTGCTCAGGAGTGAGAGACGGGGAGAGAATCACTCCCTCCACCGACCCATCCTTCTCTTGACATGAAAAGAGGTCTGGGAGAGGCTCGCTTTCTGCTTCCTCAGCACCATCAGTCACCAACATCAGGATGACCTCTGGCCTCTCATGGTGGGGTTTGAGGCGATTGGCATGCAGCACCCGTAGGGGCTGCCGCGGGGTCTTAAGATCCACCAAGTAAGTGGCCTTACCCTTTTTCTCCAACACCTCAAATGGGCCTGTCCAACGATCTTGAAGGGCACTTAGCTCTCCAGGTTCCATCACCCATACTTTCTGGCCAGGCTCCAACTCCACCGAGTGAGCATTTTGATCATACCATTCCTTCATGACTGCCTGACTGGCCTCCAAGTTGTCAGCAGCCTGCTTCCACAACTTGGCCATCTGGCTTCTGAAGGCCAACATGTAGCTCACCACATCCTGGGGAAGTTTTCTGGGAGACTTCTCCCATCCATCTTTCACCAGGCTGAGAGGCCCACGCACAGGGTGCCCATACAACAATTCGAAAGGGCTGAAGCCCACTCCTTTCTGCGGCACCTCTCGGTAGGAGAACAGCAAGCAAGGTAGGAGGACGTCCCACTTCCTCCGTAAGCTCTCTGGCAAACTTCTTATCATGCCCTTCAGGGTCTTATTAAACCTCTCAACCAGTCCATTGGACTGGGGGTGATAAGGAGTGGTGAACCGGTAGGTCACCCCACACTCCTTCCACATTGTCCGCATGTAAGCGGACAGGAAGTTAGTCCCCCTGTCAGACACAACCTCCTTCGGGAATCCTACCCTAGTAAAGATTCCCATCAGGGCCCTAGCTACCACAGGTGCAGTAACAGTCCTCAGAGGGATGGCCTCTGGGTACCGTGTGGCATGATCCACCAGAACCAGGATGAACCTGTGACCAGCTGTTGTTGGTGGATCCAATGGCCCTACAATGTCGATGCCCACCCTTTCAAAGGGGGTGCTAACGACAGGAAGTGGTTCCAGAGGAGCCTTTAGCTTCACCCCTGTTTTCCCACTGGCCTGGCAGGATACACATGTCCTACAATATGTGTTGGACGCCACTTTCATCTGAGGCCAGTAAAAGTGGAGGACAAGCCGTGCAAAGGTCTTGTCCTGGCCTAAGTGTCCTGCCAGTGGTATCGCATGAGCCAATTCCAGCAGAAAGGCTCGGTATTGCTGCGGGACCACCAAGGCCCTTGATGAGCCAGGTAGAGGTACCTTGGGTTCACTGTAGAGGAGGCCATCCTCCCAGTAAATATGGTGGTGTCCCGTAGCATCACCTGCTGCCTGGGCTTCAGCCTGACGCCTCAGTCCCTCAAGGGTAGGGCACTCCCTCTGCCCCTTACAGAATTCTTCTCTGGTAGGACCTCCCTCCACGTGCCATTCAGCAGGGATGGGTAAGTCCTCCAGAGAGTCTACTCCCCCCTCCACGGACTCCTGGCCTACCACCGCAGGTGGCCGATCTGTCACATGGGGCGTGGAAGCCGGAGCAGGCTGTCCCTGTCTCTGTTTCTGACCCTTTTTGGCAGCGGGTTGGGCCATTGTTCCAGGCTCCAACCCAGGCGAACTCCCTCTCCGGGCAGTCGCAGACCGTGTGCTTACACAGGCCCAGTCAGGTGTACCCAGCATCGCAGAATGCGTCCGGTATTCCACCTCTCTCCAAGTGTTGTGCTCCATGTCATTCCCCAACAGACAATCAACTGGCACGGCAGGGCTTACGGCAACTCGAAGTGAACCTGCAACCCCTTCCCACTCAAAGGGAACCTCAGCCACTGGATAGTGGCCCATTCTGCCGTCAGCCATCGCGGCGGGGTGGAGTACATTAGGAACAACCTGCTCTGGAGACACCAGTTGACTTCTCACCATAGTCATACTGGCTCCTGTATCTCTCAGAGCCTCCCCTCTTTGGCCATTGATGGTAACCCATTGCCCATACTTTGTAGTATTTGGGGGCACCTGGATCTTTGGCACCATCTCCCGCTATCCCAGGGACACTAAGGTGACACCCGCCCACTCATCCCCCTTATCTAAGGGCAACTCCTCCCCGAGCGCTACACTAGCTACTCCCGGTGACTTTCCTCCGGTGGGAGGGGGTGGTCTCTTTGGGCATCTGACATCTCCCTTATATTGTCCAACACCACCGCATTCAAAACAGTGGAGAACCCTTGGCTGCTGGCTTTGGCCAGGATTAGGGTTTCTGGGCGGATTTGCCCTAGGGGTGAAACCTGCTCCCTTACCTTGGAAATTATTTTGGGGACCTTTGGAGAACTCCTTCTTTTTATCTCCTCCCTCTTTCTTCTGGGGGGCGCCCTGTCCGGCTTTTTGTGAATCCCCTCCAGTCCCCTTGGAGGACACCCGGGTACTTGCCCAAGTGTCCGCCTCCTCTGCAAGCTTCCGGGGATCGGTCAGCTTGCTGTCCACCAGGTGTTGGCGCAACTCGGGAAAACATTTCTCGAGGAGGTGTTCTTTCAAAAATAGATTGTACAGCCCCTCATAGTCTTTTACCTCGATGCCCTTGACCCAACCCTCCAAAGCTTTCTTGGCGTAGTCTAAAAAGTCTACCCAATTCTGGGTACTCATTTTGTGACTTCCCCTGAATTTTTGTCTGTACCTTTCAGGGGTAAGTCCAAACTTTTTCACCAGTGCCACCTTCATGGCAGGGTAGTGGGTTTGCTCATCCTGCTCCAGAGCCAACAAGGTGTCTCTGCCAGCAGGTGGCATGTATTTATACAGCCCACCTCCCCAGTGAGTTTCTAGGATCCCGTGAGCCCTTAAAGAAACTTCGTAGGCGGCCAACCATTTGGCAATGTCATCACCTGGGGTGTAACTAGCGATGACATCTTTAGGTAAATAGGGTCTGGATTCCCTGGTGTCCACTTTCTTTTCGCTGCCACCATTGTCTGGATTGGGAGACCTACGGTTGAGAGCTTGTAAGTCCATCTCTTTAATGGTTCTCTCATGAGCTAACCTCTTGTCCTCCCTTTCCATATCCATTCTGGCTAGTTCTAACTTCATCCTCCTCTCCTCCCTCCTATCCTCTAGCTCTGCGTCGGTCAAACCCCTCTCCGAGACGCTGCTGCCCACCCTGGGAGGTGTCCTGGGACCTGTCAGTAGATTCCCCCCTCCCGCTTGGTACAGCATTGCAGTCTCAATGACAGTGTCCCTGTCACTCCCCTCTGATTCTGGTACCTCCCCGGAATGAGCCTCCACCCATGCCCGAATGCTTGTCAGCAGCTCGCCTTTCCTGGCACCCTTTTTAAAAAACACACTTTGCTGCTGGCACCAGTCCTTTAGTTGGGTCACAGTATAGTTATCCAGCTCTTCCACATTTATCTCCATTTTTACTAGAGTATAAGCTTTTCACACAGGAGGAAACCAAAAGTGTCCTGGGGTCAACCTCCACCCACCACCAGAAATAAATTTAGAAAAACAAAATTTAAATTAGGAGGGCCGCAGGGAGAAAACTCCTGGTGTAGGTTAGTGTATTGCGTTGAATTACTAGTGAGTAGCTGCAACCAAGTCAGTTATCCCACCGCTAGGCACCAAATGTTAGAACCTGGGGTAGCCTGGCCTAGGGCAAGACATATACTTCAGAGGCACAGTGTTAAGGTTGCAGACCACCCAAAAGTAAATCCACGCAATATCACACAAAAATAACGCTACACCAATAATGTGGAAAAATAAGTACTGCTTTATAAAAATAATATACTCTTTGTTTTCAAAATATACCACTTAATACATTTCAGGTTGTCTCAGTAATAGCAAACACTTTTAACCGGCTAAGCAATTTACCAAGTAGTTTTAACAAAACAGTACATTTGTCATTAATCAGGTGAAATCACAATCTGCTAAAGATTTGGGGAGAGAAAACTAACATTCAATATAAGCAAAAACAGATGTTATAAAGGTATTAGCTTTCTTTTTAGCAGAGTCACTGGCATTAAGAATTCATAATAACAGTATCCTTCAATGCATTCATAAGTCATATGCCCAGTAATTCTATTTCCAGGATTACTAACTCTTTCTCAATGTTTAATTATTAAGCAGCAAGCTTTACTCTGAGCTACAACCTTCAATTGATCAACAGACTCCTTAATGCTGCTTCCCAGCCTGGGTTCTCCAGGAAGGAAAAACGATTAGTGCCTTAATCACTGCCCTGGAGATGCTAGCGCCGCTTCCCCCAGTAATTCCCCTCCTTACTTGTACATCAGGGCCGGAATCGTCTTGCACCAGACTTTTAAGAGGACAGTAGACAAAAAGGGGGTCGGGGAATCAGGCAGGCGAGGCCCTCACTCGAGCCAGCTCCTCAGCGTGGCACTCGAGTGAAGGGAAATCAGGGCTGATGTCGCTTTTGTTCCTCCCGCCCCTACCGGGCTTCTCCTCACTCTCTCCCTGCCCGGGCCAGCTCCTCAGCGTGGCACTCGAGCGGGAGGGAAAGGACAGATTCTCTAACAGCTAGGGACGCCGGCGAGCCTCTTCTGTACTATCCGGCGGGGGCTGCTGCTCCCGCTGTCATGCGCAGAAGGCGCCCGCTCTGTTAACTCCTCACGCTGCGCCTGCTCCTTGAAGGGACGCTACTCACGGGCCTGCTCTCTCTGGGTGCCCCTCCTTCCGGGGATCAGCCTCCAGCAAAGCATGCGCGACGGCGCCTTCACTTCTCCACAGCGCGGCAGGTGCCCCCAGGGTCCCGTTCACGAAGGGAAGCCTCGCAAGGCTTCTCGGGCTCAGTGGAGCCTGCGGGGGCGCTGCCACATAGCGTGACAAGTGCCCCAGGGGTCCCGCTATCGGTGGCAAGCAGGATTCAAGTTCCTCAGCTCTCTCTCAGACCCAACAGGTGAGGAAGCTTGCTACACGTCACGGATCAGTTTGGGGATATGCAAATCTTGTATTAGTCCAATGGAAGATCTTCTCTTCTTCACTATGACGAGGAGAGGGGGTACAAATGGGGAGGTTCTTTTAGAATAAGTCCACAGAGCTCTTCCTCAGCACTAGTCCCCTATCCCTCCTTACTGGACAGATTAGGGACCCAGGGGAACTCTTAGGTCAGCTCCCAAGGCAGGGTTCTTCACAGCTCCCAAGGCTACTAAAGTTAACCCCTTCACCTATCTATCCAGGATCAGCAGGATGGGCTAACTTGGCTAGGACAACAGGACCTAGGAGGTGGGAAAGCCTTGATAGGGGGCTACTCTTGTAGAGGGAACCACCCTTCAGAATCCTACCCCTACTGGACCTGAACCTTCACTCTAGCTGCTCCTCACTGACAGACAAAATGGCTATCCAGCATTCCGCCTTTTATAGGCTGCCCTTCAGTGGTCCAGCATGGACCAGAAGGTTCTGGAATGCCCTATGTTAAGCTATGGCCAAGTTCTGGGTGCGACAGTTGGGGCAGTTGGAAGCCACCATTTTGTGTGGTTCCAACTTTCCTGTCAGAACAGGCCTCTGGGCCTGAGGTAAAAGATTATGGGGGGAAGAAAGAACACCTATCCCCTTGACCAACACCTAAAAAGTAGTAGACACAAAAATAGTAAGGATATGAGGGGCAAAAAGGGGACAAAATAAAGAATAATGAGGAGGGACTGCGCAAAAAAATCCAGACAGGTCTAACAGTTTACTAACATAAAACATTGTCATGCTATCTGGTAGCCTGGACTTTGCTGTTTGTTTTGCGCCTTGATGCCCCTTGGGGCTAAGTATGCGCGGTACAAATTGTCATTCATTCATTCATATCCATGTAAAAGGGTGGTTAGAGCAGAACTCGGGTATCCATCTATTCCAGTGAAAAAATATTATGAAGCCATTAATACGAGAAACATCAGGTAACAGGTAGAATCAGGTACATCTTAGTAGCTGCTATTACATTACGACAATTAGTACATTATAGCAGTGGTGATAGGAACTGGTTTATCTAGAATCAATCAATGAATCATCATGGCTGTAATAAACATTTGCAGGTCGATGAAGTTCGGGTGGTTAGATTAGGTCAATTACGTGCAGTATGCTTGGTTTTCAGCCTGTACGGCACACTAATGAGACACTTGTTACCTGTTCATAACATAGGGCCCTATTAGGATGGCGGACGGACCTGCGTCCATCCGCCACCCCAGAGGTGGAGGGACCGTCCGCAGGGGCAGCGGCGGTCCCTCCGTGAAAATTAGGATGTGACAGCCACCCTGGCGGTCACATCCTGTATGTTTAACATTGCGGCGGGTGCTGCTTCAAGCAGCACCCGCCGCAATGTTAAAAATGCAAGCAGTGTATTTGCATGCACAAAGCGGCAGGCACCGTGCGGTGCCTGCCGCTTCGTGCATGCAAATGCAGGGGGGGTACCATAGGTACCCCCATGTGCACCCCCACCCCCACCCCCTTCACCCTGGGGGCCCGCAACGGGCCCCCAAAGAAAAGACCGTATGCCTTTTCGTGGCGGCATTGCTGCCGCGGAAAGGCATATAAAAATGCAAATCCTAATATGGCTGGCGGTGTCTGATAGACACCGCCACCATATTAGAGCTTTTCCGCTGCGGTCTTTCGGGCGGAAAAGCGGCGGACGGTCTTGCCGTCCGCAGATGACCCCCCGCCATCCTAATTCGGTGGGGGTTATTTCTCTGAACGCAGCGGTGAATCCGCATCCTCCGGGCCGGCGGTGGCTTCCGCCGGCCCGGAGGATGCAGATTCACCGCAATCGTAATCGGGCCCAAAGTGCCCTAAACGGAGAGTGGGGTAAAGATGGTGCTATTTTAATTCATTAATGAGAAATGAAATACAAAATGAAAACATCCTTATTTTTAGGGAATATTATCAATTCACAACGACAGTGTTATATGAATACAGAGTTACATATAATAATTATGCAGGCAGCATGCATATAGAAAGCAATTATACAGTCACAGTTTATTAATTCACTATGTTTAAAAATCACACCTGTCGTAGAGCCTGAATTTTCTCTTGGGACATCATCGTAAATAACTTCATCGGGGTCTAAAAGAAACCAAACACAGTTTTACAATTTGTGTGACAATCGTAAAAAACATTGCATTCGATAATCGAATAATTCAAATATCTACTTCACTCTGAATCAGTGTAATTTTTCAATAGGAACATGAAAATGTCTTAGAAAAAAGAAAGTTGATTATATCTTCAAAAGTGTCTCATGGCACATTAGTTTACATATACACAGGGGCGTGGCTGTGCAGGCCAACATGGCGGCCGTGTATTTTTTTAGCTCCGAGCCGGCCTAGGCCAATCCTGACCCTATCGCCTACCTAAGGGGTCCATTGCAGCTCATTATACCTAGGGGGATGTAGCAGACCCCCCAGGTGCAGTTAATTCTGGGCTGTCATGTTCTTGGGGGCACATGGGGATTGGCGTAGTCTCAGGGGCAGGCTGCAGTGATCCCACATGCAAAACCGCAACGGGAGGGCGGCCCTGATGACCAAGAATCGTATGTCAGGCGAGCGACAGCAGCTGTATACTGGCACACTCACCAGCTTCTACAAGACAGGGGCCGGGACACTCTTGGTGTGGTGCGGACCGGCAGCCAAGGAGGGCAGTCCGGTGCTAAAAGAAAAAGAACCGAGAAGTAGGCGCTACACCAGGCACTTGTGTGTGGGTTATTTCCCCTAGGAGTGCCCAGTGACAGGAGTCCTGCTGTCCCATATAGCCAGGCCTAAGAAGTTGCCCTTTTTTTTGTCCATACAGGGAGCCTTAACCAAATGGGGGCACCACTCTTCCAGACAAAGGTGATGGGAACTGGCACACGTATCGATGGCGGCCCTGAGTGAAGACTTAACCCTGTGGACCCATCCGAGGCTGCCAGCTGACGTAGCCAGTACGGAATGCTGCAGGATGAGGTGGCCCGGTTTTGTGATGGCATTCTCCTAGAGGTCAGTAGAACCTTCTGAACATTCCCAGTGAAATTCCACCCCAACAGACATACCGCTCTCGCCCCCCCCTCTAAAAGAGAGGAGCACAGATTTGTTGTGCATATTGAAGGCCTCCGTGGGCACGAGGGAGAGCTTTTATGTGCACCAGGGGGCAGAACTCGTGATGGGGTCCACTTGTGCAGTGCAATCTACCTATGCTCAGAGTGTGGGGCCAACCAGATGGCTTTGTGAGGAGCTCTGCCGTGGCCCTAGGAGTAGGTGCACCCTCCCCCCGGTCAGAGACAGTTGTGTCTGTTGACCTACCAGTCTGCCTACCAGCCCAGCCTTCCTCCGTCAATCTGAGGTGTCAGCCTGAGCTCCGGTTGTAGAAGTCTTGCATGGGGAGAACCAGCTCTAGAACCCGTGGGGCACCTTCATCTGATCCTAAGTAAGGCCTGGAAAGGGCTTGTGAGCTGGATTAGCCTTACTACTAAACAGGCTCAAGTGCAACCCTTACTGCCCACAGAGGCTTGGGACATTCTTGAGGTGAGAAACTTGATCCAAGACAGTGTTCAAGGCCTAGGCTGATGGTACTGGAAGATGTAGAACTGGTGATGCACCCTCAATAGCTGTACATCACCTGAGCCCCCTGGAAAGTGTCCTTGTTTGGAGGGGCCTACTAGAGGGCGTGCGACCAGTCTAGTACCAGCTACACCCACCAGGCCGAGGGGGGATGCTGTACCCATCAAGGGCTGAAATCCTAAGCATTGAGATAGGTGAACCTAAAGCCAAGGCCCCAGCCCCCAATCAAGTATGCTGGAGGAGCAGCATGACATCCAGGACATACAGTGGTCCCTTAACCCCTTCTACACTCACAGCAGTTGACATTGGACAGAATCCTTGGGGCCATTGAGAACTCTAATATCACCCTCCACAGGGAGATCGGTATGGTGTTGGGGGAGTTTGGCATGCTTCGTGCCGACCACCACAAATTGGCGTATAAGGTTAAAGACTCTAAAGCAGCCACTCAGGTCTTGCAACTGGCACAATAGGCTGGTGCGCTAAATGGAAGACATAGAAGGGTGCAACAAATGCAACAACATCCAAATTGTGGGCCTCCCCGAGGGATCTGAGGGACCGGATATGGCAGCCTTCCTCAAGAACTGGCCCCACTCAACTCACGCAATTCTTTGCCCTAGAATGGGCACACAGGGTTCTGGCTTAGCCTTTGGCCATGGTGCACCCACCTCAGCCAGTAGTGGCTAAACTATTGCACTAGACACCCTAATGCAGCGAGCATGGACAGACAGGCCAATCAAGTGGACGATGGATAAGCCAAACGGGTCTCCTTTTTGGAGGTAAAAAGGGCACTATGAGAGAAAGGGCTATGAAATTCACTCCTTTCCCTGGGAAAATTTAAGATCATGATGAATGGCAACACACATTTCTTCTTTTTAAAATTCTTTTTATTGAGAAAAAAGCTGGGTATATCAACAGCATTATAATTGTTCGATATGAGGAGACAGCGTATGAAGAGACCATGAATGATAAATTACAGCAATCTGTATTATGATCTTAAACGCACCTCTGCTAATTATTGACCATTCAATTTCCAGCAGGGGCTTGGGAGTTAAATAGTGGTGGCGTACATATATTTCCCTCTGAAAGAGTTACATTTACCCCATGTCTGTGACCACTTCTTCGACCAGCCCCCGCTTTCATATATTGTCTTTTCTGATATCATACACCAGTCCATATCATCCTTCCATGCTCTGAGTGTTGGCGCCTCGGGCTCCACATAGTTTTGTGATGTAATGTTAAGTTTAGCCATTGTCATTCCCAAATTAACCCAGGACATTTACTTTATTATTCAAATCTGTGGCTCCACATATATTTAGGATACACTGTTTGGGTCTGGCTCCAGTCTAGTCCCTAATGTTTCTCCCATTGCAGCATATAACCAGCCCCCAGTATTTCTTTACGGAGTTGCACTCTCAGACTATATGGTAGAATGTACCTTCCTGCCTACAGTGCCTCCTACAAGCCAGAGACCTGAGACCAATCTTAGCTAATCTGTGGCATGAGAAGTACACTCTGTGTAGTGCTTTGAACTGTATCAATTTGAATCTCGCAGAAATATCCACCTCTTGGGGTGAGGACAGTGCTTCCTTCAATTCTTCGTCATCTAATTCCTCAACATCTTGTGCCCAGTGTTCTCAGAGTTGAAGGAGTAGGTTTGGGGAATTATCAATTAACTTCTTGTAGGTCAAGGAGATCGCCCCTCAATCCATGTAGTCAGTGAGAATTCAGTCTTTGAGCTGTGAGTACTCCGGGAGTTCCGTTCCCCCCCCCTTGGGGATGGCTGCTTGGTGAGTGTGTCTGATTTCTTTTTATCTAACAGTTCAGTACCTGCTAGGTCATATTCTGTTTGAAGTGTAACGAAGGGGACCACATCTCAATGTCTCCACAAATCGCCCATATGTGAGATACCTAAAAGCTCCCAATTGTCGAAGCCCTTGGTGTTCCTCAGAGTTTCCAATCGCCAAGTGTCACATATTGGGGTGGCTAGTGTAATCTTGTTGTCTCAGCCTAAACATTTGTTTACCACATTGCTAGACTTGAAGTGTATGTTTGCTAGGACCTGTTAGCTTGAGCCATGTTGGTGAGATGTAAAGTACCCTCTCGTATCTACCACCTGGTAAAACCAATTTGTCCATCCTATATTTTTTTAATTTATTTATAAAGTTTTATATAGCGCGAACTTGATCCCGAAGGATATCAGAGCGCTTTACAATTTGAGGCAAAGGTAACAAATCAGAACATTAGTCTAACATGGGGAATCTAACATACACCTGGACGAATGAAGGATGTGCTAGACGATGGAGCACAATGACTCAAGGGGAGCAAAACTCAACAATCATTTACAGGAACAACAACCAAAAACAATGATCATATACAAGAACAATTGACACCATAGTATGTCTGATGTACCCAGAACTAAATTCTGGACACTCAAAACTCACGCCCTTCATCTCTCAGCACTCCCAACCCATGTTCTGCCTCCTTCCATCTTCTCTCCACACGTGTAGCTTTTTCTGTATTCATGACTGCAAGGCAAGTAGGAGGGGGAATGGTAATGGACTCTGAACCACTCAAAGCACTGGGGCCTTTTTGAAGGTGGGATGGTGCTGGTTCATCGTGGGGTCTATGTAGGCATTGATTAATTACCATAAGTTGCGATGCCCAGTAATATTTCTGAATGTTGGGGAGTCCAATACCCCCATCGTACCACCCCTTACCAATTTCTGTGTGGCTATCCAAAGGGGCTTGCCATCCTATAGGATTGTTCTTTGCTCGCTCTCTATGGCTTTGAAATAACAAGCTGGGACCAGGTTTGGTGTATTTTGTAATAAATATAAAAATCTAGAGAGTGCAGCCAGCATTCTAACTACTTGCAAGATCCCCTTACCTTCATCCTTAAAAGTTGAAAAAGGGAAGCAACCATATCAGTTATTTTCATGGACTACTACTAAAGAGATTCGGGAAGGCAGTCATGTACTGCCTAATATTACTCAAACAACCACCGATTTACTATAAGCACAGTTGCCAGAACCCCCGATTGTGAATGAGGGAGGCAACTTAACAAGATCATGAGACTCCATCTACCTCAACTCCTAATTTCCTGCTGCCTTCGTTGCCTTCTCCGATTGATGAATGATATGACTTTGCATCAGATCATAAATGAATTACGGGAGAGGAAGATCTCGCCAGAAAAGGCTCATAAGGAAACTAATGAGCACCTCAAGCAAATTAATGAGAATCTCCAGCAACTATCCTCCTGTATGACACAGGTGGAGCTCAAAGTTTCTTCACTAGAGGACTCTTCTAAGAACCAAGACATTACACTACATAAAATGCAGATTGAACTGGAAGATCTCCAACTAAAGATTGACAATGTTAAAAATAGAGCTTGACTTGTAAATCTACGATTTGTAGAAATACCTGAATGCTCAGAAGCTGGTTCATCTGCTGCAAAGCTGATCTCTGATCTGATCCATAAGCATGTATTGCCAGAACAGACAGTTGAAGGAGGGGATCTCACCCTTGATCGGGCACATCTGGTCCCATCAATTCGCCCATTAAATGCCAAATACCCTCAAACTATTGTGACTAGCTTTGGCGATGTGCGGATAAAAGAATAGAGCCTATCACAGGCAATCTAAAAAAATCCTTTTCCAAAGCAGAGAACTTTTTTGTTTTGTGTTTTCGCAAATATGTTGATTCTAGCAGCACGAAGGCAAACTGAATTCGTTGGACTGATTAATGGATTATGGATCAATCCAAATTAAGGGTGTTATTTAAAGGTCATGCCCATGTATTTTTGTCTGTAGACAGACCTCAAAAGTGTTTGCATATAGTGAAAGAGGGAGATGGGTAAGGCAGAGTTGCACTCTTGAACAAAAATGTCAGCCATGCGATCAACAAGAAGAGAACGGTATAGGGGTGACGCAGGGGCAAATTCAATTTTTTTTAGTATTATTATATTTGTATTTATTATATAAGATAAAATAACCCCCAATAATCTAAGCCATCAACTTCTCCTTACGGGAAATAAGCTTATGAGTACCATTCCAAAGTACTCATTTAAGGGAGAAGGGAGGGTAAGGGGTTTGGAGAGGTGGAACAATGGTCCCATGATGGGTAGGGCCTCTAAAGGGAGAGCTGAGGGGCTGGAGGTGCACAGGTGTTTGGGGGTGAGAGGACGAAAAAGAGAAAAGTTGCAGTTAGTAAATTTTTCAAGTCTCCAATTCAAGGTTCCAAGAGGAAACTTTTTTTCATTCTTAATATGGTCTTATAATTTTTTCCACTAGAGGGAGATAATAGGAAAAAAAGCCAGTAGAGATATAGGCTCTACACTGAATCAGAATGGCAGCACAACAAATGATTAGGTTAGCCTCATGCAATATTAATGGGGCCAACAACCATACTAAACTTAAATCTACTTTTCAGTGGTTGGTATCGGCCCAAAATCAGAATATTTTACTTCATGAGGTGCACTTAAAAAAAGAATAGGCCCCCTGCAGGTTACCCATCTATATCTCCCATGCTTTTTTGCATCAATAGGGGCAGCAATTAGGGGGGTAGCAATTTTGTTTACACTGCATTGCCAGGGAGAAGGTGTACAGATTATTAAAGATGACAGCGATAGATGGATTATAGTAAACTGGAAGATGGGCAACCAGATCTTTCAGAGAGTTGGCTTCTACAGACCTATACCGGACGCTCTCTGGAACCTTCCTGGCTATATTATTCTAGGGGAGGGGATATTAATGTATTGCAGAACTTACAAAGAAACTCTTCACGTAAGAATAAAGTCCAAAATAAACCCAGAGTAGCTAGAGGTTTGGCTACTTTGATACAAGATTTCGCTTTACTTGATCCCTGGCGTGTCCAATATCCCCAGACAGGCAAATATAACTGTTTTTCTAAAAGTTTCAACTCCGATTCAAGTACTGAGTTTTATTTAATCTTGCATCACTGGGAACAGGGTAAAGCCTATATTCTATAAAATCCATTTACTGACCATTCAGTTCCAGTAAATGAAATTAAAGTCAATCTTACTAGGCAAGAATATCCTTGATGGACTCTAGATAAGACACTATTAACCGAAAAAGAATGGGTTACAAATATGCGGGTTAAGATTAGGGATTTTTTAGAACGAAATAAGGGGTCTGCTTCGTACTTCTCTATTTGGGAAGCTTGTAAAGCTTATATTAGGGGACAGATAATATCTTATAAAGCTAACATATCTAGAGTAAGGAAGATTACTGTTTTGGCCTTGCAGTGGGACTTAGATCAAGCAGTTCATAGACACATAATTGACTATTCTCAAGACACCAAAAGTAGATTGGAGAAAGCTAGATATTAGCTAAAAGCCTTTTATGAGTCTAAGACTATTGTCATTCAGAATACATGCTTTCAAAAATTGTATGAAGAAAGCGAACATGCTGGCAAATTTCTGGCCTGGTCTATAAAAAAGAGAACTAATAATGCTATGATTAAATCAATTTTCAATTAAAATAGAAATCAATCAGTTGATCAAGTGGCGGACATCGGAGCTGTTTTTCACTCCTATTCTAAGAAAATATATACGTACCTATCTCCGCCTTCCTTGGCTTCTGTAGAAGAATTTCTTAAATCTATAGAGGTACCAAAAATGACCAGTATCCAACAAGCCCAAATAGTAGCTCCCATCACAGTCGAGGAAGTCCAAGAGGCCATTAAGGATTCTACAAATGGGAAAGCATGTGGTTGCAATTGTTTCCCAGTTGTATTTTATGAGGTATTTATGAAGCAATTAGTAGAAATCCTTGCCGAATTATTCAATGCAATGTTAGAAAGAAATCAGGTGCCCAAGTCTTTTTCCGAGGCAGCCATAATAAGCTTTGTTAAAAAAGACAAACCTACCGATAATCCAGGATTTTATCTGCCGATTGGCTTACTCAACTGTGATTACAAAGTGTTCACAAAGATTATGGCAGCTAGAATAACCATCTCTGCGAAAGAAGGGGTTCACAGAGATTAGTCTGGCAGGGAGAACTATGGCAATTAATACACATTTTTTAATCCAGGCAATTGATTAATATATGAATAAAAAGATAAAAGCAACAATCATCATGATAGATGCTGAAACAGCTTTCGATTTAGCTCCATGGCAAATTCAGTTTGCAATTCTTTTGAAGTTTAATTTCCCCTTACAATTCGTAAATGTATTGAAAAACATATATAGCAACACTGAAGCCAAGCTTATAATAAATCCTCAAACAGTAGGATCATTACAAATTAGACGAGGCACTCTGCAGGGGTGCCTGATGTCAATGGTGCTTTTCACATTATTTATAGAACCTCTAGCATCTTTGTTACGGCAAGATCCACAAATCAAGGCACCTCTGCCGGGAGGCACTTAACTTAAACTTTTTGCAGACAATATAATCCTATACTTGGCTGCGGATAAACAAAATATTTTGAATGTCTTCAAAAAATCAAATCTTTTTTGTATCTAGGGGTATATAAGATTAATCATTCTAAATCTGAGGTTTTACGTTTTTAAGTGGTCCGACCGCATTCTTCCATCTGATATGCGTAACCAGGTCTATTGGACCAGTTCAATCAGATATTTAGGGATATATGTGTCTCATGACTTTTCGCAGCTATACCAGTTTAATTATGAATCAACACTTTTGAAGGCCCGAAACCTTTTAAAACATTGGCAGGCCTTACTTTAATAGGGAGAATTGCTGTTACCAAAATGATGATTTTACCTCTTTTTCTCTTCATTTTTTCTAATGTACTTATCAGAGTATCCGTCAAGTTTTTTCAGGAGATAGACCAAATGCTATGTCATTTTGTCTGGTCTGGCAAGAAACCTCGCACACAACTTGAGACTTTACAGCTATCTATTCAAGAAGGCAATCTGCCACTCCTGCACTTTTAAAAATAATATCAGGCAGCGTTTTTCGATTGGTGTACAAGATCACTCACTAGACACAATTTGGGAAGCAAATTTTATTTGAAACAAATGCTTCTAGAATCCGGCACTCAGCTTGTTCCATTTATTAAAATTCCTAAGCTTCCCAAGCGTAGCAGATACAAGACACCTCAGGCTATTTCTGATAGATTTTTTTCAATTGAAGGAGTATCAGTGTATCCCCTTCCATACTGAAATTTTGATTGCACATAGTAGCGGGATAGGACTCCATATAAGTCAGAAAAGTATATCATCTTGGGAAAAGGTGGAGCTACATTGCTTTAGGGATTTTCTTATAGAAGGGACAATAAAATCTGGGAATAAAATAAAATCGACCAATCCAAGACTCCCTTCCACATTACTTTTTTTCTTTTTTTCAATTCCGTAATTTTTTAAGTAACTTTAAATTCCCCCCAGATGCTCTGGCAAATCTGATTAGTCATGCCTATTATGTGAAGGAGACAGGAGGGGCAGGGAACTGGTTCCAGATTTTACTGGATCACTTGCATGCAAAACTACTACCTCAAGCATTACAAAAGAATCCGAGCTCCACAGGCTGCATAGATATCCAAACATGGAGAGCTTATAATAGTTGGGCGCACAAAGCTGTAATAGGGGGCCAACTTCAAGTGCATGGCTATTTTCGGCAAATGCCACCTCTATTATACCCCATCTCGCCTCCATAAAATGTGTTCTTCCATTTCGGGAGCATGTTTTAGATGCAATGGGTCCTAAGGGGATAGGTCCCATATTTGCTTTTCATGTCCAGCTTTAACTGAATTCTGGGGAGCATATCTTTCACTGGCTTAGCAACAAGCTCCAAATAAACTTAGCCCCTGAACCGAACACTGTCCTTTTAGGAATTATCGATATACTCAACATGTCTGTTCAACAATGACAGTATATTTTTATTGCATCACTTGTCACCAAATCCCTGATTCTGCAAAATGGAAAGTGGCTGAGCCCCCAAATCTTTCTCAATGACTACTTAAGATGTCTCGAATTGAGGCAAAAGAGACATTATATTCGGAAAGAGAAGGAGCTTTAGTTAGAAAAAATTATAGTTGGGGCGGGAAGTAGGTTTAGATTGTGAGGGCAATATTGTCATGAATCATCCTTTTCTTTCAATAAGGAGAATTGTAAAATCAATATGAATAGATCTTACTGCCAGTAAGGCTTTGTCTGTATAGGTTTTGATTTATGGAAATTTGAGGGGTATCTATTACGTATACTAACGATACTAGTATTTTGATGAATTGTCGGTTTATGCTTGTTTTCACTAACAGCTATAATAATATTTTTTTTAAATCAACAACAACAAATCTGGGGAGTTTAATCATCTTCAATAGGGAAGCAAGTCCCAACAGAGAGAACGGAATGGACCTCCAGTGCAACACATCTCCTTCTAGTCTTTTGTAGTAGGGGGTAAGAGATTTTGATCGTAAAATAATGCTGGGTTAGTGATAATAGGTATCGAAACCCCTCCGTTGTAACGTTTGCCTCACATCCTCTGGGCAAGGGGGTTGTACCATTCAATATGTAAATAAAAAACTTTGTCTGATTGACTGTATACCCAAAGTATTTCCCAAAATGTGTAAATATGTTTAGGACTCTATTCAGTGAGGATTTGGGAGATGCCAAGTCCTAAAGCACATCATCAGCGTAGAGGGAGAACCGATCCTGCCACTCTCCCATCCAGCGCAGGTCTCTAATCAATGGATCACCGTAGATACAGGTGGCCAGGGGTTTGAGTACCAGGGTGAAAATCAAGGGTGATAGGGGCAACCTTGCCTCGTCCGCCTTCCAAGTAGAAAAATTGGAAAGGGCTTATCGTTTGTTTCAGCCTGCGCTAGTGGGTAGCTGTAAAGGAGTTGCAGCCAGCACATAAAATTTGGCCTGTCTCCAGTCTTTTCCAGTACTGTAAATAGGTAATGCCTTTCAATGGTGTCAAAAGACATGTTGCATCCTCTCTTTGTGCCTCTACGTGCCCCCAGCATACCATTTAACCTGTGAAGGTTGAGTGCAGTGTTTCATCCTGACAGGAAACCTGACTGATCTGGATGTACTCGCTTCGGGATAATCTGTACTAGACGTGAAGGTATGCCCAGACATGGGTCTCTTGCTCACTTTGCCACTGGATTCAAGAAAGCCTGGCTGATGGGGGTGTTACCCCAATCTGGTCCCAGGATGCTTGTTTCTGATTCAGGGAAGACCTGGCTTGGCAGTTCGGGCTGGACTGTTCCCATGAGGCACAGAGTCAAGACTGATTTGGATAAAGCTGGGTCTGAACTGAGGTGTCGAAGTGAGCTAAAGAACGATGATGGATTCAACCCAGATCTGTGACTGGGGGGCGAGTGTCGGAAAAGTTTCATCTCCTTGTGTTTGCTAGACCTGAGGCTAACAAATGTGCCAAAATCTTGACTTTCGCATTAAGCAGAAAAATGGGCAATAAGAAGAGCAGCAGTCTTGTGGTTTGCTTTCTTAATGTATGACGACAATTATGGCTAATTGTTGATCTGCGAGAAGTTTACCCATTATCCAGCTTTCTATGTACATGTTCTTTAATTAGGCGGCGACCCTAGTAGTCACCATCTTACAGAGCTCGATTGAGAGGCCATTAGGTCTCATCGCTTTCAATGAGCTAAGTCCACGGATGGTCTGAGCTATTTCTTTTTCAGTGATGGCGGAATCTAGTGGCTTTAAGTCTGTCAAGCTGAGACTGGGCATGGGCATGCCCACCAATAACTCATTAGATGCTTCCCCAGTAGAAGCGTTATTTGGGGAGTAGATTAGTTCGTAGTAGGCAGCAAAATCGTCTGCTATCAACTGTGTGTCATGAAGTGTCACCCCTCGATCCGTCCAGAGTTTGGTCACTAATCTACTTGCTCGCTCATGTCTATCAAGCCATGCAAGTAGTTTTCCCACCTTGTCTCACGCATCATATATTGTATGTCATGTCACTCTATCCTTTGCCCTAGCAGCTTCGCTAACTAGTTCTTTATATTCTTTCAGTTTGATACTCAATGTATGCTTGACTAACCCAGAGCCGTCTCCAGGCAGTTCCCCCTTCAACTGCATAATTTCATTTTCTACTTTATCTACTAAAGCACATTTTTTTTCTTGACCCCGACAATCAAGGAGATGGCTTGTCCCTTGGCTACTGCCTTAAAGGCTGCCAGGAAATTAATGCAGACACCACCGACCAATCGTTTTTGCGAAAATAATAATCTATCTCTTTTACATCCCGTTCCTCACCTGTGGTAACTTGAGTTATCCTCGGGTCAACCATTGACAACTTCCCATTTTGTCTTGTTCCTGATGTACAGAACGCCAATAAAGGGGAATGATCAGAGATGCCCCTCTCCAAGTGGCGTACGTCCTTACATCGTAGAGCCTGATCCGCCAATGCAAGTATATAGTCAATTCTGGAAAGACTATTATAGCCCCAGAGTGGAATCTAAATTGTTGCCCATCTGGGTTGTGAGTTTTCCAGATGTCTACAAGTCCCAAGGCCTCAAGAAATTCAGAAAATGTGATGGTTTGTGGCAGGAGCCATGGGGGGCAACAATGATCCTGGTAAAGTGACATTAAAATATCCCCTACGATCAACCTACCCACTGGGAAACTCAAAAACAGGTCTCCCAGGTCCTGGAAAGCAATAATATGGAGTGCCGGAGGGATGGAGATCACAACAATCATAATAGGTTGGCCCTCCCAGACCCCGGCCACCACCATATATCTTCCCTGTGTGTCTAACCAGGTATGGTCTATTTACTGGGGAAAAGTGCCACACATATGTATTCCCACCCTACTAGAACCAGTGGTGAACCAAAGAGTGAGTCACCAATTTGTACCCCCAACGAGTCTGAGATTTACATGTGTTGCCCATTAAGTGTGTTTCCCGTAGCAGGACTACATCTGGTGAGAGTCATTTTATATATTGTAGGACTATCCCATGTTTGAGTTTGTCCCCCAGTCCATTCATTACTAGGAAAGGAGTTTCAGTCCCTTATCCTTTATTGTGTGTAATCCACCATTGTGTCCCCAGTCTGGGGTGTGGTGGGTTTGCTCTTCAGTGTCCTGGCTTTCAACCCTAAATTCATATCTTTCCCTCTGTATTGTTTCAGGAGGATATGTGTTTTTAATAAATCTCGTAGAGATAGTGTTGCACCCTGTACATATGACCTCATTTACCCTTATGTCATCAAAGTTGTGAACTATATGAAGAGTAAACATAAAACCCACCTTCCTGCTTCCCTGCAATCCGGGTTTAGAACTACCCATCCCCCAATTATGCAGAGTGCCTGTCGCCCCATCCACAACTAGTCTACAAGAAGAAAAAGAGGGAGGGTGACTATGTCACCACAGCACAAAACCATGCCCCCCCCAATTTATCTTCACACTATCTGCTAGATTTGTTCTAATAAGAAAAAAAGATATTGTCCAATAGCTGCCGCTTTGGCCACGTGGCCCGAGGTGCTCAGACTGGCATCCCAGGAACCCAGATCCGGCATCCGATCAGTCTGTCTGACTGACTGAAGAGCTTATAAAGCACACTTTTGCCGAGGCGTCTTGGCGCTGGGTGAATATGATGCAGACAGCAACAGATCTTTAAGACCTTGAAAAGAGCCAGGTCTTTATCATTTTCCTAAAAAAGGCCCTGTTGGATTCTAACCTGATTGTCACAGATGGATGCTTGGTAAGAGAAACCATTTCCAACCCATCTAGCTCTTTTTATTCTAGGAACACAAACCAATCCTGTGTTGGCAGTCTATACAGGAGCTTCAGTTGTCTTTATCTTCAAGATGCACTGTTTTGGCGTTGGTTGCTCCGTGGCCGCCATGGTCAGTTGTCTTTATGGAACTTCTCTCTGCATGGTCTGAGGCTGTTTCCCCCAACCATTCTCCAGCTGTCAAGCCTTTCTGTTGCCATCTCTGGAGTCCCAAAGAACCATGTCTTTTGTTCCGCCTCGGTCCGCAATCTCGCCAGAAACAACATGGAATATTTCACTCATTATCACGCAGTGTCTTCTTGACCACCAGAAAGGATCTACAATGCTTCTGAACCTTGACCGTGAAGTAAGGAAAGAAGGTAATCGTACTGTTTCATATCTGACCGGGGGTGGGGGGCACTCCACAATGTCTGTAGAATAGCATCCTTATCTCGGATATGGAAGTCTGCCAGGCAGGGGCCTCGGAGGAGCCCCAGGTTTTGAACTATCCCCTGGAACCCTGTGGGCCGTCTCAATCAAGAAGTTGGACAGGCCATTTGGCGGCAGATGGCGTGTCATGAGTCCCTCCACAAAGGGGTCGGCCACAGGCCCCTCAGCCCACTCAGGGATTTTAATGTTGTTACAACGTGATCTGCCCTCATAAGTCATACAGTTTTATTTCTAAATTGTAGATGGAAGCCTGCAATTCTTTGATTTGATGTTTCAGCATTCTGAGTCTGACTGGAGATCCGTAGTGGTCGTTTCAATGCTTTTGGCTTTGTCACTCATATTTTGAAGGTTGGCCCTGATTAGAGTTACCTCAGGTGTGATAGAGCCCATTCGGTGTTCAAGTGAAGTACATACTCCACCTATAGCCTCCATAAAGTCTTTGAGAGTGAGTTTCCCTTGTTCAAAAGCACTTTTCTCTGTGGCGGCTGCCCTAACGGACGCCGAAGCATCAGTGTCTGGATTCTTTAGGGTTGTATATTTATCTAGTGTGTTTTGGTGAGTGTTTTTTTGCCCCTTGTCACCAGGCATCGTGTCCGCCATTGAATACATTTCTGACATGAGTTGCATGATTCCCCCAGGTAGTAGCCGCCGCCTGACCGAGGGGGCAGGCTTACCCACCCGGCCTGTCGGGTTTTACCGGGGCATTGGGAACCACTCTCCGATAGTACCACAGGTCTTCATTCCACAGCTGAAGTGGGTTATTGCTGTCCAATACCTTTTTCGCAGTCAGTAAAGCGTATGAGGCCACAGAATTTAGACTATTGAGTGGAACTCAGCAACATACAGAGTGATTTGACCCGGCAACACGCATTGGACACACCTGGAAACCTACACAGCCAGAGAATGGACCGGTCAACAGGAGCAGTAGGCATAGAAAGACTATGGTGATGTAAGCATCTAGCTTGGAGTATCCCCCACCGGTGAACATTGCAGAAACCATCCAGCACATGAGCTGATAGGGACAGGGAAGCAGCTCTGCAGCTAGCGGATACCATATTTGCCCACGGCATCTGACTCTGAATCTAGCTAAGCCTGGGGTGCCATTCTGAAGAGGTGGACAATAAGAACCAAGAACAAACAGCTCCCATATAAAGGTGATTCCTCAATCTGCAGATGACCTCCTGTAGCACCTCTACCCGGTGTGACAAATGCGTGTTGGGGAAATGGCACCAGGGAGTGCTGCTGGGGCTCCAACCTGCGCACAAGATTTACTCTGAGATGCGTGCTGAGGCATCCCACAGGTGTGGTGGTGAAACGCACTGTGGCCGTGAGTTTGACCTTTCTCTAGAGCCTAACCCACACTGCCATTCCGCAGGTGCCGGAATAACGCAGATATTTGCTACTTGCACCTCAGCTTATTAAAGGTTGCGTGGCTAGTCATTGCTGTACTACTCTGGGGCTGGAGAGTTGGGGTAAATGTTGTTATACTATCTCGGGTGGGTATGATAAGAGGTGAATTATGTGGTGTGGGTGAAAGGGGATGACTGAAAAGTGGCCATATTACATGAGACTACATTGCCCACACATGACATGACATAACATTCATGACGTGGAACATCTGGAGGATGGGGTCGGCAATGAAACAACACAAAATACACATGCATTTCAAGAGGCTTCAGAAGACACATCTCATTCATGTGGAAGAGAACCAGCTGTGGTGCTGCTGGCGGGGGCAAGTACACATCACAACATATTCACTGTTCGCACTTTGGGTCCTCATTTGGTTAGGCTCGGGGTCCCCTTTGAAAGAACATCTGTTAAAATAGATAGAGAAGGCCGATACCTGTTGGTAGATTGAAGACTGTGGAGGTGCCAAGTGGTGTTGGGAAGCATATATGCACCGAATCAAGACCATGCACCCTTATTATAATAACTCACAACACAGCTGAGGTGAATGTCGGTGGGAGGGCTGATGCTTGGGGCGACATTAATAGTGTATTAGACACCACCCTGGACCAATCTACCCCGCCGCTCCCAGGGGTACTCACTGAAAAAACTTCTGAAGGCCTGAGGGACTGGTTGACACACTGGGTACTGGAGGTTGTATGGCGCACATAAGATGCAATAGATAGGGACTACTCCTTCTATTCTAATGTATACCAAGTGCACACAAAACTGGACCATTCTGTCTGTTCCAGAGACCTATGCCATTATGTCATGCACAGAAAGTACCTAAGCCACACACTTTCAGATCCAATTGTACCACACTCTTATTATTATGTCACCCGACTGACAGACTCCCAGCAATCCCGATGTAGTGGCTGCATACATTGGCCCTCTCTGATGTTCCTCTTCGGGAAACCTTATGGGAGGCCATAACACAGTATTGGCCCTCAAACCAGGGAAAAGCCTTGAGTGAATAAATGGAATGGGAGGCACTCAAAACACTGGTAAGGGAACACTGCCTGCGCCAGTAGGTGGGGATTCACTGCGGCTTTGCTCATAAGCTCACACGATTAGAGGTAACACTCCATAAGTTGGATAAATAGCTGGGGCTGATCTGTCCCCCATACAAAGGCTATGTGAGGCTAAGGAGCAACGTAACATAGCACTGGAACGCCTTAGATACCAATATTACAAGGACTATGTAATTAGGGCCCACAAGGAGGAGGGCCGACAGGACAGGATATTGGTCTGGCTTCTCAGACCAGAGGCTCCTGTCGTGAAGCTACTCTCCCAGAGGGAGAAGTCTCTCTACACACCCAAGGAAGTTAACTCTGTGTTCAGAGACTGCTATGTCTCGCTGCATAGTCCCCCTCCGGCGGACTTCCCTAGGGCCCATGAATAATTGCTTGAGACCCTGGCACCTTCCTCAGGATGTGGCGGAGGGACCAATTATGGCATTAGAAATTGCAAATGCGATTAAAAACATGGCGCACATTAAATCCACAGGTCTTGACGGTCTACTGGCAGAGTTCTATGCGACCTGTGCTGGTGAACTGATGCTGAGAATGGAGGCTCTCTACGCAGAGGAGCTGTCATCCGGGTAGCTCCCAGACACAACTAGGGAGACTCTGGTCATCCCTCTACCTAAACTTTAGCAGAATGTGGGACTTTGTTTGAAAAAGCAACAGTCTCATTGTTTTACATGACCAACTTCCCTGTTCCAGCTCTCTCCAAGATTCATCTCCCTGAGCCCTACTACTGACTAACCTCCCAACGAAGCAGATCAAGTGAGTTGATGCCATCCACAGTGGGCCCCCTAGAGAATGTATACACAAGAGGGGTGTAGAGTACACAAAATAAAAGCCACAAGACAAACGTAGGAAAATCCATAAATTGGAAAAAACTGCCCTCACTCACATACCGAAGTATGTGATATGCTTCATCATTGGGCCTGCTTACAATACGCCCTGGTGTAGCCACACTCAGGGCGGAGCATAAGGGAGGGGAAAAATAATAAATTCCACACAACACTACAAGTAACCAAAAGACACAAACAACACGTAACATATAATGTGATGAAACCTGTTCCAATCACCCTATGATTGAAATAAATAGTGCGAGGACCCTACTGATACTATTGCAAGGGAGATCATGACTATGGTGGAAGAAGCAAGAACAGGAGATTGGATCACGGAGCATGAAGCGGAGTTCCTAATAAATCAACAACCTAGGACTCCGTACTTCTATATTCTTCCAAAATTCCATAAAACAGTAAGACCCCCTCCCGGTAGACCCATTGTCTCCGGGATGGGGTCTTTACTAGAAACCCTATCGCAATTCTGCGATTTCTTCCTCAAACCGATGGTCCAACAACTGCCTACATATGTAAGAGATACCTTGGACATCCTTAACTTGCTGAAGGATGTCTCATTTGATCCTAATACGGAATTTCTCATAGGGCTTGACATTGAAGCCCTTTATACGAATATTCCTCAGTTAGAGACTCTTAGAGTCTTGGAGACATTACTTGTGACAGGGAATGGCTGTACCAAACACCACAAGCATTCATCCTACATTTAGCTGAAATAGCCTTGACAAAGAATTTTTTCGAGTTCGAAGGGGGCCTATATCTTCAAACCCACGGAACTTCTATGGGTAGTGTATTTTCCCATAGCCTAGCTGGACTTTATGTGGGTGCATTCGAGAAACTGACTATCCTAGACACTAATGGACCTTGGGCCACCCACCTAAAGTTATGGCGACGTTACATTGATGATGTCTTGGTGATTTGGAGGGGTGACAGAACATCAGTATATTTGTTTTTAGAATGGCTAAATGCACAGAATCCTTTCCTTCACTTTACCTCTAGTGTAACAAAGGAGAGTTTACCATTCCTAGATCTAGTCATAGAGCCATGTGGGGGGCCTTAAAAACCAAGGTATTCCACAAGCCTACTGACAAGAACGCTTTATTAGTGTTTGAGAGCTTTCATCCCCGCTCATTACGGGAGAACTTACCAGTTGGCCAGTTTTTCCGACTACGTCGGAACTGCTCGGACAGAACAGATTTTTAGACGGAATCCGACAATCTAACACGAAAATTACATCAACGAGGGTATCCTAACAAGGTTATAAAGAGAGCTAGAAAAAGAGCCTTCAATACCAATCGGGACGTATTACTCTCGAAGACGATCAGACCCCTAACCAAAAAACCTGTGTTTGTATCTACATTTAATACGGCTTCACAGCAGGTGAAACGCCTTGTATTAAAAAATTGGAAGATCTTGAATTCAGGGGGGATGAATATAGAGACGCCTCTCTTCTCATTCAGACGGAGTAATAATCTAAAAGATCTATTAATACACACGAGACCCAAGAACTTAGGGCTACCAGGGCCCACGACTACAGTGACAGGCTTACCTACATACACAGGCCACACACGATGTGGATCAAGCAGCGTATGTCACCTCACGAAGAATACACATTCCATAGATCTGGGACTTCAAACACCATGGGAGCAGAGGTCACATACGAATTGCAACTCTCAGGGGGTAATTTACTTGCTAATGTGACCCTGTAGAAAAATGTATGTGGGAATGACGGGCAGAAAAGTGCGTGTCAGAATAACAGAACATTGCAGTACAATAAGGTGCGGGAAATCAAACACCAAACTTACCGCACACTTTTTGGAACAAGGCCACAGCATTGAGGACCTCATGTGGACTGTTATAGAAAAAGTATCAGCATCCAGGAACCAAAGGGATGAACAGAAAATCCTGCTACGATTTGAACAAAGATGGGTCTACCGTCTTAAGAGCCATCTACTTGGATTGAACGATGATATACCATGGCAGGCTCTGGCTAGACAATAGACCCATATGTACCCATCTAACAATTCATTAGGCTTTTAGAGTTTCGGCTTGATAAAATCATAGGATAATATCCGATGTATGATTTGATTTAGGCATTGTAATTGTGAATCTTGCTACATCTAAGGCAGTTGGGAGTGTCTTCCTACAATAGAGGAGATGGTTCTACCTGTTCTCAGCTTATTTTTTTTCTTATAGACTGCAAGTTTCCTTCAATAACGCTATTTATTGCCTTTTTCACTAAGTCACGCTGTTAATGAAACTGGGACCCTTAGTAATACGAAAGAAACAGGATAACTGGGCCGGGTCAAGTAAATAGAACCCCAGTACCACTGCCAGATAGATTGGGATCTTCACCTATTAATTCCCCATTTTTTATATAAGAACTGGGATGTCATTGTTTCCTTCCCCTAATCCTGGGATAAGGAACACCCCATTATGGAATTATTATGGCAGCTAACACTAATATACATTCTCCGACGTGGGGGATGAAGATCCGACTACATTTCCCAGGACACACTGCGGGAACATGCAGCGGAAGTCATAGGGTGACGCGCCTCCACGTTGTACCATGTGGGACGCGAGCACGTAGAACACAGGAAACGCCTTCCTTTTCCTTTAAACCCGCACTAACACCGGACACTTCAACTGCACAGTGCTACGGATAGCGGGGCTAGAGGAAGGACGCCTCCCACGGAACAGTAAGGAGCGGGTGATCCACTCTTAGGGGGTAGAGACTGAATTAGGAGGTCGCACTCCCACGTAAAGACTGGGCAGGCAACGTGACCGATATTTCAACTGTCAACTAATTTGATAGAGGGGAGAGGGAGACGTAAAGGTAACACTCCTATTTTCTCTTTTTTCCCCCACTCCACTATGTGCGTATAGGTTGTGTTCTCGGGGGACCCTCCCGCCGGGCACCAGTTCGAGTTCATAAATTACTTGGACTCGGTGAGTAATATAACAAACAACTTTATTTATGCGCTCATGTGTAATTTTCTAAGGCAACTGATCAGAGTTCACAGTGGGATATTACGGGGACATGCTTGTGTAGGTGGTGATGGTATAAAGTCAGTTCTAATGTTATGTACACTGGCAAACTACAGTAGACTAGTGTACGGATTCGGGCCATCGAGTAGAGTCTTGCCGATAGCCCTGGGTCATAAGTCAAGTAGAAGGAATGTGATCACAGAAACCATGGCACAGAGTGAGATGGCAGACAGAGAAAATTGGGGGAAGGAGAGGGTGTTTGTGGGTTAATATCACACCACGACATTGCTTTTTTTTCCCTCAGTAAATGTGTTCCCGTATTCTGGGACAAGCCTCAACACGCAACGAGAAGGGCATGGATCTAGACTGACTGGCTCATATCTGGGGGGCCCACGAAACCGGATTACGGTAGGGCCACAAGTGAAATAATAGGCGACAGTCCTGACGAAGACCGGGGTGACCATTTTTGGCACGATTAAATCGGTCGAAACATGTTGACCACAGCAGTGTTTGGAGGGAAGTCTTGAGAGATCCTTCAGTCTCTAGCAAGATATTTCCCATCCTTTTTCTCCTCCTTTTTAATCCTGATAAGGGTACCAAGTAAAGTCTAATAAAGTAATCCTTTCAGTTGGCACCCTGAATCAGTTTTAGCGTTTCCTATCAACTGCACCTTTGTCGCACTATTTATTTCAATCACAGGGTGATTGGCACAGGTTTCATCACATTATATGTTATGTGTTGTTTGTGTCTTTTGGTTACTTGTAGTGTTGTGTGGAATTTATTATTTTTCCCCTCCCTTATGCTCCGCCCTGAGTGTGGCTACACCAGGGCGTATTGTAAGCAGGCCCAATGATGAAGCATGTCACATACTTCGGTATGTGAGTGAGGGCAGTTTTTTCCAATTTATGGATTTTCCTGCGTTTGTCTTGTGGCTTTTATTTTGTGTACTCTACACCCCTCTTGTATATACATTTGAATTCATGTGGGGGTCTGGGGTAGTAGAGTTATGAGCCCTCACCCCTTCTTTGTGTATAATAATCCCCTAGAGAATGACCATCTAAAAAGCACAGGATGTCTGACAAAAGGGCAGGTGGCTGAGGATCAATATGAGTGTTGTTGACCGAACACGCTGTGAGCAGTAAACACAAGGTTCAATAAGGTTTTTAGATGGAGGAGGAGCAGCTCAGCCTGCAGAATGAGGAGCCCCAATATGTGCAGCATTACCTCCATATCCTTTGTTGTTAAAAAAAGATGAAATAGTCTAAGAGAGGTAGTACAGGCACTGGCTTCGAGTGGTGGTTTGAGGTGTGAGGGCCCAATGCTCCACACACAACTCTCCCTGCAAAATCATAGAAGTACTTATACTTACAATGCAGCACTCCAGTCAGTGCTTTAGAAAAATCCCATGTGGCATAATTTACAGTTGTAATAACAAATAATATTTCCAAAATGTTAATTATACTGCCAACAAATAGTGAATGATGGAGATTGCCTCTGTGCTTCTCCAGTGTAATGTTTGTTGATGGCAAAGTCGTCCAGGCAGCTAAATATGACACTAGAATGCCCTAAAAATGAACTTGTTTATGTAAGTACATTTATGTTTTATTCAACAATATTTTAAACAACTTTTTTGTCCTAGTTACACCATCTTTTTCACAACTTGCTGGGCATTAACATTGGCTTTGTAACCATGAATAAATGTTAATATGTACTTCTGGCGAATCAATTGTAATAAGAAGGCTTCAAGTTCAGGGTCTCCTCAACATTATGATAATTCTCCAAATTCAGATGAATCATTTCAATTATTCTAGTTTCTCTAATATCCCAACTATGACCAACATTCTCTCTTCAATTATTATCAAGCAATTGGCATTGCCAATAGGACTCGCCTTCAGGACCTTATAAATGTTTAGCCATGCAGCACATTATCCTGAGTGCTGTGGTGCTAGGGATTGAAGATCTATACAGTTACTACACAATGATTCGTGCAGTCTGATTCAGGAATACATGCTTGCCTCTGGAAACATTTATGGATACATTCCAAGGCATTTTATAGCACAGATAGAAAGTAAAGTGCCTTGATGCAAGTCAACATCACTATAACATTCTGTGAACGACTACATCACTAGATCATTGAACAGCCTGAAAGAATGGGTGTCAGTGGCAAGTTATGCTTAACGTAATAAGATGTCAGATTTAACACGCATCCCGCTGTAAGCTTTGCTGTGTATGACCCTTACTATACTTCAGGCTGTCACCGAATCATCTGGCCAGCGATGCTGGAAATCACGGTAAAGACAGTCATTACATAAAGCCAATATTCATATCTATAAATGATGGGCTACAGCTAATAACAGCGGAGATACACGGAATAGAAAAGAATGGAAGAGATCATATGTAGAACCTTACATTTAATTAGAGTGGTCTCCAGTTTAACTGCCCTCATGTTGAAGTCCATTTGCTTTGCCAGGTCATGAACTAGTATTACATATTTGTGTTTTAAATCTAAAAACATACATAGTGTGGCCGTAATTATTAATCGCAGAATGTTTTTATGAGTTTACCTTTTCTGAATATGCATTTTGGATGAGAAACGCTATGAAGATTACAGACACACCAAGGTGCATTGTAGTAGAAGTTAAATAAGCAATGGCAAAGTCAAAAGCAAAACCTAAACATGAATGATGACATTTTCCTTTTCTGATAATTGCACCAATGTGTGCCTTTACAGCAGAGCCATGAAAAACTTTCTAGAAATACTCTTCCAACTATGTCAATGCAGTATAACACGAATAAAGCATTCTGCGCAGCATATACGCATTGCGTGTGCTGTGTAACATTGATCTTGATGCACATTTCACCATTTCAGCAAGTTTTGAATCAACCATTAACAATTCGTAAATTGTGATTTATTTTTTTAATAGAGGGTTTTACGATATCAAAAGCAAAACTATAAATCCCAGAAAGTGCCATGTTCTTTGGTTAAAAAAAAAACAGACATGGGTGGTTCCATCATAAAATAATGCTGAGCCCCTTGTTATGCTTGTCAGAAGCAGAACGTTGGTCTAATGTGCTACATGAAGACACAGGCGAGTTTGTGACCTAAAAGCAATCCTTGGTATTTCTAACCAGCACTATCATGATTGTTGTCTTTGCAAGCAGCCCAGCACATTGGCATTCCTGTGTGTAGCCTAGCAACGCCAGAGAAAGCATACAATTGCGGTTAAAAAGACACCTACTGACTTAATTTAACGATAATTGTGTTTGTAAATGAATTCTGTCGATGTGCAGTGTTGTATTAAATAAAAAATAATCTCACATAAAATAGGCACTAGAAAGGTACAAAGCATGACAAACTAATACTTCACTTGCAGGTGTAAAATCACTATGTGGCTTTGTAAAACAATAAAAAATCAGAAAGAACATTTTCAAATGTTAGTTTGTTAACCTAACCTCACACGCCCTGGCATGCTAACCAATAAAAAAATGATTTACCCGAGTGATGTAATGGGAAAGAGACACTGGCCGTGATTGCCGCTTGCAGAGGAGTCAGTCACGGAGTCACATCATGAATGTAAGCACTAGAGAATGTGGGAGGAACAGTTAAGAATGGAGTCTTCCTGAATGTTCTGTTCTTGTGCAAGTTGCTGGAATTGTATTCTAAGAAAAACAGTATGCAAGCTTTTCAGAAACAGGGTCCTTGCAGGTGGGGGACAGAAGGGGGGTTGGTGGGAGGAGGGGATCAAGAACACTCAAGCGAAGCACTCAAGCGAAGTTGTCAAATAGTTGACCTGTAAGAGTAACTTTAATGAACCAACACTGGAACTCGAACCTAGCTTTTTAAGTTTGTACGCTTGTATACCCCGATATAAATATACTTTGTGGTAGAAACACACAAAGGTATGAAGAGCTACATGACCCATGTCAGTGAGCACGAGCAGCTCGAGCAGCACGAGCACGAGCACGAGCACGAGCAGCACGGGCACTCACGAAATAATTAACGCAGCTTAGCGAATCTCCAGTCGATCATTCTTGACTGTGCTGTACATTAAAGAGGCTGCATGGAATGGCTTATTTTTGGGTTAATTAAACCGGAAAAGGGCCGAGAATGGCGAAAGCTCAACACTTTAATTCTGCTTTGAAATTTTTAAGGGATTGGGAGGCACGAATGTGAATGGGTAGAGGGTTCCAGTGTATGGGCCCTAAACGGTGGAAGGCCGGGAAACTGAGGCAGCGCATGATATGTTTGGTATGGTTATGAGATTGCTCTAAGTGAATCTTAATGGGACGGCAATTCCCAGGAACAAAGAAGTACTGTGGAGAGTGAGTACTGTAACAGTTGGAGGTCTAGTGGCCAACACTCATGCACCCACCCCATCCGCAGGCCAGGCGCAGCCTGCGGGGTCAAAATAAAAGGAGGGCGGCCGCTCGAGGTCAGGACTTCCGACCGTAAGACGGAGGCAGCCGTGAGACTGCTGCGGTGTGTGCGCCCCGCCCCCACATCCGCAACGGCTGCGCCGGAGGCCAGCCGTGTAGCGCGAGGCTGTGGTCTGGACGCCTGGCTGAAGTGAGCCCAGGGCAGGCAGAAGAAGCAGGCCCCCGCCCCTGCTGAAGAACGTGCTCCGGGCCCAACCAGAGTAACAGGCTGCTGGAAGCCCCACCTGACAAACCAGGCCTGACAAGAGAGGAAAACTATGGTGCTGAGCTACGCACCCCCAAGGAAAGAAAAAGAAGAAGAAGAGAGGGGAAGACAAGGAAAGTAAGGAGCAGGAGGGGGAACATCCTTACATCAGGCAGCTGAGCGCAAGCTCACGTGGGCAACAGTGGGTGTTTCAAGGCACCCTGTCACCGTCACTAACCTGCACAATAGCCAGAAGAGGTGAAGGGACACCGCAGAGCACCACGTGGGTCAACCTGCGCTGGCCTCCCCTAGGCCCCGCCAAAACACGTGGCGCACCACGGGTCTGACCACGTTCAAGAGCACCCACAGCCAGACGTCAGGGGGGACGACAACAATGCCGCAGCGCCAGCCCGCATACCATTCCAACACGCAGCGTCAGGAGTCCTACCTCCCTTCAGTGAGTTAGAAGATCCTGCATCAGCATCCCCCAGGTGGAGAATATGGATTGAACGCCTCAACAACTACTTAGTTGCGACCAGGGAAACGGACAACGCGGTAAAGAGGTCTCTGCTGCTACACTATGCGGGGGATGAAATATTCAATCTTTTGAAGCATTTACCCAACACAGGGGCGGCGGACGACTACAATGCAGCAGTAATAGCGCTAAATGTCCATTTTGATCCACAACTAAATCCAGATTTCAAAGTCTTCAAGCTCAGGCAAGCCCGGCAGAGAGTCGGAGAATCCATGGACATGTTCTACGCATGTCTCCAAGAGCTTGCCAGCACGTGCACTGATGAAGACCAGCCAAAGGAGATCAGGAAACAACTAATTCAGGGGTGCCGCGACAAGACCTTAAGAGGACTCATACTGCACAAACCAAGAATCGCGCTGGAGGACATGCTGATACTAGCTAGATCACATGACCTGTCCGCAGTTGGGCAAATGAGATGGATCTAGCCCTAACCAAGACCCACGGGAAGTCGGACTCCATCAAGATGGAATGGGCCGATGCCATAAGAACCGAACCCAGAGGAGACACATTCAGAGGACCGAAGGTAGACGCCTCCAGATCAAAATGTGGATACTGCGGCCATGAGCCGCATGCCGCCAAAGACTGTCCAGCCCAGGGGAAGATCTGCACCAACTGTGGGATACCCAATCACTTTGCATCCGTCTGCAGAAGGCGCAACAAGAACCAAGAGTTCCGAGGGCAAAAGACCCCAACGCGAGCCGTTCGGCAACTATGAGTGACAGATGTCGCATCACCTGAACACACAAAGAGAAGGCCCGCGAAACACCTGCCGACGATTGAAGACTCCTCAGATGACGACGATGAAGAGGTATACCTAGTATCCTTCACAAGGGAACTCAAACAATGCCGCCGACCACAACCCACATGCATGGTCCATGTCGCGGGAACAGATGTAAAGGCGGTCATCGACACAGGAGCAACAGTGAATGTCATGAGCCTACAACAATACCGCCGCCTACGCCTTCGCCCTCCCGTAGTACCATCCAAAACCAGAATCTACGCATATGGGGCAGATACGCCCCTGCCGCTGAAAGGGAAGATCTCGGTACCCATCAAAGCAGAGGACCTCGAGGTGATGGCGACCATCCATGTCATCAACAGGGAAGGGAAACCCTTCGGCGTAGTCACACTGCTGAGGATCTAAGGCTAATCTCCTTTGCCAGAAGAATCTAGACGTACCAGGTAGAGGAGCTCCTCAGACAGTTCTCCGAGCTATTTCAAGGCCTCGGGTGCATCAAGTGTGACCCCATCAAGTTGCACATTGACAAGTCGGTCGCCCCGGTCGCTCTGCGCCACATAAGAGTTCCTTTCCACCTGCGACCGCTCGAGGAGAAGGAACTGGAAGCCTTAGAGGAGCAAGGAGTCATTGAAAAAGTATCGGGGCCGACACCCTGGGTATCCCCGATGGTCATCGCTGAAAAGCCAAAGCAGCCAGGAGCCATACGCCTATGCATCGACATGTGGCTGCCCAATAAAGCAATCAGGAGGGAACGCCACATAACACCCGACAATGGATGATATAATCTCGGATGTCAACGGATCCAAGTGGTGTTCAAAAATTGACTTGAGCACAGGGTATCACCAACTGCCCCTGTCCGAAGAGAGCAGGTACATCACCACTTTCAGGACCCACCTAGGGCTCAGGCGATACGAACGGCAGAATTTTGGAATATCCTCGGTGGCCGAAGTGTTCCAAAACACGATACGGCAGCTGTTGTCAGGACTACCTGGGGTGTTAAACGTGAGTGACGACATACTCATCCACTCAGCAATGGCCGCCAATCACCACAAACACCTTTGCAACACACTGAAATGCCTCAGCGAGTACGGAGCCACCCTACATAAGGACAAGTGCCAGTTTTTCCAACTGTCCCTCGAGTTCTTCGGCTAGGTCTTCAACCAAGACGGCATACAAGTAGACCCAAGGAAGTCGCAAGCGATCAAGGATGCCCCGGCACCGACAACACCGACAGAAGTACGGAGCTTCCTGGGGATGGCCACGTACTGCGGAAGATTTATACCAGGTCTGGACACCCGGGCAGAGCCGCTGTGGGCCCTTAAGAAAGCGGATACAACCTGGCACTGGGGCGAAAAGGAGGAAGAGGCCTTCCAGGGAATAAAAGATGCCCTCCTAGGAGAAGCCACGCTGGCCTACTTTGATCCTGCGAAGCGAACGAAAGTGCTGGTCGGTGCGAGCCCTGTAGGGCTCGGCATGGTATTGGCTCAAGAAAACGAACCGGGCCAGTGGGCCACCTTGGCATTCGCCAGCAAGTCCCTCACCTCCACGGAAACAAGGTACGCTCAGATTGAGCGCGAAGCTCTCGCCATCAAGTGGCCTGCAACCATTTTAATCTGTACCTCCAAAGACAACCATTCACCATGGTCACCGACCATCAGCCTCTTATTCCCCTTTTTAAAGGGACTGCACCTCACCCACCCCCGCGCATCGAGTGTTGGGCCGTCCAGTTGCAACCTTATGAAATGGAGGTGGTGTAAAGCCGAGGATCCAAGAACCCGGCTGATTTCCTCTTGAGACACCCAGTTCGGCTGGAGGAGCAAGAAGAAGCCGACGACGTCGAACAATATGCCCATCTGGTATCTCTTGCAGCATGCACCCAGAGCATCTCGCTAGACGAGGTAAGAGAAACTGCCGCTGCTGACGCAGACTACACCAGTACACTACGTGCGGTGCAAGAAGGTTCGTGGACAAACTACCTCCGCCAGGCCAACTCGTGGACCCTGGAAGATCTGACACCCTAACGAAGTTGTGGCGGGTCCATCAAGAAACTAGCGCTACCAGCGATGGCATCCTGCTGAGAGGGCCCAGGCTAGTCATCCTGCAGAGCCTCAAACATCGGGCAGTCCAATTAGCCCATGGAGGACACCAGGGCGTAACCAAAATGAAAGCACGAATGCGAGAGAAAGTCTGGTTCCCGGAGTTAGAGGACATGGTGGAGGAGTATGTCAGACGCTGTTCATCGTGCCAGCTGACAAGCGGCCCTGAGAAACCCATCCAGGTCATCACCGAGGAGGCCTGCACCGTCCCATGGTCCAAAGTGAGCGTAGACTTTGGGAGCTTCCCAGAGGGAAGACACACACTTGTGATCATAGACGCCTACTCAAAATATCCCATAGTAGAACCGTTGTATCTACGGCTTTCAACCATGTCGGACCTGTATTGGAGAAAACCTTCGCCATGTTTGGTTTTCCACAAGAAGTAGCGAGTGACAATGGTCCTCCATTCCAAGGGGCCGATTTTGCTATGTTCCTCCAACATCGAGGCATATCTCACCGCCGCATCACTCCTCAGTGGCCTCAAGCCAGCGGGGATGTCGAACGCTTCATGCGCACTTTGAACAAGATGTTCTGCATAGCGGTCGTGGAACAAGCGGACCCGGAACAGAGACTCAACGAATTCTTAAGAGAATACAGCAGCACACCTCACTGCATGACCCAGCGGAGCCCGTGGGCCCTCATGCTCCATGGACCGCGCCGAGACCTGCTCCCTACCTTCCCAGGGTGGTCGTCACCTCGGCTAGAGGCTGAAGAAGTGCAAGAGAGAAGAACACACCACAACCGGGACACAAGCATCCACCGCCGTGCCATCCCAAGAACGATCAACCCTGGAGCGACAGTCATCCTTTGGAACTGAAGTCAGGGAGGCAAGTTCCGGACAAACTACGAGTCTGGCACCTGGACAGTCACTGCTAACCGCAGCACCATGGTAACCGCAAGGAGAGGAGAAGAAGAGGTATCCAGGAACATCTCATGGTTCAAGAAGGTCCCGTTAGAACATCCACGGGAGACCTCGAGCGACCAAGCAGGTTCCATGGCCACCGCGGTGTAGTGGCCAACACTCATGCACCCACCCCATCCGCAGGCCAAGCGTGGCCTGCGGTGTCAAAATAAAAGGAGGGCGGCCGCTCGAGGTTGGGACTTCCGACCGAGGTAGTAAAGTGGTCCCCTGTGTTTTCTTGAGCCCTCCTGCCCCCGTGCAGTAACTGGCACCCCCCCAGCAGCGCCTGAATATACCCCCAGGGCGCACCACCACAAGTACCAGCACTTCTATATTTACATTTAAAGCACTGCTTAAAAGAGGCAGAAAAGAGCTATTAAGTCCCGTATAAACAAAGACGTTATTTTTCTTTGTTTTTCCTGTTATATTATAAAGCGCTTACTAACCTTGACGAGGAATGAATAAGTTGAATGTAATATGGAAACTAGAACTCTGAAATAACCACTGTCTAACATCCTTGGTCACTAGCTCCTTGACCTCTCGTGCTAGTCTACTCTTCCAAATATTTATGAGAATAGCTTTTATAAGCCTCAAATTTCCTACGTGAAGTGGGCTACTTGTGTAGTATTGTAGAATTATAAGTCTTTTTGCCATAAACCCCGCGCAATTTACCAATTTGAATGTCATTAGTAAAGAAGCCTGTCTGCAGCGAAATGACTACCACCCAACAAGCAGGCCAGTTTACTTTAGTTCCCGCACTGACAGGCCCGGACTGACCATTATGGGCACCGGGCAATCCCCCGGTGCGCCGCAAGGGTGGGGGCCGGTTTTGGGCCCATGAGGGCCGTTTTTGTTACAGGGCCTATATGCAGCATAGCTGCAAAATCTGCCCTGTAACAAAATCTGATTGAAAATTAACCGGATTTTCTACAAGTATTTCATGGAATATCATTGTTTGCACACACAAGGGCAAGCAACTTAAGAGAACTTTTGAAACCTGTAAAGAAGCCATCTCACTCCAAACACAAGGGAATGATGAAATGTTATAATTGCGGACAATGTGGCAATGTAATCTTAGGTAAAAATTTCACACATCCACATACAGGTAAAAACATTGAGCTAAAGCACACATCTGATTTCAACACAGAGAAAGTGGTGTACGCCATAAAGTGTCCATGTGGACTAGTATATGTGGGAAGGACCAGCAGGAAGGTTAAAACACGTATAGTGGAACACAAGAGTAGAATTAGGAATAAGAACACTAATTCCTCTTTGGTAAGACATTGGTTAGAAACATCTCACACGATCCCACAATTACGATACACGATTCTAGAATGTATTCAACCCAATACAGGCAAGGACCTAAATACAATGTTGGCACGTAGGGAAACCCACTGGATAAAATCATTAGGCACGGTCATACCAGGTCTTAATGATCATTATGAACTCTTATGTTACCTGTAAAGAATTAAGTATCAAGCCATAGATTGTGAGGGAATGTGTTGCTCTATCTATCCTTTTACATTACTTATATTATTTTTTATATTATTTTTTATTTTCTTCCAGAAGCATGAAACCTCTTATTTAACAGCAGCATAAGATCGAGATTACACATGAGCTTTAGTTATGTAGCTGATGGGCGGTTTGGAGGTTTAAGATAGCATTTATCAGTTTAGCATTCAGGAGCTTTTTCGGTGGCTTGTAATCGGTTGTAGTTATATACTTCTCTATTTTTTATTTTTGTTTTTATCATCACAGAGTCTCATTAGATCAGGATTGAGAAATCAAGTAAATTGTGTGTTTATTAATATTGTTGGACATAGTGTCCATCTATGAGGTTGAAAAGATGAATGAGTATGGCCACTGTGTTCGTCTCTGAAGTGGTAAAATTGAACGAATAGTCCTTTGTTAGTGTCGATGGACACTGAGTCCGCTTTTGATGGCGACACTCTTAAACAGGATTCCAGGACGCTTCCGATCACGTGACTCCTGTTACGGATCGGGCTTAGAGGTGACGGTATGGCGGCGTGGAGTACATAGTGGTGAGTGTTTTATAAGGGAATCGTACTGGTGGTGATTTTTGAGTGGCAGAAAGGATAGTTAGACGGTGCGGTAATCTCCTTTATGTGTATGATTATGTTTAGAGAACATCCATGACGGAGTGCAGTGAACCCCTTAGAGTGCACGATTACTTTCAGTAACCTTCACGAGGAAGTGTGGTGAATTCTTACGAAGTGATTTATGAAAAGACAGGTATGAATTCCGTGATATTATACAAGCAGTAGAGATCATTGGTTAGATAGGGGTAATGATCATGAGTGTTGTCTATTTCCTTTAGGCTCTTCTGCCGCTTCACTTTTTCGTTTTGCCTAGTGGATATACACCGAATATCTAGTAGATCATATAATGATTGTTTGGTAAGGAACATTGTGAATATTCACTTTTTCCCATATGTATCGGGAGAGGCATTACCTTTACATGAGCACGAGCACCACATTTTATATACTAGTATGAGGATGACTTTCGAGTGAGGTATTATTCATGTGTGAATCATATGAATTTAGTTAAATGTATTATGTTCAGGAATTCATTAGCGACATATATTTTTTAAGGTCTTTTTTATGGCTTTCCATATTTTACACGGGGTGTTTTCACTTTAACGAGCACTATCAGTTCTTCTTCTTCCTTTTCTTTTTCTTCTATCTAAACCTTCGGTGTCTGCGGTGTCATTCCCCAGCGTTAATCTATAGTTATGAAGTGCAGAGCTAGACTGCATGTTTGGAAATTTGAATTTATGACAGATGTTTTGCTGTTTTCTTTGTGTTATAGATCCGAACTGGAACCTACATTAACTTCTTCAAGAAATTGTGTACTATTCATAATATTGTTGTTAAATTCATCCCCTGACGAAGGGTTCAACTCAGAACCCGAAATGCATTGGGTATCTCTTTCAGTTTTTACAAATCATATTGTTTTCAAACTCAATGAAATGTAATGAGTGAGCAAGCAACTCATGTACTAAACTTATAATTGTGTTCAGATGGATTATATATAAAGGACATACACTGATTTCGTAATTGTATGACTAATCACAGTTTAATGTGCTAGAATAAATTAGAATCTGAAAAGAGTAAAAGACATGTCTGTCTTTTTATTTGTGATTAACATTGAGGCCTTCTGCCCACAGCTGTTGTAGTGTGGAAGCACGACAATCAAAGATGTTGTCAAGATTAATTTATTACTTGCGTAAAAGGGGCCCGCAGGAGCGGGGATAAGAACACTATACGCCACGGGAGTCATCTGTCAACTGTCAGATGGTTGCCGTGACGTCACATAAATACACCGTGAACATTCCATGGTGACACCGGATGATGTCAGGCCATGGAAAAAGAAAACATACTGTGATGTATAACCAAACACCTCGCAACACAACATTAGAAGATACAACATCTCCCTTTTTTCCCATTTGAAAACAAATACAATTTTACTCCATAACATAGTCTTTGAATCTTGCAGGCAAATTTATAACTCTACCCCCTCTGGATGATAAACCCCTTGCAGGTTCGACTTCAGTGTCTCTTGTGCATGCTGCAAGAGAATTAGTTCCACCTATGCCAAGGCCTACTGCAGAATCACCCTGGGTTATAGCCCTGTCCCCTCTTTCAGCAGAGGATATCCATGAACTTTCTCCCAGCGATGGAGAAAAGGTCGGGCTAGTCATGTTATTTGACAGATTTTGACATTCAGAAGTGACCTCCAATTCAAGCACACTGTTGTCAAAATTTTCTCCTCCATTTTCTCCCTTTCTCATTATTATCTTCTCTTGTCCTTGTTTAAGTTTTACCACATCGTCTTTACTGCGCCATCCTTCGCCTTCTATGTATACAGCACCACTCGAGGCTTTACTGACTTTCATGGGTTTACTGAACCTTGTTTCTCCCTTACACACAGTACCTGGCTTTTTTAACAATACCCATTCTCCGTTTGTAATATGTTTGTCTTTGGCCCTGTTTGTCATATCAGAGTATGCTTTGTTTTTTATCTGTTTCCTTTCAATGTTCTCTTTCACCTTGAGCTCATTTTCACATACTTCTCTCGAATTGTTAACTGTTTCTTTCCATTCACCTATCTTTGGTGTCATTATGTCCACGCATGACCTCCCTCTCATCAAGAAAAATGGGGTATAACCAGTGGCATCTTTTGGAGTATTGTTGTACGCTTTTATTTTCACTCTAATGAATTCTTTCACGTCCATGTCGTTTGCAATGGCCATTTGAATGCCATCTTTGAAGAATCTGTTTAGTCTTTCAACTTGGCCGTTGCTCTTCGGGCTGTACAGTGGTGTTTTTTCCTGCGCAATACCAAAGTTTTCCAGAAATTCAGTCATTTTTTGTGACACCAATTGTGATCCATTGTCCGACACCAGGACCTTCGGTTGACCTTCACTGTCAAATATTTTCTTTAAGAACCTTATGACCACGTCAGTAGTTACCACATTCACAAATTTATAGGACACCCATTTCGAATAGTAGTCTGTTAAAACTATTAAGTACTTGTACTCTCTTGGCAATATGTTGAACGGTCCTGCAAAGTCTATAGCTACCTTGGCCCAGGGTCCATCTGGAATTTCCACCATTTGCAGTTCATTCTTCTCAACCCTCCAATGCTTGTCTGACTTTAAGCATTCCTCGCACTTATCCACATAGTTCCTGATTTCACTATCCACCCCTGGCCACCAATAATGCATCCTTAGGACGTTTCTTGTTGCAGTGGTACCCGGATGTCCTCTGGGAGCCATCTTTATTATTTTTTCTCTGAGTTCATATGGCGGCACAAAAACTTCTCCCCTTTTTAAAAACCCATTCTCCAATGTTAGCTCATTGCTCACCTGTTGGTAATTTCTTAGTTCACTTGGGAGATTCCTTACGTGCGGCCATTCGGTTCTGACATACGCATTTACTTTGGCTAAAATATTGTCATTTTCCATACTATCTCGCCATTCCTCGTCCGTGATTGACCCTTCGCATCTTATTGTGGCATCAATGAGTGCCACCACGCATTCTGTATCATCCTGCTCTTCCTCTTTCAAATTTTGCACGGGCAAACGTGACAAGCAATCCGCTCTACTGTTCTTGCCCCCTTTTATGTGCTCAATTTTGAAGTTAAATTCCTGTAGTTTCGACAATAACCTTATTAGTCTAGAACTAATATTTCCGTTGCCTCTTCCTTCGCCGTCCATCATGTATATTAATGGTTTGTGATCGGTTACAAGAGTGAAACTTTTTCCCCATAGATAGTCTTTGAGTTTGTGCACAGCCCATACACATGCCAAAGTTTCTCGCTCGATCGTGCTGTAATGAACCTCCGTCTCATTCAATCTTCTGGAAATGAAGGCAATTGTGTTCTCCTCACTTCCATTCTTCTGACAGAATACAGCACCAATCCCCTCACTGCTTGCGTCTACTGTCACAACGTTGTCCAAAAGTGGGTCATAGGGTTTTAGGGCAGGTGCATTTGCTATTTCACTTTTGACTGTTTTGAATGCATTTTCCTGCTCACTGGTCCACTTATACACCACATTCTTTTTCAACAGTTTTCTGAGCGGTTCCACTTTTTCTGCATACTTTGTATGAACTTTGCGTAATATTCCCTCAGTCCGAGGAATGATTTGAGGGATTCTTTGTTCTTTGGTTCCGGGGCTTCTCTTATTGCATGTACTAAATCATCCTTTGGTAGGATTCCCTCCGCTGTCAATACATGCCCCAAGTACTCAACCTCCTTTGTCATAAATCTGCACTTGTCTTTTGAGACAGTCATCCCTTTCTTTTGCAATATGCCCAATACTTTTCCAATTAGCCTTATGTGGTCTTGTTCTGTCTCTGAATGTAAAAGAATGTCATCTTGAAAGGCTTCTACACCTTTCATTTCCCCAAACAAGACGTCCATAAGTTTTTGAAAAACTCCTGAAGAGGAAGCTAAACCGAATGGGAGCCTCACATACCTAAATGATCCAAACGGCGTGATGAAGGAGGTCAGTTTTTTAGACCTTTCAGATAGACTAACCTGGTGATATGCAGCTTTTAAGTCAATCAGTGAAAAGAATTAGATCCTGAAATTGACTGGAGAATGTCCTGAATCTTTGGTAAGGGATGACAGTTTATGATTATGTTTTTATTTAAGGACCTCAGGTCCACACATAACCTGATGTCACCAGTTTTCTTTTTCTTTGACACCACGATAGCAGAAATCCATTCAGACTCATCCGCCTCCTCAATCACCCCTTCCTTCGTCAATTTCTCAAGCATTTCTCTCAACTCTTTCCTTATGGACAATGGTATGGTTCTTACCTTGTGCTTACATGGCATGGCACCTTCTTTCAGCTTGATGTCATGGCTGAAACCTTTCACACACCCAATTTCATTCTTAAATACCTCTTTATGCTTTTCAAGAGTAGTTTTTAAATCCACATTATTCACCTGAACATTTATACTATTAACCCATTCTTCTCTCAAGACAATCGGGTCTTTAGCTCCAGGTATCAAAATGACACCCAGCTGGGCCAGATCCCTCCATCCTACTAATATCCTCCCCTTTTCAGCTACATATATTTTGGTATCAATAACTCTTCCCTTAAAGCTAACTGTGTCATTGAAGTATCCTAACATATTTATATCTTTCTCCCCGAACGCTTTTGGGTTGACATCAGATTCCATTAGTTTAACATTCTGCCATTTTTCTTCAAAAAGAACATCTGAAATGGTTGTTATGGGTGCTCCTGAATCAGCGGTAAACTTCAGTTCCACCTCACCTATTTTCACATCACCAATTGGACCCTTTATCCTACCTTCCTCGATCTCAACATACAGAACAATATCTGCACACATTTCCTCGTCAAAACTACCCACCGTATTTATGTTTACATTATTACCCATCCTTTTAGTTTTGCATAAGGTAGAATAATGTCCATACTTTTTACATTTGCATGTTTTACCGATTGCAGGACAATTTTTGTGATCGGCCAGATGCTCGCTAGACCCACATCTGAAACAGCTTAGTTGCTTACCTCCTATCTTCCTCTCACCCAAATTCTTTTCATAAACTTTACCATCGCCCTTCCTTTTATCCTGTAAATAAAATACATTTGTGTTATTCCCTGCCACTGATAACTCTTTAGTAGATACTAGCGATCTTTCGATTCCCCTAGCAATATCTATGACTTCTTGTAATGTAGGTCTCTTGCAAGCTAACAGCCTTTCTTGCACCTTTTTTGAATAGCAATAGAAACAATTTGGTCTCTAATGTACACATCTGTCATTTCTTCGTATTGGCATTCCACAGCAAGAATCCTCAAACAAGCAATATACTCATCGATTGTTTCCCCTTCTTGTTGTTTCCTCAGGGCAAACTTATGTCTAGCAACCATAATATTGTTCTCCTCATCGAACTGTTTTTCTAGCCTTTTTAAGGCTTCTTGGTATTCATTCAGTGGCACAAATGTTCCTGGTGGACTCTCATATTCAGGCAGGCTGTCAAAGACATCCTGGCCAGCCTTCCCTAATAACCCAAACAACAGCGAGCATTTTCTTTCATTGTCAAACGCTTTCCCATCAATAGATACTATATAATTCTCAAATGCCCTTTTCCACTTTTTCCACTTCATCATGGGCTTCCCAGGCTCCTCTAAAAAACGTGGAGGTGCACATATGTTGTTGCATTCTGCCATATTTTCCACAGATTTTTATGTTAGATTTCCACAAATTGGCCTCTGTGCTTATTTGGTTTTAAATGCTCTTGATGTTTACACTGTGTTTTAAATGTATTGCTTACTTGGTTTCCAAACACTCGGTTTTCTCCTGCACGTTATTTCCTTTCCATGCGCCTATCGTCTCATATTTATTTTCCTTTGACGAGTATAATTTTCAAAATGGCCGCACGCAGCACACGTTTGATGACGTGTCCTGCCTTGATCCAATGGTATTACACTCCCGGCATGCTTCACGCGTCGCAGCTGAGGTGGCTGATTGACTGCGCTCTCAGCTGTTGCTCTGACAGGGAGCGCGCCAAATTCAGTGACAATAACACGCCAGTTACTCCAGTGCAGACACGTCGGATTTCTTTCAGCCGTTCGCAGATCCACGCAGCCAAGCTCACTTAATGCGCACACTTAGATTCCTTCACAATGCTCTTTTAGACTTCACCGTCTATAATCTGCGCTGCTGGTTTATTTAAATCTGCCTCATTTATCCGCCGGGCTCTTCTTTCAGTCGGCCATGCCATACACAGGTGTGTACTTACTCCGTGTGGTTTTTTTTTCTCGAATGTTCTCTACACTCCCTCGCTTTTAAGTTGGATCACAAGCTTCTTCAATCAAACTTGCCGATCTCGACACTTCATCCGCAGGCCCCTTTACAGATCCCACGTCCTCGTCGCCAATTGTAGTGTGGAAGCACGACAATCAAAGATGTTGTCAAGATTAATTTATTACTTGTGTAAAAGGGGCCCGCAGGAGCGGGGATAAGAACACTATACGCCACGGGAGTCATCTGTCAACTGTCAGATGGTTGCCGTGACGTCACATAAATACACCGTGAACATTCCATGGTGACACCGGATGATGTCAGGCCATGGAAAAGGAAAACATACTGTGATGTATAACCAAACACCTCGCAACACAACATTAGAAGATACAACAGCTGTGCGACAGGTAGCGTAGGGTTTTTCTTATGCTCTCTTACGATTTCTGTAACAAAATGGCCAGACACTGGCCCTGGCAAAGAGCTCAGTCGGACCCCCAACCTCCCTCAGGGGGGCCGGCTGAGCATTTTGCCGGGGCCGGTTTTGGTTCCCAGTCCGGCCCTGTGCACTGAAACCTGCTCGCATATATAAAGTTGTTTTATTGGCCTTTTAACATGTGTACTTCAAACAGTGACACTCTTGAGAGAGGGTCGGAGCAGAATGATGCAGCAGGTGCCATTTTCGGAACTGTAACACGGCAAGAGAGGTCAACTACAGCCAAGGCACCGGGGCTTCCTGTGGCACTTTATTCTGCTGATAACTCCGAACATGCCATTGTTGACAAGCTGCAATGAACCCCACTGGGCTGCCGGGCTGACCTTTGTGAGAAGCTTCAAGTTACCCTGCAGGGCAGCACTCATCTCCGCCCCCACATTCACTCAAGTAGTTAAGGAGGGAGATGAAAGAACAGGTTTTATTGTCCGTCCGGGAAAATGCAGCGGTTACTCAATAGAGAGACAGGGGAAGGCCGCAGTGTTGTTGGTTCCAAGCAGGTGGGAGAACCTGGAAACAAAGCATCCTGCAGGCTCACCCCAAAGAATGCACATGAATTGCTGTTCTGCTCTTGTGGGTAGGTGCTATTTCATCTTCTCCACTCAGCCGCTAGGAGGACTCTTCCTGTGGTTGTAAATAAATTGTAGAGTTTAGTTTAGCCCAATGACCGACCGTGATAGGCTTTATCCCCGTTTTCCGGGTGATACACTATCATCCATGTACCACACTGTTTGGAGTCTGAATATTCACAAAATATTGGTAACATTTTCCATGTTGATCAAACATTTATTCAAGTTTCACTTCCTATGTATAGGCTGTAAAGCGGTATCCTCAACTACCACAGATTGATGGTTGATGTAGAGTAGGGGAAGAGGATGAAAATAATATGCTCACAACTGGCAAACTACAATCTACCTTCTAGTCTATAGGAAAGATTGATCAATAAGATAAGCTGATGCTACTTACATATATAGAATGTGTGTATAACACAATACTATCCATAAACTCTTCTAAATATGTTTTGTCTCCTACCAAGGCCTGTAACTCACTGAATTGATGTCACTGCCTAAAAAAAACAACAGTGCCTTAAATACATTAATATAAAAGAATGGGCCAAAAGATTTTTTAGAACAACAGTTATGTTCCATGTAGAAGCAGGAATGTGCTAGCTGAGAAGAACTTCTTCCATCTTTTCATGAAAGACCTGAGCACAAAAATCTTAAAAATTCAGTCATGAGGTTACTTTTACAGAGGTCGCAAATCAGGGGTGTAATAAAGGCCCTGCAGCTCCTTTTGGCCTCCATCCTTCAGGGGTACCCCATTCATTCTAAAAATGATGAGTACTGGTGAAATGTGGGGGTCTTGGTAGCCCCTCATAAACTTCTGCTTGGGGTCCTATCATTTTACATTATGACACTGTGGCACACAAATAGAAGGGTAGGCAAAGCTAGATTATTGAACAGTTAATATATACTGAAAGGGATCCCTGACAGAAGCATGAAGAGGGTTAATATACAATTTAATAAAGTGGTTCGCAAAGTGTTAGCCCTGACATATTTGGTGTGTTTTACCACAATCTTTTTATGTTCAACTCTCTGGTTACCAGAATTTGTTTTGTTGCTATTAGACTCTGTGCACTTTACCAATGCTAACCAGTGATAAAGTGCTTTTGATCACTCCCTTAAACACTGAAAAATTGAACTATACCTGAATTGAACACTTAATTTACTTGTAAGCCCTAGTAAAGTGGTACTGCATGTACCCAGGGCCTGTGCATTAAATGCTGATAGGGCCTGCATCACTCATTGTGCCACGCACTAAAGCAACACTTTAAAACATCTCATGTCTGCCACTCCAGCCTGTAATGCAGTTGTAAACTAAAATTTTGACCTGTCAAAATCAACAAATTGCCATGCCTAAATCTTCCTTTTAAATACATATAGCTCACTACTAAATTAGGCCATAAAGACTCATATGCAAGGGTGCACTATATTTGAAAAGCAGGTCATGTAAGTTTAAGTTTTAAACGTCCTGGTTGTGAAAAACTCCTAAATTCATTTTTCACTACTGTAAGGCCTATTTTACCAACTGGAATACATTGGGTTACTTTATTGCATTTAATAAGTGCTAAGTTTTGATAGGGAGCAGGTAGAAATATATTTTGACTCATATTAATTCTAAGTGAAAATCCTCTTTAATGGTAAAGTAAAACTTAGTTACAATTCAGAAAATTCCACTTTTAGAAAGTTGGCATTTTCCTGCTCTATTCATTTTTGGGCCTGTGCCAGTGTCCCAGGTCACGTAATTGTAAAGGGCTGTGCTGCTGGGGTTTGTGTATTCCTGCCAAACAGTGAGACAAAAGGTACTGGATGTAGGAATGATGGGCAATCCAGCATAGACGGCTGGGGGGGGAGCGATTCCCAGCCCCACTTACACGTCATTGGGCTTGCCTTCAGCATACACAAAGGACCCTGACACCAGTCTGGTAAATCTTTATTCAGTGTACAAAAATGCAACCATGACATAAAATATATAAAACAAATAAAAAATGCAATAAATAAGCAGGAGACATAAAGCAGCTCTTAATTAGTCCACAGACATATATACATAACAAATCTGCATTATTAGGATCAATCGTTTTATAGGCTAATAGCAAGCCAAATAAGTATAGTACTACTAGATGTAAATAACAGTGCAGCACAAAAAAATACAATAAATCACTGTCACTCCTAAACATGAACATTTTGCTAATCTGAACATAAAATAACAGTAAACAAGAATAAAGAATCAAGGGCACAGCATTAGTGAAAGTGAGGAAAAACGTATTTCCCCACTAATCGCCTTAAGCAAACAGCGGAAGATATGTGTTTATAGATTATGAAACTTATTTATTCAGTTTGGAGCAGCTGCAGATATAAAAAGGGCTGGTTGACAGCTCCCAATGTTCAAATTCTTTAAGAACAGAATACAAATTGTTTTCTCAGAACAGTATACAGCTTACAAAAAATTTTAAAAGGGAACGACTTGTGATTGAATCACACAGGCAGGGCTCTAAAAAAGAATCTTGATAAGTCATGTAGGAGAGCAAATAATGTGCAAGGCCGAACCTGAATCTCATCAAATAATAGCGTTGGCTGTGAGAAAATGCGAAGTAAGATATTGCTCAATTTTACAGACGTACTAAGTTGGAGGTAGTCCATTACCCTCTTTTTTTTCTTTTTCTTACCTTTGATGCGCTTTAATAGCAGATCATATTTTAACTGCTTTTTCAAAACATTAACCATTTGAAGTGGATTGGAAGAGCAGTCCTCTCACCATATCAAGGCAAGAAGTTCCTTGACAAATCTCAACCAGGTACATTTGGAATATGGGGTGGCTTGGTGAGAAAACTAACAATGGATTAAACCCAGATCTGTGACTTGGGGTGAATGTTTGACAATGTTCAACATTCCGTCCATCATCTTTTTGTGTTGCATTTTCACCCTAAGTGGGAAGGTTATGCCCAGACGTGGGTCCCGTGCTCACTATGCCACTGGAGTCAAAATATCCTGGCTGATGAGGGCTGAAAGCCCGAAACCGGTCCTAGGATGCTTGATCCCGGTTCAGGGAAGACATGGCCTGGCAGTTCGATCTTGACTGTTCCCAAGAGGCACAGGGGCAAGACTGATTTGCATATGGCTATGTCTGAACTGGGGTGGCATGGTGAGCAAAATAACGATGGATTAAACCCAGATCTGTGACTGGGGTTGAATGTTTGACAATGTTTAACATTCCGTCCATCATCTTTTTGTGTTGCAAATTTGGTAAACACTATCTGATGACATGCAGTCTTTAATTATAGAGTGATTAAGTGTTGTTTCTTGTTTTGACCAGATGGATCTCCAGAGCATCAAAGGAGCTAATTTAACATAATCTTCTAAAGGAACTATGCCCAAATATTTACGACAAACAATTAATAGGGAGACTATTTAGTACTGACAGAAGCCTCCTCAAATAGGCATTTTCAACCACTTGTAAATTGGAGACATCACCGTAACCCCAGACTCCTGCGCCATGGATGACAATGGACAATGTATGGAATGGATCTTAACCATAACATCCAAAGGTTTCCTGTCCAATTTCCTAGCAAATCTAAAGAACACAGCAATCATTTGCTCAAGTCTTCGCCTCCTGCATTCAACCAAATGCATCCAAGAACTTTTTCCATCAAATAAGTATTCCATAATAAGAAAAGGTGGACACAGTTGATAATTTTTCACCATTAATATGGAATGATTTCAAAGATTTTAAGGATTTCCCTAGAATCATCACATGAGATTTGGCGGTATTGGCATTTAAACCTAAATCATTACTGAACACATGATATCTATTTAGCAGTTTTTGCAAATTTACCCACGTTCTTGAGATTATACCGCAGCCATCTGCATATAGTAAGGCAAGTAACTTCCTACATCCTACTCTAGGTGGAGCCACCTCTTCTAATTCGAGGTTCTTCTGTAGGTCGTTGTCCAGGCAGAATAGATAAGGAGCCAGTATGCAGCCTTGCCTTACACTGTGATTAATTTCAAATGTTTCACTAAGCTCTCCATCTTTTTTCCATATCTAGCCAGCCCTACGACTCATACATGCCTCTGGGCCAAAAAAGTGACTAGAGGCGGATCAATGCACAGTATTTTACAGGCACCCACAACCGTGAAACTATTTTCTCATTTTGAAAAGAAAACTACAATCTCATGCTAACAAGTGTCTTGAGATTATGAAGAAAGAGACCAGAATCTTTGCATCCTGGCAGTGACCTAGCTACGGATCTTGTGTTAATGGCCCCAATACACACATAGAAAGATAGCAAACCCTCAAAGTGGACACATGTTTAGAAAAAAAAAATGCTGAGCAGAGCAAAACAATATGGCATGTCCCCAGCATGCTGCTCAGACAACATTGGAGCCAACAGAAGAACCTCTAGTGTTGAAGTTCCATTGTAGTGTTGAATATCTCTGCGTACTGCAGGTAGTCCTCCACTAGTGGAAGACATAGCCTCCGCTAACCTAATGGGCAGAAGGGACACCCGCTGAGGGCTAAATATTTTAATAGTCCCTTGCATCATGTGTGCTGAAGGGCTTTACAATCCTTCATGAAACCACTCTCCTTAAGATCTCTGCACATTTGTAAGGACAGTATATGTGTAATTGCAAAACCTTTATGGAGAAGAATGACTGCCAACACATAGGAATACTTACGACTTCTACATGCATTTGGGCCAAAAAATGGACTAGAGGCAGATCAATTCCCATATTAAGGAAAACTATCCGCAATCTCCCTCGATCAACCTAATCAAATGCAGCTGTTAAATCCGTAAAACCTAGATGGATACTACCAGCCATGGCAGGTGTATATTTAGAGATCAGTAGGTGGAGATTGAGACACTGCTTAACATTTCCAAGGCCTTGCCTGAAACCATACTTGACAGCTGAAAAACACCCCCTTACACGTTACAGAAACCTCTCTCAAGCAAAATTCTCCCCATATGTTTGCATGTGGTGTCAATTAACGATATTGGGCCGTAACGCCAGGGTTCTTGCCTATTTCCCTTTTTTAAAGTAGGTATTATAGTGGATTAGGACCACACTTTTGGAGGACCTTCAATTGACACGCTTCTCAGAACGTTAGTCAATAAGGGGGCCCATAGCTCAGGATTGTCTAAAGAGAGATCAGTTTGAACTCCATCAGGGCCGTCGGCCTTGTTTCTCTGAGTGCAACTCAGAGCGTTGGGAAGCTCCTTATATGAGGGTAGATCTATGGGTATATTATATCATAACTGCGTAGAAATATCCAATTCGGGATGACTATCTTTGGCACCTTCACTAAATAGGTTTAAGAAATGATCAAGCCAATCTTGAGAAGGAATAGTGATATCATTCTGTGTTTTCTGATCAGCAATAAAAAACAGATCATTTACAGTTTTCCAAAACATATAAGGATCTTTGCTACAGCTTGCTACATAGAGTTTATCCTAGGCTTGAGGTATATCACTTTTTCTCTGTAAGATAGCCTGTTTATATTCATGTCTAAGCCGACGTACCAGGTCACTGTCACATGGAATCTGCTTAAAGGCATAGAAAATATTTGGATGGGACTTGGAGCCTTTACTATCATACCAAGAATACAGTTTACTTTTTGTGGTTTGAGAGTCAGGTCGTTAATAGAGTGCCCCCCAGATTTTATAAGTAATTCCTCAAGTATCATGTGGGAGTCCACAGTAGCCCACCTGAGCATGATCCCCTTATTTCTATTATAAGTGGCGGACGTGTTAAAGACCACAACTAGAGTTTGTTGAGGTTTTCCAATAACAAAAAGTAATGATAAAGGGAAGTGATCACTTAAACCACGGGTACTCATAGTACAGCCCACGGGCCACCAGCGGCCTGGCAAGGCTTCCTTGGCAGCCCGCAGACCTTGTAGACATCGTACCTGTGTTTTTTTTTTTTTTTTTTAAGAGTGTCAAACACCGCCGGTTGCAGCAGCACGGACTCTGCTCTATGGGGGCTGGGCAATTCTTTTAAAGACCATTCACTTGTTAATGAGGCTTTGTTGTAGGTCACCTCTTCTTAGCGCCACTGCATCTCCACTGACTGAGTGGAGATGCAGGGGAGCTAAGAAGAGGTGAACTACAACAAAGCCTCATTAACAAGTATATGGTATTTTAAAGACCTGTGAAGTACTGTGTGTGTGCCCGGGAAGCTGTCTCAGCCCGGGCTGCCACACACACAGGGTGAGGTGACAGAGGATGATGGAGGGCAGCAGGGAGTGGGAGCTGGGACAGGGACAGACAGATGAGGCAGAGACAGGGAGACAGAGACAAACAGAGATAGGGAAACAGAGACAGATAGAGACAAGGAGACAGGGAGATAGAGAGACAGAGACAGGCAGACAGAAAAAGAGAGACAGAGACAGGGGGACGGAGACAGAGACAGGGAGACAGAGACATGGAGATAGAGACAGAGAGACAGAGACAGAGAGACAGAAACAGAGAGATAGAGACAGGGAGATGGAGACAGGGAGAGGGAGATGGAGACGGAGACAGAGAGACAGAGACAGGGAGGCAGAGACGGGGAGACAGAGGGACAGAGACAGGGAGACAGAGGGACAGAGACAGGAAGACAGAGAGACAGGGGAGGGAGACAGGGAGAGGGAGTCAGGGGGTGGAAGACCGAGTGTGACCGAGGGAGGGAGTGAGGGGGACACAGAAGGAGGGAGTGAGGGGGACACAGAAGGAGGGAGTGGGAGACAGACAGAGGGGGACAGACGGAAGGAGATAAAGGGAGGAAGACAGAGGGAGGGAGACAGAGAGAGACAGACAGAGGGAGCCAGAGAAAGAGGGAGACAGAGAAAGAGGGAGATAGAGGGAAGAGGGTGGCAGACAGAGGGAGACGGAGGGAGACAGATAGAGGGATACAGATGGAGAGAGAGGGAGATAGACAGAGAAAGGAAGAGAGAGACAGAGACAGAGAGACAGAGGCAGAGAGAGGGAGAGACAGAGAGAGAGAAGGAGACAGACAGAGGGAGACAGAGGGAGGGATATAGATATAGATAGATGGATATATATATACATACCCAATGTTCACTGTCTTCTCACTGGATACCTCCAAAGAACAGCAACGGACCACAGAGTAAGTGCTAAGTTAATTTATCGTGCAAATCGGCATAACACGTTTCAGCTCCTGCGGGAGCCTTGATCACATACACATATACAGACATACATATATGATTCCCAAGGTGCCTCGGATCGTAGAAATGCACTCCACATACAAATATATACGTATATATACACATATATATACACACACACACAAACACACACACACACACACACATATACATGGCAGGTCTGGTGGCTCAGTGGACGGAGGCGTCCGTTGCATGGGCCTGTGTTCAACCTCATGGTCACAGTTTTCTTTTTTGCTATAGCCCGCCCCCTCCCCCATTGACCCCGCCACCACCGGTGCGGCCCTCGGCCACAAACCACACTGTAAATTTGACCCCAGAGAGAAAGTTTGTGAGTACCCATGACTTAAACAGTTTGGGCTATAGCAAAGAAAGGCTAGTTGGCTGGTCTCTTGACTGAGCAACAGGGACATAACAACGTTCAGAGCACCTGGCCTCTGCTAGAATGGGTCCTAAATTCCCCCGCTTCACCCTCCAAGTGGTTCACCCAAGGTACTAAACCATTGGAAGTGGTGTTAGAGGTGATGCTCCTGTCTAACCCTAAATCTTGAGACTTAAAAAAAACTATCACCAAAAGTCTCCTGAGAAGCAGCACAAGACCAAAACCTACCTGCCAGCTGATCAGCCCGCGATGCATCGCTGGTCAGCCTGACTTCGGGGTTGCTCCAACTATGTTCTTCTCCACAGCAGCAAATCATGTCCAGTGGAACCTCTCAGTGAAGCTATCTGGCCTCATGGAGCCCTAGTTGGTTAAAGCCTGCTGCTTTGTCCCTCTGGAGATTTTCAACGACCCAAAAAGTCGGAAGGTAACACATTTCACACAACTCTGTCCACCAGCTCCCCTACAATGATGCTTCCACTTGAGGCACAATCTGCTGCCTTGCCCTGCTAAACTCTACCTTCTCAATAACATTTCTCCAAAATGTCTACAAAGTCCGATGGTAATTCATGTAGCTGGCCTGCAATCCATCACAGTCAGCCTTAACTCTTAACTTTGCCTCAGTCTCACGTAAACAGATAACCACAATTGATGCTTTGATCTTTTAGGCAATATTTATCACTAAAAACATTAAAAAACTACGGTCTAGGCCCCACCGAGACGTTCAGATATGTACAGATACGTCATGCACTATTCCAAGCGATCCCGGCTGACACCGTACTGCCAGAATCCTCGCCACTAGAGGACAGACTATTAACAGAATTTATACAACAAAGTGCGACCTCCCTCACGTATAAAAAACTGGTAAATAATCTGGATGACCCTACACTTAAACTTAAAGAGAGGTGGGTGGAAGAGATAGGCGAGTTAGATGAATCAGAATGGAATGAAGCACTTGCCTCCCCAAAGGAAGTAGGTATTTCGGCAAAATTCAGGCTAGTGCAACTTAAAATTCTGCACCGCACTTACTACACTAGAACACTACTTCACAAGATACAGAGGGCGACACATCCCTACTGCCTGAGGGGTTGCGGGGAAGAGGGAACGCTATTCCACACACTGTGGGATTGTCCACTGATTCAGGAATTCTGGAAGCAGGTCATGCGCACAATCTCGCAGGCCCTCAAGATCTCCATCCTACCTGAACCCCGTAAGTGCCTATTGAATGTCTGGGACCCCAATGACCTGGATAGGTACGGACTGATATGGGCCACACTAGCAATAACAGTGGCGAAGCGAGACATTGCGCAAAAATGGGGGGCTCCGGAACTGCCTACTGCAGCTAGATGGACTAGAAATATGGACATGCTGATGGTGGTAGAGAGGGCGGTGTATGTGCTTAGGGCTTGCCCCCGTAAATGGAACAAGGTATGGACCTGTTGGAATGTTTATAGGGGGGATATCTGTGAACCCTTGCCAGAAGAAGAAGACCTAGAATCCGAAGAGGAGGATGAGTGAGGGGATGGGCGGTGGGATGGTGGGTACCTGTTTAAGACACAATGATGCATAATACTGGCCTTCTCACGAACCCAAAAACCAGAACTAAAAACGGCAGCCATAAGGGGTGATGTTGGTTAACTGTGGATCTATGTGGCAAAATGGACTATGATGACACGGGTTATGTTTACTCTTTTCTGTTTTTTGAATTGTACTCTTCACATATCTCGATTTGTGTTTTGAAGGGACGGGGGCTACACCTTTTACAATGTGAGACAGTATGCTGAGTATCATCACTTGCACGAAGACAATTGATAACTACCAACCAAGTCATGGTTGAGATACGATTCGCATACATGAGACTCTACACTGAATAAGCTGCCCTACAGCAACGTATTTCCATGGAAATTGTTTTAGTCTCCAAACTACCAGGATGTACATGTACCTTATACCTTCATATTCCAAATTAAAATTTTCTTAAAAAAAAAAAAACTAAAAAAAAAACATTAAAAAACCATAACTCTGGTTCTACTGATTGGACTTTATTTTGTTCGTTGTGTATTTGTATTCATTAAAATTGTATCATTTTTTCGAAATTGGTTTGGGATTTTTCTTATGTTGTGTTGTCACTTTATTACTGTTTGAGTGATGCAAAAAATACTTTACGCATTGCCTCCAAGTTAAGCTTAATGTCGAAAGCTACCAGAGGGTTAAGCACAGGTTAGCGACTTTAGTGGTTCACTCTGACAAGGATTGTGGTTGTTGCTGGAGTAGGGGTTTCAACCCCTCAACCAATAACCCATTTTCTTACACAAAGCATTTATATTTGAACCACAGCACTAGCTTATTAAATACTTTCCATTTGTTCAATTTATTTATACAAATGAAGGTTCCTGAATTCTGAGATTTCAGGGAGGAAATTGCTAAATTAGGCAAGCCTAGCTGGAAAGACGTTGACCTCTTGTTTGCTTGATAAAATGTGTTCTGCTGGTAGCTTTAGAGTAAAAACCACAGGTACTATTGGTGGACAGAATGTGTTGGATTCTGAAAATATGTAAACATTTAATTGAGGGTTATCCAGAACCACTCCCCCACTCCCCGTTGCAGCAGACAATTTATTTTCGGGCTGCACTTAAGAGCAGAGTGCGCACAGTGATTCAGAGTTTGAATATCCAGGGTGATTAGAGTGTTCTATCATTTTTGTGATGATGTGATTTTTGGAGTATATTCCCTTCCCAAAGCTGGTGGTGGCTTCTCTTCTATTGCCTTCTGCTGAGCATGATTCCCACTTCTTCTAAAACTAATTAAATTGTTGTTAGCCTCTTCTTGGTGGATGGCGGGTAGGTATGTATTTGAACGTGACTCAATATCCACTTTTTATGGTTGCAAATATGTATATTTGTATGGGTATTTGAATACTGCAAACATAGACAAAAGGCAGCACAGTATTTTACAGGCACCCACAACCATGAAACTATTTTCCCATTTTGAAAAGAAAACTTCAAACTCATGCTAACAAGTATCTTGGGATTAAGAAGAAAGGGATCAGAATCATTGCATCATGGCAGAGTGACCTTGCTCCAGATCTTATATTAAAGGCCCCAATGCACACATAGAAAGATAACAAACCCTCAAAGTGGACACATGTTTAGAAAAAAAAGCAATGCTGTGCAGAGAAAAACAATATAGTATGTCCCCAGCATGCTCCTCGGACAACACTGGAGCCTGCAGAAGACACTCTGGTGTTGCAATTTCATTGTAGTGTTGAATATCTCTGCATACTGCAGGTAGTCCTCCACTAGTGGAGGACACAGCCTCCACTGACCTAAAGGGCAGAAGCAACACCCGTTGAGGTCTACATATTTTAATAGTCCCTTGCAGCATCTGTGTTGAAGGGCTTTACAATCCTTCATGGAACCACCCTCCTTAGGATATCTGTGCATTTGTAAGGAGGACAGCATATGTGTAATTGTAAAACCTTAATGGAGAAGAAAGACTGCCAACACATAGGAATACTTGCAATTAAAAACAGCAACTTACTTTCCATCCATTCAGTGTTGGCTGGATCAGCAACCCATTTGGCTAGTACATTTTCTTCTCCTTTGACTTGAATGTCTTCTCTTAGGAGTGAAACAAAAATAGGAAATCTTTAAAATTATGAAAATGTTTATTGTATAGTTTGCATATAATTTTCTCCACTTTTGAAGTACTATTTTAAAATCATATATAAATATTAAATGCTTTTGTTTACATACATATATATTCAAACTATTTCTATACAGTATATTTAACGCTTACATTAATTTAAAAGATTAGTAGGGATATTTTCCATGGACACAGACCTACTTGATGGATCGTCCAATCCCTCGAAGTTTAAGTGGCTGTTTGTAGCTACTTCTTGCGTACCTTATAAAAACAAAAAGGTTACACATCATGAAATAATATATTTCTAGCTCCCTCATCATAAAACTTGTTTTATATGCTGTCCACATAGCAACAGTAACTGTTGGATTGTGTTAAATTATTTTAGTTGTCCTATGTTACTTTTCTAATCAATGTTCCCTGGGGCACAACAACTGGGACATCATTCTGCTAAACCTTCTCAGGACAGTCAAGGTAAAACCTGCAAAATATATAACTTGATTCCATAACTTCTCTGAAGACTCATATGCCTACGGCATATGGAAAAAGACAGAGATTTAATCAGTCGCGGAGGTCCGTCGCACACTGCTTTGCAGCAGTGAAATAAAGGAAACATAAAATGTTAATAACTCAAGGTTATTATCATTTTATTTTTTATCCTGCTGCTGCTTTGCGGGCAGAGCTGCTCCGATGACAGAGGAACAGGGGAGGAGTGGTTTGCCCACTTCTAAGTGTACATGAATGTTTGGCTGGCCCTCTTGGGCCAGCAAAATCATCATGGGCACTTTGCATGTTCTCCACCCTGCCTAGGTGGAGAACATGCCCAGGCTCCCATTCCCTAGCTAACTGCTCAACCACAGCGCTCAGATCAATAACAAGACCGCATTGTAGGGTTGTGATTAGTCAGGGGAGCCCGGGTATGCTACCTGGTTCCTGTGCGGCTGGGAGAGGAGACAGAGGAGAGACACGGCAAAAGGTTAGTTTTTCTTCTTTTTACAACATCTTACCCCCACCCAACACCCCACCCCCGATCCGTGCCGGCCGCCACTGCATTTAATGGTCGATAAGTGGAAGTGAAATGAACATTGACATAAAAGATGGGATATATGAGGACATTACTAGGTAACATGATATGTTTATGAAGCAGAGAGATGCTCTAGTCAGGTGACCTCTTCAAGGACTAATGGCTATCAGAAAGAAAACCGTAACACCTTACAAGAAGCCACTGAAATCAATTTATATTCTGTGTGCCAAAATAGAGGGTATTTTTCCACCCAAGGACGGAAGTTGGAGATGTTTTACCTAAACATTTACCTCTTAGTGGCAGTGGACTAAACACTTACCTCTTCCTGCCAGTGGAAGAATGTATGCCACATTAGGCAAGTGTAATTTAGTTACCCATATCACCATCCAAATAAACATAACTAACTGCTTTAACTAACAACATGGTTCCCACCATGTGTTGGCACCCAAGGACAGCTAACAATGTATAGCTATAGAACCAACCCTGGTTTGTAGTTCTGGGGGGGTGGGCCGCATCAATAAAAAAAATGCAAACTGAGGCGGCGTGGAATTGAATAGAAGAGCAATCTTTTATGCACCTGGGATGGCCTTCTTCACAGAGGGGTGGCAGGGGGGAGAGAGGGAGCTAGAATACCTCCAGGTGAGTGGTGTAGTGCATTGCGATGGCGACTGCACTGCAGGGAGCACAGAACCCACTCCTTGTGGCCAGAAAGATCCCCCAGTCAAGACAAAGCTTTGACAGAGATGGGGTAAATATCCTGAATAACTGCACCTGCTGTGCTTCTCTCAATCGGACTCTGTGTAATGTCTCAAATTTCCCAGAGATAGGTGACTATGCCACTTCTGTCAAGAGGGCGCAATATGCTTTTGCACCCCTAGCCACAGTTTAGCCCCCCATCACTTTCTCTTTTCTTCCCTCCTCTTCCTTCTCCTTGGTGAGTTTGCTTTAGTTACAGAATACAAGTTTCTTTTGAAGTGGTTTGGGTGGGGGTCTGCACAATAGGGGAGATTTACATCTAAGGTGTACCTTTGCTGGTACAAGAAAATGAGTAACAGATACAAACCTTTGAAACAAATATTACTTGGCAAAAAGTGTGACATTGAAGATATCAGATAGAGAAAACGATGTCTATCGCAATATAGTTGATTGGAAAATGAAACATCGGAGTTCCTCCAAACTTCATAATATATCCTTGACATTTTTTGGAATTAGGTCAAAACTAGGGTGGAGGACCTACACCACAACGGAAAATAAGACAGATCGGGTGGTGCGGACTCCATCTCAGGTGAAGAATAGAAAAGGACAAAAAAACGGAGAAAGGTCCATCTAAAGTCTTAATTGTTTATCTGTTAGAAATATTATTTTACAATTTGTTTTTTTACAAGACACATAGCTGCTTTCACAGTTCTACTGTGATATCTGGAAGTACTCCTAGCTATTGAATCTTACTTGTGGGAACTGTTTTAATCCATGTTATGGAGGGGTGTGTCTTCAAATTTAAAATGGCCAGAAAGGATTATAAACATTAACATCTGCTAGAGATCAAGGAATCCAGAAGAGTGATCAGAAATTCACCCCTACAAATGAAGGATGTGCCCAATCTTGCAACAATGAATGAAGAGGAGTTGGTTTGGCTTGAGATTTTTAGAGGTAGACTTCTTTAAGGTGATCACGTGTATGAAAATGTCATTTGAAGTTGGCTTAAAATCAGCATGATGGAAACTAATCAACTAAGACATACAGAAAATGGGAAGAAGATATTCAAGATGATCAAGTAGGCAAAGAGGCGTATGAGAGCTCAGTTATGAAGTTGGACTCCCATATTGCAATTCTTTGTTAAAGGGAAACTGGAAATCAGGGCAGAGGATGCTTATGGTATTCTTGCAGCATAATCTCACAGGAGTACCAGTGCAGGAGAGGAAAAAGGGTATCCACAAGGGAAATGTAGATCACTGCTGAAGACTAAAGGCAACAATTGGGTTACACTAAACGTTTGGTAATAAGAAGAGAAGAAAGTCGAGGGAAAGAGGGAAGTCGAATATGTTCAATTCACATATGAACAGGGCAATATTCACATTTTTAAATAAACTGCAGGTGATTCACAGCTATAGAACAGTTGAATATCTGGTTGTTTCCTGTGGTTTGTGTGTGTCTGACAACAGGTTAGTACACTCACATAAGATGGAAGAACACATGGAATTGCAGGAAGCTAATTTGGAATGGTTTTAGAGACAAAGAGGAGGGGAGAGTGTTTATTCCGGGAATGTTTATGGATAGCCAACAAGATTAAAAGGGGGGATATGAAGAGATACATAACTAGAGGGCACTTAATTTAACCACTTGGATGCTAAGGTGTTTTATGGCTTTGAATGTAATTTCCATTGAAGTCAATGGAAACTCCATGACGAGCTGGGCTCGTCATGAGCGTCGAAGGGGTTAAATTTCTAGATACAGCTCTTCACACATTTGGTCCACCAATGTAGCTCACAGCCAGTTCCATCACTGTTGCTTTTATGTACCAGCCATTTTCTGATGAATAAGATGTCACTACATCTAAAACGGCATTATGCTACTGCAAGAATCTTACTGATTAAGAGGTAACGAAACTGTCAGGATTTACTGACAATATTGAAGAATCAGTAGACTCTAGAAGAACAGTGAGGAAACCCTCCTTTAAATAAGTAGTGTGGCTCAAGTTATTTGTTCTTGAATCCAGCATATATCTAAGGACATCCCGGAATGGCAGAGTACAACAGCATGCAAAATTACTAAAACCTTGGTGTACATATGATCTTATTTTCAAGGACTTCCTTAATTTCAAACAATTTATGTTAGCTGTCTTGTCTATGTAAATAATGAATTGCCATTATAAATTGTCACCCTGTATGGTTGTTTAACTGAGATATATATATATATTACCTATATTTTATATTAATGAAGAGCAGCAGACTTTGTAAGCATGTTATAGGATGTAAGGGGAATACTTGCATGAGAGTATGTTTTCCATTTTTACTAAATGTGCGAGTGGGAGGGGCTATATAAGTGATGAGATATGCACTGCCAAACTAGATTGACAAATATGTGGAGAAGTGTGGCTCACTGGTTATAGGAGGCAGACCTGGAAGCAGAGGTCAGCCCGGGACCAGGGTTTAATTCCCGGCTCGGCGGGGTCTTGAGTCCTAAAATGTCCATGGACTCGACAATTCTCGCTCCGGTGCCTACTCGATTCACGGGTTCACACTCTGCGACTCTGGGCAATAGCTTGCTTAATCTCCACAACGGCCCCTCGCGGCGGGATGCCTGGCTTTCACCTTGCGGATACCCTGCCGGGGTTATCTCACAGGGGAATACCAGGACGGGTTCCCTAAGCAAGCGCTTAGAAACCGCTTGGTGATTTGCGCTATATAAATTCCTGTACAAGGCCTCTTGAAGGCTGAAACGCGTCTCTCCTAGTGCTCGGGATTATGAGTAACCTGTACTAAGAAATAAATGCCGAATCCAAAGTCACTTCGTGTCCGTGCCTGCTTTCCCTGGAGATTCTGTGGGGAGTTGGATGTTCTGGTTCATTATGATTCAGCGTGAGGGGTCATCACGCTTTCACGGAACACCAGTCGTTTTGTGGCTCTCCGGTATGACCGTTTTCTGTGGAGGAGTACTGGAGTGCTATTTGGGGAGCCCCCAGTTGCGTGACCTGGATAAAGAACGAGGATGACTGCCGAGGTGATGCGGGTCTCAGAGCGGGGCGGTCTTCGTGACTGCCAGCATGGACCGGTATCCTCGTCAACTAGAAATGCCTTGCTTGGAATTTTGGCACTTTCTGGTGACTGGGCACCGCAAACGCTACAATGCTGATGCGGTGAGGTGGCGATGGCGTTATTAATTTTACAGATGGGTCCTCCGTTATCCCGAGGTTGTGCCATTGAAACTCTTTTGTTTGCCGTTTTTATCAGAAGGAATCTATCTGTCCTGGTGGGATATGCCTCTCTAACACTGACTCGACAATTTCAGAAATTCGGTATTGTTCACATCTGACTGATGAATTTGCTGCATTGTGGGATTTGGAGTCTTTGAAGGATTTCCAGTATGCGCTTTTAAAAACTCTGAGGCAGTAATGTATTTAACATTGTTAAGGTTTAATGCGCAAATATCTTGTACTAATCCCTAGGCTCCACGCAGCATTTTTTGTCAATAATGGAGCAGAGATTACCTCTCCTCCGTGGTCAGGATCAGATGTCGAGTTGAGGCGGAAACTGACGAAAGCTCACGAGAGCTATTGGGACTATGGATAGTTATTGTGGACATTTAATCAACAAATGCGGCAGCATATTTTTAAACATTGTTTTTTAAACATTGAAATGCGAGAAAGTTTACGATATATTGGCAACACAGGATTTCAGTTTGGCTTAACATCTTTAAATGCCCGTGATCTTTCCCGCAGAGCATTAGTTAATCTGTTACACATGCTTTAGCATTCATTTAGTTTGCTTCAATGGTAACTTTGCAAACTTGAAAAGATGTATTGTGCATTATATATCAATATGTTGTGCCTTACCTATATTTTATATTAATGAAGAGCAGCAGACTTTGTAAGCATGTTATAGGATTTAAGGGGAATACTTGCATGAGAGTATGTTTTCCATTTTTACTAAATGTGCGAGTGGGAAGGGCTATATAAGTGATGAGATATGCACTGCCAAACTAGATTGACAAAGGCCTCTTGAAGGCTGAAACGCGTCTCTCCTAGTGCTCGGGATTATGAGTTACCTGTACTAAGAAATAAATGCCGAATCCAAAGTCACTTCGTGTCCGTGCCTGATTTCCATGGAGAATATATATATATATATATATATATATATATATATATATATATATATATATATATATATATATATATATATATATATATATATATATATATATACACACACTGCAATTTCAAATTTAAATAAAGATGTGAAACAGCAAATTATGAAACCATGCAAATACCTACAACGTCCTTCAGGTCATTGACCAACAGCGGTACATGTTACATTTGGACAGAACTGCCACCATATTTGCATGAGGATATGGCCTATTCATATCAACTGTTCTGTTAAACCCATTTTGTCAAATTGACATGTGGTTGGGGTAGAGGACTGATGCTTAGTTAGAATGCCCATGCCCATAGCAGTCGTATCTACCAGAAGGTGTTTTTATGAGTTATTTGAAAGAATACACTAAATTACAAGGAAAAATAATAGCATGGACTTTTTCTAGTCAAATTTGGCATTTTCGGAAGTGACATCAAAAATGAGGCTTTGGAGAAGCGGCAAGAGCTGGCAACTCAGAGCTGGGGATCCAGGTTCGAGTTCCGGTGTCAGCGCAACATTATGCATGGACCGGGCCTGGATACCCTCATGGGTGATAAGCGGCGCTATATAAATCTACAAACTTACTTACCCTACTCCGTCAGCAAGGGAAGCACACATTTTTCTGGGTATGTATAAATACCAGAGGTATAAGTGAATCAGCATTTTCTGGGTCTTTACTGCCTAGTAAATTCACTGCTTTGCTACAAGGTATGAGTTAGATGAAGCTTGTACTCCTCTAAATTAGAGTCACAACTCCTATGATTTCCATCAGCCAAGAGGGTCAGCAGTACAAACAACTCCCTAACACTGCAACGTGGCATGACTGTGACAGATCAATGTTGCACAAAACAATTACATGAATAACAACTAAATGAAAATTGGATTGCGGGTAAGTAAGCAAAATAGATGTGATCTTATGTACAGATGATAAAACAAAGCTTAAACTATAAGGAGAGAAAGCACAGTTGTGCAAGATCATACCTTCTTCATCAACAGAAACATTCCTTATTATTACTGGAGTGGAGTAAGTTGGAAGTATCAAAGGCAGATTTGATGGCACAGCATAGCCACATGGCACAGGAACTGAATATCCACTTGGTACCCAGTGACCAGTGCTTTCTTGTTGGCAATTTAGTTCTTGAGGTAGGCTTTCATCAGTGTCTTGCAGTGGTGTGATATCAATAACTGAATATGGGTTAACTTTGTTTCGCGCACCTTCTTTCTTGATTGGAGCTATTAAAAGGAATTAAATGAATTAAATATGCAACATATATTAATTATATAGAACAAAGATACATGGTTTCCTGGGCACGCACCATCTATGTTGTTTCAAATAAATTGCACACAGCATCATTCAGATCATTCAACCTCAGAAATGTCTTTAGGCCATGTGTGGGTCTTTCTACTTTGCTTAGTGTTTTTTGGTAGTAGGCTATTCTGGCATTCAAATTTTGAAGTGACACTAGTTTAGGTCATGTTTCTCAGTCAAGCGTTCAAGTCTTGAATTAATTAATCAATTCATCTATTCTTTTGGATTCTAATTGGAGTTTATTAGCAAGTTTAAGAGCTGATCAAAAGAAGACACACTAACATATATTAATGTTATAAATAGATTTGTGGTGTTTGTATATAACACACACACACACATATATATATATTCACTGAAAAAACCATAGGTTTCAGGAGTTATATAGTTAGGAATTAGCTTTTAAAAAACCTTTGAAATTCACTCAAAAAACTATGTTTTAGTAGTGTTATAGTTAGCTGGACATTTTACTCATACAAAACCATTGAAATTGCTCCTATATAGTTAGTTGTACTAACTATATTTCGCGCACCCGCAATCCACTGCTGATGATGTCACATATTAGATCATTCATGACATGGTCAGTGACATCACTGATGACATCTCAAATGACATCACTGATGACATCACTGATGACATCATCCATGTGAATGTGGTTTGCTTCGTTATTTAAATATGCATTATATATATAGCAATTTGCATTGAAGAATAAGTGGATATATATATAAATAAATATTTGGATGGAGGATTTAGTAGCAGTGTAATTGACTGTTTACTTGACCAATTTATAATGTCTCACTAAATATAGTGGATAGTGACTAAACTGTGTGAATATCTGTATCACTTTGTCCGTTGTTGTGTAAACTGATTCTACAGTTGGTTACTAGCTATGTGAAAGTCTATATTAGTTATTGATTAGTTAACTGAGTATTTGTATGGGAGTGTGAAAGTGTGTGTGGGTCGGTGGGGGGTGTGTGACTGTCCAAAGATGTGTGAATAGTTGATTCAGTAGATATATGAAGTTAAAACTACATGTTCTAACAGTTGTTTGGGTGAGTGAATATCTTTATGGGTGTGGTGATCAGCAAATATATTTCTCAATGGTACAGGTCCAACAAACTAGAAAAATAAAAGGCAGTGTATGTGTCAGTTGTTGTATATAAATAAGTATACATAAGACACAATGATTGTGTGAGTGACTGTATGGACAACTGTATACTTGTAATAATGATTTTATAATTCACTAAGTATAACTTACTATCTAAATGAATAGAAGAAGTGGTGTTTGTATAAGTGTTTTGCTAAGTAAATATGTAAGTATGATCCATTGTTTGCATAAGTGAGTAGGATGACTTCATATGTGAATAGGATGCGTGCTGTTGTTTAATGTCGATATAGATGTATATGTATTTTTGATAGTGTTCTATTGTTCATTGACAGCATGTATGAGTGAATCCATAGGTAAGTGATTAGATGTGTGTATACATTTATGAATCACTGAGTGGATTTTTAGATACTTGTATTGCTGTGACAATGGATTTAAATATGATACTCTGTATTTTACAAAGAGTGATGAAAAATTGTAATAGTGTATGAAAAGTTGTATGTGATTGTCACGTGGATGATGTCATCAGTGATGTCATTTGAGATGTCATCAGTGATGTCACTGACCATGTCTTGAATGATCTAATATGTGACATCATCAGCAGTGGATTGCGGGTGCGCGAAATATAGTTAGTACAACTAACTATATAGGAGCAATTTCAATGGTTTTGTATGAGTAAAATGTCCAGCTAACTATAACACCACGAAAACTTATAGTTTTTTGAGTGAATTTCAAAGGTTTTTTAAAAGCTAATTCCTAACTATGTAACTCCTGAAACCCATGGTTTTTTCAGTGAATTTCAAAGGTTTTTTAAATGCTAATTCCTAACTATATAAGGCCTGAAACCTATGGTTTTTTCAGTGAATTTGCAAGGTTTTTTAAATGCTAATTCCTAACTATATAAGGCCTGAAACCTATGGTTTTTTCAGTGAATTTGCAAGGTTTTTTTAAATGCTAATTCCTAACTATATAAGGCCTGAAACCTATGGTTTTTTCAGTGAATGTCAAAGGTTTTTTAAATGCTAATTCCTAACTATATAAGGCCTGAAACCTATGTTTTTTTCAGTGAATTCGCAAGGTTTTTTAAATGCTAATTCCTAACTATATAAGGCCTGAAACCTATGGTTTTTTCATTGAATTCGCAAGGTTTTTTAAATGCTAATTCTATTAGCGGACAACGTTTTTATATATTAAAACGTTTTTTAAATCTCAAATGCCTGCTTTGCTAACAGAGTTTTTAAGCACAGGCTCTTTTGTCTCTGGTGGCCATCTTGGTAGACTGCATATCAGAATTTTTTTAATGAAATATAAGAGGATTTGAGAAGTCACTCAAAATGTGCCCTAATTTTTCTTTCTTCAGCACTACTCATAATTTCTATGGCAAAATGAATCCCCTCATTTTGTTCCTTTGCAAATTAAATGTTTTAAGTGTTAACACTTTATTCCAATCAAGATGAATTCAGGTGTGCCATACTTTTGTCATAAGTAAGACTGTTAGCGCTCTAGTTGTTCTTTAGAACACTCTGGGACATTCTGTCATTGGGCTATAGTTGGGCTACATCCGGCTGATATTTGGTCTACATTTGTTTTTTTTGTCTCTGGTGGCCATCTTTGGGCTACATTGGGCTACATTGGGCTACATTTGGGCTCCAACATATATATAGCCCAATGTAGCCCAATATATATTTTTTCAAAGATAATTTTCGTAAAAACCACTGGAGCACATATCTTGAGACATAGCAAAGGCACATCGGGCTACCAGTCCCTACAATTTTGCCAAGTTTGGTGGAAAACCATTCAGCCGTTCGGGCTAAAAGCGAGTCCAACCGCCCTATGGAAATTAACATGGGGAAAACACGTTTTGGGACCCCCCTTTTATCTCGGCCCCCGCTTGACGAATCCCCCCCAAACTTTCAGGGAAGGACCGGAGCGCCGCGAGGCAAAGTTAAGTAAAATTTCAGGAAGATTCCTCAACCGGCGCCAAAGTTATTCTCAATAGAATGTTGCGATTTCCCTATGGAAAACAATCCTAACTATATATACCTACTGGCTATATATATATATATATATATATATATATATGTAAAATATCTACATTCATCAAGAAGGATATATATAGCCATTTAGATATGTTTGTTGTATTTGTATATCACAAACCTAACAATTCGAGGTCAAAGAGCTAAGACAATTGATGTTGAATAGTGATGCTTTTTCAATTCAGTAGTAACTACAGCCATTTTCCTCACACCTTTTAAATATTTTAATTTCAAATGGCCAGTGTTGGTCATTAAAAACACTTTTTTATGATCAAGAGACTGCATTTAACTTACCTACCTAAACACATAGGGCTAGGCAGAAAAATTAAGCAATCCCAGACAGGATTCGGACAACCTTGCCCTCATCAGTGAGATACAGATGCAGTCATATAGCACAATGAGCATGGTACCTGAATATGTGTGTGCTGATCGCATTTAGGGTATCTTCAAAAGCAATCAACAAGGTGATTGAAGGAATCATTCAATTTATCCCAGATACTAGTAATCTGGCCACATCCCAGTCAATAATTTTTTATCTACTCTAGACATAGAAGAGGAATTGCAACTGAGTGAGATTAATCCAGGTATTTCCTCAATTTATGTGTTAGCTGTTTCATAGTCAGATTAAGGAAATCAAAATATTTATAGCACTGTTACAAAACAAGACATGTCTCATTCTTTTATTCTGTAGGTGCTATTAACCTTAAGACCTACTTATCCCACCCATGTTCCCTAGATATTTTCAAAGTCTAGCTACCTCCAATCTTAAGCTAAAATATCCATTCCTCACACTTTAATTGCAGTCTGCCTTATGGCTCGGTTGAAGCCAGTGCATAAAATGTAACCTCATCATTACTTACTCTACTTTTAGACTACATATATAGATCACCTTGAAGAACTAAGAATGCGATTATGAGGTTCTCCCTATTAGGTCCACCCGTCCTCCCTTGGAGTTAGCAATCCTAGGCCATTTAGTTACCCTAAGGGGAGAAGTTAACATGAGTTAAGGTGGAAACCTGAGGTTCCCCATCTATTCCGCTTCATTCAGCAACTTCACACAGCATTTCCCACTCTTCTCTACCAACTTGTTCCTTGAGCCAGGCAATGGTCATTGCCAAAGTATTTATAGACTTCACTGGGGAAAAATAGGAGGGATAATACCATAAGAGCAGACCTATATCATGCAGAAACTACATGAGTGGAGCCCAATCTCTGAAAAAATGACTTCAATATGGTTTGTATTTATCAATCACATATTAGTTCTAAATCTGTGCCTCTAAACTATCCTGTTTCAGATTCCAAATTGAATACCAGTGTGGGCATCTACAGGCAAAAGAAGAAATTTTCATTATTTCATAAGCCTAATTGTTTAGGCTTCGCGGTTTTAAATGTTCTGGAGACACAGAGTTCGTTTTTCTTGACTAGCTGGCTTATAGGGCTCAGTCAATGCACCTACATGAATCGAAGAATGTTTGACTGCAACCCATAAGCAGCATACTAAGCAATGTTTGCATAATGTGCATTTCAGGTGACAGTCAGATCCATGAGACATGGCAGGTACTGTTAGTGAAACACCTAAACCTCTTTCATAACTATTTTTCTTTTTTTATTAACAGTTGGCAAATCCAAATCAGTTAACAATGACACACATGCATTGGCAATGTACAAACAATAACAAGGATGACACCTATAGTATAGCTTATGTAAAAAAAGATGCCATATCAGGTAAGAGTCCGTGTACAGAGGTTGAAAGCGGGATGCCCACACCCCAGTCCACCAGAGACGTCAATCGCATTGTGCTCCCATTGCACTGATAGCTGCACAGAAATGCTGGCTAAGTGACAACATCAAAAACCATTCTTACAGTGGATTAAGGCAGGGTGTGTTGTTGGGTGCAACTTGTGAACTAGTGTTGTGCTTCTTGTCTATAGTTAGGGTTGTGTCTGTACGAAGAAGATAGGTGAAAGGCTCCCAAATATCCCGGGGACGGACGTTTAGAGTCAACAGTTCCCAATATGTCGAAAGTTGTTCACGGCAGTAAACTATGACCTTAACCCAAATTTTAGGTTTAGGGGGCCATGACCTACCCCAGTGAATGGCAACTCTGTGCTTTGCGAGGAGGAGTATCAAGGCGACCAGTTTACGAAACTCACTAGGCACTTCCTTCATGTAGCCCAACAGGCTACATGAAGGAGGCAATGAGTGGAGAGAGGGGAATAGCCACAACCACGATCGCAGCTATTGTGCGGAATGCCTCAATCCAAAACGCTGTGACTGTCGGGCAAAGCCATGCCAAATGCATCAAATCTGAGTAAGGCGCATTGCAGTGCTGGCAGTCATAGTGAGGAGAGAGCCCCATCCTCCGCAGCTGCACTTGAGTGCGATAAAGTCTGTGGAGAAATTTGCCATGAATGCGATGGTAGTTCGGGCATAACATTTCAAGTAAGGAGCAACAAGTAAGACCATTGACAATCCGACAGGGGGATGGCGACGTCTGCACACCATGCTGCTCGCGCCTTTGGCATACGCGCAGTGGTAGATTGTTGCGCAAGACAATAGAGGCGTGTTATTAACTTTCGTGGTGACGGTGTTGTGTATAAATGCTCCAGCGCTATTAGTGATAGCAGGGGGTTAGGGAAGGTGTTGTGTAGCGTACGGCACATGGCACGCAGCTGAAAGTATAGGAATTTGTCCAAAGTAACAGTGATTGAATCCGTTTATTTTGGAGGAGCTTGGAATTGGTCGCCAGGGTACAGATCGAAAAATGAATGAATGCCAAGTTTGGCTGCACTGTCAATAGTACCCCAGTCTGGCAGGGGTAGTGTTAACGGATGGTTGCCCACTGGACCAAGGGGGTTATAGCTGTGGACAAACTAAGCAACTACTGAGCCCAGCCCAGGCCCAGCTAACACAATGCACTAGGTCAATCTCGGCTCTAGGTGGTTTGTAAGGGAGGAAAAGGGCCGTCGAGAGTAACCTAGGGGAGGCTCAGTCTAATTCAACTGTGACATGAGGCTGAAATAGTGTAGGATAAATCCAGTAATGTAAAAAGTGGGCGTGAGCACAGAATGCATACAGCGCAGATCTGGGGATTCCAGCCCACCTTGCGATAGTGGTAGAGTAAGCAGTTCATAAGAGGCGCGGGTTGTCAACCAGCCCATAGCAGTGATATCAGGTTTGACAGCAAGCGTTTGAAAAAAACTGAATTAAGAGGAATTGGGACATTTACGAATATATCTAGAAACTATTACAACAGAATCAGTTTCGGGATGGCAATGGGGCCAGCTATAGATAAAGGTAGTCTAGACCATATCTATATGTGACATTCTAGCCAGTCTATGGCCCAGCTGTAGTTGGAATGCCAGAGATCGTCCGGGTCTCTGCTGATCTAGATGCCCCAATATTTAACTGGGCTGGAGGACCATTGTAGTGGGTATTCTGTAGAGAAGGGAATGGTTATATCATTTAAAGGAAAAAATAAAGATTTACACCAGTTCACTTGGACACCTGAGTGGCCACCAGATCTTATGACCTCACATACCAGGGGTGCTAAGTTGGCCAGGGGGGTCCTTCATATCAAGGGTGATGCCCTCTGCATATAAAGAGACAACGCGACCCGAGATGTGAGGCCCAGGCCTCTCTCCGCATGATATTGGCGAAGGCGTGCCGCCAGAGGTTCCATCGCAATGGCGAATAACAAAGGGGATAATGGGCATCCCTTTCTAGTGCCGCATGTGATAGGGAATGGGTCTGAGATTAGCCCATTAAGGTGAACAAGTGCGGTGGGTAGGGTGTACATGAGCTGAATCTGTGTTACGAATCGGGTGCCAAGTCCCAGCCTCCGCAGCAATGGAAAGAGATATGCCCACTCTAGTGTTTCTAACACAGCAGCAGCAGGAAACTGCGGGTGCCGGTGGTGTAGCACCACAAAGAGTGGGATGTAGATCTGTCGGGAATAAAGTCGGCTTGGTCCAGGCGCATCATAATGGGCAGGAGCAATTGCAAGCAGTTTGCTAATACTTTAGCGTGGATTTCATTGTCTGTGTTTATTAAGGACAAGGGTCGGTACAAGTCGCATTGGTTCACTGGTTTGTCAGGTTTAAAGCAAGTGATTATCGCGGTCAGATGACAGGGCATCTTGATACATGTCCAGGAGTTTAGGGGCTAAAATCTGCTCGTACTCCTTGTAGAAGGCTGTGGGCAGCCCATCAAGGCCAGGAGCCTTGTAGGGAGGAAGGTTCGATATTGCCTGAGAAATTTCTTCGATGGTAATGGGGGAGTGTAAAAAATTCCCGCTGGGTGTCAGATAACCAGACCAGTTGTATTAAATTGAGATATGCCTGGAGACAGGCATCCGCTATCGGAGATGTAGTGTATAGACAGGGAAAATAAGTAGCCATCGTGTTGAGTATGTCAGTGAGAGAGGCGCTTGTGTCGCCATCAAAGTTTAGAAGCACGGAAATGTGGAATGATGCATGTGGTTTACGAGCCAGAGTTATACCCGGGCAGTCACCTTTGCCGAAACTGCGAGCAAAAGACTCCTTACCCAGATAACAAGTCTTGTGCAAAGCTTTGTCCTAGTACTCAGACAGTTTGCACCAGATACCAGCCATTGTGACTGGATTAGTGGACTGATGGAAGTCTGATTCCAATGCTGAGTTCGAGTTTCTAATCTATTGAGCATGCCGTGAATATCCCTAAGGATGCCATTCTGTTTCGAAATGCATACGCTGCGAAAGAACACCTTAAACGCGTCCCATAGAACTGAAGGTGAGACAGAGTTAGAGTTCAACTCGAAATACTCCTAAATAGCCATTCGGATCTCCTCCTTAAACACTGCATCGCTTGGGGGTAGGCACCAGGAGAAAGCATGAGGAAGAGAAAGGGACAATTGAATTGTTAACTGCACTGGAACATGGTCAGAAAGAGTGTGAGGTAAGTGAGTGATGGACAGTGCCCATAGTAGTACATCTCTGGTTGTTACCCAATAGTAATTTCTGGACCATGCTTTGTGATATGTCAAAAGGCAAGTGCCGTCTCATGCCTCCTGATGTGTAAGTCGCCAGATGTCAGAGAGATGGTAATCAGATATCAGTGTGTGGAGGGTTTGGGCCACGTGAGGGTGGGGGCGGCGGGAGCTGCCTGCTCTGTTAAGTGAATCATCTAGTGGGAAATAAAGTCCCCCCCTGGCCCCCCCAAGCACTGTCCGGGAGCTCGTGTCTGCAATCAGATGCCAAATCTTGGTAAAGAATTCAGAGTTATCCGAATTTGGCAGCCAGCGTAATGGAATGATTATGTAGTGTACCATGCCTACTTGTCACAGATGCAGTGGGATGTTACCCAAGCGAGAACCTTCCACATATGAATACTGAACCCCCTGGCATAATTAGAGTATGCCGAGGAGTACGTTGCCCCCCCCCCCACCCCTAGCAAGAGACCTGGGTGAGGAGATTTGGGCAAGTGGATTTCCAGTAGAATGTAAATGTCAATTTTGTGTCTATTCAGGTAGGCGTGGATTAATCAGGACTTCCAGCCATCATTCAGTCCACGTATATTCCAAGTTAGGCAAAATACACTACAGGCTTGGACAAGGACAAAGGAACATGAATCGGGCCGTGACGAAGACACTGAAAGATTGTGTGGCATCAATACCAGATGTGTATGTACAACTTATACAATGAAAGCCATGCACAGTAAATAACAAACAACTTTTTAAACAATCCCATTACCAACCACTCCCAACCCCAACTAAGAACTGGCTTACTCTAGCTCTCTCCCCTGACACACCAACCTTTCATTAGGCTGAGCTAACCCACCCTCTACCATTAATGAAATGGGGGACATCCCATGGGGGAATGGGAACGCCGAGCTAACAACCCCCCGTAGAGGCTGGGTGGCTGAGCGTAGAGCATCATCAGGGGCTCCCATACAAGATGTGCCCTCCCAGAAATCATGCAAATACAAAATGGTACAGTTAGACATTAGCAGGGAGAGGCAGCCCAATGACCCAACAGCTGGGAGAAGCAAGCAAACTCGAAGTCCTGCTAAAACCCCAAGAGGGAGCGACAATATGTAACATCTAACAAGAGCTACAAATGAATTACAAGGATTCAGTCATTGTCACTTAGCTGTGCCCCAGCTGACAGGAGAGGTCGCTGGCGTTGGAGTAGACTTGGCTTTCGGCTTGGCAAGTTTCAAGGTCTGTTTAGCATGAAATACTGGGACCTGCCGTCCTAGTGACCGTGAGCTTTGCCAGGTACAAGAGAGAGTATTGCGTGCTAATCTGTTGCAGCAGGCACTTGGTAGGCAGAATTTCATGACGGGTATGTCTGGACGGCCAGAGTGAAGTCAGGGTAAAAGGATATTGAGTTACCCTGATGTTGGAGTTTGCCTTTCTCTTGCGCCATTGTGAGGATCGAGACTTTATCCCTGTAGTTCAACAGGCGAGCTATAATGGGGCGAAGGGCTGCCCCCACCGGAGACCCGGGCCCCAGCGACCTGTGAGCCCTTTCAATGAGGAATGCAGAGGATAATTCAGCACCCAAAAAATCTTTAAGCACGTTTTCCACATAGTCCTGCATTTTGGATATCGTGGTGGTCTTGGGCACGCCCACGATGCGCCAAGAGTGCGCTTCGAGGTCTTCATTTTTGGCATTTATGAGTTCCAGCACTTTGTCCATGCGCAAAAGCTTTTCTCTAGTCTCGACTTGGCTATCATCGGCATAGGAGACACGGGCTTCCAGCTAGTCGAGCCTGGTGTCATGCATGTCTACTCGTTTTTTGACATGGTCAAAGTGCAATGTGAGTAAATCTAGTTTGGAATCGATTGCCTTCAGGCTGGATTTGACCTCCATGAGGATCTCCTTTAGATATGCATCGTGGCCCCCGAGTTTTCTGCCAGCGGTGGTCCCGCCACTTCATCCTCAGAACAGTCAGGTTGTGGGGAGGCACACCGCCGCTCAAATGAGAGCTTGGATTGCTTGGCCTCGTGCTTCCCCATGGCGTGCTGTGATCCGAAGGACAGCTGACCGCAGGGACAGGGTTGAAGTGGGGGGGAGAGTTGTGTTGTAAGTCCCACTCTGAGTCTCAGCCAAGGCCCTGGTCATGTAGGCGGATGTTACTCCATGCATGGCAAAGGGCTGGGTTATAAGGCGTGTATGTCACTCTCTGCAGAATTTGGTGGTGACAGGAAGATGCAGGGGAGACAAGAGTGTAAATTGGCTACCAAGGAAGGTGATGTGCAGGCGAGCAAGTCAGCCTGTTTGGCAGAGGGACAGGCCAGTGAGGGAGGATCTAGTAGAGCACCACTCTTGTACCGTCAGGTGCTGGCCAAAGATAGCATAAGGAGCTCCAATCCAGACCCCAGAGATGACAGAAGGGCAGACAGTAATAAGGTATATCCTGGTTAATGGGCTGGCCAGTGTCCACTATGACGGTGTGTGCCGCCTACTCCTTTGGCAAGCATGAGGCACCCCCAGCACCGTAAGGAAGAGGAGCAGCAGGCTGCGCGCCTCCCGCTTTCAACAATCAGGGGCCCGGCCAAGCCACCAGGCCTGTGGCGCCCAGGATCAGGCAGAGGGGATAGTGCACCAAAAATGCACCACAATGCGGGGAAAGGCCAAGGGGGCAGCGCCCAACAATGCACCCAGAACACGTGAGCCCGACTGGCGCAATCACCAGATCGCGCATTTCCAGGCGCAGCACCCGGACCTGCCTGGCCCAGCCACCAGCAGTCACAACTCCTCACCGGATGTACAGCAGCAGGGCACAGTCTGCACTGTATTGCGCTCCTAAGAGGCTCTGGGATGCACATATGAGTACAGATTCCTGGCTAAGCCGGCAGAGCTCGCCTACAGAGCGGCCATCTTGCTGCTGAGCAAGACCACGCCCCCAAACCTCTTTCATAAGTTAATAATACACACAAGGATCACTAAAAAATAGAATATACATTTGAATACACTAATCTAGTGCACACAATATAAATTGTAATCACAACGAAGATAGCATTAAGGTAATGAGGAAGTTTATGGGTAGTGTAAACAGCATAACGTACTCCAACATGATTACTCTGTATTCTATTGCACTAACGCCCTTGATTACTAGTACTAAGCACTATATTAGCTCTAGCATATTAGTAGATAAAAAGTCTATTCTGGGTTTCAAAGATGATTCACACTACAGTATCGGTTTTCTGAACAATAAGTTCTATTTCGGCTCACAAAGGCAGCTGTGGGTGTGATAGGTACAGACAGCAAAGTACACCATCAGACAACCAGTGAAGGTCGATTGCCTCCCAGCAGCCTTCAGTTAAGGTTGGCGGGTGACTGTGCCTGTCCCATGTGACGCCTGAAGTGAAGGTCCTCTCTGACTCTTAATGCCCTATGCGTAGTTCCTGTAAGATTATTCACAAGCTTCATTTACAGAATACACATTTATCAGTACGTAATGTAATGACCTTTCAGCTATTTTCACTCTATAAGACTGTGTTCTTTAAAAAAGAAAAAATGAATCATACAATTATGAACCTTCTAGAAACTATGTATTGTCATAATAATGATTAAACAGGAAATAGTCAGCGTCAATGATCAAATACCACAAATATATTCATGTAAGCTTGATTATGACATTTGTATGACATTTGTAAGAAAAAAGCAAGATTAAACTAATGTGCATTGTTTTAATCGTATGTATTACTCAGCACATGTTGTTCACAGTAGGGGAATTCAGACCGTAAAAAGGAAAAAAGGAATAAAACATAATTTTAAAAATAGTCCTTCAATCGTTAAACTTGGTGCTAGGATGCCGCAGCTTGTTCATTGGGACTGTTGCTGGTTTGCTTTAAATAATGAGGGGGTCAAAAGATCCTGTAATCAACAGTAATTCTACAACAATTTTACAGTGATCTGCTATTTCTATTTCATTTCACAAATCCACCCTGGTATAGGATGTTTTTTTCATTTCAAAGGTTAATGCTTCTGACTTAATTCCAAGTAAATTCATAATAAGGTAATTTAGTAATGTATCCAGGCCTCATTGCAACCTAAATTGTGTATGATCATGTATCTAAATCATCTGTATAAAAGAGAGCAGAGATGTTCACTCTGTACTTCTTAGGTAGAGTCAAATTTGCAACATCAAAAGTAAATCAGACTTATCCAAATTACATGGCACAACAGAAATCTTCTCCAAGGAACATATAGTAAACAATTTCAAATGCACAGTTCTGCTATAGACACACTGCCATCACTAAATAATTTATAAGCTATTGGATGTCGAAAAATAATTTCATTTTGAAATTTTAAGAGTGTCAAAAAACATAAAGCGGCTCATTACGATGTCGGGCGGAAAACCTCCGCCCAACACCAACTCGGATTCTCGACCGACCGACTTGCGGTCGGCGGTTCCAACCACCAGATTACAAGGCGACCGACCACTGTTTGGTCGAAGTGTCATTGTTCCCAATGGGAGCTTGTGTTATGCCCATCAACCGGTCATAACACAGTCTCCTATGGGGAAATGGGGTGCGTGTGAAAAACCCTTCACCCTGTCGCAGGCATCCCACAGTGTCTGCAACACAGTGCAGGGTTTTTGCAGGGGGGTCCCTTAGGTACCCGCTCGGCCATCAACCATACGCTGCGGGGGAAAGGGGACCCTGTGAGGCCCTCCCCCTCAAGTCACTTTATAACAGCCTGTCCGACACGGAAAGGCTGTTGGAAATTGGCATTATAATCCTGAAGAATTATAGTCTTCATTCTCAGGGAATACTTACTAATAGAAAAAAGAACTTGGCACAGAAGCTGAAATATGAAAAGACATCTTTATTAAATTTAATTAGTGAGGCCACGTCACACAGAAGCCGTAGCAACTGAATGAGGTAGTCTGAGGAGTACAGAGAACAGAGGCCTTATATATGCTCAGGGTTACAAAACTCAGCATAAAAGTAAGGGGCAGTACTTGCTTTTGCAAGCATGCAAAATGCCTAACATGGACATGCAAGGTCTGCCAAACATTAGCCAATAGGACAAACACCCACTATTTACAATTGTCCAATCATAGGTATTATTACGCAAGGTATCGCATGACGACAAACCCACTTTTCAGATGTCCGGCCCACCATTAATTATACAGAAAAGCCTAACATTCCTTCTTACACAAGCCGGACAAACCCATAATAAAAGGACCACAACCCATATCATAAACAGACCATAAAAGAAGGAACAGAAAACAGATAAGAAGCAGGATAAGGGGTATGTGTGTGCATACCAAACTCTACAATGTCCTGTGCTTTGATCCTCAATCTTGATCAGCTACTGGGCAAGGAACTGGCCTAACAAGGTCAGCTTCAGGCAACGGGGTCAGTTCACTCAGGTTATTCAGAAGTCAGCTAAAGTGTACGTGTACTAAAGACTCGTTCGGCCGCAGTCATCGGCCTATGTGAGGGCAACCACAAAATGGCTGCCATACACAAAATGGAACCCAGGGTTCAAAACGAAATCCCCAAATACATAGTGAATCCATCGATCTAACATAACGAAATCACTCGTACTTGTCGCACTCACTAGTTACGGTTTGCTACTATCAAATTCATAACAAAACCATGACATTTATAAAGTGGGTTCAGAATTCACGGAACCTCAATCCTGAAGGTGGAAATGCTCTCCATAGGGGTGAACGATGCGGTTATAAATGACAGGAATACTCCGCAAGTCGTTCGGAACTGAGTCGAAATGACTGGACGGTTTACGTTTCAACAGAGAAGATTGTAATCAGGTGATCGGAATGTAAACTGACCGAGTCAGTCGTAAGGGCTCCGACACGGTCGAGGAGATTCCGACTGTCTAGAGGAGCTTTTCCGCCCATCATCGTAATGAGCCCCATAGTGTATAAAAACTGCAGACAACGACCAGCACACTTGTATCTCTCCTTCCCTGGTAGACTTTGACAGGGTCAAAATAAATAGTGATGGAGCAAAACACTGCCATTCGTTACTCCACAATTGGAGTAATACATTTCCAACAGAATTCCTTAGTGGTCACAATGGACTTTGACCCAAGCATCACATTGGAGCAACTGCATTCAAGCAAGCAACAATGCTGCAATACCTCAGTTCCTGCAGTGAAAGGTCAAATTATTTTGGTTAAATGATGTCCCAAAGTTGTTGCAGACACAGTATTATGAAGGGTCTCTCCTTTTATCCTGAACACAATGAACTTTAACCAAAATACCACAATAGAGTAATTGCATTCAAGCTAGCAACAATGCTGTTATACCTCAGTTCCTGCAGCCAACGGTGTTATTGTTTTGGTTAAAAGATGTACCAAAGTTGTTGCAGGCACAGTATTATGAAGCATCTCTCCTTTTATCCTTGTTTGCCTCCCTAGGATTGATTAAACAGAAACACCCCATCCTGAAGAGGAGACAAGGTTAGCTCAGAAAATATTTTTGATATAGGATCAACCATGCCTAAATGCTATAGAAAAGCTGCAATGCGATAATTTACATTACTATGGAGCATATTTTTTATTTTTAATACACGGTCATGTATTGGCTCGCCCTGTCACCACTCAAATAGATGTCGGAAGGATTTTGCTTACGTGATTAACTTGAGAGATGTCGAACAATAAGGGATAACCTGTTTGTCTGATTTTTTTAAAGCCTTTCAACATTAAATAATATAAACAGCTTTATTATCTCCCTCTACCTTCAATTTATTAAAAAAATCCTGCTTAACAGGAGGGGTAATTATTTCCTCAGACTGGTGGCTTCATGAGTTTGATTTGAATTGTTTGCTAACTTTTACTTCGGCAATCTAATAGTTTTGATAATCTGTATAGCAATGTTTGTGCATATCAAAGTGCGACAGAAATGTTGCAGTCCGGATACCAATGGGGTTGATCCACAAAGGCAAATTTAGCTGTGAAGGTAAGATTATGATCAAATTCACCTTTTGACGCCTGCCAGAAATTCACAAAGGTATTCCCGGCAGGTGTAACTGGTTTCTAGCGAGTCCATTTCTCTGCCACGAGAACAGTTGTAAATCCAACTCGTGGGGTGGAAAGAGGCCAGTCCAAATTGTGGTTTGTACTGGACGTTTGAGAATGCCCATGAAAATGTATGTTTGGGTATTTTCAAACTTTGGTCCAACTTTCTTCTACGCTGAATAAGGTCAGACATATACTCCAGAACATGGCTGGGACAACTTTCTTTCCAGGGTGAGAAGGAGAATGAATCACCACTACGTTTAGTGTAAATTCACAGAAACATTCTCCATGGAGAAAATGTTTATGCTTTGGAGGAAAAAATGTGTTTATGAACTGATTACTTCATTACACTTGTGCTGTACTCCGCGCACAGATAATAGGAGGCTTTTCAACATGACATTCCCAAAAGTAATCCTGAAACTTTTGCCTGACCTAGCATACTCAGAGCTTTAAGAGGGAAGATCCCTCCTAGTCTCAAATCCAGCAGTAACTAAAAGCAGACATTGAAAAGGGTCCCTATTGTTGTGTTGCGTCCCGGGTAAACAGGCCCGGGGCCACAACCTGAAGATGAGGATGCAGAATGTACTGATGCCCTGTGGCCTGATGATGAATGACACAGAGTTGTGCTGTAATGTGTATTCTGCCTTCGTCCGGGTTCTTTCCTACACCACGCCTGCCGGGGTACCATTTATTTCTTATGCACCACCTGATGCAGACCAAACCAAACAACGCTATGACTGCAGGTTCACAAGTATAAACACACATCCCTGATCTTGGGGCATTGAGGAACAATCCTGGTCACTCCAGTTGCTTTACTGGAGCAACACTACATTCCTCCCCAAAATACAAAGTGACAACACATTAAAGTTAACAACACTTTTGTCATCAAAACTTCACCATTAACACAGAATAGAAAGTCCCACTGCTTATAGGTGCCAATGGTAGGACTCACAAGATAAAGTCACATACCTGAAAACAAACGTTACCTGACACTAGCCACAAAAAACAAACCCTCTTACACCAGATGGTGTCTCAGTCTATCAATTCGGCTAGTGGTATTAGACTAGGTACCGGCGCCACAAGGGAAAGTTCACCTTACTAAAATTTCTTGATAGGTCTTTTGTGATAGGTTACGGTGCTATAAGGAGAAGAGAACCACTTCCCTCTTCTAGTTCGGCAAAGCCACAGAATAGATAAATACTCCTTAGCACTCGTTTTCTGTTAAAGTTTCCACAGTGTACAAGTGATTCCACCATACATCATTCATACAATCACAAGAAATTGCAATTCCTCTTAATCAGGGTTGTGGTTGGTGTTGTTTATTTCTGGAGACGATGAGTGCACGTTCTTTTAGTCTTGTAACCGGAGTTTCGGTTATTTGTTCAAACAGCTTTCCGCTGGATACTTCGAGTAAGAAGTTCCGTCCCCACTGCCGTTTCAAAGCACTGCACTCCACGAATTAAGTCCCCGAACAGAACCCCTTTGAGGGTTGGAAATATCACCTCAGATAACAAAGAAAAACATCTCGGAGAATAGCCTAGAGAAAGTCGTGGGTTACAATCCCTTAACGACGAAACACGTGTCGGCTGTGACGTCTCCAGAAATAAACAACACCAACCACAACCCTGATTAAGAGGAATTGCAATTTCTTGTGATTGTATGAATGATGTATGGTGGAATCACTTGTACACTGTGGAAACTTTAACAGAAAACGAGTGCTAAGGTGTATTTATCTATGGTGTCTCAGTCTAGTAGATGGAACAGGATTGCTTTGGAAACCATACGGAGTACAGGTATTGTGGCTGAGCTGAGGATATGAAGGGCTGGCAGGGGAGCTCCGCGAAAGGATCACAGATACACAGGGAGCCACTGATTCATTGGGGCTAGACTCAGACGACACCCATTCTGGAAAGTCTCCGTTGACACAACCCTCCGGGTCATCCATTGCAGGGGCCTCAATACCACTCCCTCAGGAACAGTCACATGGTTGATAAAACCGTTTTAAAGCTGAAATATTGCTCATGATGGTTTCTTGTCCACGACGAGCAGTGACTCGGGTGCCATGTAACAGGACAATGGTCCATGGATTTCTCTCAACAGGTAACCGAAACTTGCTGCCAGAGCAACGATCTGGAACTAATACCCATCACCCACTTGCAGATCAGGCACTTTAGTTCGGCGGCAGTAGCTAGCTTAATTATTGAACTTTTACTGTTGATCATACACACAGTGATCATCGACTGGATCCAGAAACCCTCCCGGATGGTGAGGAATTGGTTCCAATACTACTCATCCCATGGAGAGGTGCCCATGAGCCTGACCCGTGGTAGAATGGGGAGACTGGTGTTAAGACTCACAGGAATTAATAAATTTCATGTTCCAGATATTGTTGAGTAGCCGAGGTGATTCGAATGACTTTGTTCAAAGTTCGCATAAACCTTTCGGCTTCCCCATTCGCTTGGGGCCACCTCCGGTTAATCTTCTTGTGCATTATCCCCAAAGAGGTGAGATAAGACATCATCTTTTGCCCTTGGAAAGGTGGGCCATTGTCAGTGCACAGTTCCTTTATCAAACCATGGGTGGCCATAACCTTCTCCAACTTAGGCAATACATCACTGGCACGCAAACACGCGAGAATCTCTACCTCTGGATATTTGGAGTAGTCATCGATCATCACAAGAATATGGAGCCCATCTGAAAGGCTCCCAAATCCAAGAATGGCACACACCCACAGATGTTGTGGACATTTTAGGTCACTACTGGCGGTGGAGGACTAGCATCCTTAGCTACTTGGCCCAGGTAAAGGATCGGACCCCCTTCTCCACCTTTTCATCCATCAAAGGAAACCACACTTTTGTTCAGGATAGGCAAGTTGGAAGACCCTGTCAGTAAGGGAGGTGCGTATGACTAGGTGGTGCCCTCTCAAAAGACACCTGTTTGGATCAGCTCTCAACTCCTGTTGAACGTGATATAAGCTTTCCAAAATTTGCCACAAATCAGGGGTGAGCAAAGACAAATTCGTCTTGAAGGTGTACCATTGGTTGGTCTGTACTGCCTCAAGAGCTTTTTGAAGGCACTCAGCTTGGCATAGGACATCCACTGAGAGTGGAATGGGATGTGATCGATCAGTCCAGTCACATATCGCACATATTCCTCAGTTTCTTCGTCATCTGCATCTGCTTCTTCCACCAGAGTGGCCGCCCGAGGGTGCCGCGGCAAATAGTCCGCCGGGTTGTGAGATCCAGGGCGGTACTCCACGTGACAATTGTACTCCTAGAGTTGAAGCATTCACTTTTCAATTCGCAGAGGTGGCTCCGCAGCAGTACCTTTGAATAGAGGAATTAGCGGTTCATTACCCATCGCCACGGTGAATGGATTTCCATAGACATAATGGCGACATCCCCAGTGGATGGCTATCGCCTCTTTCACAATTTGAGAAGATCTCTGTTCAGGGCTAGTTATAGAGTGACTAGGAAATGCCACATGTACCCATTCATCATAGTCAGTGGATTGTTGCATAAGCACTGCCACCAATCGTTTAGGGCCAGCGTCCACCGCTATGTTAGAGTCATTTTGGGGGTCAAATTATTCCAACGTGGCATTAGAAGACAGGGCATCCTTAGTAGCCTGAAAGACAGCCTCCTGCTTGAGACCCCAGGACCACGGCATTGACATTTTGGTGCGGTCTGGGACAGGTTGCATCAGGGTCATGAGGTCTGTATTGAAACTGCCCCAATAATAGACCTTGCCAAAAAACTCCAAACCTCAGTCACGATGGCAGGTGCAGGGGTCTCCCTGATGTCTCTGTTCTCGTCGGAGTCCAGAGTCACTCCCTCCAATGAGAACGCAAATCAAAAGAAGTGTAACTTTTGCAGTTCACACTTGTTGTGATGAAGTGTGAAACCGGACTCCTGAATTCTTTGGAGCAACTGCTTCAACCTCATATTGTGTTCAGGCACAGTCTTCGATTAGATCAAAATGTCGTTGCTGACATTAACGACGCCTGGGAGGTCAACGAGAAGTTCCTGAATAGTGTTTTGAAAAATGCCAAAACTCAAACGCTTGTAGTGCTGCAGCCCTACATTTGTTGAAAAAGTTGTTACGTATCAGGACTCCTCATCCAGGACTAGCTGGTGATATCCTGAATGCAACTCCAGTTTAGAGAACCAACAGGCTCCACTGAGTTCACCAATCAGGTTGTCAATGGTGGGTGGTAAATGTCTTTCCCTCTTTATCACGACATTGGGCGTGCACATATCTACGCATATTCGCACCACCCCGGCTGTGTGGGTTTTTGTGTCACTACGATCGGCATTACCCAGGGTGTAGGTACTGTTACTTTCTCGATGATGCCTGCAGCCTCAGGCTTGTCCAATACTTTCCCTACCAGGGGCATCAAGTGAAATGCCATGCTGGAGCGCTACTGGCCTCACTGGCGAGTCAATATAAAGGTGGATCTCTTTTCCCTTCAGGCATCCTATTCCTTAAAAAACTGTAGTCCAGTAAGCGGGAGCGATAAGTTAGGGAAGCCTTGAATTTTCCTTGCATCGCAAGAGGTTTATCCTGGCCATAGGTGAACATCTTGATCGTCGCGGGGTGCAATTTTGAGGTGGGTCTCATGGTATCGTAAACCTGAGCGGACATAATGTTGTAATGGTATCTACCATAGCAGTGGTGAGATGATCTGACCCGTATCTGGCATTGTGGGAGGCGGCGTAGGGTTTGAGCAGTGGTGCCAATGGTGAAGACAGAGTGGCTGGTATGTTTCTTGGTTTCGTCATCATCCATGTTGCTGCTTCTCTCTCTTACGTTTGTTTACAGTGGTGCGCTGCCCTTGCTCCTTTTCCTGAGTGACAGACTCATGAAATTATTAAGTTTCCACACCCTGTGCACTTCTTTCGTCTCACTGGGCATTCAGAGGGGCGATGACTGCTTCCTCCACAGTATCCAAGGTTTGCGGTTTGGTAGCCTCTCTCCTACCATGTTTGCCAGCGGGATTTTGTGGGATGATGTTGAAAGGTTCGGTCTTTACTGGGGTCTGTAAGGTAGCTCCAATGTGAGCAGCACTGGCTCTGGAAAGTTCCTTGTTCCTGCCCAGTGCTAGGATGTCTGCTAGAGATTTATCAGACTCCCCTAGTATACACTCACACAGTTTTGCAGAGGCATATCCCTGAATGATCTGTCCTCTTATTTCCTCATTTTCATCACTAAAACCACACGTGCTGGCAAGTTCTTTCAGGCGTGCATTAAAGACATCAAATGATTCATCAATCAATCAATCAATCATATCATTTGTAAAGCGCACTACTTACCCGTGAGGGTCTCAAGGCGCTGGGATGGGGAATGCTGCTACTGCTCGTAAAGCTAGGTCTAGAGGAGTTTTCTGAAGGTCAGCAGGTCTTGGGTCTGCCATAGGTGGATGGGGAGGGTGTTCCATGTCTTGGCTTCGAGGTGGGAGAACGATCTGCTGCCGGAGGTCGCTCTTCGGAAGCGGGAGACTGTGGCGAGGGCGAGATCGGTGGAGCGGAGCTGGCGCGTTGGGGTGTAGAAGCTGAGTCGTCTGTTGAGGTACGTTGGTCCGGTGTTTTGGAGTGCCCTGTGTGCGTGCGTGAGGAGCTTGAAGGTTATCTTCTTGTTGACCGGGAGCCAGTGCAGGTCTCTCAGGTGGGGTGTGATGTGGCTGCGGTGAGGGATGTTCAGCATCAGGCGTGCAGAGGCGTTCAGGAGGCATTGGAGCAGTCTCAGGAGTTTGGTCATGGCTCCTGCGTAGAGGGCGTTTCCGTAGTCCAACCTGCTGCTGACGAGGGCCTGGGTGACCGTTCTTCTCGTTTCAGTGGGGATCCACTTGTAGGTCCTGCGAAGCATGCGGAGGGTGTTGAAGCAGGAGGAGGAGACGGCGTTGACCTGTTTAGTCATGGAGAGAGTGGAGTTGAGGATGACCCCTAGGTTGCGTACGTGGTCGGTGGGTGTTAGGCTGGTTCCCAGTGCGGTCGGCCACCAAGAGTCGTCCCGTGCTGACGGGGTGGATCCGAGGATGAGGACCTCCATCTTGTCCAAGTTCAGCTTCATCCATTCAGCGACGGCTTTCATTCCTCCGTGAAGGTTGGTTTTGGCTGTGTGGGGGTCCTTGGTGAGGGAGAGGATCAGCTGGGTGTCATTGGCGTAGGAGATGATGTTGAGATCATGCCGACGGGCGACGTGGGCGAGCAGTGCCATGTAGATGTTAAACAGAGTTGGGCTGAGGGATGAGCCCAGGGGTACGCCGCAGATGATCTCGGTGGCTTCGGAGCGGAAAGGTGGAAGGCGGACGCTCTGTGTTCTGCCAGAGAGGAAGGAGATGGTCCAGTCCAGGGTCTTCTCTTGGATCCCGGCGTTGTTATGGCAAGTTTGTAGTGTGTGGTGTCAGACCATGTCGAAAGCTGCTGACAGGTCCAGGAGGATGAGGGCCGCCGTCTCTCCGTTGTCCATTATTTGTAGGAACAGAGTGCCCCCCCACTTATTTTTCAGAAAAGCTCTTAATTATGAGCAACACATCCACTAGAATTAGATATGTTCGGTATATTTATTTGTACCTTAAATCCAGCAATTATTTAGAAAATTCTGTACATTTCATGTCAGACAAAGAACACCACAAATATGACATAAGTTTTAAACATAAAGAAACGAAAAAATCACTAAATACATGTACTGTACACAACAAAGCATTACATCAGTATTAGGAAAAATCACAAAAGTCAATAATGAGAAATTATTTACACAGTAATAAACAAAGTCACAAATGAAAGGAGATATCACGACACATGAATTGTGCCAGTCGTTACACAACACTAGTGTTTTGGTCGTGTTAATTATTTATTATGATTGCTTGTTATTAGGGGATAGAAATAACAAGCAATCATAATAAATAATTAACACGACCAAAACACTAGTGTTGTGTAACGACTGGCACAATTCATGTGTCGTGATATCTCCTTTCATTTGTGACTTTGTTTATTACTGTGTAAATAATTTCTCATTATTGACTTTTGTGATTTTTCCTAATACTGATGTAATGCTTTGTTGTGTACAGTACATGTACTTAGTGATTTTTTCCTTTCTTTATGTTTAAAACTTATGTCATATTTGTGGTGTTCTTTGTCTGACATGAAATGTACAGAATTTTCTAAATAATTGCTGGATTTAAGGTACAAATAAATATACCGAACATATCTAATTCAAGTGGATGTGTTGCTCATAATTAAGAGCTTTTCTGAAAAATAAGTGGGGGGGGGGCACTCTGTTCCTACAAATACTTTAATCAAGGTCCAGCCTTCCCCATTTTTTAAGGTCCTAACTCCTTCACTGTAACAAGTCTCTCCGTTGTCCAGCAGGGACTTGATGTCATTGGTGGTGGCGATGAGGGCAGTCTCGGTGCTGTGGTTGCTGCGCAACCCTTAGTGGGAAGGGTCCAGGATGTTGTTCTCCTCGAGGTAGCGGGTCAGTTGTTCGATGACGGTCTTCTTGATGACCTTTGCCGGGAATGGGAAGCAGGGAGATGGGCCGGAAGTTCTTGAGGTCCTTGGGGTCCGCCTTGGGTTCCTTGAGTAAGGCGTTGATCTCGGCGTGCTTCCAGCTCTCCGGGAACATTGCTGTCTCAAAGGAGGTGTTGATGACTTTCCGGAGATGGGGTGCGATGGATGTGCTGGCTTTTTTGAAGATGTGGTGTGGGCATGGGTCTGATGGAGATCCGGAGTGGATGATGTTCATGATCTTGATGGTGTCGTCGTCGTTGATGTTGGTCCAGGAGAGCAGGCGGTTGGTACGGATGGTGGTCGTGGGGACAGAGGTCTTAGTGGTTGTCGGGCGGTCGTAGCGTTGAAGCTGTTGTGGATATCTGCGATCTTGCTGTGGAAGAAGGTGGCCAGAGAGTCGCACAGGTCTTGTGAGAGTGGGACGTCGTTGGGGTTGGAGAGTTCCTTCACGATGTTGAAGAGCTCTTTGCTGTTGTGAGCGTTGTTGTCTAGGCGGTCTTTGAAGGAGGCCCTTTTGTCGGATCTGATGAGGTGATGGTGTCTGCAGGTGGCGTTCTTGTGGGCTGCGTGGCTCTCCGGTGTTCATTCATGAGGCCAGATCTTCTCCAGCTTTCGGCAGGTTTGCTTGGAGGCCCAGAGATCTTTAGTGAACCAGATGGCTTTGTTGTTGGTGTAACTTTTGGAGGGTTTCTTGATCGGGCGAGGGTGTTGGCACAGTCATTGATCCACTGTCTGAGGTTGCGGGTGGCGGGGTCGGGGTCGGTGGGGTCAGTGGGTGGGCTCTGGGTGAGGGTGGTGGTTAGCTGGTCTTCAGTGACTTTGCTCCAGCAGCGGTGAGGCATCTGTTGGGTAAGGTGGTGTGTGGTGGGTTTCTTGAAAGTGGATGCAGCGATGGTCGGTCCACTGGAGTTCGGTGGTGTGGTTGAAGGAGACGCGGGGGCTTGTGGAGAAGATGGAGTCAAGCGTGTGACCGGCAGAGTGGGTAGGTGTTGTGACGAGTTGTCTGAGTCCGAGGTTGGCTAGGTTGTCGATCAGGGTGGTGGAGTTTTTGTCATTGTTGTTCTCGAGGTGGAAGTTCAGGTCCTCGAGGAGGATGTAGTCCGTGGAGGCGAGGGCGTGTAGGCTGACAAAGTCGGCGATGGAGTCGCTGAACTGTGGTCGGGGTCTGGGGGATCTGTAGATGAGGGTTCCTCTGAGGGTGGTGTTGGGGTTCGTGCGGATCTGGAAGTGCAGGTGTTCGGCGATGCTGAGGGTGTCGTCGGTGTTGGTCGAGACTCTGAGAGTGTTCTTGTGGACGATGGCGATTCATCCTCCTGCTCTGTTGGTGCGAACCCTGCGGGAGATCTTGTAGCCTTCCGGGACAGCTATGGCTATGTCGGGTGGCGAGGCGGGGTTCAGCCAGGTCTCCGTCAGGAAGGCGACGTCTGGGGAGGTTGAGTCGAGTATGTTCCAGAGTTCAACGGCGTGTTTGCAGGTGGAGCGGGTGTTGAGAAGGATGCATCTGAGGTGGTTGGGTTCTTTCCTGGTCAGCAGCAAGGTGGGGCGGATGCTTGTGAAGCTGCAGTTCCGTCAGGTGAAAGCTCCATGGGTGCGCTTCGGGGCGGCCTCCATATGAGGGGATGTGGGAGGGAGGAGCAGCTGGGAACGGGCGGCAAATGGGATTGCAGGGGGCAAGCCGCAGGGACACAGCGGTGGGAAAAACAGGCAGGGGCCACGGGAGAACTGGGCACAGGAAGGAAAACAAGTACAGGCACAGGGGAATAAAAACAAGTCTGGGCAAGAAAGCAAGTACAGGCACAGAGGAATAAAAACAAGTCTAGGCAAGAAAGCAAGTACAGGCACAGAGGAATAAAAATAAGTCTGGGCAAGAAAGCAAGTACAGGCACAGAGTAATAAAACCAAGTCTGGGCAAGAAACCAAGTACAGGCATAGAGGAATAAAAACAAGTCTGGGCAAGAAAGCAAGTACAGGCACAGAGGAATAAAAACAAGTTAGGCACAGGGGAAAAATACAAGATTAGGCAAAAAACAATGCAGGCAGAGCCGTGCCGCAGCGAGCGGAGCGACCTGCCTGCGAGCAGGGTCAGAGGTCGCTCCCCATGCCTTCTGCCTCACTTGATGAAACACAAACCTCTCATAGTCCTGGTTCGCCATTGGTTCGAAATGTGCAATGAGAGCCGCTATGAGGGTAAGGTGCGTTTTGGGAGCCACTTCATTGATGGATTTGAATATTTTATAAATGTCCCTTCCCTCTCAGTGTAGGATCAGCACTCTCTTTTGTGCATTGTCCACTTTAGTTGCTTCAAAGAAAAGCAGGACCCTCTTCACCCATTCTTTCCACTTAGGAGCTTGTGTCGATGGAGCACCTTCATCTATGAATGGCTCCACCGCTGGTATGTTTGCTATGAGGTGGATGATGTGTACCCTGGACTGTCACCTCCTGTTCTTGAGAGAATACGACTACCAGTTCTCCAGCCCTCAAGTTCCAGTTATGGGGCAGCCTTCTCACTGCCACTTAAACAAATATATATATTTTGCCTGCCAGCACACCCTGCTACAGGAACAGATCACATGTGCAGGCCTCTTCCCCATCCACTGTGTGCATTGCTGACCGGTTAATTATATGCTGGTTTTCTTTCTCTTTTTTTTCCACTCACCTGAGTATGCCAGCAGGGCGTATCTCACCACGTGTTCATCCCTCTAATGACTGAGCCGACCTGTGATCAGTACCGCAAAGCCCCAGCACCAAGGTTCCGCTCGCGCTGAAAAGGAGAGCTGGTGGCCTCTGATTGTCTGAAGTATGCTAGGTGTTCACTGGGCCACCAGCCACGCGGCTTGAGCACTGCGTACACTACTTGCAGGTACGCAGCAGCCACACGATGTTGGGGGGGTGGGACAACACCCACTGGTCACCAGTGTTGTGTTGTCTCCCGGGCATACAGGCCTGGGCCACAACCAGATGATGATGGGGATGCAGACTGCTGAAAGGCATGGGGGCCTGATAATGAATGACACAGTTGCGGTGTCATGTGTATTCTGCCCAAGTCCGGGTTCTCTCCTAGACCACGCCCGGCCGGGTAGCTTTTTTTTGTATGCACCACACGGTGCAGACCAAACCAAACAACGCTACTCCCACGAGTGCACACACACCTGACCTCAGGGCATTGTGGAGCAATCGCGGTCGCTCCATTTGCGTCACTGGAGCAACACTACACCTATGTTCGCAGGGAAAATACTAGTAGTCCAAGTCAGCAATGCAGTCACTTTTAACATTTCACTTGTTTTACTTAATATTGCATTCACTATGAGTGTTTGCTTTTGCAGGATATTGGGATTCTGTAGATTTTTTATGCAGCATATTACTCTTGTAGAGTGTGAAGTGTGAACTCAGAAAGTTCCAATTGTCTGTGGAAGTTAAAGTTGTGGGTAGGTGTTTATAAAAGGCAAGCTTTATGAGAGCTCTGGAGGCTGAAGGCAGTGCAAGTTTTTCCATGGTGCCGGTCAGTGGAAAATGGGAGTATTTAAAATACATGCTCATTCAAACCTTGAGCTATCTGCATGGTCACATTTGGCAATTGTAAGTGTAATTATAGGTGAAAGTGTATGAAGGAGGTACACTCCTATAGAAATATTGTCAAGGCAAAACCAAAGAATTTGCAATGCTTACAGGTGACTGTATTTATTGTGTGAGGGAGCTAAGGAAATGAACAAGAAGAAGAACATGCAGAAGACGAGAGTGAAAAGGTGGAGCTGAAGAGGAAAGAGATGAGATGAAAAATATGAAGATGGAGTACCGCTGGCCCAAGTCGCCCGACTGCACGACCTCAACATCATCTCCTACGCCGACGACACCCAGCTGACCCTATCCCTCACAAAAGACCCCCTCCCTGCCAAAACCAACCCCCATGAAGGAATGAAAGCTGTCGCCGAGTAGATGAAGAACAGCCGTCTGAAGCTGAACTCCGGCAAGACAGAGGTCCTCATCCTCGGCTCCACCCCCTCAGCCTGGGACGACTCCTGGTGGCCAAGCACATTGGGAACAGCCCCAACACCCACCAACCATGCACGCAACCTGGGGTTCATCCTCGACTCTACCCTCTCCATGACTAAGTACATCAACGCCTTCTCGTCCTCCTGCTTCACCACCCTCCGCATGCTCCGCAAGATCTACAGATGGAACCCTACCGTGACAAGAAGAACGATAACCCAGGCCCTTGTCAGCAGCATGTTGGACTACGGAAACACCCTCTATGAGGGAACCTCGGCCAAACTTCTGAAACGACTACAACGTATTCAGAACGCCTCTGCACGCCTGATCATGGACATCCCTCGGCGCAGCCACATCACACCCCACCTGAGAGACCTGCACTGGCTCCCCGTCAACAAGAGGATCACCTTCAAGTTCCTCACCCATGCACACAAGGCACTGTACAACACAGGACCAGCATACCTCAACAGACGACTTACCTTCTACACCCCCAACTGCCAGCTCCGCTCCGCCGACCTCGCCACCGTCCCCGCATCCGTAGAGCAATCTTTGGCGGCAGATCATTCTCCCACCTTGCCGCCAAGTCCTGGAACACCCTCCCCATCCTCCTACGGCAGACACAGGACCTGCTAGCCTTCAGAAGACTACTTAAGACCTGGCTATTCGAGCAGTAGCTTCCTCCCCCCCAGCGCCTTGAGACCCTCACGGTTGAGTAAATCTTCTGATTGATTGAGGTCAAGCCTCTTGGAAAGAATTCCTGGGTACGATTTGTAGGCCATGACCCTTCTAGATACCTTCCGCTTTTTTTCCCCCACTGAAAGTCCTGCATGTGCTCTGGGAATGTTAGGAATTGCAAAAAAGTAAAACAAAAGTATGCTCATGAAGAGGTGTAAATCTCTCAACTTTTCTGGTGAAGGGTTTATGGTTAGGGCCCATTGTGTAGATTGAATTAGTTATAGTTCAGTTCAGTTCGTTTATTTTAAACGAAAAACTGCAGAATGTCAGTTTTTCATACCATGTATTGACTCAATAAATACCAGACAATTAATGAAAGAGCAGACACAGCAATCTATTGCCTAAGGGCCAGATGTAGGTAATTCTATTTTACCGATTCATAAATACCGAATTTTACCGATTCGGTATTTATGAATCGGTAAAATAGAAGGAGCGAGATTTAGGTAAAATCGGTAATTTAATTACCGATTCTGTAAAAATCGGTATTGCCCATTGATTCCTATGGGCCTTGCAGCCCATAGGAATCAATGGGCAATACCGAATCGGTATTTACCGATTCGGTAAATACCGAATCCAGCAAAGGTGCACTTTGACACCCTCTAGCACCCCGAATACAGGCATGTGTGCCATGTGGCAGACAGACATGCCCTAGGGGCATGTCTGTCTGTCACATGGCATAGGTGTGCATGCACACATGTGCATGCACACCTGGATTCGGTATTTTACCACCCAATTGGATTGGGTGGTAAAATACCGAATCTGAAAGGCCTTTGGGACTCAGAAGAGTTCCACCTACATCTGGAAGTTACCGAATCGGTAAAAATACCGATTCGGTATTTTACAGATTCGGTAAATTTACCGATTCGGTAAATTTACCGATTCGATAAAATTGGCCCCCTACATGCCAATTCCTAAATACCGGTCGGTAACGGCCGAAATCGGCCGTTACCGACCGGTATTTGGGCTCCTACATCGGGCCCTAAGTGCATTAAATAGTGCATGAAGGGTCCGAGTGGTGTACAGTGGACATCCATCCGTGCCCTTCTTATTACGGAGTAGGTGGCACAACCTGCTTAAACCTAAATTAATAAAAATAGAACCCCCTCGAGTAATTCCAATATGCCACTCAACAATAATAAGAGATGATATTCGGTGATATTCAATACAAGTGTGCAAATCAATTTTTCTTTAGGACAAAAAACGAGGACGCACCAATAGGTGTGTTCAAAAATACTATATGACTGGTATGAAAGTCATGCCTCTTTTGCATTGTTATCAAGAAGATTTGACCAAGATGCACAGGAACTACTTTCTGATTGTTTATCACAAGTTATCTCAGTTGTTATCTTGGGGGAGGTTTGTGCAGGGTTTTCACTCTGATGTAGGCGTAGGAGAGTGTGATGGTTTTGCAATTGCAGTCGGGAACAATTTCAAACAACAACTACATACAAACTACAGTGGATTGCAATAAAACAGTCCAATATCAGTCTATATTCGGGTGCAATTAGACCCTGTAATAGTCAGACCTATTGACTTATAAAATTGTGGCCTATAATTTAAGTGGTCTCTTGGATAGCTGTGTTTGGAAATGTTGCAGGGTATAAGAACCCTGCTGGGATAAGAATAAATATATGGTAGAGTTGTGCACCAGTTACAGATAGTAAATACAAATGTAATAGCCTGAGTCCCAACCTGGTGAGAGTTTTCAGTTAGGAGGGTGAGGACCCAAAGACTGGAATGCTCAAGTTGGTAACTCTTTTGGCATACGTGACAGGCCACTGTGCCCGGGAAGTAGCATAATGTTATAAGCCACAGTTGACCATATACTTTTAGGCCCATTCCACGCTGGAGACTCGGAAGCCTGTAGGCTATGATGATGGATTTCCCTCTATGCCATCACAGGCAGAGCTAGAGGAAGAGAAGAATTCTTATAATTTCTTTAAAGATAAGGAGAAGGATGCAGGTTATAAATGAAGGGCAGCATGCTCTGATAGTTCCAGTTTGATATGAAAGCAGACCAGCATCTAGATTCATGGGCTGAAGATGAAGGAGTGGCGGGCATAACCCTGCAAGCCCATGTCCTTCTCAGGTCCCTTTACTACTTATTGCTGTCAGCAATGTGGGTTAGGTCTGCAGGACTGAAGATGCAGCGGTCTGTACAGGACTTCCTCAGAGAAAGAATAATTGATGTGCCTATTATATCCGGCCCCCTGCGCCCTATGCAACATCACATGCCCATATATGTACTGCAATGAGAGCCAATTCATAGGGAGATATAACTGCTCAATCCAACGTGCCTTATTGCATATCTGGGAGAACTTCATAGGGACATTTGATGCTCAAAACCAAACAGGACTTTGTCCCATTCACTTGTCTTCACAGAGTGAGTTTTGCCCTAATCTGGGAATTTTCGGGAAGATGCCCTCAATTACTACACCTACCCACCCATAGAACTCTCCTGATAGGTAATGAGTTATTGTTGTCATGGATGGACAGCAGAATGAGTGGCTTATACAATCTGTAAACCGTTTCCAGCACATCTAGAGTGGATAACCCCTTTGGAAAATCAGAGAGTGAGTGAGTGAGTGAGTGAGTGCAGTGGCGCTGGCAACATTAATGAATGGTGAGGCACTCACCATAAACTGTTACGGGTGCCGGATACTCCAAACAGATGCTCTTCTCCCCGCAGATACTGGGGGTGACATGGAGCTGGAAGGAAAGGGGAGGAGACTTCCTCCCTTGTGCCACGTGAATATAACCAATCCTGGAGCTTCATTACAGCTCCAGGATTGGTTGGAGCAGGCTGACCAGGCACTCATTTTGAGGCTGGGGGCCTGTGCCTGCAATCTCTCAACTGTTTTACAGAGCTGGGATTGCTGGCTTTGAAATGTATATGTCAGATTGGCCGGCTGTAAGAAGCAGCAGGTCAATCTTACATGTGCACTTGAACACCTAAAATGTCATCCTGAAATCTGCAGGAATCTGCCCGCCTCGACCATCCACTCGCTATGGCTATCGGCGCTCTGAATAATAAAATGGTAATGACCAATTATTATTCTGTGTTTACCTCAGTGTTAGCAGCAAGTGGGACAACGCTCTTCTGCCAAAGAAAAGAGAGAGAGAGAGTTTGTGTAGGTGTCTGTGTATATATGTTTGTGTCTGTATGTTACTTCAGTCTCCATGGAGCAAACTGAGCAACGCTGTAAATGTTGCAGGTGAAACAAACATGTTTTTCTAAGTATAAGGTATGCCTTTTTTAATTGATGTAACAATCCTTTTTTGGCAGTTGTCCTGTAAGCAAGCATCTTATTGCTGGCATTTTATTTTATTTTGTGGCTTTAGAGTCTGGGTCAGGTTGCTTAATTGGGTGAAAAATAGAGTGCTAATTACGGAGGCTGTATATTTTATAGTGAAGTAGGATCAGACGATGAGGGGATGAAGGTTGAAGCAAAGTGGTGCTTCTATTCATAGAAATGCAGTCCTGAATTTCTGGTGAGTGTTTTTTTAGGAGGTCAAATGAGTTAAAGCGCTAGCATGACTCAGTTTCTTTTTTTTTACAGTTCAGTAAAACTTTATTGGGTCTATTACAACCATCAAAGTATCCAAATAAATAACACACCTCATAATAAAATCCAGGGCATACTGCTTCTAAACATCATCTAAAAAGCGACCATCCGCACATCCTCTAAGAGGAAAAAAACTTAAAATAGCATTTTTTTAAAAAAATCTAAAACACTCAATTCCATTTAAAATCCTGAAGTATAAAAAATGTTGTTACCACATGGTTTTTAATCTTATGTTTCTCCATCGCCTAGTACGCTCAGCCTAAACCTCTTGACAGTCATTACATTTTAGGAACTCCTTAACTTTTTTTATATATTTACCCATGGCACAAGCTATGTCAAGATTGACCATTTCCAGTAAAATGTTTACTGCTTGCAACCTATTTTTAATATCATACTTTTTAGAAATCAGACATAAACATTTTCTGATTTTTTATGTCCGATTTTTAAAAAGTAGCATGACTCATTCAATTGACAATTGTTAATACGCTGATATATGATTGAAGGCCAGATTTGATATTTCAGACAAATAGCTTAAATCAGGTAAAGAGTAAAAAAAAAAAAGAGAATAAGATTGGAATAACTCGAGACAATGGAATACGAAAGCCTGAACAGGAATGGCTCAGATAATTCAACACAATATATAGACATGAAAACAAATGAGGTGATCGTGAATCTCCATCTGTTGGACAGTGTTTTCTTATTCAAGGGCTTTAAGACATACAGTTAAGCAGACAGTTGGTTTCCTTGATTAGCATTAAGCATCTTCATTTTTTTCTAAATTCATACACTTTCCTCCTGGGTCAATGCTCTTTCAATTTCCTGACAAAAACTAAATCATACGTACACTTTTAATAGAGGCATGAGAGTCACTGCAAAATATCACTAGGTGATACTGGATTCTGGGTGGAGGAACCTGTTTATTTAGTAAATGGGAAACTATTACAAAACCAGTAAAATAAGCATTGAATTATTTATAGGTACCTGCATCAGAATTGTCTTTGCATTCTAAATCACTTCTGAGCTCATCAGAGGGAGGAGTGGGTGGCTTTCTGTCAGCTTCAGGAGCGTCGTCATCACTATCGAATTCAAACTTCTCTCCTTCGTCTTCATCTGAATGACATTGATGGAAGTCACTTTCTAGAACTAGAAATTTAAATTTATATTTATCTTTACATGCCTGACACCAATGATTGCAACGCATATGTGAGAAGAAGAAAAGGGAAGCCTCTACAATAAAATGCAGTCAAATGAACCTTTCAATACAACATTGCACTAGCTCCTGTTTTAGGTCGAAGCCTACCAGGCAGGGCATCTGTCTGGTTTGCTAAAGACAACATTCAGAAACCTACCCTACAAAGAAACCTTCCCTTTAAAAAATTGTTAAAAAATTGAAAATACACTGTACTACACTATATTTTTAGAAATATAGCGTACTGCATTGTATGTAAAATTCTTAACATATTCAATGTTTTACAAAAAAGTCTACGCAATACAGCAGTAATACCTATAATTTACCTTCTACTTGAGTTTCTTTTTTTTTAAAGTGCAGTTCTCCGTAAAGTGTTGTAAAAATATATAGAAAAATATAAAGATTTCCCTACCTATTACCACTTTAATAAACTGTTAAAAGGTAAGGAACAATGACAAAACCTACTACTTACCGACATCTAAGGCCCTAAACCAGAATGCAGTGAAAGTGTGCTGAAAACTTTTCTTTTTTTTCTCTTTTTTTAATTGAATTTTACAATAAAAAAAAATATAGGCACAATGTGCCAACTCAAGCCAGTTAGCACAGCAGTCGTTATGTATCATAATCACATACATAAGAATAATTATACATTTCCATGTAAGCAATAATATATCACATGATTAATATCTAGAAATCAGGCCTAAGACAAGGACTAATGTCGCAGCTGCAGCGGAAATCATAAGTCTTAACAAGCATAGGTCTTCGGAATGCAGGGGTTCAAAATGCCAGACAGATACAAATATATAAATAGAAGAATGCAGTGTTACTCATCCCAAAGTACAGTACATTTGCACAATTATCAATCTTTTACAATCGTCAAATAACCAATTTAAACATCAACTTCGTTGTTTAGAGCAGACAACTCAGAGCGCGCGAGCCCATTCCAGAAAGGGCTCCCATATATAGTTTGGTCTAGAGGTCGTGGCATCTGTTCGCAAAATAGTTGGAGTTGGGTGTGGCCATATGTGACATCTGACAGCCAGTCCTTAAATGTGGGTACCCTTTTCCTGCCCCAGCGAAGGGCCACCTGGTGCCGCGCGTAAAGCAATAGGAGTGCATGTAGCTTGCGCCGCTTGGGTGGAGTATCTCGCACATATCCCAGCAGCCCGTGTCGGTGAAGGCATATCAGCCCTGCCTATTATCTGATTTACCGTATCAAACACCTTCTGCCAGAATTCAGTCAATCTCGGGCAATTCCAGGCCATATGCATGAAGTTAGCTTCTACATGTCCACATCGCCAGCACACATCATCCTCTCTCAACTTCATCCTACAAAGGCTAATCGGTGTCCTATAGTATCTATGAAGGAATTTAAAATGAATCAGCCTAAGTGTGTATTTTGGGAGGAGATCCGATAATTCCCCGCAGCAGAACTCCCACTGCTTGTCTGTCAGTTGCGGGTCCAGTTCACGATTCCACTGGGCCAGGGCTTTGGGCTGCACAATTGGGGATGTGTTCTGCATAGTCGTATATAAGCGTGTGATTAACTTACGCGCCGATGCCAATTGCAGAACGTTTTCCAAAGCCATCAGTGTCGGGGGGGGCCTTAGGAAAGTCCGCCCAAAGGGCACGACACGCAGTGCGCAGTGTGTGATATAGGAACTGTTCAATAAAGGGCACAGTATTGTCGTCAGCTGCAGCTGGGGGAGGCCTAAATTCACCATTGGGATAGAGGTCAGCAAATGTCCCAAGCTTCATACTCTCTGTCCAAACCTTTCCCACTTCTATGCAAGGCAACATAGGGTTGCGTTTTAGTGGGATAGATGGCGCATATAGCACAGGAGCTCCCGCCCTCTTCTGTAGAGCGCGCCACACCCAGCGCAGTGTGTCAGCTGTGTCTACCTCCCCTCTTGGATGCTGTGACTGTTTGTACAATGCAACCTCCAGTGGCAACGGGGCTACTGCATCTAGTTCAACCTACACATGTGGCTGATATGGCGTCTGGTGGACCCTAAAATGAAGAAACGGAGCCTGTGCACACAGGGCATACAGCTGTAGGTCCGGGGCTCCCAGGCCACCTTGCCGCAGGGGGAGCGTCAGTAGATCCCAAAGTGTGCTGAAAACTTAATGGCTGCCTTTTACATTTTGGAAAGGCAACCATTAGCCAATTAGATAATGCCTTGTCATCAGTATGCACAGTGGTATACCGATCAGTTACCGCAGTATACCATGGTAAGTAAGTAATTTTTATTTGCATAGTTAATTAAAACCATTGCAATACAACCATTAAAATTACGTCTACACGCAAGAACGTATATCACTACAAACATTACAATTACATATGCATACATAAAATGGTATATCTTCTGTCTCAATTTTTCATTTAAAATCATATAATGTCAATTTTTTAGATGATCGTTATTAGAATGAGATATAACTTGTATTATAATATTATCTGAGAGGGAATTAAGAGTCAAGTTTTGACATTTTCTTTTCCACTACCTTCATAAACTTCACAAAACTACAGTTCAACTGCGGGTCGTGGGGTGCAAAGAAGGCAAGAACTGCTTGTCTTCGTGAGCGTATTCCTCACTGGTTAAATTGCAATTTTAACAAATGTTTCCATTCCTCTAGCAATTTGTCGCAGGAGCACAACAGATGCAGCATATCTTCATGCGCCATGCAACATACGCGACAGAGGGATCCCGCCTTATCCTTAAGCTAGTGTGGGAAATGGCAGACACAGGGTAATAGGCCCAATCTGTACTTTAAAAACTTAAATTTAGTAGTTTTTGAGTAGCCCAAGTCAAGATAGCTCTGTGGTGCTTGTGCGGAATAGGTGTTTAGGGTCATCCAGCCATGTGACCTTTTCGCAAAAGATGCCTTGTCTTCAGCCCATGAGAGATGTTTAATTTTTTTCCTCACCAGTTTTTTAACCGTTATATGGTTGGTGGGGGTATTCCAAAGCTGTTGTAAGCCGAGATTCGCCAGGCTGTTTTTCAGATACTTAGAGGATGGTGAGTCTGGGTTTTGCTCTAGTTCCATCCATAAATAATCGTTTAAGGTTCCCTGTTTAGTTTTTCGCACTTTGTCCCAAGCGGTTATGTACGCCCCCTGTATTGCCAGAAGCTGTTTCTGGCCGCCAAACTCAAGCCTAATTTGAGCCGGGGAGGTGTGTTTGGGCAGGCTAAAAATAATCCTATATGCAGCTGTAACTGTATTGTACAGAATCATTGCATCCCTGCCTCTCTTTACTTCACTCCCATAAGTTATTGTTGGCAAGAGTTTGGCTCGTATTACTTGTGTCAGAGGCAGGAGAGATGGGCTAGTAAGTTTACTATTTAGTGCTTTTAAATAGATTGCTACGGCAATGCCTTTACCTCTAATGCTGGCTTTCTGAATAGTAAACTTGCCGCCATTGTCAATTTTGACTCCTAGATATTTATACATTCACCTATCTTCAATACGGATATTTTGCCATAACCAGGTGTAGGAATTTTTCCTTTTCTTATTGATTGACATTGTCTGTGTTTTCTCCAGATTTATTGTTAGTTGATTTGCATCCGAATATCTCTGTGTAGCATCCACAAGATGTTGCAGCCCTACTTTTGTATGGCTGATTAGGACTATGTCATCCGCTTACAGAAGACGTGGCAATGATAGCCCTCATAATTTGGGTGCATGAGAGTTGCAGCTGTTGAGGATCGGAACAAGGTCACCTAAAAACAAGTTAAAAAGTGTGGGCGCTAAGACACAACCCTGTTTAAGACCCTTGTTGGTTTTAACGTCTTGACAGGAGTGAATCGTCACCCAGCTTTACCTGGATCCATGTCTCAGTGTGCAAGTTGATCAGCAGGTGTAACAGTGGCCTTGGGATACCCCACCTCTTCAATTTGGACCATAGAAGGTTCCGATTAATATGGTCGAAAGCAGCCTTATAATCTATAAAGCAAAAGTGGATGGGAATTTTAGTTGTTTTTGCCTTGTCAATTAGCAGGCCCATGGTTAAAATATTGGTGGTTGTCCCAACCGATTTAGCAAAGCCAGTCTGGTTAACCGGAATGAGGGATTTCTCTATGGCCCAGGCCTGCAATTCCTCCAAAAGTATCCCAGCAAAATATTTTGCCTCGTTGTCCATAAGGGCAACCAATCTATAGTTTTGTGGGAGAGACTTGTTCCCAGATTAAAAAAATCGGAGAAATGATAGAACCGTTCCAGGAACCAGGCAATCGATTGAAGTGTTTAATTTCCAAAAAAAGTTGCTCGAGGCTACAGCCCATTCATTTTCCTCCTGTTTGTAAAGAATGGGCAGAATTCCGTTCTCTCCTTCCTTTTTTGATTTGATGCTTATTTATTTTTTGTAAAATTGTTACTCCTTCATTCGCAGTTGATCTATAGCCTTCTTAATTGCAGGAGCTCCTATGCGGTGACTTCGAGTTGTTGTTATCAAAACTTGAGAATTGCAAATAGGGATGTTTGTAAAAAAAAAAATAAAAAAAAAAAATCGCTATTTTTTAGCGATATCTTAATATTCCTTAATTGCGATTAGCAAATTGTGAATCGCAATTAAGGAATACTTTCCCATTCATTTCTATGAGCCAGGAGGCCCATAGGAATGAATTTGAAGTTATTCTCAATTTGCGATTCGCAATTTGAATATCGCAAATTGAGAATAATTTCAAGGACACCCTGATGCACCCCTGAAATGTACATGTGTGCGCATATGGCGCACATACATGCCCTAAGGGCATGTATGTGCGCCACATGGCACCTTTACAAATGCCAAAAAGTGCATTTGTGAAAGAAATCGCAAATTACCACCAACTTCAAGTTGGTGGTAATTTGCAATTTCTTAATGAGAAATTGCACTACTTGGGAACTTCATACATAGCATTTAAGGAATCGCAATTTGCAATTCCTTAAATGCTGACGCAAAATTAAGGGAAAGCAAATTTTGCGATTCCTTAATTTTGCTATGCAATTTTAATCATACATCACATTTTCCATTTTCTTAGTCTCAAACGCTGCTTTTTTGTGAATCGCAGCGTTTGCGACTAAAAAAAAATTCTAAGATGTTGCACATTTCTTGCTCCGCCTTTCCCTATTGCTCCTCTAAGTACTGATGTTCCAGATCTATTCTCAGAGTCCTGTACTCCGTCTGTTGCTGCTGGAATTAATAATTCTGGATATCTTGGTTTTATATAAGGAGCTATTGTTATCCCCCAATTTTTAAAAGTTTGAGCCTCTGCCAGTATTTTGCGTGCAACTAGTGATGTTGTCCATGTTGCTTTTGTTTTTTCACCACTTGTTCCGTCGTCAGCTATGAATTCGATTGAAGCCAGGTCCAAAGTTGTCACATCTGCCAGAGAGGGATTTTGAGATAGCAGCCATAAAATATTGCCTCTATTCGTGCCTACCTTTCGAGATATAGTCCGGATTGAGCCATATAGTGTTGGTTACATTTCTTAAATATTCGGGGCTCCTGGTCTTTTTATTGACTTGGCTTGCTTGTGTAAATTCATGTCCTTGTGTTGCTGTCAGTATGGTTTGATGTGTGGAAGATGCTACTTCGTCACTCACTTTCTGACAAAGTGTTTGTTGTCCTCTTGTGTTTAACTTTTGGCCCTTCTCTCCATGACGGGGGACTACTGGCGTAGTTCCCAGATCCATTGTGTATGCCTGGGTTTCATCTCTCTGGTTTGCCCTCATATGTATAGATGTAGTCAGTTGTCTGATGGAAGCCAGTTCGCTGTCACTTGTCTCTTTAAGGTCGCATCTTGTTGTATTTTCTGGCAGTTTAGGGAGTGTATGCTGGTTGCTTTCTCTCTCAAGACTTTTTGCTACAGTGTGTGCACTATTTGTCGTTTTATTGATGATAGAAGGAGTCATGGTATTGCTCTTTTGTCATTGTTTCTGAACTGGCTCAGTTAGTGTGTTTTCTTTTTTAGTTGGTTGGGGAAGCAAGCTGGTCCCTTTCTGATGTGGGGTTTCTACTTCTTCATTCTTATTGATGTCATTTTCAGGCTTAAGCTCGCCTTGTTCTGATGGCGATGACGACCCAAAAATACGCTCGAATCCTTCATGGTTTAAATTTATTTTTTGATTTCTGCCTTTCCGTTTTTTTGCTAGCCTTTTGTTTTGTGTTCATTTGTTTGTCTACCTTTTCTTCCCCTGAGACTACAGGCGTTTGGTCATCTGCGGTTTTGGTTTTTTTGGCCTCTTCTTTTTGGGTCGTAAGAGTCTGTGGATCCTTTGTCCCAGGGCATACCTTTTTGATGGCTTTAGTTGATTCTGAATTTGTCGGTTTGTCTGTTTCATTTCCAGTGAGGCCCTCAAAAGAATCCGTGTCTGGGCCCTGAGGGGACTTTTTAATGTGTGTGCATAGGTCTGTCAGCATTAAAGGGAGTGAGGCCAGTTTATCAATAATTGGACCACACCCACAACTCGAATTCACACCTTGCGATTGGTCATACATCTTTTGTAGAAGTGTATTTAATGTACCCAGCTTCCTGTCGATGGCAACCACAAAGACAGTCAAGGTATCTAAGAGTGTCAGTTGGGTATCCATCTTATTGGATTGGTAATGGAGGGCCTCTACCAAAAGTTGCATTGTTTTTAACAAGCTAGGCCAAGCAGTTCCCTGAGTTGAGTTTTTTGGTGATCCCTCCTCAATTGCTGGTTTTGTTGTCTCATTTTGATCTTCTTTAATTTCTCCCCCACATGTAATTCCTGGTTACATTCAGTTGTCATTTTCAAAGTGTTTGCAATGAGCCCACTCCTGCACTTATCTTGGGTGTAGGCGGCCATAAGGTCTTTTCCACTCTTCTTTTCCCAGATATGATGAGACGTCTGTCTCTTCTGTCACTTCTGCAGAGTTAGTTGCTGGCATCTCCTTTTTATCTCTTCCCCCCCAACATTTGGCATTGTGTTGTAATCTAGTGCTTGTTTGTTTTGTTGTAGAATTGGGGTGGGCGCTACCAGAGTGAGTTCTATTCCTCTCCGTACCTCTCTTATCCTCGTTTGGTTGAGATCGGTGTTCCTAGAGAGCGCTTTTGACTCTGGGCTTAGCTGATCGTAGATAGTTGATGCATCAATTATGGCACAGTTGCCAATTGTGTTTTTATTGTGCGTTGGTCCACTGTCACCAGCTGTATCGTAGCTGTTTACTTGATTATCTTCCTGATCGTCTTTAGACGTTTCATTTGCTTCGTTTGATCTGTGCACTTGGATTAATTTGACATCAATTGTCGGAGCTTTGCCTATAGTTTCATAGATTATCCGAGTTTTATTGTATTGTGGAGTTGATGTTGCTTGTAATGGGCTAATGGCTGTTGTGCTAGCATTACTAGTTGTGCTAGGACTAGGACTTCTCTTTTTGTGAGTTGTTCTCTGTGCACTGGCTGAAGAGGTGATTGAAGGCCTGGTATTTCTCTTGTGTTTGAAAGTAGAGTGTCCCCTGCATTCTTTAGAAAGCAAAATTTTGTGAAAATGTTTGGTCGGTATGAGAATTGGCGTTATTTTGGCTTGTTGAGTGTCTCCCAATTTAAAGGATGCCCGCTCTTTTCTAGCCCTGAAGTATTCACATCTGCGGTTATTTCAATAAGGGAGCAGTCCTTCTGTGTTGCAAGTCTGGTTTTAGGTGGCTGTTCATCCCTAGAGCATTTTGGTGGTTCGCTACCGCTTTTTTGTCACCTCTTTGACCATTGTGCCTTGGACAAGACCTGACCTCATACTACCCTTTGCTTGCTCCAACTATATCGTACCCGGCAGGTGGTATCCAATACAATGCAAATTTGGGCTAAGTTTGGTTGGTTTAGATAGTGAATGGCCACGTCAAGCTCGTCAGTCTCACCAGACACTATCACCATTCCACCTGCAGTTGGTTGGCTAACACTTATGTCCCTTGTGTAGCGAGGTGCTGCTTCCGCTGCTACTGCTCTGACGCTGTCTGGATGGAGCTTCCGTAACCCACACTCATCGGCTTACTGCGCCACCAGAAATGAACTATGCCTGAATCTAAACTACAGCATTTGTTTCTAGCAGTTGATTGCACTCTGCACTTCTGCGTTAATCTGCTCCTTTTGCAGTTGCTGGGGCTATGTGCTAAGGTGCTAAGGTGCTGGGTGGTGCTAGGTGGTAGGTGGTGGGTGGATTTTTGTGGTGAACTAAAGTAACGGTGATGTTTTTTTTTATTTTCAGAGCAAGGAACGAAGAGCCAACGATGGGATCAGGTCCAACTCAAGCACCCCAGTGTTCTCACCGCTCACCTCTGCTCTTCTCCTTACACACCTTCGCTTCCTCTGTGACTCTGCGCCGGTGCTGGTGCGGCTGCCTGGGGACACTCAGAAAATCCTCAGATCTAGAGCTCAGAGGTTCAAGAGCTCAACTCCGTCGTTCTCCACTTGTCCGTGCCTGCACTTGTATCTGCCTCCTGCCGCCTGTAGACCAGCAAGCAGTTAAGCTTGCCTCTCCTTCCCACTGCTCAACAGTGCACAGTTTGCTCAGGTGCTAGCTGTTCAGTACCGCTCAAGACCGCTCAGTCAAGCTGCCACCGCTGCCACCGTCTACCATCCGTCACCACTGCTCCCCCCGCAATCCGCTAATGAAAGCGGGGGTAAGAGCCGGGGTGGTGGTAGGACAGCGGCTGTCAGTGGGAGCGGGAGCAGATGCAGAAGCTAGCACTGGCACTGGAGCCAGGGGCCGGAGGTAGGGGGCGGCAGTCGTTTCCCTTGTCTGTCTCAAACGCGTCCGCCAGGTCAAGCAAGTGGATGTAAGCGGGTGCATGGGCTGAAGGAAAAGCTAAAAGGCTGAAGGGCTGAAGGGAGCGGATCGACCGGCTGACTGGCGTCTTCCCGTCCTCCCCGGCGTTCAGCTTCGAAATGTGCTCCGGCTGCAGCCACAGTGCTGCTGCGAAAACACGGACTGGAATCACCATGGCACAATATATAACGAACACTCATAACTTTAATACTACTTTAACTAGATATATCTACTAACAAAAATTACCATTTACACCTCATCATCTATATTCCTGCCACATTAGATCTACATCTGTTTGCACACTCTCACTCTGTCTGCTTCAATTACCACACTCAACTCTATGCCACTCCACTCTACACCACTCCACTCTGCTATTCCACTCTATGTCACTCCTCTTTATGCTACTCCACTGTACGCCACACCACGCTACACTATTCCCCTCAAAGCCACTCCACTATATGGTATTCCCCTGTACTCAACTGTACGCCACTACACTGTTCACTATTTTACTCAATGCCACACCATTCTCTACCACTCCTCTTTACATCACTCACTATTATGTTATTCCTCTCTACATCACTTCACTCTATGCCATGCCACTCTGCACTTCTACTCTATTCCACTGTATGTCATACACACTGCCTCACTACACTGTATGCCAGTCCACACTAATCTACTGTACACTATTAGGCTCTACCCCACTTCATTCTATGCCACTCCACTGTATGCTATTACACTCTATTCCACTCCACTGTACCCCACTCCATGCTATGTCAATTTATGCAACTACACTCTACTCCACTGAAATCAGCACTATTTGGCTTTACACCACTCCACTCTCCCCCACTCCACTGTACGCTACTCCACTGTACCCACTCCACTGTACTCCACTCTACTGTATGCCATTCCACTCTTCCAGACTACGCCACTCGACTCTATACCACTCCAGTGCATACCATTCCACTCTTCATAACTCCATTTGGTGCCACTCCACTATACGCTATTCAACTGTACGCCATGCCCTCTAACCTATTTCACTCTATGCCAATCAAGTCTACACCACCCCAAAGTAAGCAATTCCACTGTACGCCACTCCACTTTTTGACACTCCACTGTATTTTCCTTCCCTGTACACTATTCCAGTGTACACAACTCCACTGTTATCAACTAGACTCCATGCCACTCCAGTGTACTCCACTCAAGAAACCTGTACTCCACTCAACTACCTGTCTATGCCTCTCTACTCTATCAGACTATACTCCACATTATAGCACTCCACTGTACAATGTATTCCAGCCAATGTGAATCTAAAGCACTCTACTTTACTCCATACAGTATACTCCATTCTGCAAACCCTTACCTCAATGCACCCCACTCTACAACACTCCAGTCTACAGCACTCTACTCTACAGCACTCTACTCTACAACACTCTACTCTACAACACTCTACTCTACAACACTCTACTACACTTTATGCCACTGTAAAACACTCTTCTACACTCTGTGCCATACACTCTACAATACAACACACTACTCCACTGTATGAGACTGTATGGCGCTCTACGACACTCTTCTCCACTCTAGGACACACTTTGCAACACCCTCTATGGCACTAAACTACACTTTACTCCACTCTATTCTATGACACACTACTCCGCTCTACTCCACTGTACTCCACTCAATGATACTCTACGCCCCTCCACTCTATACACAATACCCTGTTCTATAGCATTACACTATACAATAGTGTACTATAATCTATGCAATGATACAGCACTCGTTTACTGCATGGCACTGTACAACAGTCTACTCCACTGTACAACACTCCCTCAATGCCACTCCAACCCACTTTACTGCACTCAACTCTATAACACATTATTGCACTATACTCAATTCTAATCTGCTCCTCCACTCTACACCACTCCACTCTACGGTACTCTATACCACTCGACTCTACTTCTCTCTTTGCCACTCCATTCTATCACACTGTACTCTTCTGCATGCCACTCCACTGTAAAACACTCTAATCCACTCAGTTGCACTCCACTCTATGACACTTTCAAATAAACTACATCACACCAGCCCACTCCACTGTACGACACACCACTCCACTCTTTCGGCCACATGTATGCCGTAAACTTTTTGAGAGATCTAATTGGACTTTTTCCTACTTGCACTTAGGAAGTCACAAAATGCGAGGTACCAATGTGTCTCAGATACATGGAGTGATTCCCAACGGGGTCACAATTGACGTGCCTTATCAATATTCATGAGGCAGGTCATCATTTATGAGCAATTGGTTATGACCTGTAATCACAGGGATGGTGTCCTGCTGGGGTCAGCAGACCACATCTCTGTGTTTGCTTTTTTAAATAATGGTGCAGCAACAAATGATGGATAGAATGCTGAATAAATCAAACATTCACCCCCCAGTCAAGAGATCTGGGTTAAATCCATAGCTCTTTTGCTCACTACACCACCCCAGTTTGGACCAGCCATATGCAAATCTATCTTGACCTTGCCCCTCATGGGAACAGTCCAACCCGAACTGCCAAGCCATGTCCTCCCTGGATCGAAAACAAGCATCCTGGGACCGGTTTCAGAGTATCATCCCTCATCAGGCAGGCTAGCTTGAATCCCTCTTGACTGGGGGTGAATGTCTGTTTTATTCAGCATTCCATCCACCATTTGTTGCCGCAATGGGAAGGGCTCCTTTGGTGACCTCTTCCTGTTTATGAATGGGTTACCACCGCCTTCATAGAGTGAACCAGCTGTTTTATAACAGAAATACCCATTGACTGCTTTGTGCGGCCTGCTTTGTGTCTCGGTAACCTTATGAAACAATGGATTCTACAAAGCATGAAGACAGGTAATACATTCAGCTTTTTAGTAAGCTGATTTGCGTGACAATCTTTTGACTTGGGTTACATTGACTTTAAATGCATTAGTGTAACGCAGAATGTGCAACACTTGGCAGGGATGTTTGTCCATCTGCACTCACTGTCTGTTCCACTGCACACTGTCCATCCAGCTGCAATCTTGGCCTGTCCATCTGCACACACTGTCTGTCCAGCTGTGCCCTGTCTGTCTCTCCATATTTTATTTTCTCTTGTATTCTCCCTGGTGCCCTCCTCCCACCTTCCTATGCTTTTATCCTACCTCATTTCTATCTCCAAAGCACCACTTCTATAGAGTGTGTTTATTGTAAATGCTGCAGATCCCAGCAGTACCCCATCTCTAACTACTGGAGGAAGATCCCAGAAGTGCCTCCACTGCAAGCATTGCATTTCACTTCAGTTCCTCAACAGTAAACAGTACCTATCCAAACAGTGCCTTCACAGTAGGCCCTGCAGACAAAACCTAGCTGTGCCACCACTGTAAGCACTGCCAGTCCCTGTAGTGCTTCACCTGTAAGCACTGCTGACAGATGTAGTGGTGTCTCTACTGTATGCAGGACACATCCCATCAGTGTCCTATCTGTCAATGCTGCTGAGCCGAGCAACAGCTTTACTACAAGCACTGCAGACATCCCAGTGGTGCCTCCACTGCCATCACTGCATATCAATTTAATATCTTTACTGTAAGCATTGCCATTCCAAACAATACCTGGCAGTTCGGGCTGGACTGTTCCCATGAGGCACAGGGTAAAGACTGATTTGCATATGGCCATGTCTGAACTGTGGTGGCTTGGAGAGCAAAATAACTATGGATTATACCCAGATCTGTGACTGGGGGTGAATGTTTTGCCATTGTGCAACATTCCGTCCATCATCTTGTGTGTTTTACTGAAAGCATTGCAGGTCTCAGCAGTGTCTCTACTATAAGCACTGCAGACAGATCCAGGGTTTTACCGGACTATATTGCAATCATTCTGGCAGTGCCAGAGTGGGTTTTTCTGACTGGACGCATGTTTGAGCCATTTATTTTGGGGGGTGGGTGTTTGCAGCCCTGTTATATGGTCTGGTGTGCCAGTTTTTACTGTTAATTTCCAAGATATTACCAGAACCAATGCATTGAGAAAGCATCAATGGATGCAGTGTCTCATACTTTCCACATGTACTTCCACACTTCCCTGTTCCTCCCACCTGCCGTCCTTCCATTGTCTGTGCTGTTGACACCTCCCAAACACCCGCCCCCCCTTCCCTTCTATTGTCTGCAGTGTTGGCAGTAGGAGCCATAGGAGTGTAGTAGAGATGTCTGATATTTGGAGAAAACAATCCTTAAAGCCCACTCTCTCCAAAGTACAAAACAGGTACAGCCATTCTACATTGTTGAATGCCTTTTCAGCATCTAGGAGTATCGCCACAGCATCACCCCTTCCCTGTTCGCTTGCCAGATCACATGTGATGGAAACATCATATAGTAAAAGGAAGAGCGGCCAGGTACAAAGCCAACCAGAGATCTATGCACCAGCCTGGGTATACACTCTCAGTAGTGTGGCCAGCACCTCTGCTATAATTCCTAAGTTTGGGTTGAGGAAAGAGATAGGTCGGTAGCTTCCACAGTTAAGCAGATCTTTGTCCAGCTTTGGGAGATGAAAGATGTTGACCCTGGTAAATTCAGGTTGAAGAGAATTAGAGCTGCACATCTTTAAGGACTTTGAGCAGAAGGAGAGTACCAATCTGTGTGTTTATTTTGTAATATTCAACGGGTAGGCTGTCATCTCCAGGAGATATGCCAGGTGGCATATGTTTAGTCTCTTCTTAGATTTCTTCTTCTTTTATGTTGCCCTGTAAATCATTAGCAGAGTTGTCAGTAAGATGAGAAAGACACAGTTATTCGAAGAAACAGGACTCTTCTATTGAGATTGTGACAATATCTGAGGGTGTGTCCAGCTCCCCGTAGAAGGTCATGAACTCTTCCACAATACATATGGGATTGATGACTAGCCCTTGTCTGGTTCTTAGTTCTGGTACAGAGTACAAGGCTGCTTCCTGTTTCAACTGTTGTGCAAGCAACCATCCAACCACTTCTCCAAACTCATAGTGTTGGTGCTTCAGTCGCTCTAGGACTTCTTCTGCCAAGGATGTGAACAGAGAGTTGAAGTCCATATTAGCCCTGAGAAGAAGGTGGAAGGTGCCTGTTGTTGGGTGTTGGTGATATTGGGCCGTTAAAGCATGGAACCACTATTCCAGGTGTGTCCTGGCCTCCAGCAAACCTTTTCTGTAAAGATCAAACTACCTCTTAAGCTGGTCATGCATGTAAGCTTTATTTGAGACAAATAAGTCTTACACAGATGCTACAGAGCCTTCTATGGTATCTATGCATGTCAGTAAGTGCTGATTCAGTGCATGTTTTGCTTCCACTGTATGGCATCGCCAGATCCACTTCCTCCATTTACGGTGTGGGTGTTTAATGATATCTAACGCAAATTCCAGTTGCATCCGCAATAAAATACATTGTTAGAACTACAACAAACAACATGCAAAGCGCACACTTGACAATTCAATTGCCAGGGCAAAAGCTATTAGTAACACCTGGGGAGCAACGGCGGGTGCTTCCACATTGCGGAGATGCCGAAGAGATGAGCCCGGGAGTGCAGGCAGAGCCTTACATCAGCATTCAGGCAAGTGATGCCACACACAAACAGCATCACAATCGGTTTTACCCAAAGATGATTTTAAACAGCTCTCGCCAACTAATTTCCATAGTTCACATTTCTTTAGGAGCGGTAAAGTTTGCAAACACAAACAACGACACAGAGTTCTGCACTCCACGAGAGGTTCATTAAAACAACATGCCTAGTGAAGCACTCGTGCTTGTGCTGGCATCCACGAGAGCGAGCGGTGGCGTGCAGGCCATCTGTTTTCAATTAGCACGTGCGCCGCTGCTCGCTCCCACAAGGTGGATGCCAGCACGAGTGCTTGAAAAGAGCTGACCGATTTCTAAAGGTCATCTCCTAGAGAAGCGCATGCACGCTGCCTAGGCGAGACCTAAAAAGGAAGGTTTATGCTTACAAAAGTTTTATTTTACTAGGTCAAAATGACAGCTTAAAACTGCCCACCTATGCTGAAATAGCAGACCTGTCGATAGATTTTACAGTGCTACTTTATTGGTGGTCCAATGAGACCTGCTGCCCACTATAGAAAGCTGGCTCTGTATATACTATACCAAAGTGAGTTATGGTGTGCACAGAGTCCAGTGGAACCCCAACGTTAGGCAGAGGTAAAAGTAGATAGCACCTTACTCTCTATTTGTGGTAGTGTGGCTGAGCAGAAAGGTTTTATCAGAGGGTAGTGTCAAGCATTTGTTGTACACACTCAAGCAGCAAATGAGGTCAAACACTCAGACTGAACTCAGACCACTTTGTTTGTATAAAAATATTATTCAGTTATATTTATTTTCTAGAACCAAGCAAGCCTGGTACAGGTAAGTGTAAATTGTATTTTTCAAGGCAGGTTGAACTATACAAACAAGCTGAATGAAAATGACTTTGTTACAGGTTTGTAATTCGTTTCAATACATTGGAAATTACTGGTAGATTACTTTTGATTACTTTTCAGGTTACTTTATGGATTACTTTTCTACTCAGTGTGATATGCCTAGATAGCACACTGGAACATTTCCTAAAGAAAAGGTAAGTAAAGCAGTTTTTAGTTATTTGCAGTTTTTCAATTTCTTATACAAAACCAACTCCACACTTAGAACAATTGTCACAAGAAAGCAGTCAATGCAGTCCTATGGGAAGAAATGTAGATATCGATTTCAAGGTAAGTACAATTTTGTGGGAGTTGGTATTCTGGGGTTAGAACCAGGGTTCCAGGGTCTAGGATGCACTCACAAAGCTCCCTCAGCTGCACTAGGGCGGCCGGGTGCAGAGTGCTGAGACCCTCCGGTAGGTGGCTGCTCACAAGCAGGTTTCATGGTGTCGGGCTCTGGGCAAAAGGGGGATCCGAGTTAGCACCCAAAGTGCACAGTCAATGGCGGAGGGATGGCTGGGTGCAGGGTGCTGGTTTGGCGTTCAGTGCTCACAGGAGACAAATCATTGGCTTGGAAGGCAGGGCAGGTCTCCGGGTTCTTGAGGTTGCTGACTGCAGGACACACCAGGATTTCGCTGGAGCAGGTTCGGGGTAGGGACAGGCCGGTAGAGCTGGGGCCTAGTCAGTGAGCGCCCTCCTCTTCTTAGTTCAGCACAGCTTCTTCGGTCCTACTTCTTCTCTTCTTCTTGTCAATTCTTGTCTGTGGAGGCAAGGTTCAGGGTTGCCCCAATATACTAGATTTAGGGGCGTTACAGGTAGGTAAAGGTTGGGACCAATGAGTCCCTTCCTTTGGGTGGGTTGACCCCCTTTTATGCCTCCCTCCATTGGGAGGGGGGCATAGGCCTCACTCTGGCTGGCTGGTTCCCCCCATCTGCAAGATGGCAGGGACTGAGAGTTGTGCTTCACCTCGCCTCCCCCGCCTGAGGGGTGGAGTTTTCAAAAGTGAGCACATCTCCCTCCTCACTTGGTTTTCCCACTGATTCTCTCGCCCAAAGTGGTGGTCAGAAAGTGTGGGGGCCAGTTTCTGGAAGCAGCAAATGCCTGGGGTAGCTCACAAAGGTGGCAAGCCTTTGAAGCTTTCCCTTCGTGGACACTGCCTATCCTGGGGGAGAAGGCGTGGCAATCGTCTCAAGATGTGCATTGTTTCAGACACCCGAGAGCAGCAGGCTCTCGACACAGGGGTCCAGAAACATGTATGGTGTTGGCAGTGTGTTTTAGGCATGGCACGCATGGATGTGTATCATGTAGACTCTTTCCTTTGTTCTGCACCAAAACAAGCAGCCTGCAAGGGCAGAGTGTGGGTATTTATTTATTAGTTTATGGGTTTATACCGCGCTTGAATTAACTCGCGGCGTAGTATCTCTGCGCCATACGCCATGTCAGATGGATCCGGACAAGAGGACAATCGAATGGGGGGCTGCTAACACTGGAACAAGAAAGTTTTCAGCTATAAAGGTACAGGGCCTCCAAGGGTGGTACAATAAGTGCTGCAGCCCTTAAAGGCCTTCCTTGGCCACAGTGCCCTAGGTACCTGTGGTACCATTTACAAGGGACTGACATGTGGCCTAAGAGTGTCAATTGGGTTTTGTCTGCATGCCGTTTAAGGTAAGAACATAGGTCCTGGGTACTGGATTAGCAGCACCCAGGGTACACTTAGTCAAAGTACATCAATGGTTTAGAAAAAAGTTGGGGTGACCATGCAAAAAGAGGGCACTTTCTTACACCCAGTAGTAGCATTTAATTTGCAGGCTTCCGGCACGTGCTGCACCATATACTAGGAATTTACAAGTAGATTAAATGTGGCAATTAGGTGTATGCCAATTTTGTCATGTTTAAAATGGACACCACAAGCATTTTACCACTAGTTTGCAGGAGCAAGAAGCACAAAGTCCTATGGACAGCAAAAATGGGTCCAGCTACAAAAGGCAAACCTCTGGTGAGATACCACGCAAGAGATGGTAATTTCCAGCAAAGACAATCTTGTTTTTTTAAATGAATACCAGCTGGAACCCTATCATGAACAGCTGCTCTGAATCGGGGAACAACTTAACACCTGTTTTTTTGCATTCCCACTGTCCAAAGCATAAAAAAGTAACTTCTATATGTTTATGCATTTGTAGTTTCTAAATCTCAAAGACTGGTACTCAGACATGCTCTCAGCCAGTGCAACTGTTCATGATACAGCCCGTTATTAAATAAAAGAATAAATGCTACTCCAGTAGCTTTAATGTTTTTCGTCCCAGGAAGCAAAATTCATCGTTGCCGTCATTTTCCCAATACAGAGTACTTGTATTTGACATCAATGTGTTCACTGTTCTTTTTCTACCAACAGCCTTTGCTTTCTGATATGGGCTTTAGGAGGGACAGAGCTGAAAAGCAACTCCAGAAACAAAAGGCTATTCACAAACACAATTCATATTCTGTTCTTCCCTTAGTGCTATATTCTTGGCTCGGGTCATCCCCATCAGTTGCAACTGAGCATTGCTAGAAAAAGGCATCACTTCAGCAAATCAGCGCGGTGGGAGAAAGGAAAAATTGCTTCACTCTGAGTCAGGAAATGCACGTTTTGATGCACATATAAATAGGCTTTGTCCGGCTGAGCTTTTCATGAATTAAAGATGAATGCACTTTCAGCTTCGACAATTTATTCCTGTGAAAACTCAGAAAATATGTGCCATATCCATAAGTGAATTTATCGGGTAAATTAGTCCATACTATAATTGTACTTCTCTGTTAAAAGCATTTGACATTCACTGTGTGATTTTCTGCGGGAGTGATAGCTTGTCATATCGGATATGGCCAGGATACTTTACTAGTAACAAAATATACAGAAATAATATGACTACTGTATGAGCACACACTACAGATGATATTTTGATGGGCATCAACTCTTTGATAGATGCAATGAAACAACTAATTGGACAGCATGCTCGTACCCTCTACTGCTCAGACATCTAATTCTTGCTGTAATGAATCAATACATGGCTTACTGATCTAAATGACGATTGATTAGTCTAGCTTGGAGGCTACGAGGGTGATGGTAGATCTCATTTAGAAATCACAAAGAGATGATGGACGGAGCACTGAAACTTTTCAGACACTCACTCACTGGGGTGGCAGAGTGGGCTAAAGAACGGTGATGGATCAAACCCATATCTTTTGACTGGGTGTGAGTGTTTGATTGGTGCTGATGCTCCGTCCATCACCACCCCCTTTTGTACCGCTTTTGGCCGCCATAAGTGTGGCAGGGTATGCTCAGACGTGAGTCCCTTGCTCACTTTGCCACTGGATTCAAGCAAGCCGGGCTGAAGACGGCTGGAATGCCAGAAACCGGTCCTCGGAAGCTTGTTTCCGGTCCTGGGAAGGCATGGCTTGGCAGTTCGGGCTGGACTGTTCCCATGAGGCGCAGGGTCAGACTGATTTGCATATAGCCATGTCTGAACTGGGATGGCGGAGTGGGCTAAAAAACGGTGATGGATCAAACCCAGATCTTTTGACTGGGTGTGAGTGTTTGATTGGTTCTGATGCTCCCCCTTTTGTACCGCTTTTGCCCGCCATAAGTGTGGCAGGGTATGCTCAGACGTGAGTCCCTTGCTCACTTTGCCACTGGATTCAAGCAAGCCGGGCTGAAGACGGCTGGAATGCCAGAAACCGGTCCTCGGAAGCGTGTTTCCGGTCCAGGGAAGGCATGGCTTGGCAGTTCGGGCTGGACTGTTCCCATGAGGCACAGGGTCAGACTGATTTGCAAATAGCCATGTCTGAACTGGGGTGGCAGAGTGGGCTAAAGAACGGTGATGGATCAAACCCAGATCTTTTGACTGGGTGTGAGTGTTTGATTGGTTCTGATGCCCCGTCCATCGCCACCCACTTTTGTACCGCTTTTGGCCACCATAAGTGTGGCAGGGTATGCTCAGACGTGAGTCCCTTGCTCACTTTGCCACTGGATTCAAGCAAGCCGGGCTGAAGGTGGCTGGAATGCCAGAAACCGGTCCTCGGAAGCTTGTTTCCGGTCCAGGAAAGGCATGGCTTGGCAGTTCGGGCTGGACTGTTCCCATGAGGCACAGGGTCAGACTGATTTGCATATAGCCATGTCTGAACTGGGGTGGCAGAGTGGGCTAAAGAACGGTGATGGATCAAACCCAGATCTTTTGACTGGGTGTGAGTGTTTGATTGGTTCTGATGCTCCGTCCATCACCACCCACTTTTGTACCGCTTTTGGCCACCATAAGTGTGGCAGGGTATGCTCAGTGTGAGTCCCTTGCTCACTTTGCCACTGGATTCAAGCAAGCCGGGCTGAAGACGGCTGGAATGCCAGAAACCGGTCCTCGGAAGCTCTTTTCCGGTCCAGGGAAAGCATGGCTTTGCAGTTCGGGCTGGACTGTTCCCATGAGGCACAGGGTCAGACTGATTTGCATATAGCCATGTCTGAACTGGCGTGGCAGAGTGGGCTAAAGAACGGTGATGGATCAAACCCAGATCTTTTGACTGGGTGTGAGTGATTGATTGGTTCTGATGCTCCGTCCATCACCACCCCCTTTTGTACCGCTTTTGGCCGCCATAAGTGTGGCAGGGAATGCTCAGACGTGAGTCCCTTGCTCACTTTGCCACTGGATTCAAGCAAGCCGGGCTGAAGACGTTAGGAATGCCAGAAACCGGTCCTCGGAAGCTTGTTTCCGGTCCAGGGAAGGCATGGCTTGGCAGTTCGGGCTGTACTGTTCCCATGACGCACAGGGTCAGACTGATTTGCATATAGCCATGTCTGAACTGGGGTGGCAGAGTGGGCTAAAGAACGGTGATGGATCAAACCCAGATCTTTTGACTGGGTGTGAGTGTTTAATTGGTTCTGATGCTCCGTCCATCACCACCCCCTTTTGTACCGCTTTTGGCCGCCATAAGTCTGGCAGGGTATGCTCAGACGTGAGTCCCTTGCTCACTTTGCCACTGGATTCAAGCAAGCCGGGCTGAAGACGGCTGGAATGCCAGAAACCGGTCCTCGGAAGCTTGTTTCCGGTCCAGGGAAGGCATGGCTTGGCAGTTCGGGCTGGACTGTTCCCATGAGGCACAGGGTCAGACTGATTTGCATATAGCCATGTCTGAACTGGGGTGGCAGAGTGGGCTAAAGAACGGTGATGGATCAAACCCAGATCTTTTGACTGGGTGTGAGTGTTTGATTGGTTCTGATGCTCCGTCCATCACCACCCCCTTTTGTACCGCTTTTGGCCGCCATAAGTGTGGCAGGGTATGCTCAGACGTGAGTCCCTTACTCACTTTGCCACTGGATTCAAGCAAGCCGGGCTGAAGATGGCTGGAATGCCAGAAACCGGTCCTCGGAAGCTTGTTTCCGGTCCAGGGAAGGCATGGCTTGGCAGTTCGGGCTGGACTGTTCCCATGAGGCACAGGGTCAGACTGATTTGCATATAGCCATGTCTGAACTGGGGTGGCAGAGTGGGCTAAAGAACGGTGATGGATCAAACCCAGATCTTTTGACTGGGTGTGAGTGTTTGATTGGTTCTGATGCTCCGTCCATCACCACCCCCTTTTGTACCGCTTTTGGCCGCCATAAGTGTGGCAGGGTATGCTCAGACGTGAGTCCCTTGCTCACTTTGCCACTGGATTCAAGCAAGCCGGGCTGAAGATGGCTGGAATGCCAGAAACCGGTCTTCGGAAGCTTGTTTCCGGTCCAGGGAAGGCATGGCTTGGCAGTTCGGGCTGGACTGTTCCCATGAGACATAGGGTCAGACTGATTTGCATATAGCCATGTCTGAACTGGGGTGGCAGAGTGGGCTAAAGAACGGTGATGGATCAAACCCAGATCTTTTGACTGGGTGTGAGTGTTTGATTGGTTCTGATGCTCCGTCCATCACCACCCCCTTTTTTACCGCTTTTGGCCGCCATAAGTGTGGCAGGGTATGCTCAGACGTGAGTCCCTTGCTCACTTTGCCACTGGATTCAAGCAAGCCGGGCTGAAGACGGCTGGAATGCCAGAAACCGTTCCTCGGAAGCTTGTTTCCGGTCCAGGGAAGGCATGGCTTGGCAGTTCGGGCTGGACTGTTCCCATGAGGCACAGGGTCAGACTGATTTGCATATAGCCATGTCTGAACTGGGGTGGCAGAGTGGGCTAAAGAACGGTGATGGATCAAACCCAGATCTTTTGACTCGGTGTGAGTGTTTGATTGGTTCTGATGCTCCGTCCATCACCACCCCCTTTTGTACCGGACTGAGACTGAGGCACGTTTCCTGAAGATTCCGGTCGATTGTGCCGTAGGGAACCTCAGGAAGGCCGAATCTGCGGTTTAGCAGCTTCATCGTAATATAGCGCTATTTAGCCCTACAGCCAACAGATTTAATCTGAGCCTTATTTAGAAAAAAAAACTACGCTCAGGGAAATTGGTATTTGTAAGAGCATGTAAAAACAAAAGCCAACCTCCTGAGGAATAAGTCAGTACAAATAAATACTTTAAAAGGATCTAATGCCCTCTCCACTTTTTCTCAAAAAAGAGATACGTTAAAATAAGGAGGCACATGTGGTGCCTAAGCCTGGATCTCTACTCCAAAAAGTAGAAGGAACAGTGGAATCTACACCTCTAACTACCGTTTCTTCTCCTGGAAATAGAATGGATGGGGTAAGAGATGCGGTAAGTCCTGAAAGCAGAGTGGAGGGCTCTTCACGTGAAATCTATACTATTCACTCTACTGAAAAAGCGTGTCTCAGTCCCTTATTGATTTATGTTCTGAGTCTGGATTGGATGGCCTTATATTGGAGGATTTTACCCTCTCTGACTTAAATATTAATTTAAACCATTACTCGAGGGCTTCGCAAATGACCTAAGCCACGTACTTTTGATATCTCACATCTTCCAAACTCTCAAGTTCATTTTCAAGGTTACTCTATTTAAATGCAACTTTTCAGTAGTACGCCTAGTGGAGCAGACTCAATAAGCTTAGAGGTTCTATCACTCCTGATTTGCCTAGGGATTCTGATTTCCAAACTAAGGAGTCTGATGATAAAATATTGATGTCGGAATCATTGTTTTGCCTGGAAAGAGTCTTATCTTCCATTTAGCTCTTATGGAAAGATCCGTAAACAATTCTGATTATATTCTGGATTCACTTATGTCATTGACCAAATCAATATTCTCAGACCATATACAGCCAATCAGTAAGGTTTCCCTCCCTCTATCTGATAAGTCTAAATTTTGTTTAGAGACACTTCCTTTACATACACAGGTATTTAATCTGAACCTAATGAAATCTACCCAAACGAGCTTTGGCACAAATCCGAATTATCGTGACTTTGGTGCTTAGGTGGACATGTTCCTTGGTTCCCCAAAAGATAAAGATAAAGAAAGTGTGGATTTATTTGATGAATCTCAGCTCTTTTTGCTACAGCAATTCTTTGGGCCTAAGGTTTTTATGTCACCCTCTGCCAATTCACCTCTCCCGATTACAGGAAAGGACAAAGTTATTGTAGAACGTAAAGTTTATCCAATTTTTTTTCTTTCAAACAGGGATTAATAAAATTGTTCATCTTACTACGAAAGAACTAAAATCTGATCATATTTCATCAGAAGAAAAGGCCTTAATAAATGAAGGCAAATCCGCTAGAAGAAAGAAGAAAACAAAAAGAGGAAACACCTGGAGGATAAAGAAGAAAAGGGCTAAACAAATCCGTTTTAACCCTAATATAAATCTAACTTTACCTCCGACCCCTACTGAAAAAGATCACAAAAGTTTAGATGTTCAAGCGGAAGTTTTTCCAATGGACTAACACACTCCAGTTGAACTCCAGTACTGCATTCTCGGTGTCTCAAGAAGCTAATACCACAGATCCAAGTACTGTATCGGGTGCAAAATGTAGCTTGAATCCTGACGCTGTATTATTTTCATCCGCTATTGTCAGTGATGTGATTTCTGATCCTATAAAATTGTCGTAGTGAGACTAATATGTTAGCACTCAGCCATCTGTAACCCTTTCGTTGGATTTGGTCTTTATTTTTTATTATGAGCTATATATGAATAGGCCTTATTTATTGAGTTGTTTCGCTGAAATATATGATTTAAAAATTATCCAGAGTAGTGATTTGGCTTTGGTTCAAGTTTCAAAACATGGCAATCTTGGGGCTGCCAGAGTGATATTTAGGTCCAAGGTATCGTCCCATTTAAGAATTTCAAATTCTGATAAACTACGGTGTTGTGGTATTGATGTCCTGGTCCCCAATGAGGAGAAAGCCCCTGAAAAAGAGTCCATCAATAGGCAGCTTTCTATCATACAAGATCTATCGTCTCTTGATGCTCACCATTTGGAAAGAGAAAGGGTATTACAGATCTCTCTCAGCAAGTATGGAAGAAGAGTTTACCTCCAACCAGAGAAAAGGAGTGGCAGAGTACTGTCAGTATATGATGAAAACAAGAAATGGAGTTGGGTGGCAGGGGCCCTGAATACAAATAGTTCACTTGGCCTAAGGTTTGCGAACTCTTTCTAGCAAGGGCCTTAAATTGGTCACCTGGAACGCAGCCGGCTTACGCACAAACATAAACAAATGGCTGTTCTTAAAAGAACAGAATGCCGACATAATATGTAATCAAGAGTCCTGGATTATAACGAATTGGTCCATGGAAGAGTACTATTACTGAGTCGCCCTGCGCTCCCGGTGAGCAGGGGACATGCAAAAGGAGGCATCGCAATTTTGCTTGGATCAAGCCTCAAATGGACATATAAAACAATCCCACATGCCTCATCTATTTCAGGGGCAATTAAGCCAGAGACCAAGGAAGATTCTGTCAACTCGGAGTCCCTTTTAATTGTAAATGCATACATTCCACCGGACTCATCCAATATATATTTACTAAAAGATCTGTTTGACTTTGTCTCGTCTATCCTCAAAAACTCAGAATGTAAGAAACTAATGTTGGTTGGAGACCTGAATGCTAAGGTTTCCTCCCATAGTATGGGGCTTTTTGCTAACTCCGCTAAGGAGGAAGCATTAAATATACCGCCTGCTCAATTCCCAAATCATAGTCGAACTGATAAAAAAGGTACAATTTTATTAGAAGGCTTAAGAAATGTTGAGGCATTAGTAGTCAATGGGAGACTAGAAAAAGATAGCCCAGCGAAAAATACACATAAGGGACCAAATGGTGGCTCCATTATTGATAATGTAATTACCTCAGCTGATTTTTTAATAGATTATCAAATATGGAAATATTAGAAAATCAATTTAGTGACCATATGATGTTTAGTTTAAAAAGGGGGGCGTGGCTTGGCGCCAATGTAGTCTGCAGCGGACCTCGGAGCTCCTCAGTGGCCGCCCTTCCGTATAACTCATCATGGCAAGATACAGAGGCCCCCGACATCGTAATATCGAGCGGAATATGCCCTGCCCCTCTGCGAGAAGTCTGGAAGAGTAAAACCGCCACAACTAAGAGAAATCGGCGTTTGGAGCTGCCGCAGTATGCCCGCCGAGATCTGCTGCAAAATGGCAGCCGCGCGGGATGATTGAAGTTGCAGCCTGCCAGGCGTCAGAGCAACTCCAGAATCCGCCTGGTGAACGGAGCGGCAGCGGAGGGCAAGCCGGGACTCACCTGAGGCAGTATCCTGAGCGGTGAGGAGTGAGGAAAGACGAGAGTGGATGTCTGCCTTCCAGCCTTCCGGATAATGGTGCCTGACTCTAAAAGCGCGACGTGTCCCAGATAGTGGCTGGCTCTTGGTCTGCCTTAGCGCCGGGGGAAACATTCCGGCGGGGGCTGTAGCTCTGATTGTTGCAGCCAGTGCACCGGGTCCACAAGCGACTGCCCAGGATCTACATAGAGCTGGGGATTTACCCTGCTGGTGGCCCCGAAGATCAATTGCGGTTAGAGTGGGCGATCTGTGGGAGGTCGGGACCCACCTGACCCTGGGGGCTTGGCTGGTTGCTGCTGGACTGGCACAGACATTGAGAGGAGACAAATCCGGTAGCGGTTTCCCAGAGTCACATTATAGGGGCTCACTGAGAGGAGCCCGCCCTCCGCGACAGGTCTCTGCCCGAGGAGCGAAGGCGGACACGCAGCAGGAGGGGACTGGTCTAAATCCTGGCGCACGGACAGACCCGGGACTTGGCACTGAGGGGGAGCGCACTGACCCCGCTGGTAAACAGCGCTGACACCGGCATGGAGGTATTGGGGTACGGAGTGCTGGAGGGCGGATAAGTGTGGAGGAGAAGGTGCATAAGTCCCCCGGGAGCAAGGACAAACTACGATAATTGACCTGGGTATAGCGAGCGCATGCTACCTGGACGAGGAGCACTGGAACCCGATCCTGGTGACACGAAAACCTGCAGGAATAGTGTTGCACCCCTGCTCCTTTAATGACCATCTGCTCAAGACTGATCCTCGACCCTATCAGGAAAAATCCTATGCGCTTGAGACCTTGAGGACATCTGGCTGGTGCTCCTGAGACTTTGAGATCGACTGGCCCACACACCTTCAGTGGCGGCGCACGCGCGCCAGAGGACTAGCGGCATTCCACTCAATGCAGTAGGCCCCCGCTCCACTTGTCTCAGGGGATAGAGACGCAAGTACAGCACATAAGCCACCCATTACTCCTGACAGCGGACCAGGCACTGCGAAGGGTGTCCGGGTAGATGGGTTGAGGCCTCCAATGTGCTGAGGCTCATCGGCGCAGTGTCACTGCGCGGCATTGGATCGGCACCTGGTCGGGGCGGTGACTGGGGCGGAGATCTTCGGTGTGGACGGCCGGAGACAGCAGTGTCCTGCTGGGGTGGAGTGAGACTGTATGCTCCCCCGACGCTGCTTATTTTGCCTGCCTCCGACCTTCACGATGGGCCGCGTGTCGAAAAACAATAAGGGCTATGAAGTGCTGCGCTTAGATGAGCCGGACCAGCACACGGAGGATGAAGACGGCGATGAGGTGAGACGGAGACAGGGGCGGGCTGGGGACCCTACCCTGAGTGAAATAATGCAGGCCATAGTGGCCTCCTGGGAAGCGCTTGAGAAACGGATGGATGCCATTGGCTCGGATCTTACATTGCTGAAGGATGATCACGAAAGCTCAAAGAGAGAGTGACGACCCACAAAACCGCCATGAAAGACGTTCCGGAAGAAGTGGCAGCTCTGCGTCACTCATTAAATGAGGTGACTCACAGAGTCAAAGTCCTCGAGCTGCGGGCGGAAGACAGCGAAGGGCGTTCCCAGCGCAACAATATCCGTATCGTGGGGATCCCGGAACGAGAAGTGGGAGCTGATGCAGTCAGGTTTCTAGAGGACTGGTTGCGGTCGGAGGTGGCGCCGGAGGGCCTCTCACCATTTTAGGCGCTGGAGCGAGCACACAGGGTCCCGACTCGCCCACCAAAGCCTGGTGCCCCCGCGTGGCCATTTGTGGCGAGGCTCTTGCATTACCGGGACCGGGACTTTATCCTGCAGAGAGCCCGGGAACAGCAGAATCTGCAAATAGGGAACAGTAAAGTGTTGATATTTCCGGAATACACCAGGGAGGTTCAGCGTCAACGATCCTCCTTTCTGGCTGTCAAAAGGAAGCTGCGCCAGCTCGGGTTCCCGTATGCTATGCTGTTCCCGGCACGCCTGCGAGTGACAGCGGACCAGGAGACCCATTTCTTTCTTACTCCGCAGGCGGCATGGGATTGGTTGGAGGGTTGCGGGGGAGCGGCCGCGAATACTCCACGAGTGGCTTCACCCCGAGAACGGCAGACGACTACTCCACTGAGGCGGCGGCCCACTTCCCCGATGGTGCAGCAGCATGAGCGGGACAGGGCGGTGAGAGCGGTGACGGACATCCGCAGAGGGGAGGTCAGCCCGGCGAGCCCTGATACCGACGCGGAGAAGAGTGGAACAGGGAGTCCGGGATCTGGAAGTGCCTTGGGACTCTCCGACATGGAGCTGCCGAAAGTTACCCCACAGATAGCAGATGGGATGTTTGGTTGATGGGACCCATAAGGTTGCAAGGGGTGTTGTAAGTACTGGTCTAGTGGCCGGACTCGAAGAGGGGCACTGCGGTAGGGAGTGAAGTTCCCAAGATGCCGGGGTCCTAGCGGGCTATGTAGCTTTTTCTCAGGAAGGGGTGCGCCAAGGGGGGGGTTCTGGGGGAATAGTGTGTGAGCTACAAATCCCTTCATGGTTATGGTTATGGATATGAACAGTTTGGTTTGGATGGGAACTGGTTTTTGTGTGACTGTCCTGGGGTGTGGGAGTTGCGGGAAGTTTGTGCGTTGGGTGGGATGGGGGAGGGTCAGACATGTCGCTAGGGGGGTAGGCAAATGCATGCATGAGTGGATTTTATGAGTACCTCCATAGGTCTTAAAGTCATTTCCTGGAACATACGGGGGATGAATACCATGTATCGACAAAACAAAATACACACTTATTTAGTACGAAGGGGAGTGCAAATCGTGCTACTTCAGGAAACTCCCTTGACGAAAGCGGAGGGGGTGCACACCTCCTATTCGGCTTATGCACGAGGGACCTTAGTCTGGGTGAGGGCAGGCATTCCATTTCAGTGTGTGAGGCAGGTGGTAGACCCAGAGGGTAGGTTTACAGTGGTCACGGGGCGACTGGAAGGGCAGGACATTACCCTAGGAAGCATATACGCCCCAAATGTTGAACAGTCCACTTTTTTTGCACAGCTCTCACAGACATTGGCGGGCATGTTGACGGGTCCTGTTCTTCTAGGGGGAGACTTTAATTGTGTTACAGATGTACACCTGGACCGTTCCCAGCCACCACTTCCTGATGCCCCTACTCGTAGACTAGCGGAGGCCAGGCGGGATTGGCAGAGGAGCTGGGGACTTACAGATTCCTGGAGGGTCCATCACCCTAAGGAGCGCGACTACTCTTATTTTTCCGCAGTCCATGAGTTACACGTCAGGCTGGACACGGTGTTGTGTTCCCCGGATGTCCATATAATGATCACGATGAGTGAATATTTGGCTAGGACGACTTCTGATCACAACCCCTTACTGGTGACCCTGAACTGGGTTTGCACTAGAACGGCGATCCCTAGTTGGCGACTCTGACCGGAGGTCTTGGAGGATCAGGTCTTTCGAACCACCATAGGTACTGCCATAGAGAACTACTTACAGAGTAATGTGGGCACTTCTTCCAGTCTGCACAATGAGTGAGATGCATTCAAAGCGGTGATACGCGGGAGATGCATTGGGGAGGCTGTGGGAGTGCGTAGGACTCTATTGGGCGAAGTGCAACAGGCAGAACAACAGCTCCTCGAGAAAGAAAGAGAGAGGCCGAGGCGGGAGGACCTTCAGGAAGGGCTATTGAAGGCGAAGGAAGACCTAGCGACGCAGGTGGAGTGACTGAGGTGTTTCGACCACAGTGCCTACCTGGTGCGGGCGCATGAGGAGCGTGACAAGTCAGGGGCACTTCTAGCCTGGCTGGCGAATCCGGCGCGCAGGGGCACGCCGATCCTTGAAATACGAGAAGGGGGGGGGGGCGACCCACTATGGGCAGCAGGCCATTAACGTACAATCCTAGATTACTGTTCCACCCTTTATCGTAGCACATTAGACCCCAGAGAGCTAGAGGAAGGGGATTTCCTTGATATAGAGCTACCACAGATTGAAGCTGAGGAGGCTGAGACTCTGGGCCGGCCGGTAGAATTGAGCGAGGTCAGAGGAGCCATCAAGCGCATGGCCAAAAAGATAACCCCAGGCACAGACGGATTACCTGCTGAGTTCTACGTCACTTACCTTGACGTGCTGGCTCTGCAGCTGGTGGCTCTTTATAATCGTTCAAAGCAGGTGGGCTACCTGCCCGCCTCAACGAGGGAGGCAATGATAGTACCGCTACTTAAACCGGGTACACCGGAGTGGGACCGAACTGCGTACCGACCTCTGGCGATGTTAAATATCGATTATAAAATACTGAGCGGTATTTTGGCCAGTCGTCTGATGGTGCACATGACAACTCTGGTCCACGGAGACCAATCTGGGTTCATTCCCACCCGAAACACGGCCATTAACATTCGGAGCCTTTGCCAGTTATTGCATGAAGCGGAGGCAGGGGACGCTGAGGCCTGTGTACTATCCATAGATATCGAGAAGGCCTTCGATAGTTTAGAGTGGCCCTACCTGTTCCGAGTTCTGAGAGCCTTCGGCTTAGGTGAGGAGTTTGTGGCATGGACGAAGATTCTCTACCTCCGCTCGACGGCCAGGGTTCGGACGGGGGGTGTGATATCGGCTGCGTGTGACGTGGGCAGGGGGACTAGACAGGGCTGCCCATTGTCTCCCCTCCTGTTCGCCCTGGCAATGGAGCCGATGGCGGTTCGTGCAAGGACAGGGGGACAATTTAGGGGTCTAGAAGGGATGGGTCTGTTGCACTATATTGCCCTATACGCCGACGATTTACTGATGTTCCTCTCAAATGCTACTGATGAACTCCGGGGGGCCCGGGTGTTGTTGAAGAGGCTGGGACGGGTGGCAGGGCTCAAAGTCAACTGGGCCAAGACCTGTTTATTTCCTCTAAGGAGGGAACGTGGTGAGCCTCCTGAGGGGCTCGATGTGAGATGGGAGGATAGATGTTTACCGTATCTGGGGGTTAGAATTTACCACGAGGCAGTTGATTTATTTGAGGGTAACTTAGGGAGGGCTCTGCCCTCCTCCAAGAGTAACCTTGACTTCTGGGCCTCCCTGCCTTTGTCGGTTGCGGGGCGTGTGGCATTATTAAAAATGATAACCCTACCCCGTTTACTTTATTACTTTGTTACCCTCCTGGTTTGGATACCTGGAAAGTGCTTTGTCCAATTCACCTCCGTGGTTTCGAGCTTCTTGTGGGGACGGGACGAAGAAGAGTGGCTCTGCCGACCATGATGCGCCTGCGTCGGGAGGGAGGCTTTGCAGCCACGGATTTTGAGGCTTACTACAATGCGGCCCAGTTCCAATGGTTCACACAACGGCTGGCAGGGAAGCTGGGAATGGAGACAAACCAGAGAAGAAGGGACCTAGAGCTTAGTCACTTGAGTCGGATTTTGCTACAGCTCCCGATGCGGGAACGGGAGGTATCCAGGGATCTATAGGTCCTGAGGCAATGTTGGTATAGGGCTATGCGACGCAATAAAGGGAGCCCAGCATATGCCCCTGAGATCCCGGTGTGGTTCTGTGTGGAGCTCCCCCATGGAGGAGATTGGCAGCGGCTACATGACTAGGAGGAATCGGGGATCTCCTCCATTGGAGATCTGTATGAAGATGGTGCACTTTTACCATTTCAAGACCTCATGCAGAGGCACGAACTTCCTGCTCAGGACTTTCTCTTGCAAGCGGGCGTAACAGCTGCTGTGCGCAAGCACTGGAAAAAAGGGTTAGAGGAACCACGGGTCTTCCTTCCAGCCAATATGTGGTCACCTCTGTAGGTAGGATCAAGGCGGTGACGTGCTTGTATCGGAGGTTGACGCAGGGCTTGAGGACACCTCTGGAGGGACTGCGTATTAAGTGGGAAACTGACCTGGGAACGCCTATAGAGGAGAAACCTTGGGAATTGTTAATGGAACGGGCCTGGAAATGTTCCCAAAACGCGAGATTACAACGTATTCAATTTTATGTGTTTCATCGGGCGTATCTTACGCCTCACAAAATTAATGAGTATTTTGGCTCCCACGCTACCTGCCCACGATGCAGACTGGAAGGTGCGGTATTCATACACATGTTCTGGGATTGTCCGCTTCTTCGGGGATTCTGGGGAGAGGTACTGGCCAAACTGACAGAGGTGACGGAGAGGGACCTGCAGAATACTCCAGGGGTGTGCCTGTTGCACTGGTTTCCCCACACTTCCCGCAACAAAACCACCAGTAAGTTCCTAGACATGGGGTTAGTTCTAGCCAAGCGTGAAATCACTAGCCATTGGAAGGCGGTCACGGCCCCTAGCATTGCGGGCTGGCTACGTGACTTTACTAAGTGGGCGGATTGCGAGGGGACACTCCGCCTCCAATTAGCTCGAAGGACTGACAATGACAAATTGTGGGACTCGGCGAGAGCCTGGGTGGCTTTGGTGGATTTACTCATGAATCCGGCTGAGGATGATGGCTGACCTCGCCGGCTATGAGTGCCCTCTTTATTATATGAGACTGCAACAACAGGTAGTGAGTTGAGAGAATGGGAGGAGCAAGCGTGGAAGTGGGAGTGTCCCTCCAGCAGAGATGTGGGCTACTGACATAGGACTAGGGTGGAGTATGCAGAACACATTATAAGCATTACACGCGCGGCTGGGGAAAGCGACATGTCTAAGGGGAGGGGGGTGGTAGGGTTCTGGGGGGGTTAGAGGGCGGGGAGTTTGAGTTGAAGGGGGGGATTTTTTGTTCGTTATTATCCGTGCTGAAACATAGAGGCTGACAGTGCCTGAATAGGCTAAGAGCAACACAATTTAGCCCTGTAGAACTGTGTCTCGGGTTCACTGGGATAGAACTCTTGCTATTAGAAAGGCCTCACTCTATATGTGGAACAAATGGATGGACTAACACAGACTTGGCGGGGCGAGGCAAAATCTTGATGGGGATACAATTATTGGTCAAGTGTTGCGAGACTAAGGTAATGAAGTTGCATGTATCTGTGAATTGTCTGTGCATTGCATGAAAACCTAATAAAATATGTTTTTTTTAAAAATGATTAGTTTAAAAATAGCGTTTAACAAGCAAATGGCAGAATTTACTGGAATCCTTTGGCCGTTTGTAAATTAGAGTCTTTAACTATTTTAATAGGCGATGAGCAGCTTAGAGTAACAGAATATCTAGATTACCCCCAAAAGAATTTACTGGAATCTTATAGCCTTTGTATAAACAGTATGGTTAAGTCCTGTAAATCCATCCACACATTAGATCTGTTTTAACCCATTACTTCAAATAAATAAGGATTTAAACAAATTAGTGAGGGCTCAGTTCTTGAATTATTACCCTGAACGAAATAGACTAATATGTTTACTAAAGTGAAAAAGACAACGGAAACAAACGCTCTTTAAAACAAAAAAAGGAAGACTACGAATGGGTTCAATTAAAGGATGCGGCTTCTAAAAGTAACTCGATACAACACTGGGACATAATTGCAGAAAGTTGTGGTACTAGAATTAAATCTCTTCCCATTCCAATAAATGAAGAAGAATAGAAATCCCACTTATTAGAACTTTACTTTGCAAATTCAAATTCCTCTTGGTCTGCTTTCTTCTAATGAACTCCCCAAAAATGTCAGTTTACAATAATGTGCCTTCTAAGGAGGAAGTCTTTAGAATGATTAAAAAAATGAGAGCCTCAGGGGCAATGGGCCCAGATGAAATCCCTATGTCAGTCATAAAAAAAGAGCCGATACTATGGGCACCATATTTTACCCCTCTGTTTGAATATTGCTATCTGTATGGGCTGACCTCCTCGTCATGGTCCGGTAGCATCCTAATTCTGTTTTATAAAAAAGGTGAAAGACATCTTCCAGAGTAACTACCGGCAAATAGCCTTACTATACGCAGTGGGGAAAATCTTTACCCGCAGTGTTCTTCAGAATCTTACTAATTGGGTGTAAGAGGAGAAAATTCTCCCTAATGAGCAAGCAGGGTTTAGGAAAAACCATTCCACTTTAGACAGCATTTGTTTGTTGAAATGTACGGTCTTTGGCAGGACAAACATCTATGTAGCATTTATAGAATTTTCTACTGCTTTCGATAAAGTAGACCGGCCACTACTTTGTAAAAAGCTATATAAAATGGGGTTGCCTCGAACTCTGTTATCCTTAGTTATTGCCCTACACTCACAAACATGGTGTCAGGTACTAATGAGGGGTACTCAGAGCCTATCTTCAGTTATTTCTATGGAAAATAGCTTGAAGCAAGGTTGCCTATTAGCACCTCTACTGTTCTCTCTATATGTAAGAGATCTACCGGATTAAGTTTTTCTTTAACGGAAGGAAAGCACCAAAGATAGGTGGCCATTCATTTCCTTGCCTTATGTACGCAGATGACATGTAATTATGGACCTGACCCCTATCGGTTTAAATAAAAAACTGAAACAACTACAGAATTATACGTCTGCACAATTTCTGAAGATAATAGTCTCTAAAAGTAAGGTTTTGGTTATGAATCGAGGAATAAATAGGAAAGTTAGCAATTTTAATTGGAGAATTGGTTCCGAAAAATAGGAGAATGGAGAATCTTACCTTTATCTGGGGAAAGTCATTTCTAGAAGTACAAGGATTAGTCCCCATATTGAACATAGCTCTTGTAAAGCGACATCGCATGCTACGCCTATTTTATAGTGCTATGGGTCGAAGACATTTCTCACATCTGCTTATAGTTTTTAAAGCCAAAATCCCTCCCAGATTGTTATATGCCATTGAATCGATACCAGTAAGTGAATGGAGCTTCTTGGATAAGATCGAAGGCCAAATCTACGGTAAATTATGAAACCTTAATACACCTGTCCCAACAGCCGCCATTAGGCTAGAATTTGGCTTTGTATGTTCTTTTTTACAAGGTTTAGCTAGGGTAATACATTGGGGTCACCAGTTAAGGAACAGTGATTCTTCTTCATTGAGGAGTTTTATGCGACAGGAAATTTTTGCAGGACAAATGTATAAATACTCTTTTTTCAGTGATTTCTACTTGGCACTGCAATATTTTATTGTGCAAGAGGATTTCGTGTTGTCCTTCTCCCTCACAGAATTGAAATCTTTTTTAAAGATTTCAAGTGGATTCATTAGCCATTAGAGGGATGTTATCATATGTAGAGCAAGGGCCAGACTGGAAACAATAGTCAAGGATTCTTCCCCGAGAGTTCCCCAGAAGTACCTCTCCTGGAATTTAAGCCACAGTATTCGCCGGTGGCTCACTCTATGTCATATGAATCTTTTACCACTAAATTATTTAACTCTAAATTGGTCACCCAACAGGAAAGGTGGAAAAAAATGTCAACTTCTGTAATAAGGGTATTCAGAACCTTGATCATATTTTGTTTGTATGTCCGGCTTTGATTTCATCTCGATTTAGGTGGCTTCGACCAATGTTTATCCAGAATGTTTTGTCCAAAAAATGAAATAGTATCCATAACCTTTTTAGGGAGTTTATGAATATATTTTACATTTTCTTAATTAGTTTTAGAGTATGGTTGGCTATGCATTTAATTAGTTTTCTTATTATATTGTTTTTAAAGCTTCAAGCTCTTATGTCTCTTCGACCTTTTGTATTTATTTTTTCACTTGTGGAAAATATATACTTATGCTAGTTGTTAACTTATCGCTGTTTGCACTAAATTAGGTTTTATTAGTCCCAAGGGAAATGATTTTGCTGCTTTATTATGCACTTTATATAAAATATATGGTGCTGCTATGGTATGATAATTTTCTAAATTGTACTTATTCTTATCAGGATTTGATCCTTTACCATTCCAGTATGGAATGTAACTCTACGATTACTGCTATGCTGTTGCTGCTATATGATGCACTTTATTTATTAATGTGCCATTGTTGCTGCTACATGATGCACTTTATTTAATAATTTGCTGTTGGATAAAATTGCATTACCATGTTATTCTATCAAAATTGCACACATTTTAGAATGTTATATTGTGTCATTTTTCGCTTTCCTTTACTGGAGGGCCCCATTGTTGCCTAAAGAGTCCCCCCAGAGTCAATTACCCTCCAAAACTCACCATGGAAACCCCCCTCAGACATATGTGGGATAGCCTTAATACATACTTTGAATCACACAAACCACTGTGAACTGTAACCCTTAGCGATGGGGAGGCTCATATGATGTTCAAAACCGGGATTGTATCTGTTAGCTAAATATTTCTTTTAACAGGGAACCATTGTACTATGTCATTGCAGTGGATGTATGACGTTATAACGCATACTTTTACAACGCCTACCTTTACAACGAAATTTTTACAACGCAAAAACTATTACAACGCATACATTTACAACGCAATTTTTTACAACGCATATACTTTTACAACGCATACCATTACAACGTAAGTATTGGTAAGTATATAATAATTTTTTTAATGTAATATAATTAAAATTAATATAATTTAATTTAATTTCATTTAATTAATTTATTTAAAAAAATGTTTTACCCTGTACCCCTGTACCCCAAAAACCCAAAACTGACCCTGAACCCTAAAAATACCCCTTTACCCAAAAACCCAAAACTGACCCTGAACCCTAAAAATACCCCTTTACCCAAAAACCCAAAACTGACCCTGAACCCTAAAAATACCCCTTTACCCAAAAACCCAAAACTGACCCTGAATCCTAAAAATACCCCTTTACCCAAAAACCCAAAACTGACCCTGAACCCTAAAAATACCCCTTTACCCAAAACTGACCCTGAACCCTAAAAATACCCCTTTATCCAAAAACCCAAAACTGACCCTGAACCCTAAAAATACCCCTTTACCCAAAAACCCAAAACTGACCTTGAACCCTAAAAATACCCCTTTACCCAAAAACCCAAAACTGACCCTGAACCCTAAAAATACCCCTTTACCCAAAAACCCAAAACTGACCCTGAACCCTAAAAATACCCCTTTACCCAAAAACCCAAACCTGACCCTGAACTCTAAAAATACCCCTTTACCCAAAAACCCAAAACTGACCCTGAACCCTAAAAATACCCCTTTACACAAAAACCCAAAACTGACCCTGAACCCTAAAAATACCCCTTTACACAAAAACCCAAAACTGACCCTGAACCCTAAAAATACCCCTTTGCCCAAAAACACAAAACTGACCCTGAACTCTAAAAATACCCCTTTACCCAAAAACCCAAAACTGACCCTGAATCCTAAAAATACCCCTTTACCCAAAAACCCAAAACTGACCCTGAACCCTAAAAATACCCCTTTACCCAAAAACCCAAAACTGACCCTGAACCCTAAAAATACCCCTTTACCCAAAAACCAAACATATAACATTTTAAATATAATTATATACTTACCAATACTTACGTTGTAATGGTATGCGTTGTAAAAGTATCTGCGTTGTAAAAACATGCGTTGTAAATGTATGCGTTGTAATAGTTTTTGCGTTGTAAAAGTTTAGTTGTAATGGTACTGCGTTGTAAAAGTTGCGTTGTAAACGTTACATACCCATTGCAGTATGTATGTAGATGTCTATTGGTAGTGTATGTTTTGTGTTAGTATTATCCTTTGCGGTTTAGAATATTTTACAGTATTGTGTTAATTTATATAGGTTATTGTGTAGTATTGTCTTTATATTACGATTATGTATGATCTGTGTATTCATTGTTTTGAAAGCAACCAATAAAAAGTTTTGAACACACAAAATTGCACACATTTTAGAAATGTATATTATGTTATTTTTCACTTTCCTTTACTGAAGGGCCCCATTGTTGCCTAAAGAATCCCCCAGAGTCGATTTTGGAAATATTTGATGTCTCTAGATGATTTAAATCTGTATAAACTGATGTAGCGACGTAGATATAATGGTTTTACTGAAGTGTTTATAATTATTGCTTTTTTTTTATATGATTATCTATGTACATCTTAAGTGGACCTCATTAGAGATCCAAATTCTTAATAAACATATTGGTGATGGAAGGTTTACCACCCTGATCATCAACTTCCAATTTCACAGATGCCTCGTGTGAGCATAGGCAACAACTCTGTTACTATCAATGTTTGTATCATGTCACGGCTGGCTCTATTTCAAACTGCTCATGGAACAATAGTGTCACACAAACACAAAAAGGCTAGAACCAAATCCAGGCCACCCGGGGGTACAAGTATAAGGTACAGCAGGCACATAGATAACTTTGCCTTGCTGGAGAGGTAATTTAGAAGAAACAACTAGTCAGGTTTACTAAATGTAGTTCTTACATCCAGAGGCCAAACACTCTCCATGACAGATGTGTGAACTGCTAGTTGAGGGCGTGGCCAGGCCAGCCAAGATGGCGGGCGCAACTCTTTAACGCTCTGTCCATAGGCCCACCAACTGGTTGCAATCCAAGTCGGTGGACCAGCATCAAGAACACTGGCAGACACAGATGACCCCCTAAATCCCAATTATACCCTCTTGGGGCCTTACATTTGCTTTTGGGCACCTGAATGAGCCATGTCATCAGGCCTCTGGTGCCTGACCTTTCGGTGGAGGGATGCATCATCAGCTGAGAGGCCCTTGTGACTCCAGAAGAGGGGTTGACGCTGCCCTACCGGTCCCTTCCCTAGGCCTTGGACTGGTTTACTCCTGCGTAGGCAGAGGCGGTGTGACCCAGTTTCCACTGTGGGTGGCCACCTGGGGATCCTATAGAGGGCCTGTGTCATTGCAGTAGGCTGCCGCTGACATACCTGGCCCTCGACTGCTTTATTTGTTCTGCCTCCCTAATACCCCTTGTCAACACTCGGATTATCTGGGACACATCGTATCCAATCATGATGGCCACACAATGGACGTTCTGTGGGAACTTCCACTTCCACCGACATCCACGTTAAGGCTCCTGAGTGATTGCCTGGAGAACCCGCTCTTCTGAGGCAAACAGGATGACCATATTCAACAGTACTGAGTCTGTATCTAGAAGATAGGGGTAGTCCACCAGACTATGGATAGTGACATAGTAAATGGCGAGAAGTGTCCCGCCAGACTGGGTAAAGCAGTGGAACATGATCCTACGCATATACCTCATAACTCAACAATGGAAAACCCACCTACACCACCCTCCTGGAGTGTGTGAGGCACTATAATTTTACAGCCCATGCAGCCCAAGTCCACGGAGAGGGCGACAAGTCAGGCAGACTCCTGGCGTGGTTGATCAGACAAGAGTCCTCAGCCCAACCTATCACAGAAGCGGTTAATCTCTGCAGGCCATTTATGACTATTACTCCTACATTTTCCGAGCACCTTCGGACACCTATGAGGAGCACTCCAATGCCTTCTTAGTGAACATTACTCTCACCGCGCATGCTCACTTCCACCAGGCTTTCCTTAGATGCCGCAATCGGATCTGGTGTAGCGCAAGCAATCCGGGACCTTCCCCGGAACAAAACACCGAGGTTGGACGACCTGCCCTTAGAGTACAACAGTATCTTCTCCTCGACCCTGAAGCCCGCCTTGTGAAAATGCACGAGGCAGCCTTGCGCACCAGTGAGCTCCCACACTCACTCTGTGAGTCCCTCCTGATCTGCCTTCCTACACCAGAAAGAGACCCCACACAACTGACATCCTATAGGCTCATTGCCATCCTTGGGGCAGACTATAAAATCTTAGGAAAGATTCTAGCTGATTGATTTATCCAGATCCTCCCAGAGCTCATCCATTATGACCAGAATGGGTTTGCCCTGGGACATAGTACTTCCCAGAACATCAGTTGTCCTTTCCATGTGCAGGACCGAATCAGGGGACGGCTCCCACATTAGCTCTGGATAAGGCGCTCGAAATGCTGACATGGCATTATCTTTTCACAGTCTTGGCCCACATGGGAATCGGGCCAACGCTCCTTGCTTATAGCCGGCAACTCTAAACTAAACCGACCTCTCGGATATGTTTGGGCCAGCACATCTCTGCTTCCTTTCCTGTGGACCGTGAGACCAGACAGGGGTGGGGTGACTGCTTTCCTCATTGCTCTTCGCACTAGCGATAGAGTTTATGGCCAGGAGTGGGGTGCCCCCCTTGAGGACAGAAGGCATGCAGTAACATTATAATATTTGCAGGACATAACATTTCACCTCTCTCCACTCTGGGATTCCACAGCTGAGTTTGTCTCTGCCGCTGGGCTTTACGTTAGCTGGATGAAATCGGTCATTTACCCACTCTGCCCCAATCAGCCGCAGTGAGTAGTACACCTGGGCGACACTCGTCTTCACTTGCATGGGGAAGCACTTTACTATCTAGAGATCTGTCTATACCACACCTCTCTGGACCTGTACGAGGGGAACCTTCACACACCTTTGGCAGGCATCAGATCTCAAGTGTACTTCTGGCGATCCTTGCCCCTGACTCCAATTGGCAAGCTAGCATTAGTGAATATGGTGCTTTTAGCTAATCTTTATATTATTTTACAAACCTTCCAGTCATCTCACTGTATTCCTCTTTTAAAGAGCTTGACACCCTTTTATGCACACCTATCTGGGGCACCAAGGGCCATCACGTTATCCATGCAAAATATAGCTGCTGGTGTATTGGCGAGGACTGGGCACCCCTTCCTTTGACGTGTATGTTCTATGAGTACAGCTCCAATGCTTATTTCGCTGGACTGCGGGAAAATATATGGGCAAGAAAAACTGAACAGGGGCTTATACTGGTATCCACGATACAGGGCTTTCTCCTTCTGAAGGTTTTGCCCTCCTCTCCCTGGCCTTTGTACGTAGCAGTGGCTCGGACATGCATGGTCTGAATACATCGCCTCTAATGCGGGTTCCCAATGTACACTTCGGCATTACCCTTAGGCAGTTTCCCCTGCTTCCTTGGTTTTTATTCCCCAGAGACATGAGGGCTTGGACGGAACACTTGTTGCTCATTCTAGGGTACCTCTTCTTTTATGGCCACCCTCTCCCATTCAAACAGTTTACCATAGAGCACAGGCACCCACCGGGGCAGTTCCTTCTACACAGACAGCCTAGCCACACCGGTCGTACCCTTTGGGATATTTCGAATGGAGAACTCACCACATATCCAGGACTGCAAGCTATCCTTACCCTGGGTGAAGGTTGTCACCTTATCACCTGGCTGTATAAAGAAGGAGCAGATGCCCCTCTCACTCCGCTGCGCCAAAAGTTGGAGGACGATTTTGGGCAAATGCGGCATGATAGGGAATGTGAACAAGCGCTCGAATTTCCTTGATTGGTCTCCTGTAATTCCTGTTTAAAATATCCAATTCTTTCTTCTTCACAGACATATCTTACCCCAGCCCAATTGAAACATATTTCCCAGGAGCACAGGTGCACTTGTCCGCATTGCCATGGCCCTGCGCAGAACTCATGCACATGTTGTGGTCCTGTCCAGCCCTGCAGAGTTACTGGCAATCGGTGCACACCAGCCTGCGTACAGTCACAGAATTTCCTGATATTCACACATGGGAGGCGTACTCCTTGGGCATTTTTAAGCAAAGGAAAAAACAAATGGTATGCACTTGCTTTATAGCCCTGGTGCTCCTTCTTGCCAAACGTGCCCTCACTCTCCAATAGCGATCCCCCATGGCTCCACCAGTAGTGGCATAGTGGCATGGCACAGTACGCAAATGGGACATAGCTGAAGAAGACGCTCTTCAAAAAAAAAGATTACTGGAAGGGGTCTGATAATTGAGTCCTTTAATTCATCTGAAAGGGAGATATATATCGGCCCCATCACCTTCTACTATTTAGTGCATGAAACACAAGGGTTGGAGAAAATTCTATCCAAACAGTAAGGGTGATCTATTGAGAGCGAGGTTCAACAACCCCTCTCTACACACAACTACAAAGGGATACCTATAGTTGATACTGTACAGATCCCTTGGAATCAGAGCAGATTCTTATTGTGCTTTGGGAGATATCGTCCTTTGTCCTGAAGAAGGTGGTGTTTAAGCAGTAATACCCACCGAAACGCGTCAACGCTTACTGTTAACAGGCATTCTGTAGACTGTGAAGACATTTGTTATTATTGTTACGTTCATTGTACGAAAACCAAATGTCACAAGAATGAATTGGGTCTGATGTATTTGCCAGTTCGGATGATTAGAAACCATTTTTCTTGCAGGTTCCCCCAGTATTGTATCAAATTGTTTGTTTTTTAATTCTTGCTTGAAACACTTGCTAAACAGTGTTTTTTAACCTTTTTTTAAATGTTTTATTAAAACTTATTACATTACTTGTATTGTTTCAGCACTTGGCCTTGATGGTGGTGGTGTTATGTTCTGGTGATAGGATTATGTGTATGAGTGTATATATTTTGGTAAACTAGGTTGTCCAAAGGGGATTTCTTTTTGACTGACATTTACGCAAGTGATCTATCTCTCCCCAATGGGCTACCCTCCATACGAACACAACCTACGGGATGTGGGGAATGAAGATCTTCCCCAAGATTTCAGCGCACATCCTACGCATGCACCACATATTGCACACTCACTGGTTGTCCTCACACTTGAGCTTGCCAGCTGTTTCCTTTCTCACTAACTTAGTGTACACAACTCCATACGCCTGTCTGCATGTGCACACACATTTCTTCTTTGACCGCTATGGCCTGCTACCACATTCTCCCTTGCCCATCTCCCCTCTGTCCAGTTCTTAGTTCTGTCCCCGCTTCACAACATTGCAGCAGAGTGTTGCTGACCATTCCAAGTGCATAACATCTAGTACCTTATAATTTTAGCTGCTTTATATGCACTATTCATTTGCTCATTTGTGTTCCTTTACATGTGAACAGTTTATATTTCATGACCAATGTCCCTACCATATTGATGAATACTGTTGATTGCAATTGTTAACTCAATTGTAAAACCCAATACAAATATTTTCACAACAAAAAATAAATAAGTGAGTGAGTGAGCTACTAGTTGAACCTGTACACAGAAACAAGTGGTCTGTAAACTGTATTTGAGGAGGAGGCAATTAAAGCCTTCAGCGCGGGCTAATTTTGATCCCGAGACTGAGCTGCGGCCCCAACTTGAGCCTGGGCCAGTCCTCGCGCCTCAGCAGCAGCTTCAGACATGGTGTGGTGTGTCGTGCACTGCAGCGGCAGCCCAGTACAGCGGAGAGCAATGAAGAAACTGGGGGCTGCTCCACCGCCTTCGGTGTCTGGCTCAGACCTCAGCTGCAACCCCCGGACTTAGTGAGAGGCCTCAGGATATAGTCATCTTAATTAAAAGTGCAAACCAACAATTTGAATCATGGGGTATACGTCTTTCAAAGCCCACAGCACAATCTCCCTTGCTAACCTCGGCCCAAAGGCGGAAAACCCATCTGGGTCCCTTCCCTGTATATTCGGGTTTACAGAATGCTCGAGGACCAAAAGGCAACACCATCAATTCTAACAAACTAGCAATGGATGCAACTCAAGATCAATGGGGCTGGCAAGCATCTGCCATAAATATCTCAAATAAGGAATGACTTGCAAACTAAGCGACAAACAATTTGAAGGAAACCTTCCTTAGTATTCTCTCCTGGAAAATCGCAGGAGCAAAGCTCAAAATTACAGACGATGTATTACAAACCACCTGGGTCAAACATGAAATCTTTGCAAGAGACTTGGCTGACCGGCCCAATGCATTTGGCTGGGTATGTCCTTCACCAAATGGACGCAATAAAAACACATTTGTTCGGAAAGCCTAAAAGGGGTCTCGCCCTTTACGTATCAAATGCATTAAATGTTGTATCAGAGCAAATTACTAACCACAACCTCAAATATACAGGTAATTAATCTTAGCCTATGCCATGGCTACTGAAAAACACCAGTAATTCTATTTAATAGCTACGCTCATCCTAACGCACAAAAACAATTTGCCTAACTTAGGAAATTTCTTCACGAGATAACCGAAGTAAGATTTAAAAATCCCACCTGAGAAATAATGGTAATAGGTGATTTCAATACCCACCTAATATATACACCGGACGAGGACTAGCATTTGGCAGCCGAAAATGAAATTTGGGCATTTCACCCACAGGCCATCCATCTTAAAAAACGAACAAACTGAATCGGGAAAGAACTGGTCACAGCCCTAGAATACCTTAGCCTGAGGGTAAGCAATGGCAGACACCAGGTGACAATCCTCCATTATGGACCAACATCAGGATCAATAATTGATAACATGGATCTTTCCTTGCCACTACTAAAGATCGGTGGATGGTGACCACTCATACCAACATTTGTAGTTGTGCCTAAATCCTGACAGATATCAATGTGGATTGACTATTAGCACTCTGCACTTTCTTTCCTGAGGCGGAAAGCCGGGAAAGCTAGGCTGCTTATCTCTGTTGTATCATTTTTAACAATTTTAACGTAGTTTGAGCTTGTTTTACCCTACACACTGCTTATTTGCACAGCTGTTTGTTTGGTCCCTGGCTACCTCCGTGAGCACTGACGTCACCTCACGCAGCCGATGTAGGGCTGTCGCGGGCTGATCCGGGGGTGGGCCGACTTCTCACGAGGAGGTACAGGGTTGGCGGTTCAGACATTCCGACCCTCCCGCCCTCTTCCGGTATAAATATGTGTTCCTTTCCGCCCGCGCAGCGGACGGGCGCTGCGGGCGCGCCGATGGCGTGCCCGTCTGCGCCCGTCCGTGCCCGTACGGGACCAGGGGCCACAACCCCTGGCGTATCAGGCTGCCTAGACTTGTTTATGAGGCGAAACAACTATATGCCTTAAGACCTATACTTGATCACCCAGTCACCGCCTTTGAAGAGTTTGATCAGCTTCCGCAACATTGTACCTGTTGTTCCTTTTCATTGGATGTCCCGCAGCTCTGCAGCCGCTCTATTCAGAGAACTTCCATTTCTTTCTCTTTGGGCTATACCTTTTATTGCGTGAATTGTCGCTCTTTGCCCAAACACAGACGTGAGATTTTCGATCTTCTCACTGATGAATCCCCTGATGGGCTCTTCATCACGGAAACTTGGCTCCACGATTGCTCTAGCCCTGATGTGGCGGAAGCATTACCTACGGGGTATGCCATTATTAGGTGTGACTGCCCAAAGAAAATCGGGGGTGGCGTGGCTATCATATTTAAAGACACCTACCAATGTCAGTTAGACCCTGTTGCTTTAGTCAGCTGTGAGGCTGCACATTTTAAGCTCGCTTTGCACCCTAAGACCACTCTCACCGGCCTGCTAGTTTATCAGACTCCTGGTCCGGCTAGTGCCTGGTTGGTCCCGTTCACCGATTACATAAGCTCGGTCCTCTCATCGTCCAGCAACTTCTTGGTCATGGGCGATCTTAATGTGCATTTGGAAGACTCTGCAAATAGTCTGAGTAGTAACCTTATTGCCGACTTGGCTGCCATGAATCTCACTCTTCAGAATAAAGGTCCCACCCATAGGGGCGGTCATCTACTCGACCCCATTTTTTCCAATATTTCTCAGTTACTTTGTTTTCCACCCACTACGATTTTTTGGTCCGACCATTATTTAATTAAGTTTTCAGTTGCTAGTATCGATGCATTGACTTATAGTAGATCGTCCGAGAGCATAAAGAAGAGAGACTGGAAAAAATTGGACATCGGTGCACTCAATAAAGCTCTGGCTGACCACTCGCCGTTTAGTCGGCCGGACCTAGCAGACATTGAAACAGTAGCTTATGCCGTGAACGCCTGGCTCCTTAAAGCCATTGATACTTGTCTTCCCTCAGTTTTGAAGAAAAACTCTATTCATAGATCTCCCGCCCCCTGGTATAATGAGTCTCTTCAAATTGATAAATCCCGATGTAAAAAATTAGAACAGGTTTGGAGAAGGGATTATTCCGCTTCTACTTGCCTCGCCTACAAAACTGAGCTAAAGCATTATCACAAAGCCTGTGCTCAGGCTAGGGCAAGCTATGTGAATAAAATCATTTCTGAAGCGGTTAATAAATCTAAAATTCTGTTTAGCGTGGTCAAGGAACTTGCTGGTTCCAGGACTACGGCCACTCTTCCCTCCCTATCTAATAATAAATGCGACGAGCTCGCACAGTACTTCATCTCTAAGATAGAGACCATACATCAGGACATTGCCGCTCAAGGAGCTAGTAACATCAGTAATATTTCAATTAATTTGCTCCATGATGCCGGTGAGGCCATTGCACCCCCAATACAGTCATCGGCTCCACTCTGGTCAAGGCCCGATTTTCTTCCTTCAACCCTTTTGGAGACTTTGAGCAAGGTTAAGTCTGGTTCACCATTGGATCCGATGCCTGCCTCCATATTACGCTCCCTGGACCTCCCCCAGCTTTCCACCATCTGCACGTTGCTTAATCACTCTTTAATTTCTGCTACTGTCCCCAGCTGCTGGAAGCACGCTATGGTCACCCCACTTTTGAAACAATCCACTGCTGATCCCAATGTTTCCTCCAATTATCGTCCCATCTCTTTATTGTCTATCTTTTCTAAAGTCCGGGAGAGACACATTCACGTACATTTGTCTCAGTATGTTGCGCTAAACAACTTATTGCACCCTTCTCAGTCCGGCTGCCACCCGGGATTTTCCACTGAGACTACTCTCTTGGGCGTGACTGAAAATCTACGCTTGCTCCTGGATCGAGGGGAAACTGCTGCACTGATTTTGCTTGATCTCAGTGCGGCATTTGATACCGTATCTCATAACATCCTCATCAGAGCCCTTGCGAACATTGGCATTGGGGGTATAGCCTTGGATTGGCTCTCGTCCTTTTTGAAGGATCGGACTTTTCAAATTTTTTCCCACTCATCAACCTCTAAAATTTACTCTTCCCCACATGGTGTACCCCAGGGTTCTATTTTGAGTCCTCTTTTGTTTAATCTTTACGTTTCCCCCTTGGCTCATATTGCTCAAAGGTCTGGGCTGAATTTATTTACTTACGCCGATGATTCTCAAATTGTTTTTTCCCTATGCCACGATGTCCCTATTTTACCATCCCATTTGCTAACAGGACTTAGCGACATAGCTTGCTGGATGAACAGCAACCTGCTTAAATTGAATGGCGGGAAAACTGAGGTCCTGGTATTGGGTAACAAACCAGATCTTTGGAGCCCGAGGCACTGGCCTTCTGCCATGGGTGCCCTGCCGGTTCCGTCCGAACGTGTGCGTAACCTTGGAGTGACCATCGACAAGGGCTTATCCATGAAGGACCAAGCCAACAAGGTTGCAGCCACCTGCTTTACCATCCTGCGGTGGCTCAGAAAAATCTTTTGGCTACTTCTCCCGGACACCCGGAGATCTGTGGTAGACGCCTTGGTGACCTCCAGACTGGACTATGGCAACGTGCTCTATCTGGGGTCCACCAAGGCGGTCACTCGCCGCCTTCAATTAGTTCAGAATGCCGCTGCTCGGCTTCTCTGCGGCTGTCGAAAAACTGACCATATTACGGAGTGTCTGAGGGAACTCCACTGCCTTCGCATCGAAAGCCGTGTTAAGTTCAAAGCCCTCAGTTACATGCACAAGATTAAGGCGGGCGCAGCTCCTCTATACCTTCAGTCTCTTGTTAAGCCCTATATTCCTTTTCGTTCTCTCCGCTCTTCTTCTCAACACCTATTTTGTGTACCCAAGTTTAGGCTGTCCAGAATGGGTGGTAGTGCCTTTTTTACTCTTGGACCCAAACTTTGGAACTCCCTCCCTCTAGCCATTCGCATGGAGGACAGCCATGCTTGCTTTCGAAGGGCAGTGAAGACTTGGCTTTTTAATCAGTAGTTCCTTGTTTTGGTCTTCATATTGCTTTCGGTCAATCAGCGCCGGGAAACCCTTATGGGTAGCTGTCGCGCTCTACAAACTTAATAAATAAATAAATAAATAAATAAATAAATGTGTACCTGCAGTAATTAGGGGACTGGAAATAACAAACTTGAAGCAATTAAGGTGTTCACACCATTAACTCCCGAAGCTGACTGCTAAGGCGAAAGTAATACTAAAGGCTAGCACAGGATCGTATATCACTTCAATAAATGCTTGGAAAGGATTTTTGACAAAACTGCTAATGCATGCCTCAGTATCAACACCCAGAGCAAAGCAATCCTTCCAACGGCCAAAAACACTGATGGAAAAAAACTTAGAATTAAGAAAATACCTGAGACAACAAATCAGGAAGGTCAGGAAATCTATTGCAACAATGATCACATGGGGAAAAATAACAAAAACTGAAAAAAGCAATATATAAACAACTCTGAGTTGAGAAGAGATCAAATTCTGGCGATTTCTGGGCAAAGCCTTTCTTTAACTGTAAATGATCTAACACAAGAGCGTTCTGGACAACAATTAATGGCATTGGCAGAGAAGTCAGAATAAATAAACATCTTGAGTGGAAAAGGATTGGGATGATTATTTGATGAATACCGTTGCTAATCAAGAGTGCTCCCTAGAGCACGAAAAATGCAAAGCTGTTGAGATAAATGGTGTCAAGGATCCATCTATATTGTCATTGTGTAGGATGCGAACTGCACTAGCATGCTCAAACTGCACATCACCTAGAGTGGTAAAAGTGATCATGGATTGTCAAAGCGATGAGGTGCCAAGCCCCAATGGCATCCTGCAAGCTACGTTAAAGCTACATCCGAAATATTGGGCTCATCAACTCGGAAGCCAAATATTATGCCTTACTAGTTTTGAAAGACGTAATTGAATGTTCTAACACGAACAACCTGATTTCATTCCACCAGACAGTGTTCCGGAAAGGTTATGGTACCACCATCAATATGCTATCAGTAGCAACAATCACTGAGAAATGTAAACGCTTGAAGAAAAAACAGCTTTTATGTTTTAAAGACCTAAAAGCAGCTTTCGATCAAGTTGATGGAGCCCTCCTGAGGGGAAAACTATGGCAGTGGGACCTCCAAGAAAAAAAAAACGTACGAGCCATTGAACTATTACACACCGATTTATGGGTTCAAATTAAGGTGGCGGGCGGAATAAGACTGTCCAGTCAAGTACCCACAGCCATCGGCCTCAAACAAGGGTGTGTCCTTGCCCCACACCAATTTAACCTTTTTATGGCTGATCTATCGCCCCGGCTTGATAAGGTAAACTCACATCCACCGAGACTAGGACCACTAAACCTGACACTACAATTGGGGGTGGGGTCGCACACTACTCACACACCAGCGGTATCGCCCCTAAGGACTATAGTAAATGTAGTTACGTGTTCCGCGATGCATCTTCTTTCGATTCTCTGCTATCTTCGCTGTCTTCGCCATCCCTGGACACGTGTTTCGGGGTATCACCCCTCGTCAGCAGGGATAGGCCGTGTTCTGGGGTTGCCGGTGGCTGCCAAATATCTGCCAGTTTTAGTACCACTCAGGCGCGTAGGTGCGGGGTCCCAGGCTCGTCAGCCAACTGCTCGAGGGAGCTTTAACATTACAATTGGGGGTGGGGTCGCACACTACTCACACACCAGCGGTATCGCCCCTAAGGACTATAGTAAATGTAGTTACGTATTCCGCGATGCATCTTCTTTCGATTCTCTGCTATCTTCGCTGTCTTCGCAATCCCTGGCCACGTGTTTCGGGGTATCATCCCTCGTCAGCAGGGATAGGCCGTGTTCTGGGGTTGCCGGTGGCTGCCAAATATCTGCCAGGTTTAGTACCACTCAGGCGCGTAGGTGCGGGGTCCCAGGCTCGTCAGCCAACTGCTCGAGGGAGCTTTAACATTACAATTGGGGGTGGGGTCGCACACTACTCACACACCAGCGGTATCGCCCCTAAGGACTATAGTAAATGTAGTTACGAGTTCCGCGATGCATCTTCTTTCGATTCTCTGCTATCTTCGCTGTCTTCGCCATGCCTGGACACGTGTTTCGGGGTATCACCCCTCGTCAGCAGGGATAGGCCGTGTTCTGAGGTTGCCGGTGGCTGCCAAATATCTGCCAGGTTTAGTACCACTCAGGCGCGTAGGTGCGGGGTCCCAGGCTCGTCAGCCAACTGCTCGAGGGAGCTTTAACATTACAATTGGGGGTGGGGTCGCACACTACTCACACACCAGCGGTATCGCCTCTAAGGACTATAGTAAATGTAGTTACGTGTTCCGCGATGCATCTTCTTTCGATTCTCTGCTATCTTTGCTGTCTTCGCCATCCCTGGACACGTGTTTCGGGGTATCACCCCTCGTCAGCAGGGATAGGCCGTGTTCTGGGGTTGCCGGTGGCTGCCAAATATCTGCCAGGTTTTGTACCACTCAGGCGCGTAGGTGCGGGGTCCCAGGCTCGTCAGCCAACTGCTCGAGGGAGCTTTAACATTACAATTGGGGGTGGGGTCGCACACTACTCACACACCAGCAGGGGTCGCACACTACTCACACACCAGCAGTATCGCCCCTAAGGACTATAGTAAATGTAGTTACGTGTTCCGCGATGCATCTTCTTTCGATTCTCTGCTATCTTCGCTGTCTTCGCCATCCCTGGACACGTGTTTCGGGGTATCACCCCTCGTCAGCAGGGATAGGCCGTGTTCTGGGGTTGCCGGTGGCTGCCAAATATCTGCCAGTTTTAGTACCACTCAGGCGCGTAGGTGCGGGGTCCCAGGCTCGTCAGCCAACTGCTCGAGGGAGCTTTAACATTACAATTGGGGGTGGGGTCGCACACTACTCACACACCAGCGGTATCGCCCCTAAGGACTATAGTAAATGTAGTTACGTGTTCCGCGATGCATCTTCTTTCGATTCTCTGCTATCTTCGCTGTCTTCGCCATCCCTGGACACGTGTTTCGGGGTATCACCCCTCGTCAGCAGGGATAGGCCGTGTTCTGGGGTTGCCGGTGGCTGCCAAATATCTGCCAGTTTTAGTACCACTCAGGCGCGTAGGTGCGGGGTCCCAGGCTCGTCAGCCAACTGCTCGAGGGAGCTTTAACATTACAATTGGGGGTGGGGTCGCACACTACTCACACACCAGCGGTATCGCCCCTAAGGACTATAGTAAATGTAGTTACGAGTTCCGCGATGCATCTTCTTTCGATTCTCTGCTATCTTCGCTGTCTTCGCCATGCCTGGACACGTGTTTCGGGGTATCACCCCTCGTCAGCAGGGATAGGCCGTGTTCTGAGGTTGCCGGTGGCTGCCAAATATCTGCCAGGTTTAGTACCACTCAGGCGCGTAGGTGCGGGGTCCCAGGCTCGTCAGCCAACTGCTCGAGGGAGCTTTAACATTACAATTGGGGGTGGGGTCGCACACTACTCACACACCAGCGGTATCGCCTCTAAGGACTATAGTAAATGTAGTTACGTGTTCCGCGATGCATCTTCTTTCGATTCTCTGCTATCTTTGCTGTCTTCGCCATCCCTGGACACGTGTTTCGGGGTATCACCCCTCGTCAGCAGGGATAGGCCGTGTTCTGGGGTTGCCGGTGGCTGCCAAATATCTGCCAGGTTTTGTACCACTCAGGCGCGTAGGTGCGGGGTCCCAGGCTCGTCAGCCAACTGCTCGAGGGAGCTTTAACATTACAATTGGGGGTGGGGTCGCACACTACTCACACACCAGCAGGGGTCGCACACTACTCACACACCAGCAGTATCGCCCCTAAGGACTATAGTAAATGTAGTTACGTGTTCCGCGATGCATCTTCTTTCGATTCTCTGCTATCTTCGCTGTCTTCGCCATTCCTGGACACGTGTTTCGGGGTATCATCCCTCGTCAGCAGGGATAGGCCGTGTTCTGGGGTTGCCGGTGGCTGACAAATATCTGCCAGGTTTAGTACCACTCAGGCACGTAGGTGCGGGGTCCCAGGCTCGTCAGCCAACTGCTCGAGGGAGCTTTAACCTTACAATTGGGGGTGGGGTCGCACACTACTCACACACCAGCGGTATCGCCCCTAAGGACTATAGTAAATGTAGTTACGTGTTCCGCGATGCATCTTCTTTCGATTCTCTGCTATCTTCGCCATCCCTGGACACGCGTTTCGGGGTATCACCCCTCGTCAGCAGGGATAGGCCGTGTTCTGGGGTTGCCGGTGGCTGCCAAATATCTGCCAGGTTTAGTACCACTCAGGCGCGTAGGTGCGGGGTCCCAGGCTCGTCAGCCAACTGCTCGATTGAGCTTTAACATTACAATTGGGGGTGGGGTCGCACACTACTCACACACCAGCGGTATCGCCCCTAAGGACTATAGTAAATGTAGTTATGTGTTCCCCGATGCATCTTCTTTCGATTCTCTGCTATCTTCGCTGTCTTCGCCATCCCTTGAGTGGAAAAGGATTGGGATGATTATTTGATGAAGACCGTTGCTAATCAAGAGTGCTCCCTAGAGCACGAAAAATGCAAAGCTGTTGAGATAAATGGTGTAAAGGATCCATCTATATGGTCATTGTGTAGGATGCGAACTGCACTAGCATGCTCAAACTGCACATCAACTAGAGTGGTAAAAGTGATCATGGATTGTCAAAGCGATGAGGTGCCAAGCCCCAATGGCATCCTGCAAGCTACGTTAAAGCTACATCCGAAATATTGGGCTCATCAACTCGGAAGCCAAATATTATGCCTTACTAGTTTTGAAAGACGTAATTGAATGTTCTAACACTAACAACCTGATTTCATTCCACCAGACAGTGTTCCGGAAAGGTTATGGTACCACCATCAATATGCTATCAGTAGCAACAATCGCTGAGAAATGTAAACGCTTGAAGAAAAAACAGCTTTTATGTTTTAAAGACCTAAAAGCAGCTTTCGATCAAGTTAATGGAGCCCTGAAAACTATGGCAGTGGGACCTCCAAGAAAAAAAAAAACTTACGAGCCATTGAACTATTATACACCGATTTATGGGTTCAAATTAAGGTGGCGGGCGGAATAAGACTGTCCAGGCAAGTACCCACAGCCATCGGCCTCAAACAAGGGTGTGTTCTTGCCCCACACCAATTTAACCTTTTTATGGCTGATCTATCGCCCCGGCTTGATAAGGTAAACTCACATCCACCGAGACTAGAACCACTAAACCTGACACACCTTTCATATGCTGATGACATTGTGCCGTTGAATCATACAAGGGTAGGACTCCAAAGTTTAATTAAAGAACTTGCGGAATATGTTAAGGGCAATAAATTAGAAATAAACGCAACTAAGACAAAAACAATGCTAATATGGAACAGACCCAACCCCCCCTCAATAACAAGCTAGGAGATGTAAGCCTAGAAGAGGTCAACAAGTGTAAGTATCTGGACTTTTACTTTGACAAGAAATGTTTTTTCCAGACACAAACAGTATATGGTAAGAAAACATAATGCATTGACTTACACCTTTTGTACTCTTGTCAAGAATTGGATGGACCTTCCTTTCAGCCACTGCTAGCTATTATTACTGCAAAATGATATCCAAAACTGGCTTATGCAAGTGTGGTTATGCACGGCGAAGATGCCTGGTGAACTCCAAACAAGCATCTACAATTGAGATTTTGGGTTTCTACAGAACGCCTCACCCGCGCAAGTCCATCCCAAATTCAGGCTAACACAACAAATCAAAGCACTTTTAAAACTTGGCACAAAATATTAATTAATCAAACTAGCCCTTTGGTTAGTGCTCTATGGTAGTCTCTGAGGAATGACGCACACTCTAATTACAGCAAATATTTGTGGGTGTCCATGGTAATAACAAATACAACTGATTTATGGGTCTTAAATCTATTGCATCCAACTTTGTCGTGCCATCAATAAAGCAGCCAAAATGTACTCCCTCACAGATGATAAGAACAAATTCACTGCTGGGTCACATGTCTGGATGGTAATACAAACATACAACACTTTACAGCCAGCATCATATCTGGATACAAATATTCAGCTTGTCTAAAGAAGCTGATGGCTATTCGGCTAGGGGTCTTGCCATCCCTGGCTGACCAAGGCGCATGGAGACATAAAGGATTAATATCATGCAGACTATGTGGCGCCCTAAAGGAAGATATCTTACGCCTGATGTGCATCTGTCCTGCTCTAAAGGGAGCCCGCATTTTACTGTTTAAGCACATTTTTAATCATCCAAACTTTTCTGACGACCATAATGGAGTCTAGAACTTACCAACCCCCAGATCCACTGCAAATTCTTGAACATGTTGACATTGCATAGTAATTTACTTAAAAACAGAGCCCACTGGACATAGCATAAACAGTAGGCTATCCTGGGTGAAAATAATGGCACAACTGCATCAACGATAAATGAACTAAATGGCCATGACATTTAGCATTTCAAGATCTTCTAAGTGGTTTTAGACTTGCTAGTGGATATCTGGTTGTGTAGTATTTTACACAATTAGAAGCAATACATTGATTTGACATGCATGCGCACAATAGCACTTCAATTACCTTTAAGTAGCCCAAGAGATGATAAATATTGTAAAGCACAAAACATAAAAACTAAGGAAAAGTCAGCATTTCAAGAAATGTTAAGTAGTTTTAGACTTGCTAGTTGGTGTCTATTACGCAGTATTGTTTTGTACAATTAGAAGTAATGTACTAATGATATGCATCTGCACAACGGCACTTTAATCACTCCTTGGCAGTAAAAGAGATGACACTTCAATGCCAAGCGCCTAATATAAACCTAAAGGACTATGTACTACATTACATTTTTATATTTTAGCCTGTTGATTGCAAATATTATTATCAATATAAATCCAAGGACAGTAGAGGAAATGGAAATTTCTAGGACAACTGGCAAAAACATATAACCTATTGAATTTAAAAAGTGTTATCATATTTAAGTATTTGGTAATATTGTGACGGTTTTTATTAACTCAAAACAATGAAAGTGAATTGTTCTCTTAAGAAAGCAGGTAGTGGCCTGAAAAAAGTGCATTAGCACAGAACTGAGCAAGAAATTCAACTTTCAAACCCTCTATTTTTTACATATTCAAAAAAGTAGGCGGTTTAATGACACACACTTAAAAACCTACAAACATCCACACTCGTCCAAAGCCTGTGAATGCGCCTGTAAGATGTGGGAATTAGACGTTAGCAAGAGTGATCAACATAGTGCATGGCATAGAATCTAGGATTCAGAATTATTTGCCTAATGTTTCTTGCTTTTGGTTTGAAGCTATAAATGGCACTAAACCCCGCCAAAAGCTAACTAGACCTTACTAGAGTAAACAGTCAAACACTGATAAAACATAGGATTCCCTGCTCTGCAGTGCTGTTCCGCATTCCTCCACCAAAGCAGAGGAGGAAGATTTACATACTTTGTGAGTTTTAAAATAAACAATAATGCCATCCAAAGACAATGATGTGTGAGCGATAGTCATGTAATATTTGTGTTTTTTTGCTAAAGAGGTCAATGTGGCCTTGTTATAGAAGGCAACAGAAGGGAAATGGTCTAAGATTAGCCTGCATTGTGTATGATTAAGAGTGTCATTAAAACATTTTGTTTCTTTTTTCCATTCGATTCTCAGATTCTTGTTTGCTTGGTGCACAGAGATGCCGGGTATAAAAGCATGTTTGTACATCTAATCTATGTCCTTGATTACATTGTGGCGAATTTTGAAGAATTCACATTGCAACATATGTCACATGCCTAACACCTTGTCCACTGGCACAGTCCTCCAAACAATGCAGGCCTTGCACACCGTGCACAGGAAATCAAGTGAGATCAAAATGGGGGGAAAAAGAGTAATCGAGTGCACACGCTGTGCATCCCAAGGCAGCTCGAGTATGTCAAATATTTATAGCCCTGCCAACAAACCACGAGATTCTCCCAGACAACAGAGGTTGACATAAAGGGTGATCTAAATGTGATCAATTGGCAGAGATTCTAGAAAGTTATGCCACTCATTTAACAACCAATCGGAACGTCTCTCCTCCCCAAAAAGTCCACCAATCCCAGACGTTTGGATGAATTCGAATGTGGGGAAATTGTCATCAAAATTCAACTAGTGCAAAGTCACAATCTGACCAACCCCGCTTTCCATTTAGTAATCCATTGCACCAGGAAAGCCGTAGGAACATAATAAAGCATGCACACAAACCTGATCTATGCAGACCAATGGAGATACATGATCTCTGTTAAAAAAGCATTCCTTCTCTCTTTCGGTATAGGAAACAGGACGTTGTTCACTAAAACCGTATATAAAAGGCTCCTTGTAGAAAGAGTTTTTTCACAGCAACCTTAAGAGCAACAACAATCATCACCTCTTTTTCTCCTCTCTCGCAAGATTTCCCTACACTCTGGAGAAGCTGCAAAGTAGCTGTGGTAAAGCGTACTTATTCAACGACCAGAACTACAGTGCACCACCCTCCATCGGTCTTCGGCGAACAAGAAGTCACCTCGGCAGATTTTAAGGGGAAATTACAATGGAAAACAGATTCATACTAAAAATAATGAAGAGAATGCCCTGAACAATAGAGAAAGATCCCTGCCAGGCCTCTTTATCACGCTCACCTGTTTTCATTTACCCTGAGATGCAATATGAAAACGTGCACATATTCTAATTATCAGTATTTCAGAAACATTTGGCAGAAGGTTTTCGGGTTCATGTGCATGATGTAAAATGAGCGCGCTGCATGCCAAGTTTATTGGGATTTCTCTCCATCCACTAAAACATGACTCTCCAAGAGAGGTGTGGGGTGGTCTTTATGCTGTGTACTGGGAAAATGTTTAAAATTCCTAGTAAGAGTTTGATTTTGAAAGGAAGATTAATCGATATGATACGTTTGTTAGGAGGTCAAACAAGCAGAACTGAAACATTGTTTAATATCCAATCAAACATAAATTTAGGACAGAATCGGGGGCGTAGCACTAGCCCCTGTGGACAAGAGGGGCACCATCGCTTCAGGGGGGCACTATCGCTTCAGGGGATCCCCATCGCTTAATGGGGGCTCCATCCAGCCAAAGCCTGTGAATATTTGTGGGACACTGGAGACTCAGGGTCCCCTTATCACATTCTGCGGCAGGGAGGTGGCATAATTTTTCTTTACACCACTCTACAGAATACTAATAGCAACAATACATACATGAAAGAACACAAAGCCCAAGTCTCTTATTGGTATGGTGGACTGGCGGAAGCTAATTTGAACCCCGGACAATCATTTGTATATACAAAATGTAGGTAATCAAGCTGAACTTAAAGGATAGTTTGGGTGAAAACTTTATTCCTGGAAGTGACAGCAAGTTCGGAATTCAGATGCAGTAAGGCACAGCAGTAACACTCATTAAATTCGAATCCTAGTCAGCCTTGTCATTTGTATAAATACGTTTTTATGGCATAGAAAGGTTAAAATAAGTTGTTCCAAAATAAAGCAGGTTCTATTTTCCCCCTGTGGAGTTAAGTGATGACTCAAAAATGCTATTGAAGCCCTTATGAGCCAACATGCTAACACTGGCACTAATAGACTATTCCATGTGGAAGATGGACCACAAACACTTTGGCAACCTTTGGCTCTATTTCTGACAGTTCAAGTACTAGTCAATGGATGGTAGACACGAGTCAGGAAATGTCGGAGTACAAAGTGGCCAATTTACCTCTGAAGTCTGTCCTACCTGCTCTGAGATCTGTAGTTAAAAAAGGCAGCTCACTGAGACAATATTGCAGTGCCCAATGTCAAACCAATCAAAACCATCATATGAAAGAGAATTGAGGATCCCAGGCCAATGGAAACGTGATTCCTATTTGGCTAGAGGAAAGGAAATTAGGCATGGTTTGTATTCACATGTCTTTCTGACATGTTTATGTTTAAAGTGTCAGAGGCTGTAATGTGTTTTTCCATGGAAAAAATAAGAGTAACAGTTGCATCAAATTTATCTCCACCGTAGCTCAGGGTACCAACATATCCTGGAAAATAGGGTATGAGCATGTGGTATAAGCCTTAGAATTCTCTACATTAGACCAGGTCAGCTGTGGTCAAAACCTTGGGCAAGAGTGACAACCTCAAGACAGGGGCAGCCACTATATAAGATGGCATGCAGCTGGAACAAGAAGAACCCTGGTTAGGTTTAGGGTCACACCAAAATCGGTATTGATGAGAACTCGGGACCAATAAGGCATAGGAGGGTAGCACCAATGGTTTTGTTTTGTGATTCACTAGCCCCGCACAACATAAAAACAACAAGCAGATCCTAGAAGAGAACTCACTAACAGTAGCAGTTTTCTGGTGGCACTGGGAGGTCTCAAGATGAAGGTGCTATTGTTTCACTATCAATCCAAGTCAGGTGTGCTTCAGGACAGACTCTCTCATTCAGTAAATCCCTGACTCTGTAATCTTCTCAAACGGTGGCAGTTCCTCTCCATACCAACCACTACAGATCATCACTTTTCAAACAGGGCAGCAGTTACTGCATTCTACTTTTCCCCTTTACTTTGTCCTGGCAGGGAACAAACAATGTAATGAGCTATATTTCACACATAACTCTCTGAGCGGGTGTTGCCCAGCTTCGGCAAAACCCATAAATATGAGGTACCAGCTCCAGAGAGATAGTACTTATGTGAAACTAGTAGGAAGCTAGGACCCAGTCAAAATGTATGCCTTATGTTAGTACACCTGCCTGCCAACTGAAGCAAGGAGCGTATTTGGCTTCCTACACTGCCTAGAGGATGTAGCAACACATTTATAAGACCACTTGGGTTGAGTGATTACTAGGAAGATCAGATCTCGAGGTACTTATGCAGTCAAACCAGGTGCTGGCTGAAATAAGAGTGTAGCATACAAACCAGCCATGGGTGAAACCACAATAGTGTTTCTGGGGTGCAGAAATACCATATTATTTCTGCACCTACAGAGACTGCTCTAAACAGAAAGATGCCAGAATTACCCTATTCATAATATCGAGAACCACCATCTTATAAAATATTAAATGTGTCTGTAAAGATTGAATCATTCAAACCTCATAATAAACCGATTCACAACCACATTGAACAGACTTCAGGTAAATGAACACAGTTATGGGGAGGACAAACTCTTTTTATGATGTGAAATCTGCAAGCTTCTGTGTGCCCTTTTAAAGGTGATCCTGTTGGTGAATGAAAGGGGGCATATAGTTGCACTCCAATTCTGATGTCCAGTATGAGCAGTGTGGTCTTGAAAAAAAGAAATTACAAACCAGAGAAATAAGTATTTTAGAACTTGTTTCACCAAAATTAGTTTTGGGGGTTTGTGTTGGGTAGGCTCAGCTCAAACCTCATGCTGGAATGTGAGAATGTGGAGCGTCATCAGGGCTCTCAGGCCGGCAGATGCTGCATGAGGCTCGGTGTTGCCAGATGTACGATTAAACTGGTGTTCTCATTACTGGTATGACTTCCTTTCATTGGTGACAAGCAGCAACATTGAGGTACCCACATGTGAAGGAACTGCCTGGACTGCATTCCTGTGTTCCTGTGCACCCGTGCCCCTGGCGTATTCCTGGCATTTTAGGTGGTGCAAGCTACTTGAGAGGGGCATCGCCTGATTGTCTAAGTGGTTGGTGTCAGCCTGCTAATCAGGTTGGTGTTCCCGGGTGCGGCGTAGAGGATTTGGGGAGAATTTGGCCACTCCTGATCGTGAGCGCACCTGGTCGCGAGCGCTGTACTCCAGCGTGGACGTTATCATGACGACGACCACCACCATTTTGGATTGGGCAGGGCTGGAACCTCAATGTGCGCGTCGCATATGATGTTGCAGGTCAACGTCCACCACCATTTTCAATTGGGAATCGTGAATTTGTCTGGAGTTTCGGCATTTGCGTGCCCCAGTAAATCGAAATGCAGAGTAACAGGTACACCTCATGTCGAATTTGGCATTCTTATGAGGAGAACACTGTGTAGAACCACGCGCTACACAGGAAAAGATTTGAGTTAGTGGGAGTTGCGTGCGATGCAGCTAATACAGCAAATCAGCTTTTCCAAAGTAAGGTAAACAGAGACAGGCACCCCTTGTGCGTAGTTATTTGAACATTATATTGTCCGATTTTTGGCCACAGTGTTTTAGCAGCAACCCTAAAAGAAACTGTTTGGCATCCTAGAGAAGATCTCTCCACCTCCCATATTTGTATCCGTTACAGGTACTCCAATGTTGAACTGGGAATGTTGGCATGAGGCATTTGTAGCCTTTCTGGAGGCCATTAATGGGAATACAGTTATGTAAAAAAAGAAAGGAGCTCTGTTGGTGTACAATTTAGGTTAGGTGCAGAAGAAAGGAGTATTCTCAAGACGTTGACTGTTGAAACAGTATTGTTGCATGCAGGCACTGGGGAGGACAGAGATGGTGAAGTGAAAATGACTATGCTTCTGTGGTGCATACTCTTAATAAGATAATTAACCCCAAGGAAAATGTGGTGTTAGAACGAAAAGTTCTTGCAGCATTACCAGGCTCCTGATGAACATATTAATGATTTTGTAGCTGCATTAGAGTCCCTGGCTATAAAATGCAACTATCATGAGCTTAAGGATGAGATCATTAGCAGGTTAAACTTATTTGGGTGGAATGAACAGGGAAATTTGGACATAATCCTGGACCCCAATCATCCTGATTTGGTCTTATCCAGACAATAGCTATTGGATATATGTAGCAATGCGGTATGTGATATAGATGAATGTAAATGGTTAGTGAAGTAGCCTGTGTTTTCACAGATGCTCTTGGTAAACTCAGAGGGTTCAAACACTGCATTATTGTAAAGGATGATGCATTATGCAAGGTGCACTAGGTGAGTCATGTTCCTCTCAATATGAGAAATGAACACAAGTTAAGAGTTGGATAAGTTGTGGAAATCTACCATTAACGACCCAATTGCAGGGTCTGAAGGATTGGCTCCGGTGGTTTTAGCACACAAATCCGACAAATCTTTGAGATTGTTTGTGGACCTGCGCAACTAGAATGCTAACATTTGGGTTGATCGCCAACCCCTTCCTAATATCAATGAGTGGTTATCCACATTAAAGGGTGCTGCGGTATTTACGACCTTACATATGTGTAGGCTTTCCTGTTTTCAGTTTCTATTTTTGTTAAATTCTGGTGGGGTTTTTTCAGTTTTTTCAATACCTTAAAAAAAACTGTGGTTATCAGTGGTTACACATTTTCGCGCCATTGCAAACGACAGAAACAGTGCTTTTCTAGTGTTTATGGAATTATAATTTAATTTTAATGATTGCTTGCTTTCTGCACTGATAGTGTATGTGTCTAGATAGCATGTGCACAGGGTATATGAGGTCCAAATACATTTTTCACTGCACCACAATGGACTTCAAAGTCAATAGCATTCTTTATTAACTCTGAAGATTGTAAAGATGCTTTCAGCATACCATCTAGCAAGGCACCAAGATCTCTTATCCGAAGGCACTTCAGCTAAGTTTCAATTTTGACAGGCCACCATACAACTTTTTTACATACATAGCTGATTTACTGCAAATAAAAACAATATCACTCCAATCTTTAATGAACTTGGTAGGAACTTTTTTCAGCAGCATTCCAAGTGACACTGCGTTCCATGTTTACCAAACATCTGGTGTCATGTTTTCACCACTATCTCAGATGCTTGGTGACAACATTCTTTTAGCATATACTGGTCACTTCATCTTGCATTGAATATTTAAAGCCTGGGGTGTTTGACAATTCACTTACAATTAATACTGACTCGCTAGAATCAAAGGATTTCACCCATTCTCTGTCTGTTGGTAAATGTGATGGTACATATTAGGAAAGATTCTTATGAAAGCAGACATTTTTCTTATCAGTGAAATCAAATGTAGCCAAAATATCAAATATGATTTTGAGATTTCCTGATTTTCTACAGTTTATAAAATAACTAAATAGGACCCAAAACATGCTTCTGAACACTACATATTTAGACCTAAGACCACAAAATTGAAAAAAGCAGAAGGGATAAGAGACAATGTTTTAGTGACATCCCTAAACAACAAAGCTCAAGCAGCCCAGGCTTTCTTGATGCTACCTTGTATAACAAAGTTACATTGCATGGGCCCCATCAGGAAGAAATAAAAACGACTCTTTCACTCATTTTTCCCTTTCTTTGAATGGCACTTAATTTGTGGTTGCAAAGGTGTTTTTTCAGTATTTATATGTTTACACCAGTGATGGCTATTTTCCTTTCGGTGGGGTTTTATCAATTATTATAGGTTTAAACCTAAATCCAGATAGCCTACATATGTGGGCAGCTTACCATCAGGGGGATGTTTGCGAGGAGTCGAGATGTTTGATTTCTTTTGTCACCCCTGATGGAGCTTTTCATTATAGATGGATGTCATTTGGCTTTGCCTGTTTTCCAGAGGCTCATGAACAATCTGTTCAAGGACATGTGTGGAGTGTTATGCTTCCAAGATGATATTTTAATCTATGGAAGTAATAATTCTGAACACAATGACAGATTGGAGAAGGTGTTGAAAGTCTAGAATGCGTCTGGTTTGGCTTTGTAGAAAGGTAGGTGTACCTTTTGCTGTGATGGCATGGAGTATCTTGGGCATCATTTTTCAAGTAAGGTAATTGAGCCAAAGTTAAATCTGTTGAGGGCTATTGAGAATGCATCTGTCCCTAGTAATAAGGATCAACTTAGGTTGTTTCTAGGATTGATTGAGTACTATGCCAAGTGTGTGGGAAATCTTTCAAGCAAGTCTGTGTGTTTGCATGAATTAAAAAAAAGGGTGTGTCATATGCCAGAGTGTTTTTTGACTTGATAAAGGAGGAGATCGTGACTGCGCAACCCCTCAAACTGTTCGACACCCATGATACATGTCTTATTAGTACTGATGCCAGCAACCATGGGTTGGGTGCAGTTTTGATGTAGAGAAGAGATAATGGCAAGGAGGAGATCATTGCTTTTGAGTCTAGGACACTTTGTGGTGCTGAATCAACCTATTCCACAATAGAAAAAGAAGCAATAGGTTTGTGGTGGGAGGTACACTACTTTAGGAATTTTGTGTGGGGCAATCAGTTCATTATACATACCGATCACAAGCCATTGGTTGAACTCTTCAAGACTGCCAGTGGTGGAAGAGCATCTCTTCGCATTTTCCTTGTTAAGTCGCAGGGTGACGTGTACCCAGTTTAACAGGGAGTGGATGGCGAGGAAAACCTTTGACTGTGAGAAGGTAGGAAAGGTGTTGGATGTGTGCAGGCATGTACATGATAAATGTTGTGCCAAGTGATTGTCGTGAGAGAGAGGTTGAAGTGAGGGTTGGTGATCTTGTGAGAGTTGTAATACCTTAACATGTGAGAAATGACAATCTACGTTTTCCTCGCCTATGGTAGTGAGGCAGGTCAAGGATTGTGTGGTGGTGTTGGAGAATGGTAAAGTGTGCAGCAAGAGTATGGTTGTGGTGGTATCTGGTTCCAAGGCTGACTTTGTGTGTAGAAAAATGGGTGCAGATGTGTCGATGGACGGTTGGTGCAGGGACAAGAACGGAAATAGCGTCAGTTCTCCAAGGAGGAAATGTGTACCTATGAGATTTGATGAATTCATGATGTACTATTAGACTGTTTGTTTAGTGATTGTGTTTTTTCATGCATTTTGAATAGTGAATTTCCTGTTTCCTGTGAATTTGTGTCTCATTTTCTGTGGGGCTATTGGATTTCTCATCTGCTTCTTTTCTTTTGCAATCTTTTCCTATGGTGCTCAGCAGATTGTTGTATTATGCTTTAGTTTTCTTTTATTATAAGGGAAGGGGATATGTGGAGTTTGTGTTGTGTGGGCTCAGCTCTTGGCTCAGCTCTTGCCTCATGCTGGAATGTGAGAATGTGGAGCGTCATCTGGGTTCTCAGGTCAGCAGTTGCTGCCTGAGGCTCTGTGTTGCTAGATGTACGATTACACTAGTGTTCCCTTACTGGTGTAGTCTTCCTTTCAGAGTGCCAGTCTTTGAGTTCACATGAATGTAAGTGCTAAAGTTTCCATGCACACTGTAGAATATTAGTGTCAAAAATGCACAGCAGTAGAAAGAATTTGGTGAATAAAAAAATGGTTATTACACCTGTTGACATACAGTTAGTCTTCATCAGGGATGGATACCTCCATTTCAGCATGTCCACCAACAGGGACAAATGGTGCTTCTCCATATTCCAAAGTTTGAACATTGCACAAGAGTTTCTGGAAAGTGAGTTGCCAATGTTAGTCAATGTGAATCCTATCATCCAATCTACAAAGCCTGTTTTACCTAGGAAGCAAATGAAGTGCATATGGGATAATGGGATATTGCTGTAATAAATCACTTCAGTTCCTTCTGCATAAGTCTCATTGCCTTCAGACTTACCCTGCTGTTTTCGTACAGTAGCGAATACATTTTTCAGAGATATGTAGATTTGAAGCTTCTTGTACTACAAACAATTACACTAAAATCGAATTATTGAACACAGGATCCTAAAGTCGTTTTATCTACGTGACCCAAGTAAAGTGTTCTGAGATTTCAGAGACTATTACCAAATTGTAATTTTATGTATTGATATCTCACGCAGGACTGGCCCCGCTCCTATACGCCACTGCATTTGGACTAACAGTAAAGACAGAACACAAGCAAGTAAAGGCTGTTGGAAATGCAAAATTTTAGGACAGAAACAAAGCTAGTTAGTCTCATGGTTGCATGCCTTTTTAAAACATGAGTCAGCATGTTGAAGCAGGCAGGATAATCTGAAAAATAACAGTTCTTACAAATGTTGTAAAGTCATGAATGACAGCAGCCAGCAAACTCTAGCACAGGAAAGCACAGAGGAATAGAACACGTTCTCCCCTATTCAATAAAGCTCTATTATCCTTTTTGCTGAGGTTATTGTTACTAGAAAAAACATATTCCTAGCTAAAATCAACAGGGGTTTCTGAAAGTTTTAATGGATGCTCACTGTGTGTGCATGAGGACTGAAACTTTTATATTCATGGAAAAACCCTTGCAAAGTAACTGAAGAACAACTTTGAAACGACAAGAGGTGAGATTTCCTTTGTCATAAACTATTCCTGAAAGACAGCCCCTGAAGGCATGGATATCAGATTTGGGGAGAGTGGGAGTGAAGTCAAGGATACAGGCAGGCTACCACAAAAATAGTTTACATTGAGCAAGGCTCCTTTAGAATCACTTTAGGGATAGCTTACAAAATAATTAATGAGGATTCAACAATACAATATACATTTTAGCAGAACGTTATTATATCACTGGCTGACTTAGCCCTCCCACTAGTGATATAATGAGAAATGCATCGGACAAAAGCAAGTAAATGGCTCTGTTATCATAGTTTGAATCCTCCAAAAATAGTTGTACTTGGTATTTCTGCAGAATTAATTTTTAAGGTGTATTTATATCTTTCAGGTTACCTTGTAGGGTTTCTATACTAATAATACCATGACCATGTCGCAAGCCACATTACTGAGCATTATGAAACAATTCAAATCATATTTTACATTTTCCAACCAACATTCAGCCTTCTCCCTTGTAACTACAATTACACTCAAATTTGATTGCACTTGATGTTAGCCTTTGTGCCATTAGGACTGGCAGCACACTTAAGTTCAGCTACAATGATTAAAGGTTTCCTCAGGTTATGTAGGCAAATCAAAGGTTCAAGAGACTTCACAACTTTTTGTTAATATTGTTTCAGACCACAGCAACACAGTGTTGGACTTTGAAGGCCAGATTAAAAACTCACACAGCTCATACATTGAGCTGATTTGTCAGCAAAGCCAAAGATCACCTTAAGCATCAGGGGCATTGGTTATATTTGGTGTAAGTATTTGAAATTAAGCAACTAAAGCCTGTAGTTGTACGAGACACCCTTAGACTGAAAGACCAAAGATAATGGAACACTGCTATGTCACCTTTTATATCGTCCACCGGGCAACACCTCAGCATTTGGGGAACAACTATCAGACCTGATTTTTCACTGTGCTCTTAGAGACTCCAACACCTTAATTATTGGTGATCTTAACCTGCGATGGAATAAAACACATAATCTGCTAATTCAAATGCTACCCAATCTCCTCGTTGACAATAATTTAACCCAACATTGCATAGAGGAGATGCACTACAAAGGAGCTACCTTAGATGCCATCATCGCCAAACGAGACGCAATCTCGATCGAGCACGTACTCCCCGTGGACTGGTCGGACCACCACTTGATCCTATTCAATATCAACCAACAAATTCTCTCTCAACCACCGTTGCAAGACCCCCCAAATGGGTCAGAAACCTCTCTCAGATACCCATGGAAGTCCTCGAAGAAAGGATAAGCTCACTCCAGCCCTGACCCAACGACCACCTCTCCACTACCGAACTCACTAAGCGGTACAACTCTAACCTAGGTACTATGCTGGACCAACTCGCTCCCCGAAAGTTGAAAAAAAGCAGAGCCATTCCATCCAGGTCTTGGTTCATCACTGACTCTAATGCCGAAAGGAGAAACCTAAGAGCCATAGAAAGAAGCTGGAGGAAATTCCATACCTCCTCTCTCCACGAACAACTCAAAACATCCCGCAGGAAATACAACAGTCACATCATGAACAAGAAATCCATGTTTTTTTGCTCTGCGCTGGACCGCACAAAAAAAATAGACCCAGAGAGCTCTATAGCATCATCAGTCAACAAACCTCCAGGCCTGTGACCTCCTCAATTCAGGCGTCCAACGAACTTTGTGACAACTTCGCCAACTTCTTTAACAACAAGATCACTAAGATCTGACTCTCTCTGGACACCATTAACACTCGACCCGCTATGAGCACCACGCCCGGGGCGGTCGTTGTCGCTCCATGCCCCTCCTCCAATTCTTGGCTAAGCTTCTGCCCCATTCAGGAACATGAGATAATTACTGTGATCTCCACTTCCAAACCCTCTTCTCAAGTAATTGACCCCATTCCACCCATACTAACCAAAAAACTGAAGCACTCCCTAACACCACTTTGGTGTACGATAATAAACAGCTTCATGAAAAATTGAGAAGTTCCAGACAGCCTTAAAGTAGGTCAAGTCATACCCCTGTTGAAAAACCCTGGCCTTGACACGATGGATTTGAATAACTTTAGACCTGTATCTAACCTTCCACTTCTGTCCAAAATCCTAGAAAAGTGCGTACTCCAACAGCTTACCCAACACCTGGATAACATCAATCTCTTGGACTCCCACCAATATGGCTTCAGAAAAGGCTGTAGCACAGAAACCGATGATATCCACTACTCACTAGACTCTGATCAATGCTGCCTCCTCATTTTCCTTGACCTATCGGCAGCATTTGACACAGTAGACCACAAACTCCTCATTAGGGTTCTCCAAGAAAGAGACGTTCTTGATGAGGCGGTCCTCCAATGGTTTTCCTCATTCCTACACAATCGGACTAAAAAAATAAAAAATAAAAACTTTGCTTCTGTCTCTTACCCTTTCAACAAGGGAGTCTCTCAAGGCTCAGTGCTCTCCCCGCAACTCTTTAACATCTACATGGAACCTCTCACCAAACTACTCAGAGCAGGCAACATCCGCAGAAGATACTCAGATATATCTGGAAACCTCCTCCCTCAGTGATATTCAAAGACTAAATGACGTACTGATAGATGTCCAACACTGGCTGTCTTCGAATCACCTTAAACTAAACCCAGACAAAACCGAGATAATTATCATTTCGAACAAGGAGGAGAACCCTCAAATTGCTGAATAGCTAAAGGCCGTAGATGCGCTCAACGGAAATCTCACCCTAGCTGACTCTGTCAAATCACTACACATCACAATAGACTCGAAACTAAACATGACCAGACACATCAAGAATTCGGCAAAGAGCGCCTTCCTTAACCTTAAACTTCTGAACAAAATAAAACCCTTCATTCTGCCTGGTGATCTCAAACAGGCCACTCAAAAACTGGTACTGTCAAGACAGGACTATGGGAACGCAGTCCTCTCAGGAATTGCAAAGTCTCACCTAGCTCCCATCAAAACAATTCTGAATGTGGCACCCAAATGGTCACAGGAATCAAGAAATGTGACCACATCTCTCTGTACTCAGTGAACTTAAGTGGCTCCCAGTTGAAATGAGGATCAGTTCAGAATAGCTTGCCTCACTCATAAAGCCCTACATACCGGCAAACCCGAATACCTGGCAGCCAAACTCAAAAAAGCCGGTCAGGCCAGGAACCTCAGAAGCTCAAACTCCCTCCTACTCATTCCCCCAAAAACTCAAAAACAAAAAACTGAGGCTCGTTTCTTCGCCGGAAAGGCGCCCAAAATCTGGAACTCCATTCCCCCTCACATCAGAACCATTCCCTCCTTTGTAAAATTCAAAAGCCAACTCAAAATCCTGTTCCTCAATCGTCCCCTAGGGAGTCAAAAGGGGCACTCAGAGTGGGGTAACAGACACCTCGCACCGCTCCATCATCATGACCGTGAGACTGCAAAACAGATGCTCCCTTGATTACGAAGCTGACCCCTCAACATCGCCATGCATTATTATGGTCTTGTTCTCTTGTATAGTTTGTTGTCTCTGCAATGTATCCTCTGTAAAGTGCTCCAAAACCCTCGGGTTAGGGCAGCGCTATATAAAACTTCTAAAATAAATAAATAAATAAAGTACAAGTATGTCCAGTCCTCAATTGATAAAGACATAGGGCCTGATTATGAGTTTGGTGGTCTTGGAGCAGGCCACCATGCCAGTGCCCCGCTCCAAGACTACCAAACCTGTAGTCTGAAGTCCCACCGTATTCGATTGGAATACAGATCAGGCACTCCTGCGGCTGCGGTCCCATGGTGGTACCTTTCAAAGGCTCGTATGTGAGCCTTAGAAAGACAGCACCATGGGATGCCACAGCGTGTTTCAGCATGGCATGGATTCTGAAGTCCATGCCGTGATGGAACAGGGGGAACATACGGACAGAGGGGCCATTACCATGTGTCTTCCTGCATTTATTCCCTGGCCTAGAGGCAACAGGGGGACCTGTAGGGCTCCCTTAGTAGCCGCACCGCCACTGCGGGCTTAGAGGTCAATCAGACCGCCAAACTCGGAATCAGGCCCATAGTGACAGCTATCTCTCATACCTGCCATGCCTATGAGCCAGCCACACCCATCATGTTTCTAGCTTCCTTGTACAAATTTGTGAATAACCTGCTCTTCTCATGCATATTGTCTTTAAAGTTTTATATGGTGAGAGTATAGAGTTAGGATGGAATTCACTGCTGTAGAAAAGCTATATTCAGCTCTATTCTAACATATATAATCATATCTGGTGCAGATGCAAGCCCCCTTACTTGACCTCCTCCAAGGTCACAAAACAATAATTTCTTTAAAAATCCACATAACAAGCCTGACCAATAACTTTTTATACCCGTTTAAGAAAGCGAGCATGCTACTTCCAGGCATTCTGTTCAGGAACCATGTATTTAACTGCAATAACAATGTTTGGGTTTTGCCAAATATTTCCCCATCTTCCTCTGTCATGATGATCAGTGAATGCTCAGTGTAAACCTGTGGGAGACACCACTACTGTGTGACCCAGATGGAAAGAGCATCTGTGATACTAAGTAAAATGCTGGAAGGTTTAGGGCTGAAACCCTCTCTTCACTACACTGCACTAATGTCTCCCACTCCTTCCTCGAGCAACCGATGTCCTCACTAATTCAAGACAGAAAGATTTAATTCTAGTGAACAATTGTGTTGCCAGTCATATGGCAAGGAAACGGAAGCGTTATAGAAACATCTGCATTATAATCATCTTAAATAGGGAGATGTGACTAATTTTGGAAAGAAGTATATTTGTGTATTTATTGATTAGATTACTTAGTTTATTTATTGCTGCTCTATCCCTACTGGATCACTAAGACCAAGGTCCCGAATCTTCACATTGTTCCACAGGTATCTCAGCTCCTGCCCTGTGATCACACTGCAGTCTCATAGTAATATTAATTATTACTTACTCTATTTAATCCATAGACCGGAGCAGTCTCTACAGTGGAAAAGTACGACATCTGCATTGTCGTGTAGTTCCTATAAACCTATATAGGATCTGTGCATTTCGACAACATACACTGCGGGCTTGGTGTCCAAACTGATTCCGGACACCCCTATCGAGTATGTCAGCCTTAATACCAGCTAGCTCACAGTATCACTAGAAACCCTTCTTACCAAGGAGAGACTAGTTCTTGGCAACTATCCAACATGATAACTCTGTCCCATCAGGGATCGTGGAAACAATGCTACTTTGGCTCAGTCACTCGTGCTCACTTTGTCTCAGAGAGAGATACACAGAATAAACGGTGGGGACGTTTCTCAATAAGTATTTATTGAACCAGCGTCATTCTAATGTAAAATAGGTGTGCTGAAACAACCATTAGACAGTAACGGATATAAAAGATTATAAGCACTAACAGAGTAAAAGGAGGGTAGATTTCTACCATAGTGCTAAAACGATAAATACAGGCAAGTATACAAATACAGGACAGTAATAAAAGCGTACTCCTACGATGCGTCCCTAACTAGATATACCTGAATTTACCTAGCATGAATGTGGGTGTAAAGCCAAGAATCCCTCTCGGATAAAGTCAACCCCACTACCTGAAGTGAGAGACTGTTGGACCCCGTTCTGGTCTTGAGGTGGACACCCCGCAAGGGATGTCAGACCACTGCAAGCTGGAATGTCTGCGTGCAGGAGCCTCAGCGTCTCGCGTCAGTGTGTCAGCATTGAAGTCCTTTTCTCCTCTCTCTACCTTAGCAAGAGATGGTGTATATAATACCCAAAGTAATAACCCCTGGGGATATACCTCGCTGTGTCATGTCGAACTAGGATGACAGAAGGAATGACCCTTGTACATAGTTTTTATGCAGGAGATGTCCGGCCTGCTGTTCAGCTATGATTCCAAGAATCCTCATGAATAATGAATGAGGCTAAGGCCTTGCAGAGAAATCCCCAGGTCCTCTAGTCACTACCTCAACTAGGTAAAAGGCCAGTCCTAATAACCGTTATGTAGTGTAATATGAGGGCAATGTAGGTTAAAGGTGCATGTAGTATTTTATAAGGATGAAACATAAGTCACAAATTCTGCAACAACAATACTGATTGTTACAACTTACCTTCAGGTGGTGGAGGTGGGAATTCATCGGTATCTATAAGATCCATAATATCTAGAAATGTTCTCGGCATTCAGTAAGATGAACAATCCTAAAAAAAAAGAAAAGATTGTTTAAATCAAAAAAAACTTTTTTATATAGCAAAAATCAGGAAGAGTGATTGGAAAACAACCAGTAAAGCCACGGTTCTAGAATAGGAGGCATTCCTGGAGGGAGAAGTAGACTAATAAAACCTAGTATTCCCTATCACAATTGGAAACACCTATCTTCACATGACACAAATTATAGGTAAAGGGATAAAAGGATAATAAGTTTGGGTTGATTCCTATTCAAAAAGTCATGCCATTTTCTTAATGATGGATAGAATATTATATATGGAGCATCTCAAACGGTACATTCTTCACAGATGAATGTTCCCCACATATCCAAAGTCATGGAGAAAAGCAATACCCTACAATTATCTGAGCAACGAATTAAACATCTAAGTGTAATATACAAAAAGTAATACTAATATGCGATTGCTCCACATCAAACTACAGAGTTCCCCAACATCTATGTTTTCAGACATATGTGCTGCAGTCAAAACCATAACTCAAAGAAATGGACTGGGTCGCAAGAACCTTTACCATAATTGTTTTACAAAAACACTGACTGTACAGCATATTTAAAACAAAAATATTTATTTAGGGGCGTTTTCAGGATGAAAAGTTCTAAATGGTGTCATACGCTGAACTACATTTTGAGAAAAAAGGTAATATTTGGAAAGCTGGTACACTCAATATCACAGAAAAATGAGTGTGTCCCCCCCCACCCATTCAAGAAAAATGATTAAAGGAATTTTGAAACCACAATAAAAAAAAATCACCAAAAAAATGTAACAATAATTTAAAGACATAGAAGAAAATATGTAAACTGTTATTAATCACATACACACTCTCCATGAATGTCATACCAAAGATTATCCATTGGAGCTGGAGTATCGAATAAGTCATTACATTGTAAGCCCATCACATTATTGCCATATATCTCCAACATATTAGAGAAAGCGGTTACCCTTTAATGGGAATCTCTTGTGGTGAAGACTTTGCTATTAAAATCCTAACCAAGTAGGTTTTAAATGGAGAAACAAAACTTATTGTCATTACTGTATTGGATGACATTTGGATGATGGTTGGAGAAGACGACGGAGGAGTTCTTACACTACTTTACCTCCCCAACGAATTCAATACCATAGAACACCCAACTCTCCTTCGCGTTATGCATCATTAGTCTTTGTGTGTACACTACGGTTATTGATTTCTTCTTTCCTGCAAGGAAGTTAATTCCGGGATCCTATCGTTCGACTCACAAACCTCTATGTTGCGGCAACCTGCAAAGCTCAATAATTTACTCTTTCTGATTTGCTCTCTACTTATGTCCTTTTAGAATTTCTGATGCAGGACTTCAATGTAAGAGCATATTTCTACAAAAATGATTGTCCAGTTTATATGTAGGCTATCTAACAATATGGATTACTTTAATCCAAACCTATTACTAGACCTAGAAACCACAAAGATGGATGGTGAAAAACATTTTAAAGTTGAACCCTTCTAAATCAAAAGTCTATCCGTCGGCAACAATCTGAGCAGATGATGCGGTGTATTTTGGACACGCTCTTTTGGCAACTGCCCAGAAACAGGTGAAGTCTACATGGACTCTTTGAACCATCATGTTATATAAACTGCAGTCTTTAAAACCACTAAACCTGTCTTTCCATCAAGAATGGTGCACAGGAGACTTCCTTCCTTTCTTTTTGCAGAGTCACTGTAGCCAATGCATTACATTCAGTCAAGACTACATTATGACAATTCACTATACTCGATCCTTGCTAAGAAAAGCATAGCCTAATTGCTAAGATTTCAGATTGCTATTGTCAGATTACTCTACAAACCTAGAACGTTTGACAACGTATATGGCTATCTCAAATAGCTACGCTGGCTCCCCATTTCTGCATTATCTCAGAGCCAAATGCCATCTGCAGCATACCGTGAAAAGACCCTGATTTAGAGTTCGGCAGACCTGTTACTCCCCACTAATGTGATAAATATCTTGTCTCCCTTATTATAAGAACCATCGGATATGATGCCCTTCTAATAATAATTTCTGATGGTGTACCACTTTGCCAAACTCTAAAACCGACCATCATGTAGCAAGCTGCTCGGGTCATTACTTTTAGACACTGGCCTACTTATGACACTCTCTTCCTCCCACTGTCATAGCACAATCAGATCTGCTCAATTCAGGAAGATTCTTAAGACCTGACTCTTTGCAAACTAATTTTGTACATAGCCTATTATCAAAATGGCTGAATTCAGGTCTTTCTCCACAGTGTCAGGAGATGGTATTTATGAAAGACAGCATAAAAAGCCAAACGTAAATACAAATTACACTGATTCCTGCACTATCCAGCTGTGAGAGACATAGAATGCACTGGAGAACGGCAACCAAGACTGTCAACAGAATAAGTAGATACTCAGTATTCTGAAAAACACCAGTAAGTAATATTCAGATTACTTGAAACGTCCCTCCTTGTAGTGTCGCTGTGCCTGACCTGGCATGTTTACGTCAGGCATGGCCGGAAGGGGAGGAGAAAGGGCGGGGGAAGGAAACAGCAGATAGGGCAGCAGAGAGCCAGGATAAAGACGCGTAGAAGTGCAGCTGGTGTTGGCGTCTTTTCTTTAAATGCACCCGACACGAAACCTGGCGACGAGGGTGGGATGCAAACACCCCCCTCAAACCTGCACACGCCGACGACGCACTGCAGCTCATGCAGTGAACAGATCGTAAGGTGTGCCAACGTGAACACGCGCTGCAGATCGCACTGAAGTTGAGAGCCACCCCCGCCCTACATTGCCTGCCACTCAAGCACTGACAAATGCCCAGTGCTCAGAAGAAGGAAACATCACCTCGAGCAGGGGGTATGCCTTATTGCCAAATGCCCAATGCAGCATGCAGCCATAGCGCCAGTTGGCCATCTTAAAGTCAGGCCACAGCATTAAAGAGGCCTAGGTCACCAGTTCGGCGACCATCTTAAAGTCAGGCAGAAAAAAAAGCTTCCCTGTTTCAGCCAAAAGATAGCTTGCGACCCTACAGCCTACGAGGGAGAGGTGTGGCGCCGCGGCCAGGGCGACTGACGCTGGAATCTGGGGATCAGGGTTCGATCCCCGGCTCCGGCGGCAGGTTAGCCCAGCACCATGTGACTCTGGGCAATAGCTTGCTTAATCTTCCCGACGGCCCCCAGCGCCTAGAGACCCTTACGGGTGATTGTGCGCTTTATAAATGTGGATTATTATTATTATTATTATTATTATTATTATTATTATTATTACAGCGATTTACTACACTTCTCCACTACCAGACACCCACTGCCCACTGAGACAGGAAAAGGGAACGGAGTCAGTCGCACATTATCATGCCCACCTCACCAGATTCTTCGCAAAATGCACGACCTGGTCCAGCGCAAATTACACCGCCCTGTCCAGTGCTGATGGGGGTATCATTCCTGTGTCCCCCTGAGCCCCTGCTGCTGACTTCCGGAAATAATAATAATAATAATAATAGGGGCATTTGTAAAGCGCTGAGTTACGCGCACCGGCGTGTCCCCGCGCTGACAGTGAGAAAAGCGTAAAACAAAGAAAACAGTGCTAGCAGGTCAAGTTATCTAGTGTAAAGGTAGGTTTTTAACTTAGCTCGAAATTTCGTTTCTGCTGATTCCAAGCGAAGATCCACTGGAAGTTTATTCCAGTGGTTGGGGGCCAGGTGTCTGAAGGACCTGCCCCCCATTCAGGCTTTCTTTACCCTGGGAGTCCTAAGCAGTCCTCCACCCGCAGATCTAAGCGCTCTGGGAGGTTCATAGGCTTCGATCAGTTTCTGCAGGGGTCGGGGCGCCCTACCATACAGAATCCGGTGACATGTGCAGAGAGCTTTGTACTCAACTCTGCTCTTTACCGGTAACCAGTGTAATTTCTGTAATGCCAGCTTTGAGGGCGCCCTTTTAGCATGAGCATGAGCCAGAAGTGGCAGAGCTGACTAGAAGACTTTGAGGACTTCATGAAGGGCTCGCAGGTCAATAACCCCGATCAGCAACTCATTGCTTTGCGGAACCTAGTGGGCAAGGACGTCGGACAGATCATTAAAGAACTACCACTGGCAGACTCTGCGTCATATGCAGAAGTGAGGGAAGCACTAAACAGGAAATTTCCCTACAAACGAAACCTGGACTATGAGCGCTACACCTTCAATCTCGCATCTCAAGAAAAAGATGTATCAATGGGTGATGTCATATTGCGCCTCAAGCGCTTAGCTTGCTACGGTGAATTCGACAACTTTAGCACTGAAGACGCACTTCGTTTACGAATCATTGAAGGGTGCCAGTCAAAGTCCCTGCGCCATCGCCTGCTGATTTACTGCACTTCTCCACTACCAGACGCCCACTGCCCGCTGAGACAGGAAAGGGGAGCGGAGTCAGTCGCACATCATCATGTCCACGTCACCAGATTCTTCGCAAAATGCGCAGCCAGGTCCAGCGCAAATTACACAGCCCGGTCCAGTGCTGATGGGGGTATCATTCCGGTGTCCTCCTGCTGCTGACTTCGGGAAATAGCATGAGCCCGAAGTGGCAAAGCTGGCTGGAAGACTTTGAGGACTTCATGAAGGGCACGCAGGTCAATAACCCCAAACAGCAACTCATTGCTTTGTGGAACCTAGTGGGCAAGGACGTCGGACAGATCATCAAAGAACTACCGCCGGCCAACTCTGTGCCATACGCAGATGTGAGAAAGCACTAAACAGGAAATTTCTCCACAAACGAAACCTGGACTATGAGCGATACACCTTCAAACTTGCGTCTCAAGAAAAAGATGAATCAATGGGTGATTTCATATTGCGCCTCACGCGCTTAGCTCGCTACTGTGAATTCGACAACTTTAGCACTGAAGACACACTTCGTTTACGAATCGTTGAAGGGTACCAGTCAGAGTGACTGCGCCATTGCCTGCTGAAGAAGCACTACTCGCTTGATGACATTGAGGAGCTCACACAAATAAACGAGCAAGTGTAAGAATACGCAAAAAAAGATGGAAACTGGCAAGACAGAGAAACATGAACAAGCCTTTCGAATACAGTCCTGAACAGATTCAAGACATCAATCAGATCGTCGGAAACCCTTGCAATTCACAAATTCACCCCGCAGTAGACACAAGAACAGCAACTCCCGGAAACAACCGCCACAATGTTATCACTGCGGCCAGGCCTACCCCCACACGGGCCCATGCCCAGCCATCAGACAACAGTGTCACTGGTGTGGTAAAGACAAGCACTTCGAAGCGGTGTCAAACCCGCAGCAAAGAGTCCGGGTCGACCAAGCGAAGCACCGGGCCCCGTCACCATGCAAGGGCAGTACAAGGGCGAAGAGATCGCTGAGATCCAGCACTCAGTCGCGAGGTTCATATCGGTCTCGACGATTGTCCTCAAGAGAGTCGTCAGCTCCCACTTCCATATCACAAGACAGTAATGAGTACGTATGCATGGTACCAGACCCCGACCGACTAAAGAAGTATCACCGGCTACACATTCAAATGGGAAATTACCCAGCAAAGTTTGTTCTAGATACCGGAGCATTACTTATTCACATATGCACAACTGAGTACAAGAAGATGAGCCCAAAGCCCAAGCTAGAACCGGCTGCTGTACGTGTATACACATAAATTTCCAAAGAACCCCTGCCGTGCCTGGGTCAATTTCGCACGTCTCTGACTTACAAGAACAGGACAGTACACTCGCAAATCCATGTGATAGAAGGCCCCGGAGCGGCTGATTGTCTCCACAACTTACCTACAGCCGAACGTCTGAAACTAGTGGAAATTCTATATAAAGTTGACGACTCGCCTGATATCATCAGCAAGTTCTCAAAACCGTTTTCTGGTCTAGGAAAACTAGCTCACTTCAAAGTACGACTACATATCAATGAACAAGTGATGCCTGTGGCCCAGCACCAACCAGAAAGTACTGTTCCGCCTCCAGCAAGCAGTGGACGAAGAGCTACAGGACTTACTGAGAGCTGACATCATAGAGAAGTCAACGGGACCCACTCCCTGGGTTTCACCGGTGGTGGTTATGCCCAAACGAGGACAAGAAGCCTGTGTGTGGACATGCGAGCCCCAAACACAGCCATTGAGCAGAAGCGTCATCCAGGTCCCCATATCAGCGACCTGATCACTCGCCTAAATGGAGCCAAGTTCTTCTCGAAACTAGACTTGAACAAGGGGGACCACCAACTTGAGCTCCACGAGAAGTCTCAATACATTACCACTTTCACCACACATCAAGGACTATTCAGATACAAGCTCCTCAATTTTGGAATTTCCTCTGCAGAGGAAATCTTTCAAGAGGCGGTATGGCGCGTCATTCAGCACATCCCAAAATCATTCATTTACAGCGACGATATCCTGGTATTTGACGAAACTCGCAAGGACCATGCCATACCCTCCACAATGCCAACCTCACACTCAACCAAGACAAATGCGAGTGCCACAAGTTCACTCTAAAATTCTATGGTCACATCTTCTCCAAAGATGGAATGAGATCGGATCCTGAAAAAGTCTTGGCGCTAGCTAACACGCCACAGCCCGAGATGTCAGTGACATACGATCTTTCCTAGGCATGGCTAGCTACTGTGCACACTACATTAAAGCCTATGCGACCATCAGCTATCCACTGCGAGAACTCACAAGACAAGGTCAAAGCTTTCACTGGTCAGCCACGTATGAGCACGCCTTCAGTCAAATCAAAACAGCAGTGAGCTCCGCCATCAACCTAGCATACTTCAACCCTCAGAAAAAAACAGAGATCACAGTAGATGCGAGCCCTGGCAGACTTGGGGCTATCTTAAACCAGTATGTTGATGAAGGAGAACAGTGTCACATCGTGGCATCTGCTAGCCGCAGCCTCACGGACACGGAGAAAGTATACTCGCAGCCGGACGGTCGTATGGGTGTATGAGCATGTCCATCTGGTCATCTATGGTAAACTCTTCACGCTCATCACTTATCATCAGGCCATAACAACAATCTTCGGAAATCCCCATGCGAAAGGTGGGGAATTCGCCTTCAAGACTACACGTGCAACATCATTCACAAACCGGGGAAGGCGGAAAACCCGGCAGATTACATATCATGACATCCGCAGGCCTCGACGCAGACAAGGTGCTCGCTGGCAGAAGAATATCACAATTTTGTCAACAATCAAGCACGACCACCTGCTGTCCCACTCAATGCCATCATAGAAGCTATGGCAAAAGGATGCCACGCTCCAAAACGTCATGCATCGAATTTGCACAGACTCGTGGAGGCATCTAAAAAACTCACCTTGTAATAACATAGTTAACATGCAAGATTTCGTATCATTCAGACACATCAAGGATGATCTCACGATCAGCACCAATGGACTACTACTGAGAGACAAGAGAATCATCATCCCTCAACAACTGAGACAAGGAACTGTCAATTTATCACACGAAGGACACCGAGGTGCGGAGGCAACGAAGAAAGCGTTGCTGGAGCGAGCCTGGTTCCCATCCCTTGACCAGATAGAAGAAGCCACACTCCAAGGCTGCCCTCAATGTCAACTTGTAGAACGAGAAAAACAGCATCCCTCGCTGCAAATGTCCGACCTCCCAGACCAGGTTGGCAACACGTAGCTGTCGACCTCTTTGGCCACTGAAGTGTGGGAAATACATCATCGCCATCATGGACGAATATTCCAGGTTTCCTATTGTGCAACAAATCTCATCCAGAAGAGCCGCTGCAGTCATACCAGTCATCGATGAAGCGTTTGGGAAATCCCTGCAGTAGTGAAGACGGACAATGGGCCACCATTCAACGGGCACGAGTTTGCAGAGTTTGCGAATCACCTGAACTTCAGACACAGAAGGATCACTCCCTTGTGGCCTAAGGCCAATGGGATGACCGAAAGGTTCATGGCCATCATAAAGAAAACGATACAACAACCCGAACTGACTCAACGCGACATCCAGACAGCACTGAATGAAGTATTACGAACGTACAGGACCACACCACACAGCACCACCAACAGGTGTCCCGCCACTCTGATGCTTGGAAGAACACCACACATCAGAATACCAACTGCAGATGTTGCCATGCAACCCAGATCCCCGACCTCGGACTACATTGACAACACCAAGAAAGCAAAAATGAAAGAGTATGCAGACGATCGTCGACATGCCAAGGCATCCGACTGAGAAGGAGACAGGGTACTAGTAAGACAGGAGCGGAAGACCGTCGATATGGTGTCCAACCATTGCAAGTGACGAGGCCGAAAGGAACCATGATCACAGCCGCCTCTGGGACCAAGAGAACAACAAGAAATATGTCACACTTCAAGAAATGCAATCCTGCGGTGTACACCCGAACACACAAACCTATATGGGACACAGACGAATCAAACATAGAAAGCGAAGAGCAAGAAGAATATTAACTGATGGTGAATCCAAGTGAGCTGAGAGAAGGGCGTCTCTCTCACCGACCACAGAGAACTATCGGGAGGCCCACCAGGCTTATCAAGGAAGTGTGAGAAAGCACAACTTTGAACATTTAAAATAAAAAGGGGGGAGATGTAGTGTCGCTGTGCCTGACCTGGTATGTTAATATCAGGGTCAGGCATAGCCGGAAGGGGAGGAGAAAGGGTGAGGGAAGGAAACGGCAGAAAGGGCTGCAGACAGCCAGAGTAAAGACGCGTAGAAGCGCAGCTGGTGTCGGCAAACTTCTCTTTAAACGCACCCGACACGAAACTCGTCATGTCACATTTCTAACAACCTGAGCAGTCAACAAAAGTAACCATGATAATGATCAGGGAATGCAGTGGTGAAGACCCGGAGTTTTCCATTCTGTACCCAATAACTGCAATATTAAAAATGCAAGAGACATACTAAAATATCATCTTTAAATCAGTTCCTGAGTTCCTCATAGTGTAGTAGCAAACATTTGCACTTGCCTAAAAAAAACACACACAAAAACAGAACTTCATAATATCCAAGCATTGCAGAATGCTTTTTGGATAAAACTTACCAAAAGCAAGAGGAGATCCAAAGTGACCATTCATTTGGGGACCGGAATGAAGGTCGCTCTAAAAGCCCCTTCTCAGCCAAAGTTAATGCTTCATCACCAAAAACGCTATATCCTTCATCTGCTAGCCATGTCAGTGTCACATGCCAACACAATAGGAAGGTTATCTTCCTTACTACACCAACCTAAAACTAGAACACTGTGCCACACCATGCTCATTTGCCTAATACTCGGGGGCACCACGTACTGAATCCAGGGCAGGCCTGTGACAGAAAATAGGCCCGGGCACCAAAACTGAAATGATGACATCCATTAGTGAATTAGAAAACTACAAACCTGTCCCATGCTTTCAAAATGTGGCAGTTTTTAACTTCTAAAGCTATGCTGCATAAGTGATTGGCAAGTTATGGAAGGCTACATGTATTTGAGCTTGCTTCAGCCAAAGTTTGTTTTAATATCAGGGAAATTAATAGTCAAGACTAGCCCAGCAGACCATAAAATCAGCCCACACGATCACCTGTTAAACCAGCCCTACTAACCCTTATATAATAGTTAATCACAACTGCCCACACCCCCTGAGCCAATTCATAATATTCAGGCTCATTAATACTCTTTCTGCTTTGAAACATTAACTGCACAGACATGACCTTATATCTGATTGCAATGGTTTGAAGACAACGCTATTACATCTCTTGATGGCCTTGTGTCACCCTGTCACAAATCATTTTACATTGATCGGAATTAGTTACTTTGATGTTATGCTGGGTATCTCAAACCATGTTTCAGTCTCACCCAAATCTAGGAATCTATACTGGCTTCCTGTTCGTATGAGAATTTCATTCAAATCATTATGCATGACACAAAAATCTTAACAACGTAGGCCCTGACTATTTAAGGAACAAAATCATTCATCACGCATCACACCTTCTGCCGCTGTCTTTGAAAAACCTACTTGCTATTTCTAAAATGCAATATTATTGGACAAGGATGACAATCTTTTCTATCTCCAAAACTGTAGAACTCCCTCCGCATGCATCAACGGGAAGCCCAAAGTCATCTGTAATTTTTGAGTAAAGAAATGAAAACTTGGTTTTTCCAAAGTCCCTACAGGGGAGAGCCTTTCCTGACTGCAAGGCCAATACTCCCAGTGCCACGATGGGTAACAGCAACGCATTTTCATTCTTACATATACATCGCCAGATTCAACTAGGGGAAGACAACAATTGGACAAAAAAAAGACAATAACCACGGAATCGTACTTAAAAACATAATTATGTTACTTTTCAAAGATCTGCTCATCTGATTAAATACAAGCACATGTATGCCAATGAGTACCTAGTTCACATGCTTCTGCAAGTATGTGTAACATACTTACAAATTTGCATTAATAATCACATGTATTTATCAAAATAAAAGTTTTGTGAATGAGGCCTTAAATCTATATATATATATAAAAACGAAAGTATGTCTGTCTGTCTGTCTGTTTGTCCTTTATGCATTACTACACCATTCATCCGATCCCCATGAAACTTTGGGAAGTTGTTGAGTACACTCCCGCGAAGGTTTCTGGCATACATTTTTTTTAAATATTGGCCCCCCAGGGCCCTAATAATCTTTCGAATACTGATGTATGCACCAGACGGAAAAAAAACAAATTGTGTATCCACAAGCACTTGAATAAATAAATAGAATTGAAACACCATTCATCTGATCGCCAGGAAACTTTGTGAAGTTGTTGAGTACACTCCCGCAAAGGTTTCGGGCATAAAAATTCTTTAAATAACGGCCCCCCCAGGGCCCTCATAATCTTTCGAATACTGATGTACGCACCAGACGGAAAAACAAAAAATCATGTATCCACAAGCAATCGAATAAATAAATAGAATTAAAACGACACGTTGAAATGTTTTCCATATTAAAATGTATAAGTTTCAATAAAAATGACACAATGTAAATTGAATGTTATCATAACGAGTTTACTTGAATTTCCTTTCTTCGGAGATCGCAGCAACGCGCGACGGGTAAGCTAGTATTCATATAAAATTGTTGACTTGGTATCTTCTTTAATCCCAAGAAGTCTAACCCAAAGATGATCAAAACTCATGATCGCATAAAAGGTCAAGCATCGAATTTAGACCAATAGAATGGAAAGCAGGGAGATGTGGGGGGAGAACTGATAGACCGGGAAGAAAGTGGGTGGTTGAGCGAAATGAGAGCACACTCAAGGGCAAACTGTGAAGCTTATTTGTTTTAACTGCACAATCACAGCTAAATCATGCACATTTCTGCATTTTTTTTCCAGAAGCTGGGTTAATAGTGATGTTTATTTGCTATTTGTATAGCCACTGGACAAATAGTGCCTAATCTCTGTTTTTTTCCTGCAGCTTGGAAAATAATTTTCTTTTCTCTTTATCATTCGGTTGGATAAAGAGTGCATGAACAAGCTATTGAGCCAGTAGCTGGGTAAATAATGAAATTTCCTCATTATTTGGTTTGCCAATGGCCAAACAGTGCATATGTCTGCTTTTTAGCAAGGTAAATAATGAAAGTTTACCGTGATGGCTTCTATCAAACAGTACTTAATGCCTCCTATTTAGTCAACGGCTGGGTAAATAGTGAAATTTCTTTGCTATCTGTATGACCTGCACCAAACTGTGCATAATCTCTGCTATTCAGGCAACAGCCGTTAAAATAGTGATGCTTATATGCTGTTTGCATGGCTGCAAGCCAAACAGTACATTAAATATGTTATTTAGCCAGCAGCTGGGTATCTAGCGAAGTTTTGTTCCTGTTTGCATGACCGCCAGCCAAACAGTGCAGAATCACTACTATTTAGCCCGTGGATGATGAAATAGTGCCTTTTCTCTGCTATTTGCATGGCTGTCAGACAAGCAGTACATAATCTCTCTACTAATCAGTCAGCATCTGGGTAAATAGCAGAGATAATTCACTATTTATCTGGCGGCCGAATAATAGCTGCCACCCATGAAGTATTGTTCAATAATCCTGTGGAAGGTTACAGGGGCTGCGCTTCAGCTGTTCCCCTATGGGCAATCCATATAACACCATGCACATGAGAGGCATAGAAGATTAAACACATGGACCTGTTGCTGGGGAAAACGCTAACACCAAGTTTCTACTTCAGGCTTGATAGCACAGCAAGATACACCAGTAGGCTTTACATGACATGGAATATTTTAAATAAAAAATATAATCATGCTATCAGAAAGCTGGTTACAGGTTAGGGAGATTCAAATTAATAGTAGGAAATGTGTGATGAAATATGATGGGGGACTATTTAACCTCATGTTTACAATTGCTACTGAGTTGTTTGTACTACTTACAACCAGTGCATCTGATTTTCAGATGAATAGAGTATAATAAATAATCATATAGTGTAAAATACCAACAACTACTATGTGTGCATACTGATTTAAGGGTGTGGTGGGCAGGGGTCTATATATACCGCCAGTAGATGAGCAATTCACTGACAGGTTTGTCTGACCTCTAAGCTCCCACCTGACAGAATATAATTCAGTGGTGGAGAAGTCAGAGACACCCGACAGCTCTGCATTTCTGCGAAAAGGCCACAATTTCTTAAGGGTTTAGGTGCTCTAACAGGTTAGACCTCATTATTTTGGGGCTAATACGATGGGAGTTGAATGAAAAAACCAGGCGTAATGCACCGGCCTCCGACCAGTTATTGTCATATGTGTACATTATAAGGGCGTTCTAGCTACACCTTTTCTTGACAAATATATATGCCAACAGGACAGCAAAAGGTGGGGATTGAGATGTTGCTTAAAGGCCACATCAAAGCACCTTGGGTCTATCTCAAATGTGTGTCATAATGCGAATATGGAGAAGTGATGGCTTGAGTTATTTATCTCAGACAATCTGGACTCACAGTGGATAACTTAAATGTATGTAGGTGTGCTCAACGTTGTATGGATATGTTTAAATACAGGGGCCATTACATAAAAATACTATTAGCTTCATAATTCATACTTGCTAATTGCTCATCCATTCATGTCCTCATTAATGCACAATAGATGCTTTCCTGCATTCACCCACTAATACCCATACAAACCAACATACATTCACCAATCAAACAAACATAACATCAACTTATAAAATATACCACATATATTGGATTTGCCAATACATGTTTTGTCTTGCATGTTTATGTTATTCCGATATTATTAACTAACGAATTTTGAACCCAATGGTATAATATATTATAAACAGACATATCCACACAACATACATGCACACTACTTTTTCCAGATAGTGGTACTTGAATATTTTAAGAGTGTACCTGCAGCTTCCATAAATTGTCGTCTATGATATGCTTGGCTTATGATTTATCTGTCCCTATGTGTAAATTTGCTTAGGTTGTCAACAACATTTCTGGCCTGTTATGTTTATGACAAACTGATGTTGAGTTGGGTGGAGCATTTATTGTATTGTTAACAAGCCCTATATGGAATTTGTCTTTGTTGATCAATGCAATACACAGTGAGCTGATATAACAATACTGAGATTCTAGAATCCCCTTTACAGTGCAGCGCGCCTGCCAGGGGATCAAAGATGAAAGTCTTCTGTTTGAAGAACCTGCGACTAAGTTAACAAGCATCGGCATTGCCAATGGGTCTCGCCTTTGGGACATTATAAGTGTTTAGCCATGCAACAGTTGATGTTGCACCAAGGATCATGTGCTGCATAATTAAATACCTATAAGGTCCCAAAGGCGAGACCTATTGGCTATGTGACGACGAGCTAACAGCAGGAACATGCATTAAACAATCCTTTTGCTGTCATGTTTACTTTCTGTGGTTTCCATTCCTTGCCCTTTACCTACACTCGCACGCAAATATTAGTTAGTTTACTAGGCAATCATGGGACAAAGGATCACATTTGCAATGAGACTAGGAAAGGGTTAGAAAATTGTCTGGTTTTGTGTAATTTTGGTCTGAGTTTAAAAGGAAAAACAGCTGCTCTTGTATGCCCATGCCAGCTGGAGGACCACAAGACCATAGTTAATATTACGCACACATTCTTCCTTTGGTCTCTTTGAATTGAAACAACAGATGATTATTGTTACCCAAGTCAACAGTACTCATTAATCAACCTCAAGAAGGATAAAAGTCTGAGTGGGCCTGCTGGGAATCAAATCTGTAACCATGAGTTGAAGCACAGATTTCTGAACTGGGTGCATTAGTCCAGTGAACCACGATCATATTCATTTGTCCCTTTCTTGGTAACAACTGGGAGTTTGAAAAAGAGGTAATGACATTAAGCAAGAGTAGAATTCTTTTATGTACTTTCCTATCCTGCTTATTAACAAACATGCAGTGCATATTTTGCTCCTTTGTTGTTTTCAGTGAACTGCAGAATTATACATTTCTACAGAAAAAGACAACTATCCAAAAATGTCTTTATCCCTTAAGCATAGCTTTTTACCCATTTCCGAAGTGTGGCCTTCAGATCAGACAGTCCAGGTTTTTAGCCACCAGCGCTAACCTTGTTGGAACTTGTAGTTTCACTTTCCTTTTATTTGTTTGGGCCTACAAATCCCAGCATGCTCGTAGCTGTTTGCTTAAAAGCCAGGACCTCAAAGACATGGTGTCGTTGACAGCCGTTTTTGAATTTCTGTATAAAAGCAATAACATAGAGTGCCGGGAGAAAAGCTGATAAAGTCAAACAACGTGTAGAAAACATTGCTTCAGCAATGTGCCAATGGTGTATTATAACTTTATGAAAACAGTCGAATATGGTTATGAATTGTCCCTGTATTTTTATTTACATCAGTGCAGCGTGGGTCTGCTGCGTCTCAACCTCCAGTGTGCATTAACACACTACCACAATCTAATCTGCACCGAGCCAGTAAAATTACTCTTCTGGAGAGTAGGGAAACACCCCCTGGAATGGCATGATAACAAGTTTGTTTAAAGCGCCCATTAACTAATTTTAAATTGCAATGGACCTCGCTGTGGGAGCACAGACCATTCCCACATGAATGCACCATCACTCCAGGTTTTGACAGTACAAGTGCCAAAAATATCTGCGCTATAAATGGACTTCACGATTCTGTCTGCAAACACAGCGGCTGCGTGCCTGTCGTAATCAGAATGCTCCTCTGTGCGAGCCTACGAGTGACAGAATAGCCAGCATTGGAAGGCATTCACTTCCGTCGCCTCTTCGATGAGTTTCAAAAGCTTATTAACTACAACATGCTCTAAACCTTTCATGTGTTGTCGCCGTGCGTTATATCTGGCAGTAGTCATCGTTTATTGATAGGAAGTTGGCCACTAGCACTCCTTTTTTAATTTTTTTTTATTTATGGGTTGAAATTATCAAATATGAATCTCAATTCCTCACGTTGTGGCGTGCTGTTTGGTATCGTAGGGCTGCCTATCCCTAGTTTTATAATATCTTTAATTGACGGTGGATGATAAAATATCATCCACTAACCAATCGCCGTTCACTATGTATTGATTGTGCATGAACAGTAATTTACATGTTAATCATTGTGTATTAGCAACAAATAAGAAGGTTGTTATGCAAAGAAATAATAACAACACAAAAGCATAAAGCTGAAAAGAATCAATCAAAGAATCAAATAAATGATATAGAAATAAAATAAAAAGTGATAATTGTCAAGCAAATTAAGTATTGCAGTATCTTTTGAATAAACGCGAATAGTGGATAATCAACATGAAGCTGTGCGCTTAGTTAGTGGATGATATTTTATCATCCACCGTCAATTAAAGTAGTCATCGTTTACCATGTTGTCTTCTAATTGATAATCAAAGAGATTTTGAGATTTTAAAACACGGGTTCTGACATTAGTGTTCGAATTTAAATAAGTATAAAATGTGACACTTCAGCTTTATTTGTGACTTTCCAATATATGCATCATGTATGGCAACATAGTGTCAACTCATTGTGCGTATGGATAGCTATCTGGTAATAAAAGGATCATCTTTATGAAGTGGAGTTGTGATTGGAAATGTAATGCTCATTAAATCACTATGAAATACAAGGTCAGGAGCGCTTAAGTCCCGAAAATACTGTTCCATAAAAATACTACCTCTCATGAGTTTGAAATAATTCCAAATAAGTATGCCCCTTAGGAAAGATTTTAGGCTGAAGAACAAATAATAGTTGGAGTCCTTCGCCTGTTTAAACAATGTCAACAAAGAACAAGTATTGGCCGTGTGGCCGTGAAAGCGATGCGGCCGCAAAAGTCAGTCTGCTCTTTTTCAAAGCACATACTTGTGCTTGTGCCGCGCCCCGGCGTGCTCCCACAAGGTGTATGCCGCCACAAGCACAAGTATGTGCTTCGAAAAAGAGCTGAACGACGGCTAAAGGTCTCCTACGCAACGCATGCGTGCTGCATAGGCGAGACCTAAAAATGAATAAATCAAATGCTGGGTGTCGGGGATGTTAAACTCTTTATCCATCCTCTGATGGCATCTCTCAAAGGTTCTCTTTATGGCATCTCATGTCACAACGCATTGTAGGGAAGAAGGAGAGGAAATATCTTAGCCGCCCAGGAGAGTGGGCACTTTATTGATTCAGCATCACAAAAAAAGGATCCTGGACAAAAACATTGGGATAACTTAACACCTTCGCTGCGGCGTCTATTACGCCGCAGCGCTAAGGGGGCGGGGGGCGCGAGGCACGCCCATGCTGGTGACGGAACCGCTCCGTCACCAGCCTCGGTTGAGCTGTGCTCATTACGGAGCGGTTCCGTCATGGCCCTGCCCGCTCAATAGAACGAGCTGCGCAGGTGCGAAATCAGCGCTGCGCAGGCACGTCGAGCGGGCCATTTCGGAACCGCTCCGTCATCAGCACAGCGCTACCGCGGCTGATGATGGAGCGGTTCCGTCATCAGCGCGGGAGGGGTTAAAAACAAAAAAGTCTTCCCCACTCACTCCTATCTGGCTAATGCCTGTCAACCACATGTACTAAAAAGTGAATGTTGAACAGTCACTTGGTAATAGTTGCAAAACATTCACATACCTCATTGACAAGCACATGCAGTTGATCAATGTCTTGTTTGTGACAAAATCACGTTAATTTTCTATATGGCCTTTGAAATTTGAACATAGTGAATTGTCATCTCTGTTTCTATATATATTTTAATAGCTTATTTTTAGGACATTATATTTGGGCCTGACAAAAAGAATGACACACCTGAACCTGAGACTGCCAATTATAAATATGCTTCCAAAGCAGATTAAAATATTTATTGTAACACGAATTAAGAACTGTAATTTGTCAAGAGCTGGAATTTAAGGCAGTAGTTTTGTTTATGTTTCGCAGGGCTTCTCTATATTTATTATTTACACATATTTTACTTTTTGTGCATTTGTGATCCCGTAGTACTGAATCTAGATGCTCTATTGAACAACGAGTTAATTGGTGCTATACATCAGCACAAAAGACCACGAGGGAGCTGGAAGAATATCCATTAGCCAACACCGATTTGCAACTATTTTGTGTTTCAATGTGTTTTCCGGAGGTCCATGTGCATTCTGGGCATTACAACATAGCACAGCTCCAAGGCTCGGGCTATACTGAAGTGCTTCAATGTCTCTAATACCCTTCTGGAACTAGTGCTGGAATCTCACATTAACATTTTCTTAGCTGTCAGCTTCAGGGAATAACGCACATAGATATCCCCTCTCACTTCCACAGTTGTGCATTGAATAGTTTCTGTGCACATAGATAATGGTGAATTGGGCTCTAAAACGCTGATCTACCTTTAGATTATCAGAACAGCTGAGGGCTTCCACCAGAGAAATCAATGGAGACTTGTGACCATTTGAAAGGGCATGTGCATCAGATTGGTGTATATTTATTTTATTTGCATGGGCCAGCAAACCCACCTGTAAGGCCTGTCACCACTATACACTGGAACCACTTTAAACCGTTTTATAGAAACAATCATGTATCTTCCTTTACTCTCACTACTAGAACTTTTAACCCCTAAACGTGTATACACTATACACTGTTCAATAGTGATTCAAACCAGTCATGGATTAAGATGAAAAGGCAAGTGTGGCTCCTTACAGACTAAACAAATTTACAGAGAAGAAATATTAATCAGGTGCATGAACAGCTGCAAAGAATGCCCATACATTCTGCCTTGGCAATGCCAAGTTTGAATATCTGTCAAGCACTGGATGCGGAGGAGGTCTGTTGAGTTTACCTCTTGACTGCAAGGTATACTTGTACCACTCTACACTTAATTGTATACCTGAAAGGTATCAAGTATCTTAGGGGGGTCCCAGTTGGGAGGAAAAATCATTAAAGGAAAAAAAACTTCTTGGCAATCTTGTAGCTCTTAATTGAAGAGGAAGTTTAAAACAAAAGTTAACAGCACGGCTTCAAACTCGTGCTGAGATTGGGGAAGAGAATATAGATCGTCAAGAAGATTTGGGAGTAGATACAGAAGAAGCTCTATCTGAAAGCAAAAATGAGGGACAAATATCCTAGCAAATGGGTGAAGAAAATAAGCGAATGAATGAATTGCAATTCATCCATCACTTGTAAACGCCTTCTTCAATAGGATGTAAACGGCAACCGACATTGGAGGAAAAGACTCTTCTGTATTGGAAATATCAGTCAGAATTCTCTGGATAGATCAAAGTCCAGAAAAGGGCTTATCATAGGGTTGTTCATGCCCCTTTCCTGAAATTCATGGCGTTGGTTTGGTAGCCCATGTTTGACATCCTTTGTTTAATACTAAACTCTCCAATCTTGCTGCCACCCTTTTTGTCTGGCTCAGTGTGTGGCTTGCTGAATGCCTCTTCGAATGACTGCGAGAACTGAAACACCACTGCAGTCTGCATGGCAAGGATGCTTCAGCACAAGCTGCGAGTGCACCATGTTCTTCTGGATCTTTAATTAGCTCTTCGCACAGATGTAATGCTACCTGCCTTCTAAGAGAATAATGACAGAGCAGACCAATTGACCAGGTACCAGATGGTTGCTTACAATAGTTATATCAAGTGCACAAATGGTGATGGGAGAAATGCTTGCAAATTTGTCGAACCATTGCCAATCACTTGGTAAAACATTCCACCCCATAGTCCTTTTGCCCACCATGCTACCTCAGTTTGGACCCAGTCATATGCAAATTTGTCTTGACCCTGTTCCAATAGGAACAGTCCAGCCTGAACCTCCAGGCTAGACCCTCCCTGAACTGGAACACTGGCAATAAAACACCGGTTTCGCCGATATTGGTGCTGATCAGTCAGGTGTACTTTGATTATAGTGGCTCAGTGAGGTCAGGACCCACTTCTTGGCATACCCTTGTGTTGGACCTGGCCCTCTCTGTATGGTCACCCCAAACTTTTTTGCCTTCACTCCTCCTGTTTTGCTGACTTTGTTTTTGTTGGCTTTAGGACTCTGCTAACCTGTGCTAAAATACTTGTCTCTCTCCCTTAAAACATGGTACAATTGGCTTAAACCCAATTGGACAAAATTACTTCACTTAAAAGTCCCCATTAAAGTTGAACTACATGTACCAAGGGCCTGTAAATTGAATGATACTAGTGTGCCTGCAGCACTTATTGTACCACCCTCTTAAGTAGCCTTTTTAAACACGTCTCATGCCTGCCATGGCAGCCTGTGTGAAGTTTTAAACTGCCATTTCGACCTGGCTAACTAAACCGATTGCCAAACCTAAATCTTCCTTTTTAATACATATACTTCACCCTTAGGGCAGACCCTAGGGCAGACAGTGGGCCCCACCCATCCCATAGGTCAGGGTTCAGTGTATTGTTGGACATGTTCTTTTAAGTTTTATATATCCTAGTAGTGAACAACTCTTACAATTGTTTTTTACTACTGCAAGGCCTACCTCTCCATTAGGATAACCTTGGATTATCTTATTACATTTAAAAAGTGATAACTTTTGATTGGGAGCAGGTAGGACCACGAAGTTTGATCTTAAATTAATTTTAATATAAAACGCTCACTAACTGTAAAGTTAGATTTTAAGTCACAATTCTGTGGCAAGTTGAAAATCTCTTGTCCTAACCATTTGGTGCCTGTAGCCTGTTTCCTGGGTATCATGACTAGGTGTAGCTGGCAACTGGTGTTTTGTGTATTATTCTCAGACAGCATCAAAATGGGGGACTGGATGATGTCTGGATGGGTCATCTAATGGAAAGGGCGGAGCTGTCACCTACATTTGCACCTCAAAGGGGCTCCCTCTGCACTCTCACAAAGGACTTCACGCTAGTCAATTATCCCCCCAGACCTCTCTGAACCAGGACAGGGGAAGGAAGGAAATTCCAGAATCAGATGTGGCAGGGGTGGGGGAGTCTAGAGGTTTCTTCCACTTCAAAGTTGGCACTAGTTATAAATATTGGGCCCTCAAATCAACGCTCTCCAGATCACTTCTGGACCTATGAAAGCCTCAGAAGAAGAACTGCCCTGCTGTTGCAAGTACTGCCCTAGTGCCATGTTACCTCTTGAAGGAAGGCTGGACCTGCTACTTGAACCCAGATGCACCAGAATGACTCCAAGGGCTAGCTGAACGGCCTCCTGTTCTAAGCTACTGGGACACAACAAGCTCCAAAGACCTGCCCTCCATCTGCCAGGCTACCCACACTCAACTGGACCTGCTTGTGCCATGCTGCTGGCCTTTGCTGGAGTAAGTTCTTATCCCAAGAGATACCTCCCAGGTCCTGGACCTTTGGCTGGATTCAGAGTTTACTCCTCCGGGCCCAACTGTGGGTCCCCTCAGAAACTACGCAGCACGAAGAAACTCAACTCATCGCCGTGAATGGCCTCACATTGCAGCACCTCATAGCTCATGATTGGTGTCCTCATCGGATCTAACGCAGCACAATGCATCTGGATGCAGGATGTCGCATCGGAGCGTCTCACAGCTCATAATCGGCAGCCTCAGCAGAACCGATGGAAGTCAACGCAGAGTGATGCAGGACTTCACATCTCAGTCCAAGTACTACCAGGTATATTGCCCAGCAGGCCAAACGCAGTTCTGTACCTGGTCCGCGCTCCATCGTGTTTAGCTTGAACTTGTGACACTGTTCTGAACCGGCACGATCAGATAACCCCATTTCGCGATTTCTCCTTATTGGCACTACTTTTGCCTAAGACTTTGAAATTGCATATCACCAGTTCTATTTATTGTATTTTTGCCATTTGGGTATCATTTAATATATTAAACTTTACTCGAGTGTTTTCAAATTGGTGTGGGATTTTTATTAGGTTGTGTTTTCACTTTATTTTTGTTTGTGTGCTGCATAAATACTTAGCCCACTCCCTCCAAGGTAAGCCTGACTGCTTTTGTGCCAAGCTTTCAGAGGGTTAAGCACAGCTTAATTTAGTGACTTTTGTGATTCACTCTGACCAGGATTGTGGTTGTTACTTGAGTAGGGTTTCACCTCCCTCAACCAATAACCGATTATACGCACTATATATTTAAAAAGCGTATCCACACAAAGACTGAAAGCCTAACATTTATTTCACTGTGTAGGGTTCAGATACATTTTGTATAGAACAAGCCTAGGGTGATATAGATATTTAATTCTCTGGTTGCTAATGAACCCTGCATTGTCATACCAGACGTCCGTCTCTGGATTTTTATATATAACCCATGCTAGTGGGTGGGATTGACTCCTGTGTTGTATGGCGTTTTAGGATCCGAGTGAAATTTCCCGATTCATGCCCTTATATAGGTACAATTCACATTCCCTAATATAGGCATAGAAATCATACCCATATTTAGACATAGCCCATGCAGTCCAAATACAGGCATGGCTACTTCCACCCGTTCCAAAAAGCCACAATGATTTCTTGGAAAAATCGCCTTGAGCAGTCAGGGACATCCCCTTGCTTGAATTTTGATTTGCCCAAGAACTCATGGAGTTTTCAAAGAACTACCATTCCCTTGGTGTTCTTTGATGATGTTATTATGCCCGACTGTACGTCAAACTAGGCACCTTCAAGGTATAAATATGCCTTCACTTGCTCTAGCAAAAACACAGTTGTTCGGAGCAGCTCGACTATCTACTTGCCCGACGACGCTTGCTACAGCAAGTGCCGAAGCAAGCCGACCGTCCAGCTGAAGCACTGATCGAGAAGCTGTCCTTTCTCTCGCTGAGAATCAAGCTCCAGTGTTTCCAAGCTCCCCTCGCGGGGTGTTGGGAAATCGAGTCCCGAGACAGAGATACCAGACCTCCTTCATTCTAAAACCAATGTACGGAGCTGATTAGACCCTAAAGAGAAATCTTGGATAGATTCTTGGAAAAAAAACTAAACCTATGCTACACCACACTTACTTCTTCACTCGTACTAGACTTAGGTTAGGTACATTGAGGTACGCGTATTTTAGAAGCACCAGTTGAGTACTTTTAGCCTTTGTTATTTATGTATGTATTTATCTATGGTTTAGAAACCATACAATGCTTTTACAGTATTATTTCATAATACTCTTCTCGCTGTACGTATTATACTTTACAGCCTGTATTACGATTGTAGCAGTTCACTTTACTTGCATGAGAAAGAAGACTGTTCAATACATCCTTTTATTGAAAACGCCCGTTTCTCTATTTCTCTGCACCTCTGATGAAACGAAGCATGTACGATTGACTGTGTAAAATATCTATCTAATGTTTCCACGACTCCGAAGATATGTTTATTCTTGGGGAAACAAAGTTGTCATGTTTATGCGGTTGTCAGAAACTAATCCCTTCTTGTAAATTCGAAAAAGTTTGTAGTGACCTCTGAGCTAGCTGGCACTGACAATTAAGTCTAATATATTCAATAGAGACCTAGTCGACCTAAGTCCTACATCTATTCTAAAGGATATATTATTCCAATGCGCAGAGCCTATTGGAATATAGGAACTACACTACACCTGGGCATGCCCTGCACCATCTACCCTCTCAGGCACCCACCTCAGAACACTGCTTGACCAGAGGAAGAACAGAAAAGGACTGGCCCTGCGGTCTGTGACCTGAGTGGCATGTTCTTTGACATCATTGATAATATCACTGATGTCATTTCAGATGTCATCATTTATGACAACACTGTGTATATGAGGGCACAAGTTATAGTAACTTCAGTAAACTATTACTGGTGAGCTTTTTTGGTTTATAAGTTTAAAATCGTACGTTTAAAGTAACATTTTCATCTAACTATAACGTCACTTTAATATTTGTATTTTTCAGTGAATATATATTTGGCAGCTTGATATGGCAAAAACACAGTCCAAGGGCATTGGAGTACTTTACATGAGCACCTGATTACACTACTTAAGGTCAGATTAATGTTATCATCAGCATGATACGCTCAGGAGATTAAGTGATTAGCCCAGAATCAAAGGATATTAAGCCAGTGCGGGACTGGAACCTGGTTACCCATCTCCAAAGTTGGTAGCTCTTGAGGTTATGCCACATTCATATTTGTCAATGTATGTGTGAAAGTTGTACACAAGTGGTATGATTGTGCATGACCACGTATAGTGAGCACATTCTATGTTGAAGCGGCATGGCAAAGTAAAATGACAGAAGCAAAATATATTGGAAGGTTCACTCAGAGTCTTGATTGGGAATACTTGCAGGGGTTTGTCTTAAAACTGGACTTAGGAACAATGTTCAGCACCCTTCCACTGGTGCACAAACAGGACTAATCATTTTCAGTAATTTACATATAGATCAGGACTTCCGCAACCCACCAAAAGTGGGCTTGCAACTCACCTGAGGTTTACGATACACAGACTAGGAAACGCGGTTTCAAGTGAGGAGTTCAAAACGACTTCACTTTAGGCCTTCTGTAAATGCAGTCTAGCTTGTACCTTGATCATTCTCTTCCTTGTCTTAGGTCTGCTGTATGAAATGGTGGTAACAAACTGAGCCAGTTAAAGGTTAGATGCAGAGTAAAGTAAGGAAAGGGCCTGTATTTCAAGCCCTTGTCAGAAGAAAATGTCTTGTATTATTGTGGATACACTGAAAATCCCTAGCAGTGGTGTATAGGAGTATTTCATGCTGCACCAGATCGCTATTAGTGAGACTGTCAAGTCTGTGCAATCCTCAGAGGAAAGGAAGAGAAAAGATATACATGAATAGTACAGGTTCTTGCAAGGCAAACTTTCAAACAGTTCATTGATAATGATGAATCCATTTACAACCAAAAAGAATACAGGAAACACAGACATTAAAACTAAAAGAAAGCAGTATATAGCCTAGCTCTTCGAACTAGGACTCCTGAGGCGGAAGCCGGGAGTTTAGGGCTTTCATTTTAAAAAACGTATCACTGTTTATTTTACTAGCGCTAATTATTTCTTTATTTCACACAACTGCATCATTGCTGTTTTAATCGCCCCCCCCTTGCCGCATCTTACCTCCAGAGTCTCCTGTGACCTCAGGGAGCAGATTTCGGGCTCCTGTCGATCATCGCCCTCAATCCCTCCAGGCGCAGACTTTGGGCACCATATTGGGGGAGGAAGAGGACAGCGCTCTAGTGTTTGGGCGATTTGGGCCTAGACGCTATAAAATGAACACCTTCTCCCGTCCGCGCAGCGGGCGCGCCGATGGCACACCGGAGGTACAAACCCCTGCTCAAATTCCTTTAGACTCCCTTAAAGTGATTAAATACTCCAAAGACCAGCTAGAACGCCTCTGCCCACCTACCATGAAAGCATGCAAGCATTCATTGAAAGCTGAAATGATGCCCCTGAGCTGTAGAACTTGTTCTTACAACCCCAAGAACAGAAATGAACTTGAACATAAGATGAAGTCTCTGATTATGTTGCCGATCAATTGTCGATCGCTTAGGAAACATAAATTCGAAATATTTGACCTTTTAATAGAACAATAACCAGAAGTTCTTTTTCTGACTGAGACGTGGCTAGATGAGGAGTCCACCCCAGATATTCTGGAGGCTCTACCCCAAGATTATGGTATACTAAAATTGGACCGAGACAAACAAAGGGGAGGGAGTATTGCTATTATTCATAAACTCGAATTGACATGCACCCTGGAAGCTGTTACGATCAAGGATAGTGAAGCTGCTTTCTTTGCGATTAAATACAGGCCTAATATAACCTTCAAGGGCTATCTAATTTACCGCCCGCCTGGAGGGTCTACACATTTTATAGACAGTCTGACAGAGGTATTTGCCCAATCAGCTCTGCGATACAATAAGCTTCTTATCCTAGGGGACCTAAACCTCCATCTTGAAGATGAAAATAATAGCGAAGCCCGAGGATTACTTGCATCCCTAGAAATGTTTAATCTCAAACTACAATCCCTGAGTTCTACCCATAAAGCGGGTCACCTCCTTGATCCGATCTTTGCTAACTGGGAGGGAGTGGCGGTCCAACCTCCTATCCAGGTACTATGGTCGGACCATTTTCTGATCAAGTTTACTATCCCAGGAGGACCTAAACAACCCCTACAAACCGGCATCTAAGCGCAGGCAATGGGGAAAACTTAAGCAAGCTGATTTAGAGCTCGCCCTTAAGGCAGGTAGCCCCCCATTGAAAGAAAGTGTAGAGGAAGCCTGGACGGATTATGAGAGTTGGCTAACAAGAGCGCTGGACGCACCTGCACCATGGACTACCAAGGCGCCAGTAAGATGCTCTAAGTCGGCACTATGGTCTGAAGCCGACTTAAATGCTATCGCATCAAAGTGCAAAAAGCTAGAGCGCATCTGGCGCAGTAAATATGAAGAACCAGCTAAACTCGAATATAAAAATAGCATAAAAAATTACCATAGGAGGATTAGAATAGCCAAAAGAAACTTTCTAAATAAAAGGATTGAATCAGCTGATAACTCTACCAGGGAACTCTTTGTCATATACAAGGAACTCACCTCATCGGAGAGGACTATAGCTCCAGATATGCACTCTATAGCAACTTGCGAAGCGATTGCGGATTTCTTCGTACAAAAAGTTGAGAATATCTACAAAACCTTTCCGGAGGTCACGGATGGTTCATTCACAGACCATGCCACTACCGCTGAGCCGACAAATACTTGTCACCTCAACCATTTTACAGTGCCAGATAACACTGAGCTGCTGAGAATCATTCCTAGCATCCAATCGGGCTTCCCTAAAGACGTAGCTCGCCCCAAGATCTTCAGAAATCAGGCTGAACTTCTTGTAAACCATATAAGCCATATGGCTAAATTGTCTTTTCAGACGAGCCACGTACCACAAGACTGGAAAACAGCGCAGGTTATCCCTATCAAGAAAAAGGCTAACCTCGGTGTAACCCAGCTGGACAACTATCGTCCTATATCGCTTCTGCCTTTCTGCACTAAGGTGGTGGAAAAGATAGTTAATGCCCAGCTGATAAAACACTTAAAAGAGGGCCACTACCTCCACCCCTCGCAGTCAGGGTTCAGAGCGTATCATTCTACCGAATCAGCTCTTCTCTTTTCCACAGAGCTATTAAGAGGTAGAGTAGATGAGGGGATGACAGCTGCGCTCCTATTGTTAGATCTGAGTGCGGCATTTGATACCGTCTCACACCCCCTACTACTCTCGCGTCTTAGCGAGGTTGGAATTGAGGGCCTGGCTCACGAATGGATGCGCGCGTTCTTGGCAAACAGGCAATTCCAAGTTCATTGCCCACCTTTCAAATCGGAAGTACGATCACTCAGGCACGGGGTACCGCAGGGTGCAATCCTGAGCCCTACACTATTCAATCTTTATATGGCACCCCTGGCCAAGATAGTCGAGGCGTACGGGGTCGACATAGTGTCATACGCGGATAGTGACACTCTCTCGGCCGCCCGAGGAAGCTTTGGCTAGCTTTTCGGCATGTCTTAGTGATCTAGCTGGATGGATGAATACCAACTGTCTGTGCCTCAATGCGAATAAAACAGAGCTTCTCGTGTTGGGGAAGACTCCATCCATCTGGACGTATGCATGGTGGCCATTAGAACTCGGCGCCATTCCAAAGCCCTCATTGCAGGTGAAAAACTTAGGGGTCAGATTAGACTCAACTCTGTCCTTTGAACACCACACTAGAGGGATTGCAGGCAAATGCTACGGCATCCTTAAGACTCTACGTAAGACCCTGGACTCTCTCCCTGCAACTAGTAGGAAAACTCTGAGCCATGCCCTCGTAACCCCCCCTCTTGACTACAGCAACTCACTGTATATGGGTCTGAGCAAAAAAGGTCTTCAGCGTCTGCAATGCGTGCAGAACGCAGCTGCTAGATTGGCACTTAACCTGTCTAGAAAGTCCTCAGGGAAACGCGCCTTAGCCACCCTTCATTGGCTGCCTATACGAGAGCGCATTGTATTTAAAACAATGTGCCTGACTCACCGCATTGCCCAAGCGAAAGGGCCAATATATCTCCAAAAATTACTGACCAAGTATCAACCCAAACGCCATTTAAGATCTCTAGGCTGTATGCTCTTTCAAGTGCCCAGAATTTACCGGGTGCGTATAGGCGGTCGGTCCTTCAAATACCTGGCCAGTAAACAATGGAACTCTCTACCCATTGAACTCAGGATGGAGCCATCAGAGAAGATCTTCCATCAAAAATTAAAAACCTATCTGTTCCCGAAGCTATGAGTTTCCCTCTTTGCCTTCCAATCTCCTATTCTTCCTTCTCCCGGTAGCTGCCCAGTCCTTTGTTCACACAGCGCGGGGACACACTGTTTCCTAGTGTAACCAGGCGCTATATAAGATGTTTTTATTATTATTATTATTATTATTATTAGCCTATGAAGCGCAACGGTGTCTAAGAGCTACTGTGTAGTGCCCAGTATGTCCTGTAGGCGCACAATGCTTCCATTGTTTTCACTCAGAGACTATAAGAAACATATCAACAGGATCCTAGTAGTGAACTGGTTGAAAATAAGATCCCCTGGGCAGGGTTCCATAGATTTCACTGACTGGGGTGCAAATTTGCCTTATTATTTTCACATTATATTGACTGGAATGGTACGACTGAACTCTTGCACTGCGAGTGCACTAAATGACAAGCATAGGCAAAGCCAAAAGGTCTCACCTTAATGTTGTTGGCTCTGGCAATGTTTTGTAGCCATGCTGTACAGAAGCACAGCTGCTTGTGCAGCAAGGCCAAAACTAATACACATTTGAAAACAAAAAAACAAACACATTTTTGCTGGCCCTGTCATATTGCTTTTTTATATGTGACTGTGTGCTCCCACAGCAACATGGAGAGAGGGAGAGACAGCAGAAGCAGGGGCAAGACACAGATAATAGAGTAGGAACTGAAGGACGCACATGGACAATGGAGGGTTGGGAAGATGAATCAAGCACACAGACAACTGTGGAAGGATAGGTGGGGAGGATTGGTGGAGTAAAATGGAGAGGAGAGAGGTACATAAGGGATACAGCTGAAAATCAAAAGCGTTATCTCTCTCTCAAAAGTTTAAACAAAAAGAAAAAAGTACCTCTTGAAAAAATTAGCAGCGGAAGGCAATAGTAATCCTTCCAAGCTCTAGGTGGGACCGACACACAAAGAGGAAGAAGGCCTATGGAAGTTGACAAATAAGAGGCGAAGAAATAAGAGTGACAATGAAACCAACTAATAGCAAAAAATGAGCAGCCGCTAAGCCCCCTGTAAGGTAATAAAAGATCTGGCAAAAGAAAGCATATGTGCTGTATTAAGCAAGACCTAAAAATGACACTTGCAAGACTGAGCAGAGCATAAATCAAAATGTATACCGGTGCTGATGTACAAATTGGGAAAAATGTGTACAGGCAAAAAAAGCGCAATTTATACAATCCAGAAATATTAGTGCAAAGTGTCACCGCGACTAATACAATCTATGTGATCTATACCCGAATTTATTATAAGAGAGTCGTTTTATAAAGACAGCAAACTTACTATTCACAAACAGACTTTTAAGAATGTAGGTTGAGCAGCCATAGTTACATATCAGGAGTGAGTAACTGTGGATATCAGAATGCCACCGAGCAAAGGTAGTGACCAGTTCCTAAAAAGGTCCTCAGTAGAAGTGCTAAATGTACAGCATTCTTTAGCACTTGGCTATTTACAGCAGCAGGCTGCGCAGCCGATAATCTCGGCTCAAAAAGTATTTAAGAGATACAATGGCAGACATCCAAGTGTTTTTTATCAAGTGCACAAACACTACTTATCTTGGCAGCTGCCACATGTTTTTTTAATTACTTTAATGTGTGTGGGAATACTTAGGGTTAACTTGAATAATTTGCACAAATCAAAGAAAACGACCAAATATATTGTTACGAAACATAGAATTTCTGCAAGCAATGTTCCGTTAAGACAAACAGGGTGGTTATCATTATGTAAAAGTGTGCCCCTGCAATTTGTGTAGGTGTAACCGTTTGTAACGCAGAATCCCTCTATACATGCCATCATACACACGTTTGCAGTGTCACCTGCTACTCAGCGCCCTGGCTTTAGTTAGGTGACCCAAGGTCTCTCAAAAGGGTGAGTGCAGTCACAGCAGCAGTACGTTGTTCAGTTCCACGAAATCCTTCCTCGTCTATTTGCATGAATTCCTAGGCATCCCCTGGAGTGCTGCAGCTAGTCTGTTACGTCACTGGCACCCTCCTCGCATGGCAAGGTTGGCTGGAATGTCAGAAAGGGGGGTCGGAGACTCAGTTTATTCACAATTTTCTCATCGGGGTAACCTACTTGTAGACAGACTTCTGGATGTTCTAGATTCTGCAGACTTCCTCCGAGTAGGTCCCATATAGGAATGTGCACAGGACTCACTTGGAATTCCTCGTTTGGATGTAAATATGGAACTGTGTTTGTTAGACCTGGCATCCTTGGCGTGGTTTCCCCCTATTTTTTTGCCTCTACCTCCTGTATTTTTGATGCTGTGCTGGATTTTTCAGGGTGTAAGTGCTCCCTGTGTAAATTGCTATTGTGATTGGATACACACGATTGGCATATTTGTATCACCAAGAAGTCCCTAGTAAAGTGCACTGGGTGTGCCAGGGCTGGTGATGACAAATGCTACTAGTGGGCCTGCAGCACTGATTGTGCCTGATTGTGCCACCCACACGAGTAGCCCTAAAATGGTGTCTCAGGCCTGCCACCGCAGTAACTGTGTGCAGTCTGTGAACTGCCATGTCCTCCTGGTCTGTGTCCCCACTGACCAGGCCCAACCCTTCCCTTTCTGTGCACATTGGTCACCCTAATGGAAGGCTCAGGGTACCCCCCTGGGCAGGGTGCAGTGTATGTGAAAGGCAGAGCATGTACTAGTGCAGGTGACATGCTCTGGTAGTGAATGGCAGACATTTTCGTTTTACACTATTGTAAGGCTACCTTGCCCAGAGGCTATCATGGGGAATGCTGGCTACAGTGGCTACCAGCATATCTTCCCATAGGAGCAAGGTAGGACATAAAAGTCTGGTATCCCTGAACTCAGAATTTAACAACCCATCTTTTAGGAAAGGTGTTTTGTAACTCCTGTGTTTGAGAACAGCACTTTTAGAAAGTGTCTGTTCTCTTGTCTGACCTTTCTGTGTGCCTTGGCCTTTTTGTGAATTGACTGTCTGGTTTGAGAGTGACAGAGGCTGGGGAGCCCCCAGGAGGCTGGCTGGGTCAGCCCTGGACTGAATGACTTCATTTGCAACTTGAGTGGTGGGAGGAGACAGCACCTGGGCCTGAATAGGGCTGTGCCTGCCTTCCACAATGCTGGCTCCACCTCCTGCTGGGCGGCTGACGACCCTGCCCCTCACTTTGAAAGGAAAGGAGAAGCCAGGAAAACAAAGTGCTCAAGGAACACCCAAAACTGGTTCAGACCGGGCTCAGGTCCACTTGCACAAAGAGAACAAAGACTATTAGGGGTATAAGTACAGGACCCCTGACAACAGAAAATTAGATCTATCAAGAAGGAACCTCTGCCAAGGAGAAAGCTGAAACTGAAGAAGGAAGACTGTCCTGCTGTTGCTCTGCTGGACTGACCTGCTGTTGCTTTGCTGCAAATGAGAGGGGAAGGACTTTGCTTTGTGCTGTGTTCCCTTGCTTGAAGGAATCTCCAAGGGCCTGAGAGAGAGCTGGCTCCCTGTTATGAAGTCCCAGGAACAAAAGGACTTCTCCCCCTAGCTTCCCTGAACTCTACTGAGAGTGTTCTGTCCTTCCTGGAGTGTGTGGCCCATGTGTGGTGCCTCTAGAAGTTGTACCTGTGTTGGGAAGCTGGAAACCAAGCTTTTAAAGACTTTCTGCAAGTTTTGTCCCTTCGCTCGCTTGCGTAGCGCATCCCCGACAGTGCGAGGAAATTCCCGCCGCTACGAAGGTTGAGATCGTCGCAGCGCCTGTTGCCGCTGCCAGAGCCGTCGCATCCTTCGTTTGCGGGACGCACTAGACCGGTGTGGGAAGATTACCATCGCAGCGAGTGTCATCGGAGAGCCTGCCGTCGCTGGGTGAGATCGCCGCACCGCTTGCTTGCAGACCACATCAGGTCGCTGCGAGTGTCGTCGCAGAAGCCATCGCATTGAGGAGCTGCGAGAGAGAGGTCACCGCTGGTCTGCGCATCGTCGCCCCAGAGTTCATCGCCACTCCAAAGATCATTGCATCGTGCCTTTGCGAGAGAAAACTTCCTACGAAACCTACACACCGGAATCCATACAAGTCCGCCTTCCTCCCCATACAGACCAGATTTGTCGCAACACGCCCGCTGCTGCAGCGGGGTTGTCGCATCGCCTCCCCAGGGTTTCAGGAGCAATGCATCGCTTGTTTTCCACTGCACCAGCTTCTGCTTTGGAACTTTGTCGCTTTTAAAAGGTACTGTTGGCAAAAGGTGACGCAACTGAACTTTTCACGCAACTATGGATTATTTTATCGCAACCTTAAGAACTCTTTTGCAACCATATTCTTAAACTGTGTATGTTGGATTTTTGTAGTTTTGGTCTTGTGTAGTTTAGATTAAATACCTTTATTTTTCTAAACTGTTGTGGAGTCAGTTTGTGGTGATTTCATTGTGTTACTGTGAGTGTTGGTACAAATACTTTACAAATTGCTTTTGGATAAGCCTGACTGCTTGTGCCAAGCTACCAAGGGGATGAGCAGAGGTTATCTAAAGAGTGTTTCCTCCTTACCCTGACTAGAAGCAAGGGTCCCTATTTGGACAGTGGTACCTACCTCTGCCAACTAGAGACCCCCAGTTCTAACAGTGTTTTTTTTTTCAAGCATTTGTGGAGGGTCATCGCAAGCACACGTATTCAAGGAGAGGGCAGAATACCTCAGTTGCAATATAAAGTTTCCGATGAAAAGGCAAATACGAGCATTTCAAAGATTTAGGTCACTTGCGTCTATGGTGCAAGTTACAAAATAGGTCTCCACTGTACCGATATATTGTTTTAAATTCTTGACACAATTAGTCATTACGTTTCAGTGCAATATCATAGTGCCTTCTGCTAGAGGGTTAACCATTTCAAAGAATCTCCCCGATAACAAGGCAACTCATTTTGAAGATTATATTTGTGAAACACAGACCTGCCGACACACATGGTGCCACTGTGTGTTGCACAATATCAGCTTCCTTCATGCGGTCACTTGGTGAGGAGCTGATATGGCACAGTGGATCAAAAGGTGGGCTGGAAACCCATGCAAGATGAAGGTAAGGGGATAGGAGGCGTGCAGATATCAAAGTGAAGGCCATTCCAAATAGTTGCTGCAGTGCCACAATAATTTATTGAAACACCAGGGCATCGTATGACCATGAAGAGTTTCAAAAGCCCGGCAACAGTGTAAAAATGCCAGGCACAGGCAGCATATTCTTAGGCATAACTTTCATATTCCCATAGTGTCAAATGCCAGCGCATAGCCTCAAATGATTCTAAATTGTATGAAAGCCCAGGGTGCAACGTCAAATGATCAGGCGCAACTATAACACATACCTACAAACATTACACACCCAGAGAAATCTTCAAATACTTATAGGCAGACTGATAAGCAGTGCCACAGCGTTCTCAGCTATAGATTGGAATGTCCAGGCACTGTCTCGAATGGCTAATTATTGCCTTCAAAGTGAGGCACTGCTTCATAGGAGCAGACACAATCATGGTATGCTTTGGTATAACAACAATATCCAGGGCAAGCCAAAACTGATTTGGTAAAATCATTGCATGCTAAGGCATTGTTTTAAATACCAAGACACAGCATCAAAAGATCACGAACACACATTAATCCTTCAATTCCAAGGAACGCATCCTATGACAATCGTCATATACTCAGACTTTTCATAAACTGCCCAAATTTAATCTCAGTTTCCCAGACACAGTCTCAAAGTCCAAGCACAGTCAAGATATGCCCATTTTCAACGACTGTATACCTAGCCAGTTATAGCGTCATGCGCTCAGGGTTAGCTCTTGGTGTCCAGTGTAACTTAATAAGCAATGGTATAGTCTAAAATGTTAAATTACAGTCTGGTTTGCAGATTATAGATTTATAACAACAAGACAGTCCCGGGGTAAGGGCTTTCTCGGTGAGCTCCCCTCTGGCTCACCATCGCTGGTGCCCCTTGTTGCAGTCACCACTCCTGAGCAAGGCAACACGGACTGAGTCGAAACAGGACACCTTCAAAGATGGGGCAGCCCTCCTGATTTACTCTGGAAGGCCCTACCCAAAGCTGTTCGCCTACCTGAGATTTGAGGCAGAGGATTAGCATGGCACGGGTCTTGGAGAAAGTGACGGAGGGTGAGGGATGACCCTGTGTCTTATCCGGTCATTGTTGTTTCATGCACATACATCATGATCATTAGTCTGCAGGGGTCGGCCAGGTGGGTGCTTAAATCAAAAGAATTCACAGGCTAGTGATAGCGCAGCAGAAGGCTTCACAGGCTAGCGATAGCATAGCAGAAGGCTTCACAGGCTAGCGGTAGAGCAGCCTATATAGACAATGCCAACCATATGGGTCATCATCACAGGATCGTATGTCATCATCACAGATTTGTGGGAGAGGTGTGGCGCCGCGGCCAGGGCGACTGACGCTGGAATCTGGGGATCAGGGTTCGATCCCTGGCTCCGGCGGCAGGTTAGCCCAGCACCATGCGACTCTGGGCAATAGCTTGCTTAATCTTCCCGACGGCCCCCAGCGCCTAGAGACCCTAACGGGTGATTGTGCGCTATACAAATGTGGATTATTATTATTATTATTTAGGTGAATATTCTTACACGTGAAGCCATGTATAACTGGTGTATGCCCCGCAGGAGGTGGTCATATTTTTTTCCTAGTTCAATTAAAAAGATCAGACCACTGTGTCCATTTTACACTGGGCAAGATAATCTCATTGAAATCATTGCTTGACCCTGTACACCATGTTAGGTGTGAGCAAGGTAATCTACTACCCCCCAAGCAATATGGAGTGTAGACTGGCAGTAGGGGTAAGATAAAACGCTGGAGAATAAACTGCTCGTCAGATTGCACTGACACTTACTGCTGCAGCATACAATTCAAAGAATAATCCCTTGCTACAAGATTTATGCATACGTGTAAACTTCCAATCTGTCCTCATGTGAACGGTCCACATGCAAACTATTCTCACAGAAAGCTCTCTGGGACCGGCTAGGTCATGTATGCCCTAAATAAAATGGTAAATACAATTAAAAAAGTAATAAATAAAGCAAACAACTACCTTAAGAGGCTTAGATATGCAACCTTAAAGGCCCAGTAGAACGTCAAAATGTTTAGTATAGAGTGGCCAGGAATACATAGTATATAACTAAGGTTGATGTTGAATATTGTCTGCATATTCCTCAAAAAATCTACATTTTGAAATACAAGCTTTAGATGTTATACGATTCTTCTAATTCTGAATATTTGCACACAATTTATTCTGCAGGTGGTTTGAAAGCTTACGAGCTGCTTAGTTTCAAAGTGTGCATAAAGATCCGATTTTCGATTACCCCTCTCCGACACACACCTGGAAGAAATAAATTCTCATATCTTCAAAACACTCTGCCTCCTGGTTTGGTGCGAAAAGCACAGCCACGAGTAAAGACCAGACTGCTTGCTCTTTAACTGCCTCCCTGGGTCAAATCAATAGCTCTACTGTACTTTCCGTTCCCCAGGGCTGGAAAGACCAGCTCTCTAATTATGTGTCAACTTCATCTAAACAGGGCTCAAATAGGACATGCCCTTGGGAAACACATTTGCAAACTGTCCAGGCACGTCAGTGGCCGTCCGTCTACCTTTCCCATACTTTTAACAGGACATCAGCAATGTCAGCGGCTGCACTGGGCCATGTAGCCGTCTGCGAAAACAGCGGTCACCGTGACATGGTTTAAACATGAGAGCTTTAACTTGGAATCATGCTGTTGTGTTTCCATGCATCGTGTACTTTGAGCTCTGATTGCTGCCTTACACGCAGTTAGTGATGTGGCTTAATGAATGCAGGCGGTAGATTTTCCGGTGCTTTGTAGTGAGAGAAAAGTGCGCGATACAAGATGTATTTTTAGTTTATAAGCACTCCGGCTTCAAACCAGGCCTTCTATATGATGCGACTGGCGTGTCTCTAGGGTTGTCCATCTTGTTGAAATGTGTTTGCATTGCGTAGTATTATCTGTATATAGTTTTTCTACATCAACAAACACCTGTACAAACCGCAGAAAGAAGCGCATGGTTATTTGATTTACAGTTCATTTGTTCCCTTATTGCCCAATCAATAAAAAACTTTATTTAGTTTGTTACAACTATAAAAGTATACACATTACATATATTCCTTCTATTAAAAGCATAAGCAAATTAATTTCTAAAAGTTATAGCACATGTTCGTCACACCTCAAATGACACAAGACCATAAATATACATATAGTTCTAAAATTAATAAAACCAAAATGTTTCCATATACGTCCAATACTTCCGATAGATTAAGTACGTTAACTGTTATCCTTCTAATACGCAGTCTCATATTATCTTCAGGGGACACATACGTTAATTACTCTGTACATTTGAGGAACACTTTAACTTTACACATAAATTTCCCCATGGCACAGGCTATGTCTAGGTTCATCAAACCAATCAAAAGGTTGACAACTTTCGCCCTACTCATAATCCTATATTTTTTGAATGTTGGACATAAGATCTCCTTTCGTATATCTAAAAATTTCATACAGTCAACTAGAACATGTGAAATATCGCAGCGGGTGCCCAAAGTGCATGTGCAATTCCCATTGTATTCTATCATGAAGTTTTTGGCCCCATTATTTGCATAACACGGATGTATCCCAATTCGCACTTTTAACACCTCACGTCATAAATGGTAGCTGGGTAACCTATCTACGTAAGGATAATGTTGGTCCATTTCCCAAGCCGAGATCATGTGGGACACTGAGCTTTTTCGCAAAAGATACTCCTGATCATATACACGGGATGTATCGAGGCCCAGTGACCTAAGTTCTTTCTTGTCTATTTGTGGGTGACCTAGCTGCGGGCATAGCTCTAAACCTAGCACTAAATACGCTTCCCTTAGTGAGGTTCTTGTCTCTTTTGCCCAAGACAGCTCACTAATGGCAATTTCAGCTTTACACCACTGGGAAATTTTATGGCACTCCTCTGCCCCTAATCGCTGCCAATAACGTATTAGGGCCATACATGCTGTTAAGGTCCAAGAGGTAATTCCCAACTCTAATCTTACTGCTTGTATCATAGATGATTTTGGCAACAAAAACAAGCTTTTTAGCGTATTTCCCTCTTCTTTATCCCAACAGATTTTGCCACTTAAGTAAAGTACTTCTGCCCCGTACAAGAATTGTGGAGGGACGATTGCTAGGTAGGCCTTTATAACCGGCTTATCCGACATTTCACCGTATATACTGTTAAATCTTTTAAAGCCCTTCACCGAGGCCGCTGCCCTAATTTTTAAGGATTCCAAATGGGTGTACCATTTTAAATTATTCATGAACCACATTCCTAAATATCTGTAATCCTTTACCCTCTCAAGAAGTTCTGTACCAAAATACCAAGAGAACTTTGTTTTCTTCCTCCCGAAACTTAAAATTTTGGTCTTCCCCATAGTTACTACTAATTTTTTAATCAAACAATATTCTTTAAACATGTTTAAGTTTCTCTGAAGACCTATCTCTGTCTGGCCCATAACCACCAGGTCGTCTGCATTTAGTAGGCAGGAAACATGGTTTCCTCCCAACTTCGGGCTAGCCCCTCTAACCTCTCTTCATTTTCGAGGTAGATCGGCTATGAACAGGGAAAAGAGTAAAGGAGCAAGCACACACCGTTGCCTCAAACCATTTCCAATCTGGATCTTCCCAGACAGACCTCCCTCCTCATCCAAAATTATTTGGGCACGATTTTCAGTGTGTAAGGCCTGGATCAGGGCCAGAAGGTCGTCCTGTATTTTATATCCTACCAGGGTTGACCACAGCTGCTCCCTGTCCACAAGATCAAATGCCGCGTGGAAGTCCACAAAACAGCAGAATAAATTACCCCTCTATTCCTTAGACTTCCGAGCGATAGACCAAAGGGCAAAACAGTGGTCTGCCGTCGAATGTCCTTCTTTGAACCCACCCTGTTCTGGGGGTACTATCTGATGATCATATGCCCACTCCTTTAACAAGCCCAGGATTACCTTGGAGAATACTTTTTGCCTATGTACAGGAGATTTATTAGGCAATAGTTTTTAGGGCAGTTTACATCGCTTTTTTTATGTATTGGCCTGCCGATCGCCCCTTTCCAACTATCTGGCAGAGTTCCTGTACTCACTATCCTCTGGAACATATTCGAGAAAAACTCGGCCCACCAGTTTGAATTCGTTTTTATAACTACTGCTGGTAAATTATCTGGTCCTGCAGCTCATGTTAAATTTTACCCAGATATTATGCTTTTAATATGGCTTGGGGAGAATTGCAATTTCACATCTTCCCTAACCCCTGGCCAGTTATTGAATTCTATTTCCCTCTCTCCTTGGCCAATTGCCATAGATTTCCTCAAGATAGGCTACCCACTTATCTTCCGAGATGGGGCACTGCAGTGTCCCTACAACTTTCCCCGTACATTCTTGTACCATTTTCCAAAAACTTTTGACATAGTTTTTGTCTTCAATTGCCTCTAGTAAATTCGCCCAGCACTTATCTTTATAGGATCTTTATTTTCTCTCTTATAGTTGCTTTATATTTTATCGTTAATTTCTTACGTTCAAGAGAATATACATCATTATAACTACCTCTGAAGCATCTTTCGTGCCGCCTAATAGCGGCCTTTACCTTCCGACAATCGTCGTCAAACCATGGTTTATTGTTGGGATTTACTTTAGCTTTACTTTGTGGGCCTTGATTACCCCATTTAATTTTTAGTCTGAGGCATTCTACCACATGCTTTATTATATCCTCATAACAGGATATATCCTCTCCTGGTGGTAATTTTTTTACTCCCACTGTTAACTGGAGTGCAGTTTCTTTATATATTCCTCACTAATCCTGGTTGTAAAACGCTTAGGGTATTCAACCTCTACTTGTAGCGCTTTTTGTCTCTGCGTGCCCTATTTACCTTTAATTCTATCTGCAGTGGGTAGTGATCACTACCCTCTGCCCAACCTATTTCAAAATGCTTAATTTGATGGAAGCTCCATGCCTGAGTAAATGCATAATCTATGGGGCACTTTTGCAGCCCTATTTTAAAAGTACGCTATGCTGGCCGATCCGATTCCTTTCTACCATTGGCCCAGAGCAGGCCCAGAGCCCACAGCATCTTACCAATCTCTACATCTTGGGTTGAGCTGTCACACCTTGGGAACTTGGCAAACTCTATATTAAATACTCTTAGCAGCTCCCTCTGCCAGGAGTCAGTTTTCTGTGGGTTTAGTCTATGGTTAAAATCGCCCAATAACAATAACACATCTCTAGGATATATATCTTGAAGCCCTCCAGGTCCTTTTTTAATCGTTCCAAATCCACTTTATACTCATTTGTTCTTCCTTTACGTATGTACACATTTATAATCCTCCCCCCACCTCACGCCCTCTACCGACCCAAATAAACCCAATCTACCTAGCATCCCGGCACTCAGTCAAGAAGACTTCCTCAATATCTGCAATAAAATCAAATCTGGCTCACCTGCAGATCCCCTTAAACCTGAAACTTTTAGAGAGGCAGATTGGACAGTCCTCGGCCCCCTCGGAGACATTTTAAACCTGTCCTTCTCGACAGCCATCATCCCCACTAGATGGAAGCAAGCCTGGGTCTCACCCATAATAAAAAAGCCCAGTCTGGACCCGACCCTCCCTGAAAATTTCAGACCGATATCTCTCCTCCCATGGCCAGCCAAAGTAGCAGAATCCCATGTAAATACCATCTTGACCAAGTTTCTGACGTCCAATTCCATCTTGGACAGGTCGCAACATGGATTCCGGGCTGGTCATAGCACCGAGACAGCACTCCTCAGTGTGACAGAACACCTTCGGACCATCTTAGACGCTGGTGGAACGGCAGCACTGATTCTTTGAGATCTCAGTGCTGCCTTCGATACGGTGTCACACGAGGTGCTGTTGTTCAGGCTCAAGGAGGCGGGGATATCAGGGTCTGCCCTGGACTGGTTCAAGGACTTCCTATCAGGCAGATCGTTCCGAGTCTCCACCCCCCCTTTTCTCTCAAAAGAATGGCCCATTGAGCAGGGAGTGCCCCAGGTGTCGGCCCTCAGCCCCACCCTGTTCAATGTGTACGTTCAACCTCTCGCAGAAGTAGCCAGGATACATGGAATGTAACTCGTGTCCTATGCTGACGACACCCAGCTAATGGTGGCACTGAGTGACGAAAATGGTCTCGGTGCTCATAACTTCAAACAGACTCTCGTCGACATCACTAGCTGGATGACGGCGAACTACCTCCAGCTTAATGCAGGAAAAACTGAAGTTCTGTTGGTGGGAAAAAAGACAGCTGCCTGGGGAAATAGCTGGTGGCCAGAAATCCTCGGCCAACCCCCAGAGCCGAAAGACTGTGTAAAAAATCTGGGAGTCTGGATAGACTCTGCCCTGAACTTCGCCTACCATACCAAAAAAGTGGCGGCCACTTGCTTTGGCATTTTACGAAATCTTAGGCCAGTATTAAAGTTCTTTGACCATCAAACCCGCCAGCTGATAGTTCAGTCTGCTATCCTCTCGCGGCTGGACTATGCCAGCTCCCTTCTGTTAGGGGCTAACGTAGCAGAGAAAACCAGACTCCAGTGAGTCCAGAATGCCGCCGCCAGGGCCCTGACCGGACTTCCCCGCCATACGTCAGTGGCGAGCATCATCACAAAACTCCACTGGCTCCCAATGGAGAAATGGATCCATTTTAAAACACTTTGCCTAGCATTCAAAATTTAAAAAACTGCCTCCCCCCCCATGCTATGCCCACTCCTTTCAACTTACGTTCCCCGACGCGCTTTGCGATCTGAAGGACAGAACTTAGCGGTCATTCCTCACATCAAACTAGCTAGGATGGGCGGCCGTTCATTCAGATACCAGGCCGCAAAACTCTGGAACGGCCTCCCGGACCAGATACGAGGTCTGAATGATCTGCTATCCTTCAGAAGAGCCATTAAAACACATCTCTTCGGTTAAATCGGTATTTTCTCAGCACGCTTCCCCCACCTCTGTCATTATCTAGCTCTCATACAGAAAGCGCCGGGACGCCCCTTGGCTGGGGCAGCCGTGCGCTATACAAGCACATATAACATTAACATTATCATTAATGCATAGACCTTCCCCACCTGCGTTATTTGTTAACAACACTCTACTACCTAACGCCCAGTTACACTTAAGTTTCAAGGATTTTATATCTCTCGCTATCCTTGCTGAAACTAGTGTCAATGGACCGCCTGATGGTCTACCTAATAAATTCTTTATAGCTGGTTTTACATGGTGCGTAAATCCTTCCGTAACAAGGGTTTCGTAGCACAGCCAAATCTACTGTAGACAAACAATATCGGTCTTCCTAAGAATCTCTTTAAAGCTTTCTTGAACCATTATTCTTTTGTATCCATTAACATTCCAAGACAGAATGGCCAAACTGTGCGACGACCCTAGATCCTAATTCACATTACTCAGGTACCCGTCTTCCTCACTATCCATATATGCCAATTCTCTAAACCTATTCCCGGCCAGTACATCTGCATTCTCCCACCCTGGATTTTTAGGGGTTATAGTGAATTCAAGGGCTTCCTTCATACCTCGTTCCGAACTGATCATTCTTATTGCCCAGTTTCCAACTTTCTCCTTTTAGATCAAGAAGCCCTAGCTTCAGACTGATCGTATAATTTGAAGCATCTTGGCTTGCGTGTGCCCTATGTTGATTTCTCTGATGTCGGAGCGGTGCTGCATTACATAAATCTAGTGAGCTCTATTTTTAGCGCTGTTACACCTGGGTGCTCAACAGCAACACCCTAATCCAGTATTTTTATATTAAGCCTATGCAATGTATGTATGTCTTTCTTGTTAGATTGTGCAAGATTCTCACATTGTAAAATAATGGGCAGTGTGGGCGAGTGTTTTAATTCAACAATGGCGTGGGGAAGCTGCGCATCGCATCATGGTTAGAGGAACGAAGTCTTTGACCTCGTTGTACATCGTTTTCGCACAAAATAAATCTAAACAAGACAAGCAGAATGGCCAAGCGAGTTGTATGAAAGAGGCATGAGGTAAAATCAAGACTATAGGTAGCCCTGGCAGTAGGAAAACCCAGGACTTTGGAACCTTGAGTTGGACTCCTGTGAAAAACAGAAGGTCCCTTGGTGCTTTAACCGCTATTGTTAATGAATGAACACTCAAGAGAACTTGCATGTAGTGGGAGTACATTTGCATCTGTGGGACAAGGATTGTGCATGCCAGCTGCCATCTTTCTCTTCGAAGACCTCCACTCTTAGCCAAGCTCTGCATCTTCTCCCAGAGTAGAAGCCCTCCTGCAAGGCCTGCTTTAGGCCCCATAGCCTGTAATATAGTTGACAGTCTAGTAGCTGGGGTGGGCGGAGCTAGGTGGGCTGAGGGGAAGAGGAGGGGTCAATACAGGATGAGGGCAGTTAGAGTAGGGACAGGGTACAGGCTAGATGCAATAGAATAAAGCTCCAGTGATCCTAAGCAATGGTGTCTGTGGTTATTGGTAGCAGGATGCTACAACTGGCGACGAGGGTGGGATAGAGTAAAACCCACAAGCCACAGCACCTCGAGAAACCACCCTGTCCCCGCAGCATCGAGAAACGAGCTCCGCTGCTGAATGAAATTGGCGCCGAGAAGAGGAAGTCGGCAGCAAGTGACCCCGACCCCAAAGACGCTGGGGAGCCCCGAGAGAGTCACGACCGTGAGCGCAGAAACGCTCGGTGCATGAAAGCATTTCGCGCCGAAAGCGCGAGTCCCGCCGGATACGTGGTGCCTAGCATCCCAAAGGAAACAGGAGTCGGGAGCCCACTCCGACCTGTCCAGTGCCCCCAAAGTGCAGAAGAGGTGCCCTGGCGAAGAGGACGCTGTCCCCGAGAGCCTTCTGCCAAGCGCGGCTGAACGCGCTGGAACCGGAGCCTGGGTGCCGTCGGAAAACCTCACGCCCGATGCATGAGGTTTGGCATGCTGTCGGAATAAGAGAGCGGGAATTCAGGAATCGAGTTGGGAGCTCACCCCAACCCGATCTGGTGACTGTGGTGGCCAAGAGACGAGTAAACCCTGGGGTAGATCGCCCCACGAAGGCCTGCTGTCGCGCGCTGCTGAGCGCGCAATAATTGGAGCCTGGACTCCGATGTCGGAGAATCTCACGCTGGATGCGTGAGCATTGGCCTGTCGCCGCCGAGGACCCTGCAAGGGACGGCGGGAGCCCACCCCAACCTCACCTGACTGCAGTGGCGACCTGGGGGAGCCGAATTAGGAAGATACTGCTCCCAGAGACGATGGCCGGTGAGTCCCGAGTGAAGAGAGGAGCTGAATGCTGAGAGAGAAAGTAGTGCCTGCAGACATCCACGGCGGCCATCTTTGAGTCAGGCGACTTCTGGGACATCCTCCCTGTGCAAACTATAGGCGGCCATTTTGAAGTCAGGCATTAAGCAAAGTGAACAAGCACTGGCAGCAGAAGGAAACAAGCATTGATAACAAACAAGCATTGGCGATAGAAATAAAACAAGCATTGGCGACAGAAATAAAACAAGCATTGGCGATAGAAGTGCAGCAGAAGGAAACAAGCATTGGTAACAAACAAGCATTGGCGATAGAAATAAAACAAGCATTGGCGATAGAAATAAAACAAGCACTGGCAAACAAACAAGCATTGACACCGGAAGACCAAACAAGCGTTGGCGAAGACCAAACAAGCATTGGCAAAGACCAAACGAGCATTGGCGAAGAACAACCAAGCCTTGATAAGAACACATAAATAAACATTGGCCAATAGAAGGAAACAAGCACTGTCAAGAACCAACAAACAAGCAGTGGTGAGTAGAAACCAACAAGCACTGGAAAAGCAAATAAACACACATTAGCGAGAAACAGCGAACCGGCACGAGCACCTCCAAAGGTGATGGTGAACACATACCGAAGAGCGTAAAGGGGAGGAGCTGCTGGACAGAACCGCACGAGGTTCAGAGGAAGGCAAGACTGCGAAGGACGGTCCCGGAAACAAGCACAACATACAGGGAGGTGACTAAAGGACTTGCACTAGCCTCACCGCGGAGAAGGAGCCCTGCGACTGGCACAGTGCGGCTGGGTAGTGGACATCTCGGAACGCAGGAAATCCAAGTTCTAGTCACTGGCGCATACGGTGGTGGTTGCAAGGATTAGTAACGCCCCAGCAGATGACCAGACCCAAGGCCTTGACCAAAGAGGATTAACTAAAAAAAAACTACGAGAAGCCGAGTGAGCAACCCGCCTGAATACAATCAATCAGAACCCTCTTCTCATGGCGAAGGAAGAAGTAGCACAACGACGCAACCCTTGCATCAGAGCACCACCCCCAGGAATGCAGTATGATACCTGGAGTCTGTGTCTTGAACAGAACCGATGGCTGGCGACATTGGGTGACTTCCTGGACGCCAATGGTGAACAAAGAGAGAGGAAATGTCTAATGTTGCTCCTCCATTTGGTGGGTCCAGAGGGCCGATGCCCAATCGAAACATTTTCCAAAGAAGACACAGAAATCTATAAAAGACTCCAAGAAAAGCTATGTGCCCGTCTCTCCGCACAAGCGGAAGTGGATCAAGAGTGCATCGCTTTCAACACAGCTCGGCAGGAACCAGGTGAACCATTGCCAACTTTCATCGCTCGGTTGCAAAACCTGGTGCAAGGCTGCCACTTCAACACCTTTACGAACGAGGACGCAGTTCGACTCCGGATAATTGAAGGCTGCGCAAACCCCGACACAAAGCTCAAGATCTTGCGAGGAAAGTGGTCGCTAGAAGAAATAATCAGGAAGGCCGAAATTGGAATGCACGTCAAGGCAAGAGACAAATCAAGGGACCCGAATCTGAAGGCAAATTATCAAGTCGCCCGGACAGATGAAACTCGGAAAACAGACAAAACAAAAAATAGAGAGAGGGAAGGCAGACCAATGAAAAGACAATGGGAAAGACACAATGACAAGGAGTACTCTGAGTCAATCAGTCAAAGGACAACCTCAAGGAGTTCTTCACTCTCAGGGTATCATCCAAAGTCTGGCCAACGGGAGAGACACAGTGACAAGAAATACTCCGAGTCAATCAGTCAAAGGACAACCTCAAGGAGTTCTTCACCCTCAGGATGTCATTCAAAGTCTGACGAGGGGGGAGCGTCCAGTGGGACAGATAGCACCCCTGGACAAAATGGCAACCTACACAACAAGAGAGTAAGGAAGACGAACTATAGAAGGAGAGCTCCGAATGGTCAAAACTGGAAGTCGGCGCAGGAACACTCTTCGTCAAGTTGTGAAGAGGAGTCTGAAGGAACATCATCCAGTAGGAGAACACATCACACCCACATCATGGGTATTCGAGCACCAAGTAAGTGTGAAGACGAAATAGGTCGCATAAGACGAACCGACCCTCCCCAACAACGAACAGGAAAAGACCAACGCATCAATGACACCGGGGACAACGAAGAAACTGAGAAGACGTCGTTGACATGTGAGAAAGGCAAAGATGGAAAATCTCAAGAGCAAACACAAAGAACAAGCACGTGGTTGCTGAACAACTTCTCGGATGAAACAATGCCAAAGACAAGTCGACGAAGGCGCCCGGAGAATCGTTTTAAAGACAACCCTGAGTCACCGAACAACGCGTCACGGCCCACTTATTTCAGACATCCAGCACCCGATACACCCTCAAAGGAACGCTTCAAAAGGAGTATGGCCAGGAACTCCTCTGATTCAGAGAGCGCGTCCGTTCGATCCTGGAAGTCGACAAAAGACTTCTCTGACCTAGAAAACACGTTTATGGCCAGGAACTCCTCTGGTTCAGAGAGCACGTCTGTCCGATCCTGGAAGTCGACAAGAGACTTCTCTGACCCAGAGGGTTCGTCTGTTCAATCCCGTGAGTTGACCGAGTCATGGTCCCGACAACAGTCATGGCGTCAACCACCCAAACGCACCATGGAACCAAAGGACATCCTTCACGTCAAGAGCAACACGTCACACACTAAGAACTCTGAATACTCTATCATGTCACAAGACAATCTGTCATGTCAGTCACAAGTACATCTGGACATAGATCAGACACCGTCACCCTTGAAGGGGTCCGCGAGGCTGACCCAAAGGACCTACAAAAAGAAAACAGAGACACTGGACCTTAGTCACCAGATGGGAAGGGACCAGCCATCCACTCCGCAAAGAAAACTGGACATGTCGGCAGAGAGAGATCATCAGATAAGAGAGAAACATGCCCATGCACAGATAGCCCACGAGCTCGCCAGACAACCCGAGGCCGTGAACAAGTTATCGAGCCACACCGTACTGTCTGGTATGTATGACCCTGGATTGGAGAGCAGTGTTGCCCTCGACTGGACAAGACGAAAGGAAGTAAAAGTAGATGCTGGTGCTCAGAAGAGGACCCGAACATTATCCACTCATGAAAACGATCGAGCATCTGAACCAACCGTTACACCGCAGGAAGGAAACATGATGACTGCGGAGTGTGAGAGTAAACAGTTCAAACGCAACGTGGTCAGGAATACCCTGATCCAGACAACAGAAAGACTGACCAAAGCCAAGCCCACCACTGATTCGACACTACTGAGGTTTGAAGAACCGACCGTCCGCCGACCAGTGTGGTGGATTGAAGAATTGCGAACACTGAAGACATTAAGCTCATTTTGTTAAGAAAGGGGGAGATGTAATATAGTTGACAGTCTAGTAGCTGGGGTGGGCGGAGCTAGGTGGGCTGAGGGGAAGAGGAGGGGTCAATACAGGATGAGGGCAGTTAGAGTAGGGACAGGGTACAGGCTAGATGCAATAGAATAAAGCTCCAGTGATCCTAAGCAATGGTGTCTGTGGTTATTGGTAGCAGGATGCTACATAGCCCACCATCAGCCAACAGCAGTGTTTGCTCTTCATTTCTTCCTCCTCAGTCGGACTCCGACTTTCTTTGTATCTGCGTCTAATACGCCAAAAATAAATCAGTTGTTCTTCGTGTGATGCGTTTGACTTGACTGGGGAGATTAGTTACAATAATAAAATTTCAGGTTAAAGCAAAATAATTAAAACCGGATTATGTTCTTACACCTTCAAGTATGCATTAATTACATCTGAAGCACAATAATTCCACAGGATTTGCATTAGGTCGTTTTTCAGTGGCATCGCATGAGCTAATTTTATCCATAAATCATGAATGAGAAAAATACAAAAAATCGATTGATCCATTCAGATCTCAAAGTCAGTCATAAAATATTCTTAATAACACTCTTCTTATTAGTCAATAAAAAGAGTGTTATTAAGAATATTTTATGAGCCCGTCCAATCAGAATTCAGCACAACAGGTGGCGGGAAAAAAGCTTCCACACTTTCCTAAGCTTGAATCACGTGTAGGACAGTTTAAAAGCCCTACGCAGGAGGTGAGTGGCAGGTCGGCGCTTGCCTTGTAGATTTTATTCACTTGGGAGCTCGACTCTCGAGTCTTATTCTGGCTCCACTGGTCTGAATCTATGACTAATATTTACCAAAGCTGAAAGAAAAAAAAGTGACTTGCATTCTCCCATCATCTCCTTGGAAACACCACGAAAGAAAGTAAATGAACCAGGGATATATTTGTGGAAATCTAGGGACCAACCAAGTTTTTTGGATTCTTTCCACTCTGGACAGCCATCTCTACAGACCCCAATACAACAAGAACGCATTTGTCAATCAGCAGCGCAGAGAAGTTGAACCGTTACCCTAACTTCTTTCCACATATAGAAGCTAAAATGATATAATATTATTATTTGCTGCACTGCAACATTTTACTTGAATTATTTGATGCCAAGAATGAAAAGAGTACTGGGGGAGAAAACGTACTAGTAATGACCATTGGCAAAGTCAATAGGTCTGGATTTGGCAAGCTGGTGCGATGTTTAATGTTGTTCTTCATTGTAAGCATATGTCATTTCAACATAAAAATAAAAAATAAAGAAATTAGGCTGCCACATCAGGCTTGCTATTAAAAAAAGTACACGAAACATGTGAAACTGCAGATGTGGTTCAGAATAAAAATGCCAATTGAAAACATGTTTAACTTTTTCTTTTGTTATCAGTCCCCGCCTGCTCCTTAAGTACACAGTTGGATGAGGGAGCTTTTTCTCCCATCTTCCTTTACGATTCGGGAATCCAATGTCTTCTGACTGGCTGGCCATCACATTCACAAATTCAGTATAGAATATAGTATTCAGAGCACTACTCAGCAGGGTGCAAGCAGATCCTGACCACATTCCAGGCCCTGCAGCCAATCCTTCATAGCATATAGATTAAGTCTGTATGTAGCAGGGGTTGGCCACCTGCAGAGGTTTGGGGGCAAGACTTGGATGGAGGCTAGCCCTTGTAGAGGCTATGGGCCATACACTGTGGGTGTTGACCACCAAGGTTACCGTCAGGACCAGCGGCTGGCTGGAGGCAAGGCCTGATGCCAATTATCCTGCATGGGGCGAAGAGAAATGTGCAGTGGGGTTAAGCTGCCTGCAGTAGGCTAGGACTCTAGCCAGGCCCCATAGTCAACCCTCTCTGTGCAAGATCAAAAACCGTGGTGTTGGCCACCCAGGCTATAGAGGAACTCGGATCCATGGGAGCTCTCTTACTATGCATGGGCAAACACTGTGCACAACGTGGTTTAACCACCAGTCGAGTGTTGTACGCGGGGTCTGGTAAACTGTTAGACTCTATGGACAGCCCCTTCTACGCACAGCCAAAAGCTGTGTGCTGCAGGTGTCGGCTGCCCACATAGAGACAGGCACAGAGGATTGCCAAAAGCCAGGCCCTGCACCCAACCCTGCAGCACAGGGCAGCCAGGAGGCTGCCTGCAGACGGTGGGGGACAGGACTGAAGTCCTGGATTGTGGTCAACCATCCTGTGCGCAGCTAAAGGAGAGGGTTAGGCACAAAGAACTCTTGGGTGTGGTATGTGATAAAAAAAGAAATCACTGAAAAAACAAAGGTTAAAGTGAAATTATAATCGGCATTGGTTTTAACATCTCAATGTAAAAACTCAGAAATTCACCTAAAAACACATTTAGATTGCAATCATCATTACAAATAAAAGCCATTGAAATTCATATTTTGATTAGGAGGACAATACATAACGTGCACAACAACTATGTAATCCATAATTCACACACCAAATGCTTAGGACGTTTTAATATTCATATCAATAAAAAACAACTACTAAAACGAAACGTAATTAAACACATAATCAAACCAATCAAAGATACTACTTTCATAGTCATCCCGGTCAAAGGGATAAGGGTAACCTGACGTAATCACATCTGTTAATGATTTACAAAATTTGCAATTCCATCTGTTTCACTAAGGGTGAGGTTATGGGCACTACATTTGGTATAAGAGTTCCAGCTTGAACAGATGTTGTGTGAGTTATGGATGGTGCTCTTCCCCATATTTGTGAATTCCGGTATTTCAGTTAGATTCATTGGTTAACATAACTGCACTTTAACTGTAGTTTTTTTTCCGGTACACTTGTACGTTTTTTAAAACTTATGTTGAAGTTTTCTCAGCAACACTACCCATGACTTTATAAAAGTATGCAATGGACTTAAGTTCGGACCAAGAATCAATGGACAGCACAACATCAAGCAGTATGGAACAGCAGTCTTTTTCCAGGGAACTACGCCTCGTGCAAAAAGTGAAAGAACAATCAAACAGGGGGGAGGCCGAAAGGAAAAAGACAAGGAAACGCAAGCAAAACTACAAACGGAACATCAGGAGCAGAAAACTTAAGAACAGCTGGCATGGGAACAAGAGGCCAGAAGACAAAGAACCAATAATGGAGGACACTTCACCTAAATTAACAGTAATTAATCTGACAGATAAGATTCTGACCAATGATGAAAAAAGTGTATTAGAATTAGGTTTGTCTTTTTGCCCTGAGATAGGTTATGATTACCCACAGGCCAGAGTTGACCTATATAAATTTGAGCATAAACGTAAACTGTATAAAATGCATGCTACCAGAAAAGACCAGAGAGGGACGAATACCGATCCTAACGATGACAGCGACACAGGTTTAGCCATTGACGACATCCCCACACTACAAACCATGACAAATCTTGAACAGCAGGGATCGCAGGAATTCACCAGTGACTCCCTTGACCCATTCAATCCTGCACACACCACTGGCATTTCTGATCTCCTAAGAATCAATACCGGAGAAGCCGCTCAAACCAAACTTAGAGCCAAATCGAAATATGTACCCACACCCGCTAAAGACAATATTGATGTGTGCGACCTGGTGGCACAAGATCTACTCAAACTCCTAAAACACCAAAGGGAGCAGTAACATGACAAAACCCCAGTGGGAGGCGGTGAGCAACCTACAAAACGATCGTGAGCTGGTCATCAAATCCTCCGATAAAGGAGGTACCGTTGTCCTTATGACTAAAATCATGTATACCAGAGAAGCAAAGCGCAAGCTTAATGATAGAACATGCTACGGGAGGGTGGACTGGAAATATCTTATGGATCTAAAAAAAATCTATATCACAACAAATCTATATCACAACTAACTGTTGACATGGCATGAACAAGGTCTCCTAACATGGGATGAAAAACAATTTCTTAAAAATGATACCCCTACAACGCCCACACTATTCCTCCTTCCTAAAATCCACAAAATACCACAAACCTGCCAGGCAGGCACAAGGTGTCTTCTAAGAACAGCTTGATGGAAAACAGCAGTACATATGTGGACCACTTTCTATTCCCCTATGTTAAGAAAATCACGTCCTGAGGGAAACAACCGACTTTCTACATAAGATCAAAGATGTCACACTAGGGGACAATGATTGGTTGGTATGCTTGAATGTGGAGGCGCTTTATACGAGCATTAGGCACGATGAAGGCTTTAAAGCATGTCAGTTTTTCCTGAAAACACGTAAGGCAGAATTTGTAGAACACACCTTAATGCTCCTAGACATGATCACAATATGGTTAAAAGAAAATGTTTTTATGTTTGAAAATGAATACTATAAGTAACTGCAAGGAACTTCCATGGGCACCTGCTTCGCCGCCAGCTACGCCAACCTCATGGTGGGCTGGGGGGAGAAGCAGGTACTCTGGAACGACCAAACAGAACCATGGATTTTCAATGTCTCAAAATGGTTGAGATATATCGACCACATTTTCTTTGTGTGGAGAGGATATGAAAGTGAACTTAATTTATTTATTGACTGTTTGAATTTGAATAATGTCAATTTGAAATTTACTAGACATTACAGCCAGAGTTCCATGGAGTTTCTTGATCTCAAACTTATTGTGGAAAATGGGAGAGTGAGTACAAACTTATTCAGAAAAATTACAGCAGGAAATTCGATTTTGAATTACGCTAGCTCGCATCCTCTTAGCTTTAGATGGGGAATTCCTTATAGTGAATTCCTTGGAGCTAAGCGAAATTGTAGTACCGAGGCATCTTACACACAAACCAAACCGGAGATGAAAGAGAGATTTACAGAGAGAAGGTACTCTAGAAAAGCACTCCTCCAGGCAGAAAAGCGAGTGGAGAAGCAGTGCAAGGAAGTGATCTTAGAAAAAAGCATACCCAAAAGAAATTACAAAGATATGGCCAAAGAACCCACCAGGTTCATCACTAGATACTGCAGCCAATCTAATCAAATACGCAGAATCCTCGAACACAGATGGGACATCCTTAGATAGGACCCCATTTTAAGTAACAAAATAAGTGCAGCTCCATCCATTGCATACAAGAGAAGTGGATCATTGAGAGACATACTGGTGAACAGTCACCTCCAGCCCAAAGAGAGCAACTGGCTCAGGCAGGCTAAGGGCTTCTGCAAATGCGGAAAATGCAAAGCCTGCAAGCATAGCAGTAACGTTACCGAGATCACCTTAGAGAGAACCAAAACACAATGGAGGATACCCAAACTGATAACCTATAACACAGATTTTGTGGTGTACGCCATGGTATGGCCGTGTGACCTTTGGTACGTGGGGTCCACAACTTTTGCAGTAAAAAAGCGAATATTAGAGCACTGGTGTGCGATTACCAATTGCGACCAAAGCTACAGCACAGCCAGACACTTTGCCAAGGAAAATGGGGCAGACTGGACCAAAGCCAGATTCTTTGGAGTGGTTACAGTCAACCCTAACCCAAGAGGAGGAAATCGAACTGCAGCCTTTCACAAACGTGAGTGACGCTTCATCCATTTCCTTTTAGCAGGCGCTAAATTCCTAGATGGCCTAAATCAGGACGAGGAGCGATATACCCACCTATACATTTCTAGAAAGAGTTACTGTCCTTGCCTTGACGGACTACTCACTTCCCAACTCTTACTTCTCACTTCAACCCCTTCTTGTTTTTAACATTATAATAGCAAGCTATTTGCTCTTGTAGTATTCATTCAACAAGATGTCTTACTTGAGCACAGATGGTATTACGTATCTGGTTCGAACCAAGTTGGCTAATGTCATTATGTTGGTTTGATTTTTCCAGGGGAGTGCAGCTGAGAGTCACCTGAACGTCACGTTCGTGTTAACTATTTGAGCACTGGAATCACAGGCGGTCACCCCATCTACTCTGAGTCACTTGTTTACACATAGACCATAGGGTACTATACGTTCACTTGCACTACTGATCAAGAACTCATGTACAACACAAACTTGATCTTATCAGATCAGTACATTGATTGGACACTGGAACACTCATTGCATGGGGCAGTAGACCGGCAAGTGTTCTTTTCTCAAAAGCTAGGTTACAACACTATAATAATGATATATAAACCAAGCACGAGCTTCACGCCCTATAACATAGACCACACATACATACAAGCTTTAACTCCTCATCAGGAGACACCTTAAGCAATACCAAATCTATACATAATTGCTCAGTCTGCTTTCTAATTATGAATTTTGGCACTTATATAATTTAATTGTGACAAAACATTTATTTTCTATATGTCTATGAATGCACCCCTGCCACTGTACCTTTAAAAGACTTGTAAATGGAGACGGAGGTTATGTGAACAAGACCACGGACGTGGTCAAAAAGCATCGTCCTTGCCTGCAACTTAAATCAACATACCTGCCTAATTGAATGAGTGGGCATGAGCAATCTGTTCCGCCGGATTTCGATTCCTTTGGAAATAGATATATATATATATATATATATATATATATATATATATATATATATATATATATATATATATATATATATACATACACACACACACACACACACACACACACACACACACATATATATATATATATATACACACACACACACACACACATACATATACAGACACACAACAGAAGTGTGATGCTATCAAACGCCATTTATTTGAAAACAGGTTTTTAGGCTCAGTTTACAAGGACTTCAATTTAAAAAGATAGTCTCAGTTTAAAAATAATCTTATTGCATGGGCGCTTACTTCTCCTAAAGAATCCTGGCCTCCAACAACCAGGCCAAAGAAATATTTGCTATAGTTGATGAACTGTCAAATACAGAGAGAGTTCTAAGCAAACCCAAGCCGTCTCAGGCCCTCTGTGACTCTCTGAACAAATTCTTCATCGACAAAATCACTGCCATCAAAGCCAGCGTTCTCTCCCGGACATCACTAGAAATTGCCCAGCCCACGTCCAGGAACCCCCACTCTCTGGACTCTTTTCCGCCCATTGAAACAGAGACCTTGAGTAACCAACTAGCTATAGTTAGATCTGGCTCTCCTCTGGACCACTACCCCCCTCACGTCTTGAAAGCAGCCTTCACGGCCTTCCCAGACCCAGGTCTTGCCCTCCTAAACCACTCCTTGTCCCAGGGATGTGTCCCCAATGCTTTCAAGGAGGCTATAGTAGTCCCCCTCTTAAAGAAACCTAGCACAGACCCTCAGACGCTAGCAAACTACTGCCCCATCTCATTGATCCCCTATTTGGAAAGGCTATTGGAAGCTCACGTGGCAAAATGCCTGCCCAACTTCTTGGAACAGACTGGATTCCTTGACCCTAGCCAAGCCTGTTGTCGGCCAGCTCACTCCATGGAAAAGGTGATTCTGGCGGTACTTGACTCCTTACGAGAAAAGGCGGACGGAGGTACTCCCCAGGCCCTGGTGCTGCTAGATCTTTTGGCCGTTTTTGACACGGTCGACCATAACATGCTGGCAAACCGTGTCAGCGAGGCAGGCTTCCAGGGCCCAGCCCTTAGTTGGATCAACTCCTTCCTAAAAAAACGTACCCAGGCAGTCCGAATCGCCAATTTTACTGACCCCAAACTAAAAACAACATGCGGGGTCCCACAGGGTTCCTCGTTCTCCCCGCACCTGTTCAACCTCTACCTTCTCCCACTGATAAGATCCCTAACGGAAAGAAGAGTGACCACCTTTAACTATGCAGACGACCTCCAACTTATGTTTACAATCGATAACTCCCCCAGTCAATATCGGACTTTCAATCCACCATGACATTCATCCGTCAATGGATGGACCACAACCATTTAAAACTAAACCCAAGTAAAACCGAACTGATACAGACGGTGGAGGCCACAATCAGTGGGCCCACAATACTGGCCTAGCGAATTAGGCTCCCCCCGCCCCCTCCTCCTCAGTAAAAAGTCTAGGGGTCACCATAGGCAACGTCCTGAAGCAGAATTTATATGGCGCAACTTAGCCCAAGGGCATCAAGGCGCCAAGCAAAGCAAGTTCAGAACAATGAGTCTCAAGGATACCGGATCCAAGGCTTAGAAGTAGGCCTCTCGGGACAGCCAAGTTTTTAGATCCTTACGAAATAAAACCAGAGAAGGTTGTCCCACCAGATAGGGCGGAAGGGACTTCCACAACTTAGGCACCAGAGAGGAGAAAGCTTTCCCTCCCCATCTGGCCTTAGCAAATCTAGGAACTTGGAGAAGATTTTTTGTGGAGGAACGAAGATCTCTAGTGGGGAGGTAGGGGACAAGATGGGACCTGATACCCTCTGACCCAGAGCCATGAATGGCCTCATGGGCTAGGCAGAGAAGCTTAACCGAGATTCTGGCCTGAATGGGCAGCCAGTGATGGTCTTTCCTGGCCAGGGAAGCTGAAGAAAGCCTGGGAAGATTGAGCACCAACCTTGCTGCCGCATTCTGGACCATCTGTAATCGATGGACAGAGCTCTTGTTCATGCCCACGTACAACGCGTTACAGTAGTCCAACCTCGATGATACTGAAGCTACCGTCGCCTGCTTCCTCGCATCAAAGGAGAGATAGGAACCTATCTTTCTCAAGATCCTAATGATCCCGCAACACGTAGACACGGTCCTACTGACCTGAAGGTCAAATGAGAGGGAGGAGTCGATCAGGACCCCAAGGTTCCTTGCCGAGTGGGATGGAATAGGGCAATCCCCAAGGGAGTCCGGCCACCAATCTTCAGACCAGATATCATGGTCACCCCCAAAAATCAAAACTTCGGTCTTTTCTCCAATAAGTTTCAAGACGTTTTGCACCATCCAGCGGGAGACTGCCTCCATACAGGATTTAAAATTGAGGGCAGAGTCTTTCACCGACTGGGTAAGGGAGACCATGATTTGGGTGTCATCGGCATAGGATAACACCTCAAACCCATAGGATCTCACCACCCTGGCAAGTGGGGCCACATAGATGTTGAAAAGGGTGGGACTTAAAGAAGATCCTTGAGGGACCCCACATTGCACAGGAGTGGAAGGAGACAGGAAATCACCCAGTTTAACTCTCTGCTCCCTTTGATGGAGGAAGGAAGCTAGGAGTCTGAGGGCAGGGCCCCCAACACCCATCTCCCCGAGCCTGGAAACCAGGATGGCGGGAGACAGGGTGTCGAAGGCCGCCGTCAGATCAAGTAATACCAGCAGTGTGATCTGGCCCCTGTCAACCTTCGAACGGATGCTGTTAATCACCACAGTCAACGCTGATTCAGTACTGTGGGCTCTCCGAAAGCCATGCTGTGAGATATCCAATAGATTCGAGTCATCCAGAAAGGTGGTAAGATGTTGGTTGAGGTGGACTTCCAGTATTTTAGCAGGGGCAGGAAGCAGGGAAATCGGTCGGAAATTTTTTAAAACCCCAGGGTCCAGTGAGGCTTTCTTCAAGAGAGGCTTAACCACCGCCAATTTCCATGGAAGGGGAAAAATCCCCTCGGTGATGGCAAGGTTAAGCACCTCGAGAAGAGGGGGCAGGATCGCCTCCCTACAGCACTTCAAGATTTTCAAAGGACAAGGGTCCAAAGGGAAACCCTATTTGATCTTGTCAAGAAGACAATTTGCTTCTTCGAGAGTAAGGAGAGGAAAAGTGAAAAGGTTGGGCCTAGGTTCAGCAGAGATGAACGCTGCAATAGTCGATGAAGGGGGGAGAAAGAGATCTGACCCTTGGTTGAGTCCCTGATTCAGGATATCCAAGGAGCTGTATATGTCAGCAATTTTCATATGGAAAAAAGCTGAAATCTTATTACAAAGATCCTGGTATTCCACTATGGAGTCCACCTTCTGAGGAGCCGAAAGGGAGTCAATGATCTTAAAAAGCTCCCTAGAGGAACTCAGAGAGGTGGTCAAATTGAGGAAATAGGACTTTTTTTCCTCAATGATAGCCGTTTTATAGTCTTTCAGAAGCTGTTTGTGTCTTTGTTTGTTCTCAGTGGAGTCCAGATTAGCGCGCCAGAGCCTTTCTTGCTTTCTGCAACCCTGTCGCAGTCCTCTAAGTTTATCAGAGAACCAGGGTGCAGAGGGACTCTTCCTGGCCGAACAGCGAGGCTTAGCAGGGGTTAAGATGTCTACCGCCGCAGCAATGATGTTAGAGAGATCTGTAGCTGCAGAGTCCGTGTCGCTGTTAACGTGGGTACCGAAGCTGTTCAGGAACGGCGCAAACGCTTCGTTGTTGATATGTCTGAAACTCCTTCTGAGTTGCCTTTTCTTGGAGTCAAGAGCAAGAGGGGAGTTATTAAGAGCTTTAGGCTCAAGAGGAACCGCCAAATGATCTGACCATACTAAGGAGATAGGGGTACCGGTCTTTAGTCTATGATCATTAGAGAACACCCGGTCCAGTGTATGACCGGCCAGATGAGTGGGACCCTCCAGAAGTTAGAGCAGACCACAGGCCTGCAGGGATTCAATCAGCGACAGAGTGTCCCTTGATGTCAGATCCTCTAAATGAAAATTAAAAATCACCCAAAAGAGTGAGATTGGGTCTATCAATAAGGGGTTCTAGAAGCCTCATCCGGTCTTGGCTAAAAGAAGTTCTAGGACCTGGGGGTCTGTAAACTAAAATACCAGAAAAAGAAACCGTGGGTGAAGAATTAATAGAAAAATACAAGGCCTCAAAGGAATCAGCCGGGGTGGAAAGATGTTCAATTCGGCAGATAAAAGAACTCTTATGCAAAATACCCAGCCCACCTCTGCGTCCAGACCTGTCCCTAAAAACGCATGTAGGAAAGGTGTTTTCCACCTGCTTACTTCAGCTGTGAAAAATCAGAACGATAAGCAGGCTACTGACCCAGGCTGCGCTGGTACAGGTTGTGATAGCCCTGGTCCTATCTCGTCTAGACAACACCCACACTTGGCCTCAATAGGCAACTTCAGTTGGTACAGAACCAAGCGGCCCGACTAATATATAAACAGCCCTGGTTGCAACACGCTTCCCCTCTTCTTAGGAAGCTAAACAGACTCCCCATCCCCCAGCATTATGCCTTCAAAGAGGGCTGCATGATGATCAAATCTCTAAACGGCCGCAGCCCTAAATTAATTGATAATCTCATCTCCCACATGAAACCTCTGCTCTGCCCAACTCCAACTCCTGACGGTTCCTATCTTCAAGCAGACGCGCCAAGGGGGATGTAGATTTGCTACTCTGGCCCCACAATTGTGGAACTTCATCCCCTTGCAAATCAGGTTAAGTGCTAACCTATTAAACTTTTGAAAATCTCTCAAAACCTGGCTATTCAAACAAGCATATGAATGAACAGTTTCCGGGTTGTCGACCCCCTAGCCTTCTCAGCGCCAAGAAATCAACCGGTGTACGAGCGCTTTACAATTCATTGATAACATAACATAACAACTTCCCCACCTGGGGCATTTACTATAAAGCTGGAGCCATTTATTCGTCAAAGCACTTAGAAAGGTTTGGCCAGTCTATCACATCAGAAGACTATGAAGACATGCCTGTGAAATCACAATCATTTTATGAACACATACACAGTGAAATGTTGAATGCTGCTCCTGATCTCACCTATGTTTATGTTGTTGGTAAAGTGAGCAGAATAAGAAAGGGACATGGCATAGCTGTGTGGTGCTGGTGCTAGATTCATGGTTATTAAGCATACCATACATACTCACCTGGTCCGCTGAGCAAGTAAGCATCAAATCAAAGAGACCTCGAAGGTCCAATAGCTTCTTTACATTAATATTTTTAGCACGCAACACATTTCATTATTTTAGCCCCTCAGTTGGTATAGATAAGCAATTGGAGGATTGCTCCAAATGTTCTTGATAAATAACAATATTGCGGATGGTGCTTGATAGCGGTTTTACACGCCAAGTTAAAAAGAATCAAAATACAGACTGGAGTCCATAATGCTGGTTGGTATTCCAAGGAGCAAATGCATGAATCATTGCTGAATCCTTGACCGAGCATAGAAATCACAGAAGAAAATATAAACAATCACTAGGCCAAGCCAATCATCTGGCCATGGCAGACATGTGCGATGGATACATTTATTTATTTTTTACTGCAAGTATATCACACAACATTTTTTTTAAATGAAAGCACTCTTTCTGCCTAAACACCGTGCCAATACGCTTGAAATAAAATTGTTACGTTTGAAAAATAAATGAGTAAAAATGAAAAAAAAATCACATCTTTTAAGAGAAGAGAAAGGAGGTTTGATAGCAGGCAAGTGTACTTAAAACAGGTATAGAAACCCTTTTTTGTTTTAATGGGGTCACGGGACACTATGACTCATATTGATGGAAATATAAGATACTATTTGCTTTAAGTTACGATAACCAAAAGATAAGATTCTTCATACATAAAAATGACAAAAAAAAATAACGGGGAACAAAACAACATTGCAAAAGTAAATTATTGACCCAGATGCCCTGGAGGTGAAGTGTACTTTGTTTTAGGTGGATGCACCTCCAAGAGAGGAGGAGGTGGTATAGCAATAGCCACCAGGGCTGGACTGGAGATCAATATTTCGGAGACCATCTCCTTGGAATAGTTTGAACTGTGCATTTTTAGAACTGAAAGACAAACCAAGGGAACCTGGAGAGGTGCCCTAGTCTACAGACCTCCTGGCCCGAAAAACAACTTTATCAACCGCCTGATTGAGACTACTGCTCCACACATACTAGCAGCTGATAACTTACTCTTTTTATCAGTGATTTTTATTTTCACACAGAACCTCTTTTAGATACTGACACAAGTCAACTGATCTCTAACCTAAACATACTGGGACTAGGACAAATGGTGATGGGACCCACCCACTTGGCAGGTCATAACCTTGACCTCCTGTTCACTAACACAGCTAGTGTCAAAGTGGAGTCCCCCATCCCTCTGCTCTAGTCAGAAGACAGCTTATTGAAATTCTCCTTACAAACAGTCACCACTAAAAATGATCCTAGTAGTAAGCGGATGTGGAGTAGGCCTTGGCGGGAAGTTACTCCTGCACCTTTTCGCCCCAGTTTAGCCCTCTGCCCCTAAAAAGCACCAAGAATATTGATCATGCAGTGGAGGCCTTTGAGAAAGCAATTACACAGGCCCTTGACGTCATTGCACCTCTGTCAAGGGTCAGGTTTAAGCCTAATGTATCACACTGGTTTACTGAATCACTAAAAGTTGAACAAATATCCAGTAGGAAAGCCGAATGTAAATGGAGGAAAACAAAAAGCATCAAAGATAGGCAAGCCTACAAACTCATCCACCAAGGTTACTTAGACAATATTAAATTAGCCAAAAAAAATTATTTCATCAATAGAATCAACAAACCTGCTAACATTAATAAGGAGCTTTATAAAATACTAAAGGAATTTACTAATCCTCCCCCCTGTCAGTCCAGCAACCCTTCTTCACAAGCATGGGTAGACACATTGTCCACCTTCTTTGAGGAAAAGATCAATACTATTCATAGCACCTTTCCTCGTCACAATATTATTTTTTTTTATTGCAAATTGGATACCAACCAATCCTGAATTTACTACTCCTCTTCTAGAAGAGATTAGCAAACTCACCCAAGATGAAGTCAGAACCGCCCTTTCTAGGATCAAGTCATCTTCTCCAGAAGACCCGGTCTCACCCCACATTCTGTCTATCATTGCCCCCTCATTCCTTAAAAACCTTACTGACCTAAACCAAGCAATAGTTCCTATTAAGTGGAAAGCAGCCAGGGTCAACCCCATCCTGAAAAAACCTTCTTAGATCCTAAGTGGCCCAGTAATATTTACCCTATTTCTCTTCTTCCCTATTTTGGAAAGGTACGCGGGTCCCTGGTTAACAAACAGCTCGCAACTGATTTAGAAAGCCATGAACTCTTGGACCCTTCTCAATCTGAAACCTCGCTGGTGGAGGTTGTCGACAACATAAGACTTGCCCTGGGAAACAGGCAGTCAGCCATGCTTGTTCCGTTGGACCTGTCAGCTGCCTTCGACACCATCTCTCACAGTATTTTAGAACAACAGCTGTGGGAGACGGGACTCAGGGGTACAGCCTCAGATTGGCTTAGAAACTATCTAACAGATCAAACCACCACCGTACAATTGGGCACCCTGGTTTCCCATAGTCAGTTGGTAGACATGGGAGTCCCTCAGGGTTCCATTTTAAGTCCCATGCTCTTCAATCTGGGTGTGGCACCCTTGGGCAAAGGGATCAGATCCTATGGATTCGATGTAGTATCATACGCGGATGATACCAAACTACAGACCACCCTTGGTCTTAATCCAACAAGCACTAGACTCAGATTTAAAAATGGTATGTAAAACAACCAGCTCCAACTTCATGCCAGTAAGACCAAGGTCTTCCTCTTTGAGAAGGCATATGAATTTTGGTCGAATGACTGGTGGCCCCAGAGCCTTGGCCCCTGTCCATCTCCTAAACACATGGTAATGAATCTTAGAGTGAAAATCGATAATCAGATGTTCATTAAAGATCATATAAACCATATAATGAACACCTGCTATGGACTAATGAGTAGCTTACGTAAGATCTTTCAATGGATTCCAATATAATCAAGGAACCCACTTGTCCAGGGTCTGATCATAAGTCAGCTCAACTATGGAAATGCCCTGTTGGCTTCCATTAATGAAGAGCTTTATTCAATGGATGAAGATGGCTTACCCAAAGCCCCTTTATGTGTTTAATACAAATAACTTTTATTTATGATTTCATTTCGTTCTGGCGTTAGCCAAGACCTTTTGGTTTTTACAACATTTTGCAAAAATGATGACAAAACAAAACAGCACCTAGAAAGCCAAAAGGCTGGCAGTGAATGCCAGACCTATTGGCTTTCCCAAAGCTTGTTATTACGTGAGGCTGACCACAGAGCAAAAGCTTTGCCTACGGCATACCTAAAAGGTGTCTATTTTAAGGATATCTTCCTATTATCAGTAATCCTGGAAATAAGTATATTTCCGTACTACAAATCTCATTAAATGCTCAAGACTGAACAACTCCCCGTGTAGTCAAAAAGAGCCCTTTGGGTTGGTGCCCCTGCTTGATTTTTTTTTTAATGAAAAAACAACCATGAAAAAATGCATTTTACCTTTAATTGTGTATCTGGGTCTGAGAAGTTCTAGGCTAGCTTTGTTGTTCTGCCCTTTCATGGAAATCTGGAGACATACAGAACCACCAGTATGAGGTCTGAGCTGTGGCAAAAAGTATGAATTTGGGGGCTATTTCAATCGAGTTAATGATAATATGATGTGTTAGCTCTTTAATTGTAGACACAAGAAAGGGTGGGGAGAATAGAATACACGTACAACAAACCAAGACAGACAAAACAAATCTGTTTTGAAAACTGCCCTCACTCACACACAAAGGTGTGTGACATGCTTCATTATCAGGTCTGCTTACAAAATGCCCTGGCGTAGCCACGCTCAGGGCGGAGCATAGGGGAGGGGAAATAACAAAAATGACAAGACACAACACAAATGTAACAAACACAGTAATAAAACAGTGAATATCACCCTGTGACTGGGAATGGTGATAGAACAAAGTGCAGTGTTGAAGAGTGCTTTAAAACTGGCTTGTGGATACCACTAGAGCCTTTATTCGTAGGTTCCACAACCAGGGTTAAAAGAATTGAGGATGGGTCATGTTAAGAGAGAAAAATAGGTTCTCATAACACCCCTCCTAATACTGCTTGTGCCCAACATTTTTCGACCGACTTACTGTGCCAAAAAGGTCACCCCGGTATTCTTCAGGACGTCTATCTCTCCTAGTCCTGATGCTCACCCAACCGCAGTTCGGTCACTGGGCCGATAGAAAAAGGTTTCTCTGGTTCATAATTTGATCATGACGTTTGGAGGAAGCTCCCACCGTCACGAGTTGTCATCAAACATGAAGCTACTCTATAATTATTCTGACTGGAATGCTTAATTACGTACCAGAGTATTTTGCCGCATAATGACCAAAGCTGAGAAAAAATGCAAATATTTAAAAATAACGTTTGGTATAGACATGAACTGGTAATTTTCATTCCGTTGTCATGCTTTCCGAATCACAAAAAATAGTCTGTGCTTCCGTGGGAGTCATCCTGGCGTTAGGTACTGTTAGGGAACATTGCCACTGACTCCATGCTGCAGTTCCTATCCTGTCCCTTGTCGCAGGCTAGTGACGTGACAGCGAGCCCGCCCTCAAATGGGGCACTGGAAGTCCCAGATTTGATGACTAAAAAAAGAAGTAATGATCAAAATGGGCACCGTGCTACAACATTTAGCGCGGCGCCAGTGCATATTAAATTTCAGCGGGCGCCGTGATCATGTGTGGCACCCTTGCACATTAAATTAAGCGGGTGCCATGATCACGCACAGCATCCATGCATATTAAATTAAGTGGGAGCTGTGATTAAGCGCGCTGTTTGTGTATATGAAATTAAGCGGGTGCTGTGCTACAACATCAAGCTGAGCACCCATGTGGTGAAGGGACCCAAAGGTATCAGAGTGCTTTACATGAGCACGAGTTGCATTACTGACATTAAATACGTTGGCTCGCCGCAGGAGTGATTGAGTTTCACTGGTAGAACCAACAAGTACGCGAGAAGCATCGACGTGCAGGCCACACCGGTATACTTACTAAACGGTCTCGGCAGTTGCTGAATGAATATTGCTGCGGTAAAATGCAAGTTTCGAAATCCCCAATAAATTCCTCTTTTTGTAAACAAGACACCAAAGAAAATGACTGCGCACCGAAACCTGCACCAAAACAGCAGCAGAATAACTAATAGGAAGGGTGCACCCACCTCCAGAGTGAATGACTTCAAAACCTCAATAGAAAATACATTTAAAACAAGAAGTGTAATGTTCTTAATAATACCAGGATTCAATAGATAGTTTGTATGGAGGTTTATTAGTTACACCTCAGCCATCAGCTAGCCAGGAGCACCTGCCTCCTAGACAATCAAATGCGCCAACTGTTCTGTGTTCTATAGAACTTACAGGTTACAAGAGAATGGAGAAAGACACCACACATCTCCCTACCAATATTGAAATAAAATATAACTTAAAAATAAAGTAAATAAGATGGTGTTGCAAAATACACATCAAATGTACACAGAATGAACAAATGTTAATTAACAACATAGTCCTTCAGATAGCTTGGTACAGATAGTTTGCGAAGGCTGTGTCTTGGATAACTTTCCTTTGAGACACTGGACTTAACATCCACATCTTCATCACACATATTAAATGAGAATTATTTTTGAGAACAAGAACACGACTCAAATTCCAAATCTTCCCATTTTGCAATTTAACAGCATTTCTGAAACATTTCATTACATGCATGGGAGCAGTGTATTTGGGCCCGGTTATTGCTCCTACAGGAGCTTTTACATGTACTAGTTCGCCCACTTTTACAATACCGTCTCGAACTTTCTTCCTTTTATCAAAATTTAACTTATTCTTTTGTTGCATCAATTCATCCTTTTTCCTCCAGTCACCAATACCTTTGTCTTTCACACCATTACCCCAGGTCATCCAACTTGGACATAATCTGGTATTTGGAGATCTACCCTTAAACAATTCAAATGGCGATCTCAGAGTAGAAGTGTGAGGGGAGAAACGATGAGCTAAAATACATTTCTGTAACTCTTCCTTCCAAAATAAATAATTTACTCTAGAGATTTGAATATTTTCTTTTATCACCCTATTAAATCTTTCAACTGCTCCATTGGTTTCAGGATAATAAACAGCACATTTTTTATGCAAAACTCCACAGGACAAAAGGAAATCAGACATCTGGCCACAACAAAATTGAGGACCATTGTCAGAAAGAAGTGTATTATGAAAACCTTCTCTTTTAAAAATATCTTGTCAAAAGGAAATCACACAAGAAGGTGTCACATTTGATACACATGAAACCTCAACCCATCTGGAATAGAGATCCATCAAAACTATCAAAAATGGAGTGGGATGATTCTGGAGTTTACAGAATATATATGGAACGTATCCGGGGATTGATCTGACAAGCAACTTATAACTGAAATGTAATGCTCCCACGAGTTAATGGTTATGAAAACGGAAAAGACTGATGTAAGCTATGATAAGAAAATGCACAGAACTGCTTGATATCCTGTAACAGTCACGAATAAAGAGTTTAAAAAAAAAAAAAATGGAGTGGGATGTTCACCATTAAGTGGACCAACGCTATCAATGGCAATATCCTCCCATGGACCATTCGGCAATCTGCAACAAACCATGGGTACAGGATGAGGAGTAAGCACTTTATCACTCATTTTTCACTGCATGCACTCTCTTACTTCTCGCTTGATCTCCACATCCATTCCAGGCCACCAAAAAGAAGTTCTAAGTCTTTCTTTGGTCTTCACAATTCCTAAGTGTCCTATATGAGCTTCCTCAATTAATCTTTTCCTAAGAGAGGAAGGAAGGAGGAATAAACGTACAACCTCTTAACAAGATATCATTTTCCACAGACAATTCTTTTGCAATTAAGCGCCAAACCTTTACCAAAGAATTGTCAAATGAAACTTTAGACCTAATCATATGCATAACCTTCGTAAGCTCACAATCTTTCTTTACTTCATCTTTCCACTCATCCTCGTGTATTACACCAAAGGTTATTTCACACACTTTCACTTCTTCAGAAAATCTTCCTCAACTTGTTCTTACTCAGTGTCGCATAAAAGGCGAGATAAACAATCTGCGGTGACATTGTCAACACCAGAAAGATGCTCCACAAAAAAGTTAAATCTTGAAGACCAATAACTCATGTCTTTCGCGGGCTCCCAGCGGCAGCGGGCGCCATCTTGGCTTGGGCTTAGCTTCACATCACAGCCCTGCCACTCCCCCGCCGCTCCGCCCCTACTTAGTAGCGCGTTCTGTCTCTCTCCTCGTGTCTGACCAGTGGCCCGGTGGCAGTGGGCTGATTGGTCGGTCGCTTGGCGAGCTGCTGCTTCCCTCACATTTCGCCCCGCTGATTGCGAGCGGAGGCGCTATTCTGCCTAAGATTGTTTTTTTAATTGTTATTAACTCACCTTCAAACTTATGCAGGTACCGTCATCTTTGGGCTTACAGGGGTGAGCTGCTGGCTGGGGCTGATCGTGTCTTTCGCGGGCTCCCAGCGGCAGCGGGCGCCATCTTGGCTTGGGCTTAGCTTCACATCACAGCCCTGCCACTCCCCCGCCGCTCCGCCCCTACTTAAACAGACAACATGAGGCAGCGCAGCAGACGAGCGCAGCGGGCGCGACGGAGGCGCGCCGGAGTTGCGCCTGAGTCAAGCCCGTCTGCGCCCGTCCGCGGCCGGCCGGGGCTAGGGGCACGAGATGCCGTTGGCTTTATCTCCTATTCGTCATCTCAGTTATGCCTCTATTGGGTCCCCGGTAGTGTGAACGCCTCAACTACTACCTACCTGCACCATCTCGGCCTATTTTGTCCCCCTTCAAATTCACCCCCTGAGTTAGTACTCTCGCTAGCATCATCAGCCCCTACACTCCCCCCTGCTCTTCCCCCACTTTCTGCCCCCCCTACCCAGCGGTTCACTACCTCGGTTGCCCTCCTTAACACCAGATCCGCAGTAAACCATCAATATGAGATATTTGATTATATCGACTCTCATGAACCGGATCTCCTTTTTCTAACCGAGACCTGGTTCAAGACTGACTCCCTGCCCAACGTACTTGCCGCTTTACCATCAACATATTCCGCCATTCGTGCGGACCGTCCCGAAGGCAAGCGGGGTGGTGGAGTGGCTTTAATAGCCCGCACCGATCTCAATTTTCAAGCTCTTCCCTCCCCCCCTATCACTGATGTTGACTTCCTTGTAGCTCGCTCCACTTCTCATCAAACCCCCCTCGCTTTTGTCCTTATTTACCGCCCTCCCCAGTCTACCCCTTCGTTTCTTCCTAACATTCAGACCCTCTTGGCCACCCTGGTAATAAATAATTCCTCTGTATTAGTTTTAGGGGACCTCAATTACTGGCCCAATGACCCTGCCGAAACCCCTCAATCCAAGGAATTCACATGCTTTATGAGAAGTGTGAACTTTGTACCGCTCATCCAGAGCCCCACCCACTTACATGGCCACATGCTAGATCAAATTTGGACTTTGAATGTTCCATCCACACCTCCTACCATATCCCCCTGCTCATGGTCGGATCACTTCACCATCACGCTTTCCCTTACCCTAGCACCCCCGGTTAAACCCCCCCTTCTTAAAAACACCTGGGTTCGGAAATGGGGAAAGATTGACATGCCCTCCTTTTGTTCAACCCTGACCAAGACCTGTCCTGATCTATCCGGCCTGACAGCCATCCCGCAGTTGGCCGCTATTAACAACTGGCTCACGGTGGCAGGTGATGAATTTGCCCCTCTCAAGCGGCTTTCAGTTAAACGGACCCATGCAGCCAATCGTTGGTTTACTTCCGACCTTAAAGACAAAAAACTAGCTGCAAGAAGGGCCGAACGAGTCTGGAGAAGAACTTACGACCCTGCCCAAAAAACAATCTACTTGGCCGTCCTGCAAACCTATAAAAAAAGCATACTGGAAGCAAAAGCTGAATATTACACCAACAGGATAATGGTCGCTGAGTCACAGTCGAAGGAAATCTTCTCCACCGTTCATGAGTTGGCCTCATCCACCAGAGCCACGGCTATCATTCCCCCGTCCCAACCCCTCTGTGACTCGCTTAACGAGTTTTTCATAGACAAAGTGGCTAAAATCAAATACAATATCCCTCCGCCCTCTTCCACTTTTGTTGACCCTTCCCCTCCCCCCACTACCGCTAAACTGACTAATTTCCCATCTCTAACCACTGATACCCTTCTCCCTCTGTTACATCGGGTCAAATCAGGCTCTCCCCTGGACTTTGCCCCTGCTAGTATCCTCAGGGAAGTCTACTCAGCCTGCCCTACCCCCCCTCTAACCCTTCTTAATGACTCACTCGCCCTTGGCTATGTTCCCAGTCCACACAAATCGGCGGTGGTCATCCCAATCTTAAAAAAATTGGACGCCGATCCCTCTTCCCCCTCTAATTACCGCCCCATTTCACTCCTCCCCTACCTTGCAAAAGTCCTTGAAACTCACATCACCACCACTCTGAGCACTCACATTGAGGCAAATCATTGCCTCTCCCCCTGCCAAGCTGGCTTCCGTCCCCTGCATTCTACAGAAAAAGTGGTCATCTCAGTCATGGACAAGCTGCGTGAAGGTATTGACATCAACCTTCCGCAAGCCTTGATTCTTCTAGATCTATCCGCCGCTTTTGACACGGTGGACCACACCATCCTCCTTAACCGTGTCAGGGCGGCGGGCATAGAAGGCTTAGCCTTCTCCTGGCTGGAGTCCTTTCTTGCTGAGAGGACTCAAGCAGTCCGTCTGGCTGGCTTTACGACGGCCTCTCGCAAAGTAGAATGCGGGGTCCCCCAGGGCTCATCACTTTCCCCTCTTTTGTTCAACCTTTATATTTTTCCCCTTATTTTTATGTTACAGCAACTGGAGGTCACCGTGTTCAATTACGCGGATGACCTCCAGTTAATCTTCAATCTGTCTCACTCATCTTCATCTGCCCTGAACGTCCAAACAATCATGACCCTCATTCAAGATTGGATGAACTGCAGCCACCTCAAACTCAACCCGGACAAGACCGAGCTGGTCTTGACCGGAGGTGGCTGCAGTCCACGGTCTTCTTCCTTTTGGCCCCCTTCCCTTGGTCCCCCCCCACTTCCCGTGTCCAAAGTAAAAACCCTGGGAATCTTTCTTAATCCCCAACTTACTGTTCACCCACAAGTCAGTTCCGTGGTTTCCTCGTGTTTTTTTTCCCTTAGGGTAATCAGGAAGGTTTCTCATTTCTTTTCCCCCTCAGCCCTAAAAATTGTTATGTTAGCCATGGTACTGTCCCGTATAGACTATGGAAACATAGTCTATAACGGAGCCCCCGCATACCTGATCCACCGTTTACAACTGGTGCAGAACCAGGCTGCCCGCCTGATCCATGGCTTACCCAGATATCATCGGGTCACCCCATTACTCAAAACATTGCACTGGCTCCCTGTCAGAGAACGTGCCCTGTTTAAACTCGGCTGCCTCACGTACCAGGCCAGATCGGGCACTGCCCCCGAGTTTATCTGCTCTCTCATTCAGCCATATTGTCCAGGCAGAGAACTTCGCTCAGCCCATTTGGCCCTTCTTACCATCCCCCGCTTTAAAAAGCAGAGATCAGGCGGAGCAAGATTCGCCGTCCTGGCTCCAACTTTTTGGAATTCCCTCCCTGTCACTCTACGTACTTCACCCTCCTACCCTTTGTTTCGGAAAAACCTGAAAACCTTCCTTTTCACGCTAGCCTACCTGACCTAATTTCCTAGTTGCTGCCGTCCACTGATCAACACTAGCGCCATGAAACCGCTGGGTATGCGAGCGCTGTACAAATGTTTTTAAATTCAAATTCATCTCCTAATCCTTGAGGAATTGCAATTCAAACCTTTTTTTTAGTAAAAATCACTTTCAATGGCTTATGGTCAGAACATACTTTGAAATAAGTTCCCCAAACATAGTTTCAAAACTTATTCAGAGCCCAGAAAATGGCCAAAGCCTCTTTTCCTATTACCGAGTAACTTAGTTCCGCTCAACGTAAACTACTGGATGCACAAGCAATTAAATGTTCTTTACCACCTCTATTCTGTTTTAAAATCGCACCCAATCCTTTCGAGCTAGCATCAGTTACAATACAAGTTTCTTCACCTGGAATAAAGGCTTGCAAACTGGGGGCATTCTTTAGATCCTGTTTTAAATCTAAAAATTCCAGCTGAAATTCATCTGACGAAATAAACTCCTTGTTTTTACTAAGTGATTTCCTCATATTATTTGATTTACTAGCAAAGTTATTTACAAATTTCCCATAACAATCGATCATACCAACGAAAGAAACCACTTCTTCTTTATTCTTTGGAGATGCTAAATTAACAATAGTATTGACCAATTCTTTTTTAGGAGTTACACTTGTAGCTAAAATGCAATGCCCAAATATTTTACTTCTTGAACACTAAATTTGCATTTTTCAAATTTAAACGTGAGACCAGCTTTTTCTACTTTTCCTAAAACAGACCTCACAGAATAGTCATGTTTGTGTTGATTATTACCGAATATTAACAGATCATCTTGGTAGCACTTTAAATTTTTCACACCTTTCAAAATAGAACACATAACTCTTTGAAAGACTGACGCCGCAGACACAAGACCAAACGGCATTCTTTTGTAATTAAATGCACCCATTGGGTTCATGAAAGCTGTACAATCTTGAGAGTATTGTGTCAGTTCAATTTGATGGTATGCTTGAGTAAGGTCAAGAGTCGCAAAAACTTTAGCACCATCTAAAGTTGACATCATTTCATCGATATTAGGGAGATGAAATTTGTCAACAATTACCGCTTTATTAAGGGACCTTAAATCAATGCACAGGCTGATGTCTCCATTGGATTTGCTAGCAACCACCACTGGTGCCAACCATTCTGACGCTTCTACTGGAGAAATTATACCCTGTTGTAGTAGTTTATCCAACTCTAACTCAACTTTACTTTGAAGAGCAATTGGAATTCTCCTCACCTTCGCCACTATTGGTATAGCTCCATTATTTAGTTTGATACAATGTTTGTATCCTTTTAGACAACCTAATTCATTTTTAAATAAACATGGGAATTCATCCACAAAATTATTAATCTCACCTTAAATCTTGTGAACTTGTACTTGTGGATCAGCATTAGGATTCAAAGTAACTCCTAATGAACATTGGTGTGGCCAACCAAACAGACTATCCCCTACTTTTGAGACATACATTTTTCCAACAATCATTTTCTGTTCCATTTCTATACAAGCATTGAAATAACCTAACATGCTAATCGGTTGTCCACCATAGCCTCCTGGATTCACATCCATCTTGAATAATACATTTTTTCCTTGAAACCACTTGCAAAACGTTTCTTTAGAAATAATAGAGATGTGTGAGCACGAATCAAATTTCATGTCAAGAGGAATATCATCCATTTTCACTTTTCCTACAGGATGATCATTGCTCTTGTTTTCAACAACTTGACAAATTATTTCTTTAATATCTTTGTTAATATTTCTCTTTTGTTTAGATTTACAATATTTGATAAAATGCCCTTTTTTCCCTACAACCATGACATACAAAACTCAAAGCAGGACAAAACTTTGAATTAACTTTGTGGCCGGTTCTCCCACAACAAAAACATTCAACAGTAGTCTTGGAAAGATAATCTTTTTCAAACTCTTCAGAAGAAACCTTTTGATTTTTAACCATAAACACATTTTCTTGTACCTCTTCCACAGTAGGTTGTGCTTTATTTTTTTCAAACTTTAATTATTTTACAAATTTTACCATATGTTCCACTTTTTTAGCTATACCAACTACCTCCTCTAGAGGAGGTTTATCTTTAAGCCATAACTCTTCACAAATCTTGTCTTCGCTACATTTTAAGACAAATTGGTCTCGAATTCTTTCTTCATTCGATGCCCCAAACTTGCAAGTAGACGCTAACTTCCTCAACCCAGTTAAATATTCTTCTACAGATTCTTCATTGCCCTGTACTCTTAGATCAAAATGATATCTCCCCATTATTGTACTTACACAAAGTAAGTAATGTCTATCTAGTTGTAAAATACATATTTCATATTCATCTAGCCCTCTCTGTTCCTGCATAGTGAGAACAGGTAATTTCTCTAGTACCTCTTGTCCTTCACCACCTAAACAGTTCATAAGTAAAGAATATTTTCTTTCAACACTTACATTTGATCAACAGACCGTAGCATAGTGAGAGAATAATTTTTTCCACTTACTCCATTTAATAGGAGGTTCGCCTGGATTACTTAAAAAGAAAGGTGGAGCCTGTACATTCTGCATGTCTGACACAATTTTGTTGCTAACATTTTTAACAAAATTTATTATTTAAAAAACAATATTATATATATATATATATATATATATATATATATATATATATATATATTACCTACTGGCGGTCGCCAGTAGGTATATATAGTTAGGATTTTTTCTCTATGGGTTTTTTGAAAATTCTATGTCTAATAACTTTGACGTTTGTGGACGGAATTGGCTGAAATTTTCAGGAAAATGGCACATTTTGTTTCTGAGCAGCCCTTGAAAATTTGGGGGGGGTTCGTCAAGGGGGGGCCGAGAAAAAAGGGGGGTCCCAAAACGTGTTTTTAACATTGAGTTTTCCATAGGGCGGTTGGCCTCACTTTTAGCCCGAACGGCTGAATGGATTTGCACGAAACTTGGCAAAATTGTAGGGACTGGTAGCCCGATGTGCCTTTTGTAGGTCTCAATATATGTGCTCCAGTGGATTTTGAGAAATTAACGTTTAAAAAAAGATATATATCTGTAACAGCGGACCTGGCAGCGTCCCAGGACGCGTACTTTACGCGCAACGGAGCTTTGTGAAGCGAAGCTGATTGGTTCTCCGGCGTCTGTCAACATTCCAAAAAGTCCGTAGCGGCCGCCATCTTGTCTCTCGGTAGGATCGAGAGACAAGAGGAGGTCAAAACAAAGGGGGAAATAACTATAAGGGGGCATAGTAGATCCTCGCTGACCCCCTAGGTTTGATGTGGAGGTTTTAAAAGGGCCCCGCGGGGCAAAAAAAAATAATAATAATAATCGAACGGCTGAATGGATTTGCACGAAACTTGGCAAAATATTAGGGACTGGTAGCCCGATGTGCCTTTGCTAGGTCTCAATATATGTGCTCCAGTGGATTTTGAGAAATTAACGTTCAAAAAAAGATATATATCTGTAACAGCGCTCCGCTTCGCGTAACGGAGGTTTGCGAAGCTGATTGGTCATTCTGTCACTGGGCTATAGTTGGGCTACATTTGTTTTTTTGTGTGTCTGGCGGCCATCTTTGGGCTACATTGGGCTACATTGGGCTTCATTGGGCTACATTGGGCTACATTTGGGCTCCAACATATATATAGGCCAATGTAGCCCAATATATATTTTTCAAAGTTAATTTTCGTAAAAACCACTGGAGCATATATCTTGAGACATAGCAAAGGCACATCGGGCTACCAGTCCCTACAATTTTGCCAAGTTTTGTGGAAATCCATTCAGCCGTTCGAGCTAAAAGTGAGTCCAACCGCCCTATGGAAATGAAGGAAATGAATGGGTAATTTGTAATTAGCAAATAGCTAATCGCAAACTAGGAATGGTAAAGAATCGCTATTTATTCCTTAAAGTTCGCTATTTAGGAAATGCAAAAAACTTTGATGATACATATGGCGGTTCATCTCTAACAAGATAAGAAGCATAGGGATACATTTATGATGACTGGCGCATCACCAGGGATGTGTTAGTCATTCTGTGCCGCTGTTCCGTCACCTATGGTGTGCTGCATTTACAATGCGGCGCATCATGGGGCAAAAACAGCACAGATGCGTGATGTATCTGTGCCGTAAAGGTGGCGCATTGCTGGAGTTGTATCGCAAGTGTGATGAAGCTCCAGCAAGGGTCGGGGGTGCCCCTGTCGCAGGGTTTCTGTTCTCACACAGAACTGTGGACAGAGGATTGGAACCTCGGCGAATTAGGGTGTCCCAAAACTCACGTTAGTAATCAAAAACTCCTTAGCAAGCTAGGTACAGTGTCACATTGGATATAACAAACTCTCAATGTTTAGACAATCCAGAATATTAACTTATAGTACCTCAGGATACGTGGAACTCATGAACAGTCGGTCGTTATATATTTCTTAGAAACCAGAACATGGAGTTAAGAAGAACACATGTGTATTTGAAATGTTTATTTACTAATGCCGTCTTCTCAGGCGTAGTATCTTAGATAATAGAAGTACACATATTATCAGTAGCAAAATTACCAGCATAGTTACTAGTACATAAAAAGCGAATGGTGACAGTATGTTAACATGCTGTAAATGAATAAGAGTTAGCAACACTTATAAGCAGCCGCGGGCCGTGGAGGGAGTTACGGTGGGGCAGGGAGGCGGGGAGGGGGAGGGGCAAGGTAGAGAGGGCTCCACCCTGCTTCTCCCCCTCCCCGCCTCCCTGCCTCACCGTAACTCCCTCCACGGCCCGCGGCTGCTTATATCTCACCCTCCCTAATACACATATTATATTATTTGCTAAGAAGGTCTCTTTGTGTTGGTTTAGGGCGTGCCCATACTTTAGTGTCTTAGATTTGAAGGAATCACATCAGCATACACCAGCTCTCTCTTCATGTGAACCGCATCAACTGTTGTGTATGTGTGTTCGGCAAAGCAATATAAAACCCGCCTCATGCCCAGAATTGGCAGAAGTTGCACTTATGTTATGAGTATGAAGTCGTGGAGATCAGACCTCATAACAATTCTGTATCGTGTTGTTCTTGAAACTTTAGCACTCGCTGTACAGATATAGTTTAACAAGCAAAGCAGATAGTAGAGCAATAACATATTATTCTCATGTAAACCACGATGAACTACTAGGTGGAAAGCTAAAGCAACAACTAAGTGTCGTGTGCAGAAGTTGCAAAAAAGGAAAAATGGCGTTTAAACCGGTAATGAGCCCATGCTAACTTAACACGGTGTAAAGATATCCAGGACCTAGATGACACCTCCCCATGATCCGGAAACGAACTGAATAAGATAATAGAAGTGCCATCTCATGAGAGCAGATTGCAAGTTTATATGTGGACGGTCCGCAAGGTAAAGCATTAAAAACTAGGAAAATTTAATGCTAAAGAAAAATAAAACAGCCAAGTACTTTATCGAGTCTTAAGCCAATAGGCAAGGTAAATAATAAAAACTTGACAAATAAGTCAATGAATTGTCAATGAAATGCTAGTACTCAGCATATCAAACATGAAAAAGGTCTATGACATAACTGTGTATGCAAAATAAGCTGCAACAGCCTCCAATAGGAAGTCACCGTCTTCATCCGAAAACAGTTCAGCCATCCAATTTAAAAGCGGAAAAGAACATACGTGCTCTCCCAGCACCGGATCCTCTATCACCATCAGAGGACAGCTCGGTGGGTTTTCAAGAAAGCTCTGTTCCAAGAAAGACTGTGCTGCCGCCAGTAAATTCCAGGGACCAAGTAGTCCATGCATCAATGCCACAGCCATAATCCTTTCGCCAGGACAAACCAACTCGTGAGTAATGATAGGAGTCATCAGCTGATTAAAGTCGACGTCAGGAGAAACCGGTCCGCAGAGACACAAATCAATGGCCCAATCGAAATCACAGGTCAGGCAGTGAAATACAGGCTGGACACAGGTGAAGTAGGAGAATCGAAAAGATAATCCATATGCCGTGCTTAATATCGCCAACGGCATTGTGCCATAATATTCTAGCATGCGATTGCGGAACAGTGTCAGCAGCTGCAGGGTGGGAGGTTGCATAGGAGGGACATCCATATTTAAAAATGTAAAAAAGCACAAGAGCGTCCGCTGGTAATGCAAGTAAAAATGCCAATCCACGAACCGGAGTGGAGAAAATAGAATGAAAGGAAGCAGGGATGACTCCAAAGATTTTCTCAAATGAAGTCACGAGACCACTGGTAACAACTTTAAAAAAGTGCGCCAGGGTCTTTGTGGAGGATGCGTTAAAGATAGTCGGAACCATCTTGCTGAAATTGAAAGGCAAATCTGAATTAAAAGTATTCCTTTTATCGTAACAGTAAGTGAACGGGTTATTTGCTGCAGAAATGTTCTATTTCCTCCCACACATGAACATAGGGAGTTTTCAATCTGGCCACAAATACCAACCTTGGGACAGATTTCAACGGCATGGCAAGAATAAGAGCTCTTTTGTCTCAGAGAGAGGTGGCCTTGAGTTCGGCCCGTGAAACTTTCGTGCTTCACATAGCGAACACCCGTACAGAGGTGCAGACCCTTTTCAATTAACTCAGAACAATCTTCATTATTGAGCATCAAATAACTACCATTTTCCAACAACTTGAACGTGGGGATGATAGCAGGAACTGGCGTGCCTTGCAACACGCAAGCCATATTTGGTCGGTGTTTGTTGCATGAACCGTGTAACTGTATGTGCCTACACATTAGTGAATGATCTGGCGTCTCAGTGCATTCCTCTCCATTCAGATAAACTTCTTGATCATATGTCAGTGATGTCATTTGAGATGTCATCAGTGATGTCATCAGTGATGTCACTGACCATGTCATGAATGATGTAATATGTGACATCATCAGCAGTGGATTGCGGGTGCACGATATATAGTTAGTGCAACTAACTATATATGGAATTTCAATGGTTTTGTGTGAGTAAAATAAGGTTTTCTAAATGCTAATTCCTAACTATATATGGTCTATAACCTGTGGTTTTTTCAGTGAATTTTCAAGGTTTTGTAAATGCTAATTCCTAACTATATATGGTCTATAACCTATGGTTTTTTCTGTGAATATATATATATATATATATATATATATTACCTACTGGCGGTCGCCAGTAGGTAGTTATAGTTAGGACCTTGTTACATAGGAAATCCGCAACATTCTATTGGGAATAACTTTGGCGCCGGTTGAGGAATTTGCTTGTAATTTTTCAAAATTTTGGCCAGCTCCGCTGCGCTCCTTCCCTGACAGTCTCGGGTAGATTCGTCAAGCGGGGGCCAAGAAAAAAGGGGGGTCCCAAAACGTGTTTTCCCCATGTTAATTTCCATAGGACCTTTAGACACGGCTACAGCCCGAACCGCTGAACGGAATTACACCAAACTTGGCAAAATGGTAGTCTGGTACGCAGATCACGCTTTTGGTTAAATAGTGTAAATTCCTCCAGTAGTTCCTGAGAAAACTAAAATTGAAATCAATTATATATCTATAAGCGCGCACCGTGCGCGCACCTTGCCGTGCACGAGCTTCATGCTGATTGGCTGCCCCTGTCTGTCAACACTCCAAAACAGAAATGGATGGCAGCCATCTTGTGCCTCAGTAGACTGAGGCACAAGAAAGCAGAAAAAAAGTGTAGAACTCAAAAAGGGGGCAGGGTAGAAGCACCCTGACCCCCTAGGCCTGCTCAGGGGGGTCCTACAGGGACCCCCAAGGCAAAAAATAAATGTAAAAAATTCAAAAAATCGCGGGGTGCTCATTGGCTTTCAACACTTCAAACCAGGAAGTGTTGGCAGCCATCTTGTGCTCGGTAGACCGAGGAAAGCAGAAAAAACAAACGTGTAGAACACAAGAAGGGGGCAGGGTAGAAGCACCCTGACCCCCTAGGCCTGCTCATGAGGTCCCACAAGGACCCCCAAGGCCAAAAATGTTTTTTTTTAAAACCCCGGTATGTTTATTTAATAATTACCCCCCGGGGGACCAAATTGTGGGGGCATAGTGATAAAGAAGTGTGGGGGGTGCCCAATCCCCCCCACACTGCCCCGGGGACCGCCGCCCTCCGGGTCAAAGCAACGCAGCCCCCTGGCGCATACTGGAGGCTCCTGGTGGGCTAGTTGCCACCCAGGGAATTAGTTCCCCCTCTGCAAACGCACCCGGGGGCTGCGCTGCAGAGAGGTGTAAAAAAGGGTGTGGCCTCATTACACCTCTCTGCAATGCAGCCCCCTGGAAAATACTGGAGGTTCTGGTGGGCCCGCAGGGACCCCCAGTATGCAAGGGGAATTAGTTCCTCCTCTGCAAATGTGCCAGGGGGCTGCGTTGGTCACTTTTGTGACACAGCGGCGGTGCAAAAGATGCACCAAGGTGCATGTTATTTACAACGTGACGCATCTGGGAGATGCGTCCCGTTGTAAAGCCCTGTGCTTTAAGGAGGCATTATGGTGCGGGGGTGGGGGGCGTTCCTGCGCAGGAACGCCTGCTAAAAGTGGCTAAGTGAAATCTACAATATTTCACTCAATCACTTTTAGGCCAATGCTATGTCAAAACCCTGCGTCTGATTGAAGCAGGCGTAAGGCTTGACACAGCATTAGTTGAATGGGCCCCCCAGGGGCATTGCAGGAGCTGCATCGCGCATGCGACGCAACTATAGCAATGCGACATCTTTACGGTACAGATGCGTCACACATCTGTGCCGTTTTTGTCCCATGGTGTGCCACATTATAAATGTGGAACATCAGTAGTGGCGCTTGGGTGGTTTTGCTTGTCGTAGGTTACTTGGCCCATCGCTGCTGATTTGCAAAGATGCACCATGTAATGTACATCTGCCTCATTGATTCAGTCATTCTTTTACTTCACTTTCTTCAGTCACTATACTTCCTTTACCTCACTCATTTGTTCAGTCCCTTACTCCATTTTTGTCATTCATTTCAGCTGGCCATTTATACACTACACATTCATTCAAAAGAAAGATGACACAGTGCATAAGAAATAGAGCTCTTTTTCGAAAAATGAGTTAGTTCTGAAAAGAACTTTTTTTGGGGGAGGTTTTCTTATTTTGTATTTTTTTTTTTAACAAAGTTTTATATTTTTGGGGGTTTTTTTGAAACGCAAACTGAAATCCTGAACTTCAAAAATGTTCAACAGGAACAACAAAAAACTGAATTTTAAAAAAATGATCTCTTTCTTGTGCACACATGCTCATTGATGCGCTTTTCAACAAGCACAAGACTTTGTTCAGAATATACAAGAATTTCGTTGCACTTGTTGCACCTCATGTGCACCTTCTTCAAAAAAGGCCTCAGGTCCAGTTCAGCAGTTGAAGGAGATGGAGGTGGTGCCGATGAAGTGCTGGCCACAGCTGGTGGCAGTTGTGTGGCCAGGGCTCTACTGGATGCCTTCGCAAACTGCGCAGGGTGCACTTGCCTCACATGTCTCATCATTGTGTGAATTGAAAATGAATATTTTTTTGAAGGGTTTCCCCTAGAAAGGACAGTGTCACAAATTGTGCACGTGACTTTAGGTGCATTCACCTTCTTTAGTCCTTCAGCTTATTTAAAAAATTGCCGTTGAGGAGGTCGATACTGTCCATCAGAATCAGATGACGATGATTCCTGTCTGGCTGCCATTTCAATAATTTCTCTGAGAAGCTGGAGAGGGTCCTTCTTCCACGAGAATGAAACAGATAAAGAGGGAAATGGGTGGGTGGGGTTTTTGAAGATTCTAGAACTGAAACTACTATGAACCAATGAAAAGTGTTGTTTTTGAGTCACATGACTTGACGTGCACGCTCGGGTACGCGCACGTGGTGCGCGCTCCCGGTCGCGCATGTCGTTTTAAAATGGCGGTCTGCCGATTTTCATAAAAGTCTCAAAACGTAAAAAGGAGGCAAGGTAGAGACACCGTGACCTCCTAGACCTTCTCAAGGGGTCCCAGAAGAATCTCGACGGGCCAAAAAAACATTTTTATTTTGTTGAAAAACAGCGGGGTGCGCGCACCCGGTCGCGCACCCAGTCTCAAAATGGTGTTCAACTCGATTTACATAAAAGTTTCAAAATGTGAGAAGGAGGCTTGGAAAACATTCCCTGACCCTCTAGGTATTCTCAGGGGGTCCATTAAGGACCCCCAAGGCCCAAAAAATCCTTTATTTCTTTTCAAAAAAGTTGCGAGGAGCGCGCACCCGGTCCCGCACGTCGGGCGGGGTGCGCGCACCCGGTCGCGCACCTCACAATTGAATTAAAAAAAAAGTCAAGTCATGTGACTCAAAAACAACATTTTTCATTGGTTAATATTAGTTACAGATCTAGAATCTTCAAAACCCCACCCATTTCCCTCACTATTTGCTTTATTCTCTTGGAAGAAGCACCCTTTGTGGAGCTGGAGACAGAAAAAAGAACAGGATGGCAGAAACACAAGAAACATCATCTTCTTCTTCTGACTCCCACATGGAATATCGTCAGCCAGCTAAGAAAGGGAAATCTTCATTTATTTTCAAGTTTTTTACTTTTCCTGAGCATCAAAAAAAGGTAAATGCTCCTAAAGTAACGTGTACCCTTTGTGGTACTGTTCTTTCAAGGGGAAACCCTCTTAAAAAATACTCTTTTTCTATACATACGATGTTAAGACATGTGAAAAATGTGCACCCTGTGCAATATGCCCAAGCAGCCACAAGAGCTGTGGCCCAGCAGATTCCACCAGCTGTGGCCACCACATCTACAGCTCCACCTCCATCACCAGCAACAGCAGAAATGGACGTTAGGCCATATTTGGGACATGTGCAAATGCGGTGCAACAAATGTTTTGATATTATTGTTCATAGAGAACAGAGCCTGAATATAATTGAAGGCATGATTCAGAGTCATAAATGCTCTGAAAGGAGATACATTTTTTTCTATGTTTTTATTTATTTTGTTCCAGTTGAACAGTTTCCTTGTTACGGTTCTTGAATTTTCTTCAAAAAAAAAAAAAATCTCAAAATTTAAAAAAAAGAAAAAAAATATAAAACAACAAAAGAAAAAAAAACAGTTCTTTTCAGAACTCATTCAATTTTCTAAAAAGAGTTATATTCTTAAACACTGTGTCGTTCATTTTTTTGAATGAAAGTGTAGTGCATAAATGAGTGATTGAAATGACTAGGGAAAGGAAGGGACTGAGTGAAAGAGTGAGAAAAGGGAAGTATGGTGAGTGACAAAAGAGGAGTTGAAGAGTAACTTAAAAAAGGGGACTAAGAGTAGGGGAGTGAGTTAAAGGATCTAAAGAACTAAGGGAAGGCAATAAAGAAAGGAGAAAAAAACTACTTTCAGTGTTTTGATGTTGTATTTAAATTCATAATGAAAAACAAAGAATTTTACACATATTTTATTTAGGGGTTAGCATTTAAAAAACTTTGCAAAATTAACAAAAAAAACATAGCTTTTACACACGTTATAGTTAGGAATTAGCATTTAAAAAACCTTGCAAATTCACTGAAAAAACCATAGGTTTTACACACGTGATAGTTAGGAATTAGCATTTAAAAAACCTAGCAAATTCAATTAAAAAACCATAGGTTTTATATCAGTTATAGTTAGCTGGACAATTTACTCATACAAAACCATTGAAATTCCCACGTTATAGTTAGTTGTACTCACTATAACTGGCACGCCCGCAAAGCACTGCTAATGACGTCACATATTACATCACTCATGACATAGTCAGAGACATCATTCATGACATCACTGATGACATCTCAAATGACATCACTGATGACATCATCCTTGTGAAAAAATGTCAGACTCTCTCTCATTGTAATATAAGTTTTGATACACACATTGAAAAATAGAATCAAATAATTACAAAACAATGGAGAAACTAATTCCACTTACAACAATCTATTCAGAATTTGCAAAATCTACATACACATTCGCTTATTCACCGACATATCTATATAGTTACTCATACACATACTCAATCATAAATACTCATTCATCTATACATTTTGTTACACAATGACACTCATCCTTAGTTACTCACACACATACTCACACGAGCAAATAAATTATAAAACAATCATACACTTACACAGTTATACATACACACTACAGAAACGTAAACATATTTTTTTACTAAAACTATCTCTTATAGCATCAAAAAGGTATTTATACAGAAACTCTTACAATTTCTCACTCTCACACATACTTACCTATATGCATCAATTCTTACTTATACTAATTTAAAACATATGTAGTTACTCATAAAGAAATGATTCAGACAGTTATTCACTCACTAACACACCCATACACACACTCATCCATCCATACAGTCGTGCACACATGCTGTCTTCAAAACATATGCAAACAGTAAGGCACTCATTCATTCATATATGCACAAAGTAATACCTCCCACCAAACTTAACAGACACTCATACTAATACTCAAAAAACTAACTAATAACCCATATAGACAATCATGTAGCTACTCACCAACCTAAGCATCCGTCTATAGATAAAGAGAGACAGTGATACAGATATTTATAACTTTAAACAATAATTAGTAATACATATATTTAGTAACATACACTTAATAAGTTAGTTATACAATCAATTAAAAAAAACCATCCATTTAAACTCTAATTTAATCGTTTGTTCTTCCATCGATGTTTAGGTACACATATATAAAATATATTTATTTTTTATCAGAAAGATACACATTCACTGGATGATGTCATCAGTGATGTCATTTGAGATGTCATCAGTGATGTCATGAGTGATGTCACTGACTATGTCATGAGTGATGTAATATGTGACGTCATTAGCAGTGCTTTGCGGGCGCGCCAGTTATAGTGAGTACAACTAACTATAACGTGGGAATTTCAATGGTTTTGTATGAGTAAATTGTCCAGCTAACTATAACTGATATAAAACCTATGTTTTTTTCAATGAATTTGCTAGGTTTTTTAAATGCTAATTCCTAACTATAACGTGTGTAAAACCGATGTTTTTTTCAGTGAAATATATAGATGGCTGACTAGCGAGAAATAAACGCTACTTTCTGCACTTAGGGGCCGATTAGGATGGCGGTTTTTCCGCATCCTCCGGGCCGGCGGAAGTGTCCGCCGGCCTGGAGGATGCGGAAAAACCGCGGCGGAGACTCCAAAGACCCACCGCCAAATTAGGATGGCTGGTGGGTCTGATAATCTGTCCGCCGCTTTTCCGCCGCGGTCGGAAGGCGACCGCGGCGGAAAAGCACTAACATGTCTGGCGGTGTCTATCAGACACCGCCAGGCATATTAGGATGTCTGAAAATATATGCTTTTCCGCGGCGGCTTTACCGCTGTGGAAAAGCATACGGACCTTCACTTTGGGGGCCCGTTGCGGGCCCCCTGGGTGAAGGTGGGGTGGGGGGTGCACATGGGGGGTACCTATGGTACCCCCCTGCATTTGCGTGCACAATGCAGCAGGCACCGCGCGGTGCCTGCCGCTTTGTGCACGCAAATGCTGTGCATGGATTTTTTACATTGCGGCGGATGCAGCTTGAAGCTGCACCCGCCGCAATGTTAGTGATAGAGGATGTGACCGCCACCCTGGCGGTCACATCCTAATTTGATCGGAGGGAACGCCGCAGCCCATGCGGACGTTCCCTCCTCCTCAGGGGTCGCGGACGGACTCAAGTCCGTCCGCGATCCTAATCGACCCCTTAATCTGGGTTCGTGTCTGCTTTTCGTTGCATGCTGGAGAACAACGCGCTGCATCCGATTTCCTCAAGCGGCCTCTGGGATATATATTTATATATATCTATATATACACACTTTAAAATTAAATAATACATATATGTAATTATATCACATATAATTGACATGCAGTTTCATGAAATTTCATCAACTTCTGCTTCAACAAAATAATTGAATGTGCCAGTGCAAAGAAGGATTTCTGAAATTGAACACATTTTAAGGATTAAAGTGTTTTGTTTTTTTAAATGACCTAAAGCTTTGATGTGAATATCACTGAGAATGTTGAAATACTGATCAAATATACATATTAAATTAAATGAATACAGAAAAGACGTGCCGATCGTCGTGTTCGGCAATCTTAGAAACACTTTTTTTTCAAACAGGGCACCCGTCAAATTGCTAAGTTACTTCTGTCAGAGATGACGTGTTGGTAGGGACACTTTTCTTTCAAACAGTACCCCCGTCAAGTTGATAAGTTGTTTCTGTCAGGGGTGACGTGTTGGTTCTGTCATAAGAGCCAAAGTCCGCAGTTGCGCAATGAAGCTCAGGAGACTGATGACGCTTCACAATCAACAAATCCCTTTGCGGGATTCTAGTGCTTCATCAGTCACCGCAGACTGTTGAGGAGAGAGGAGCTCTTGTTACTAACGATCGCTCGCAAACAGGAAACTGCTGCTGTTGAGATAACAGCCACACAATGACCAAAACAATTAATTATTTTGAGACGAAGACGCATGAAGCTTCCATTCTTTCTTATCATCCTCCTCACCGCAAACATACACATCACAAACAGCCGTTTGAGAAATACACAGCCAATTTCCCTTCGAAGACAAACAGCCGCTGGAGGACTTTGGGAAATAATGCAAGTCGAAATCTTTTTCCATAGATTTTCCTGATAATATTATGCTCTTTAAGTTCCCTCCGTGTATTTCGTCACATATTATTAGTTTAAACACGTCCATCTGCTGTCTCTCATCAAAACGCCACACAGACCAAAAGAATTAGATGATTCACAGTACCTTACAGGTCCTGACTACCTGTATTTCTTTGGCCAAGACGATAAAATTTCAATTTCAAATAACTTCTGTCAGCATTTAATTCTATGCCAACATTAGACAGCGTCAGATACTCATCTTGATGTTGAGGTGATTTTCCTCCGTTTTAAAATCCGACGATCGTCGCCAGTGTAATGTTCTTCATAATACCAGGATTCAATAGATAGTTTGTATGGAGGTTTATTAGTTGCACCTCAGCCATCAGCTACCCAGGAGCAACTGTCTCCTAGTCAATCAAATGTGCCAACAGTTCTGTGTTCTATAGAACTTACAGGTTAAGAGAGAATGTAGAAAGACACCACAAGAAGCAGCCACCATTATTTAAGCCGGTGCCCCAAGTGCTGTGTGGGGCAGGATGTAGAAGAAAGTGAAAGCGTACCATGCGCGCGCTGTGCTGAAACGCTGTTGGGATGACAGACAACCATGCAAAAGAAAGTGGATGTGCGCCATGCGCATGCACCGTACGTGTGCACATCACCTGTTCAGGCAGGCACGGCGAGCAGGAGACAAGGCGGGAACATAACATGCCTCCCTTCCAATGAAATGCACGCCGTTTTGACCCGCGCCATTCAGAAGCATGGGTGGAGTTTCCACCCCGCTTCCGAAGCAAAATCGACGACAATAGTCTCGCAAGCGAGCAGCGCATGCGCTGCGTCGCTAGGCGACACTTAAAAAGGGTGAATTGGGGTTTCAAAGGTCCTCCTAGCAACCCCTGATATGCTGATTGGCAGCCAGGATTGCACAACCCCACAGTACTTGAGCTCTCGCTGGAGTGACAGGAGTGTCGGTCTCCTGGTTCAGGGCTGGTCACACGGCAAGCTCTCGAAGCTGGGAGGTGCTCTTATGACAGTCAATCTGGGCTGGCAGGTTGAAGGCAGACAAGTCTGGTGGCTCTAGCAACCAAAGGGCCCGGTGCAGCAATCTAACTCACAACTCGCCCTGCCCTCCAAAGCTCAGGTTTGGTTGGCACTATGTCTCTGATTGTTATGGCGATGCTGTGGTACGCACACAAAGGCTTTCCTCAGTGCTGCAGCGTCAGCCCATACACAGAGCTGGCGATTACGATCGGTGCAGAGCATGGATCGTTGTAGATTTTATTTAGAAGTCCCACAGCAAATGCTGGAATGTTGTAGAGCAAAGTGCTTGATCTGGTGAAAATGAGGTCTTTGATGGCTTTGATACCTCAACAACAGGGGGCAAGGCAACAAGCCCTTGGAGTTCTTGGGTAGCAAAAAGGTTGTAAAGGGCAGTTTCAGTCCTCCCTCGCCCCAGAGGTAGCAGGCAGCAGGCCAACACAGCAGAGCAAGTGGCAAAGTGGCAGTCCCTCCTGGCAACACAGCAATTAGCAAACAGAAGGCCAAAACAGCAAAGTAAGTAACAAAGTGGCAGTCCCTCTTGGCAGCGCAGCTCCTCTTCTTGGCAAAGTTTCCTCAGGGTACAAAAATGAACTGAATTGGGGTTGCCAGAGGTCCAGCACTCATACCCAAATGTGCCTTCCAAGTGGGGTGGACATCAAAGAGGCCCTCTGAACCTCAGAAGGTCCCCGCCTTCCTTCCCTGACTCCAGACGCACTAAAGGCGATTATGCAGCTCCTTGGGTGGGGACAGGCACAGCTCTATTCAGGTGCAAGTGGCAGCTCCTCCCTCCCAATCTACTTCAGGAAGGTTCATCAGCCTGGTGATGGGCAATCAGGGTGCAAATGTGACACCCCAGATCCCATTGTGTGACTATCTAGAGGGAAAGCACAAAGCCTAGCAGAAACCCTAACCCAGACGTGTATTCAGAAGCAGGCAGAGGCAAATGCTGGTTAACTTTCTAAAAGTGGCATTTTCAGACCTGCAAATTAAAAATCACCTTTACTAAAAGATGCGTTTTTAAATTGTGAGTCCAGAGATACCAAGCTCCACTTTTATATATGCTCCCAATGGGAAATTGCACTTAAAATTTGTTTTAAGGGAATCCCCATGTCACCCTACGGGAGAGATGGGGCTTGCAATAGTGAAAAATTAATGTAGCAGTTTTTCACTACCAGGACACATAATACTCAAAAGTGCATGTCCTGCCTTTTTATTACATATAAGACACGCCTAAGGTAGGCACTAGGTACCCATGGGCAGGGTGCAGTGTATTTACGCTGCACCCTGGCCATGGGGCGAACTAGTGCCTACCTTATATTTAATAAAAAGTAAGGATTGGACCTGGCAAGAAGGTTAACTTGTCAGGTCGAAATGGCAGTTTGCAACTGCACACATTGTCTCTGCAATGGCAGGACTGAGCCACGTTTAAAGGGCTACTGAGTGGGTGGGACAATCAGTGCTGCATTCCCACTAGAAGCATTTCATTTACAGGCCCTGGGCACATAGAGGGCACTTGACTAGAGACTTACAAGTAAATTAAATATGCCAATTGTGGATAAGCCAATGATATCATGTTTAGAGTACAGAGCATATGCACTTTGGCACTGGTTAGCAGTGGTCAAGTGCCCAGAATCCAAAAGCCAACAAAAACGAATTCAGCAAAAAAAGGGGAGGGGAAAGGCAAATACTTTGGGGTAACCCTGCAGAAAGGGTCATTTTCAACAGAGCCAAAGGTAAATAAAAAAGTATTTGGAGCAGCACACAGCCAGTGAAAGGCACAGGCCGCAAACAGGAAGCTGCGCTGGGTCCATTCTCCACACATTGGCAAAATCCCTGAGAAGAATGCAGGAGAAGGTGAGCTGGTGGCAGTGAGCAGAAGGCACAACAAGTAAGAAGCAAGTAAACTGGACTGAAGTGGAAGCCAACCAAGGATAAGTATGTTTAAGCTTTATTTTTTACAATAGCTTTTACTGCCAACGCATGCGTGCCTTACCCAAAACCTAAAAAGGGATATCCAATGTATAAAGGATTAATAAGAACCCAAAGCGAGAGCCTAGTTTTATGTTAAAATGCAAGCCAGGTTTAGCAGTGGTTTGCAAATTGTCGACCATGGATACCATCTTTTAGCATAGTTTCTGGAAGTGCCCCCGGCAGGAGGTGGTACAAAAGGGGGTGGTGATGGACGGAGCATCTGAACCAATCAAACACTCACACCCAATCCACAGATCTGGGTTTATTCCATCACCGTTCTCTGCCACCCCAGTTCAGACATGGCCATATGCAAATCAGTCTGACCCTGTGCCTCATGGGAACAGTCCAGCCCGAACTGCCAAGCCATGCCTTCCCTGGACCGGAATGAAGCTTCCTAGGACCGGTTTCTGGCATTCCAGCCGTCTCCAGCCAGGCTTGCTTGAATCCAGTGGCAAAGTGAGCAAGGGACTCAACGTCTGAGCATACCCTGCCAACTTATGGCGACAAAGCCGTACAAAAGGGGGTGGTGATGGACGAAGCATCTGGAAGCAGGAGGTAGCTGGTCCAAAAGTATGGTACATTGACTTTTTGAGTTGTGGAATGAGAAACCTTTCAAGTCTAGTAACGAGCAGGTTTTAGCATTGGGTAGCACTGTAAATTCAGAAGATCTCAATGTCATTGCTGCATCTTCTTGTAGAAAAAATTCACTATTTTGCCTTAACCAAGGCTTTTATTGGGCTTACAGGCATGACGCTATCCACACCCTAGTCTACACCACTTCCTGAGCAGTTATCAGTCAAATCTGTAGCTGGAAAACAGCAGCTATAAAGCCATTGTCACCAGCCACGTGGTGGGCTCCCAGTGACAACCACCTTCATATTCTCCAGACCTAAGGAAATACATGTTTTTGAGATAACTTCTCAATGTTTTCACTTTGGGCATTCTCTGAGAGGTATCGCGGTTAGCGCCAAAGGTAGTGATTTGTCAAATAAACTAGTTTATCTTTTAGATACAAGATTGTTTGGAGCTTGTGGAACTTCAGTCACACACACACCTCACATCAGCACTGTTGCCTCTCTTCCCCATATCTTAACAATCTTATTTCCCAGCGTGTCAGTGGCTCAAAACACCATTGTCACTTTCAGTGCTCTTGATATTTAGTGATGTGCTAGAGTATGTTTCAACTCACTGGTATAATTTGTAGAAAACAGAGAATATAGAGTTAAAAAAAGGCTTGCAAATGCAGCAAAAAACTAGATAAAAATGCATGGATTCAGGTAGGTTGGTAGGCGTTCACTAAATCTTCTAGATTACCTGCAGCCAGGAGAAATGGCCACTCAGTATAAAAACGGATGCTATTTAGGATTAGTGCTTATTTACACGGAGCCCATCAGCTCAAAAACTATGTTCAGACTCCGAATTATTTAGGCTGGTTATTGCCTTAAAGATTTTTAGCCTGGCATATGACAGCTTTGGGTCTTTCCTACAGAAACATCCCACAGAACTGATGGATGGTTTAAATGTCAGTCAGTAGCATATGATGTTTGGCCTATTCATAGTAGCTGAAACTGGTCATATGCGGTATGATTCTACCAGAATAGAATTTCCAAGAAAACGTTCTGTGAGGAAGTGAGTTATTAGCTTGGGAAGGAAGGGGGACCTAACCAACATAATAAACACAGCATGGTTACCTCCCAACACAAGTTTCAGTGACATTTTGCTCAACCTCTGGTACCTATTACACAAGCAGCAGGCATTTCCCCAGATAAATGTGTTAAAGCAGAAATGATAATTCTAAAGTCAAGAAAAAAACAAAATAATATTCCCCCCAAAAAAATGTGAAAAGAGAAAAGGTTAATGAGCAAAAAGAAACTAAAACAATTCAAATCAAATCCAGACATAAGGATATACATTTATTTTCAATTTTCAAGGTAAAAAGCACCTAGTAAGAGTAAATTGCTAACTTTACATTTCAGTTTGCGGTTAACCGTGGCCTAGGTGAGCTACAAGGCCAACTGCGTTGAAATCATTGGTTTTGGTGCAAAAGGTTCTGAGCAGGACAATGCTGAACTTCAGCACCATTGAGGTAGCTACACCGCTGGTATATGTAAGCTACTCTGTACCGGTACAAGGTTCTACCTTGGGAGTAAGTCACCTTTTGGTTCTCAAAATCTACCAGCTGGACCAGGGTGCAAGCAGTAGCTGTGCAAGGATCCATAAAGTGTATACCTTTAGTGCATGGTCCCAGTGAACCAGATTTCAGAATGGCAAAACATTTTAAGCAGGTTGAACTTGGTTTTCTTGCCCTTCTTTGGTATGTATACCAACCCTGGACAAGCCGCAGCACCATTTTCCAGTCCTCCAGAGATGGAAAAAATGATGTTGTCAACTTTTTTTAACTGCTGGTAAAGTTACTTCTAATAACGTCTGCAGACCTCAGTTCCTCAGAGCAGGCTCCTAGGCAACAGTTGTCTCTCTACCCTGGTCTTCTGCAAGGTTCAGTCCTCTAGTATCAGCTGGGCTCTCTTGAGATATTTTGCTTCTCGCATCCCTGTAGCAGAAAAAGGAGACTAGACACCAGACTCTTGGACAACAGTTCTAGTCCCTGTGTGCTTGAAGGAGTCAGGAGTCCTTCAGTCTTCTTTCTTCATTGAGGGCATTCCTCTTCAGATGTTACCCTTCTAAGCCCAGGCTTGTTCTTCGGAGGTGGTAGTAAGGTACCAGTTTTGAACTGTGTACTCGCCAGTGATTTCAGAGTTTCTTCTCCGACTCCTGTCTACTATCTTGCCCAATGTCCAACTCATCTTGCAGCACTTCCTTTTTTGCATAATTTTAAAAATACCCAGACGCCACAAATCTAAAATGGCTAACACCTTCTTCCATCAGAAGGGGCTCTGGCCTTCCCTAAACCACTTCCCTATTTAGACGAAGTCTCATTTCAGTGTCAGGGCCAAAAACAGTGTCCCCTTGCTGGGACGGTATATGAAAAGCCTGGGAGGACTCTTGGAATAAATGAGAGCAAATCCCGACAGTACCATGTGAAATTTCCAGGTCAAAGTGGGTAATCTAAAGGCTGTCCTTTCTTCTGACAGCTGTTCATGTCCTCCTCACGAAAGTCAAATTCAGTCTGAGCAGTTGTGGAAAACACCCCAGCTTTTCTGGACTCAGCAGCCAAGCCACTGTCATTTGGAGAGCCGGGTAATCAACACCAGCCGGGACTGTGTATTGAACATCTTGAGTTGAGATGTATGGCAAAACTCGCTTTACCTTAGTTTTAACTCAAGGAACACAAAGTACAGTTTTTATCAAATTACTTTTCCATTAAAGTTGTAAACCATGAAATTCGATTTTTAATACTGAGTGGAAAATAACATTTAATTATATTCCTTGTATTTTAAATAAATAAATTAAGGCTTTTAAACATAGCTAGACATCTTCATGGAAATCTAGCTTACTCTACACAGTTAAAACAGTTTTCAGATACCTAGTCACTGAGAGAACGTCTTACTTCCAAAATGCAGTTTGCAACTTTTTTTTTATATATATAAAGCACCCAATCTCATGGTCTTACAAGAAGTGACTCATTAATAGATAAAAATGGGTTTACATGGCAAATGCACTTTTCCTACTTGTGTGTCCCTGCAAGTCTTCTAAACAGCAGCTCAGCCAGTGCACAGAGGTGTTTCTGGCAACTATATATTTCTGACATACATGAGAGTACTGTAAATACACATGACAGTCCACATATGACATTTAACTCCCATGGGCAGAGTGTGTGGCATAACAACCAGAGCTGGGGATACAGGGTCGAGTCTCGGCATCGACTAACCATTCTGTGATTCTGAGCAAAATCACTTAAGGTTCCTGATTACGGTTTGTCGGTAGTGGTCCAACCGCCATCTGCTGCTGTGGTCCAACAGATTGCATTACAACGCATACGGTCGAAGGCAGCAGTCGAGGAGAGCGACCAATGCTTTCCGACAGGAACAAGGAACCCATCGGTGCATCGGAAACTGTTCATAATCCCTTAAAGATGGCAGCTCTGCCAACGGGATTATGATGTGTAACTGCAACAAATGATGGACGGAATGCTGAAGGATTCAAACATCTTCCCCCAGTCAAGAGATCTGGGTTAAATCCATCTTTCTTTTGTCCACTATATCACCCCAGTTTGGATCCAGCCATATGCAAATCAGTCTTGACCATGTGCCTCATGGGAACAGTCCAGACCAAACTGCCAAACCAGGTCCTCCCTGGACAAGAAACAAGCATCCTGAAACCGGTTTCAGGGTATGTCACCCTCATCAGCCAGGCTTGCTTGAATCCAGTGGCACAGTGAGCAAGGGACCCACGTCTTGGATTATGATGTTGGTTTCCGACAGCCATTCCATGTCCGCCGATTGACACGGAAAGGCTGTCGGAAAGTGACATTGGATGCCCCTAGCAGGGTCCCCTTCCCTCCATCTATGTGGAGATACGATTGGCATGAAGGGAATAGAAAGGAGAGATAGCGACCATAATGCCCTTCACTTAACCATGAAGGATATCTTTAAGCACTGTCCAGGCTCAGTAGACCTGTCATTAACAAGAGAATTATCGTTCTTGAGTCCATTAAACGGGCCAGACTCTGATAACAGAGAGGCGTTATAGCTAGGGTTTAAAATGAAGTAGTTGTGGCTACTGCAAATTGGATCTGCAGTTAACACTGGTAATAGCCACAGTGAATTTGTCAACATACATTCGAACTTCTTTGCATCCCTAAGTAAGCACTTTCAGACGGATATGAAACAAATCCCCAATAATAATAAAACATGTGTTACTTCCATTTATAAGAAGCCCTGGTCAAGCAACAGCCCCAATCCCTTGCAGGGTGAACCATAAAGAGTCACCACATTAAACTGTGCTTAACACTGGGTAGTTTAGCACAAAAAGCGTCCAGGCTTAACTTTGAGGCAAAGGGTAAAGCATGTATACAGCACACAAACATCAATAAAGTGAAAAAATGACCCAACAAAAATTTCAAAACTAATTTAGAAAAATTAAGTCTTTTTTAACACCAAAATGACTATAATTCAAATCAGTAGTACTGAAGTTATGAATTCTTAAAATGCTTTGCAAAAACGAGCCCCTAAAAGATCACCGCGCTAACCGCAGGACAGTTCAGATAAAAGAAATGGATGGGCTTGATCAGCACTTACCTTCGGACTTTCTAAGAAAAATGTTCTGAGAAGGTAAAGTTCAGCGGCACAAGAATCCAGGAGGTGCCAAAGGCGGAGGCATCGTCGTCGGATACCCTTGGGTTGAAGCCACATGAAGATTTCAACCTTTGGACTTAGTTTCTGAAATGGATGATGAAAATCTCCAGTGGGGTGAGGCAGACAGCTGTATTTGAAGACAGTTCCATAAGGCTGGGTACCTCTGGGGGAGGGGTGGGGGGTGGGAGGGGGGGACCGCTGAACAGGATTTGCTGCTGTGGAGAAGAACAGAGCAGGAGAAGCTGGGAAGGCAGTCTGACCAGTGGTTCGCAGGGTGATCCTGGTCTCCTCCTGGTTCTCAGGGCAGTTTTTAGCCAAAATATGTCTACGTCTCCACTTTCAGATTTTGGCTATCTGGTCACCATCAGCACCACTTTCAAGAGTCCAGGATCGGTGGGGCACCACTAGGAGGGTCTGGACTCAATCAGACTTTGTTCAGGTGTGGGTTTAGGGTGAAAGGAGCCTTTTACTGAGGCTAAGATCACAAGGCCAGGAAACTAGCCCTTTGGAGTCATTCTGGGTGCAAGTCTAGTCCTTCTTCTCCAGGCAAGAAGACAGCAGGGCAGAAATGTAGCTATTGAGCAAGGCAGCAACAGGCCAGCAGTCTAGCAGAATGGCATTCTTTCAGCAGCACAGTAATCTTTAACCCTGGCAGAGTATCCGTAGGTCCAGAAGTGTACTGAAGAGTTGGTTTCTGAGATCCCCTTTTAGGTCAAGCCTAGGCAGTACATGCACGGTCTCTTTGAGATATGCTGTAGTCATTCTGTGGGCTTACAGCACGCTGATTGCCTTTTTATTAGTCCCTTCGATTGCCATTCAAAAATGCTTTCTTGCTAGTGGTTAATCCTTCCTCTTTGACCCTCCTTTTTGTGTTTGGTTTCCTCCCACAGAGCACCACCCAAATACTGGTAAATTACGCTTCTGTGTTTGTATGTTGATTTTGGGGACTTATTTTTTTCTTTGATTCCTGCTCTTCTCACGGTTTGCCCGTCTTTGGTGGTTCAGCATCGGCACAAGTCGCTTAATCTCCCAGTCCCGTTAAAATACGAAGAAGAAATATCACAATTTGCCTCTTTAATTTTCTCTGACTTCAAAGTGTGAGAATTTCCCCCAAACCCCTTCCACTTCGTTGCTTTTTGCTTTAGTGAGCCTCTGTCACCGGACCTTCAGCATCCCAACTTTGCAGCACAGTTTAGGGCAAGGCTTGGGCAAATCCCGTCGCATTTTCTCTGATGCTTATTTATATGAACTCAAGTGACCAGAAGGTGTTGGAGTGCTTTACATGAGCGCAAGTTACATTACACAATGTCAGATTAATTTTTGGGGACATTTTTAGTGAGCGCAAACTTGACTGACCCAAAGGTATTGAATAACAAAAACAGAAGAGTTCCTGCAGGACTTATTTCATCTTATTTAGCAATTTATGTATATGTCAAAACAATGAACATAATCGACAGAAAACAAGAGATTGTAATTTTGATCAGTGTGTTTTATATAATGACATAAGATATATACAAAAATATACCCTATTTGATCAGCATAGGTAGACATCCATATGACAATTCATGTACGGCAACCAACACAAAAGACTGCTACTTCAGTTTTTTATATATGAGCAGTATAGACTGACACTTTTGCAAATTATATGGACAATATATACAATTTATGCCATATATACATTATTTAACAACTATATACATTCTTGATATACATAGCTTGATGATGTTGTTAGCAAAAGAGTGTCAATTCGTCAACGTTTCGGTCTCACACACCACAAATAACCGAGATCATCATCAGGACAACCGTTGCACCATGAATAGATGTATCGTCCAAGTAGACCTGTCTTGTCCTCCTTTATCTTTATTTATAAGCAACTAGGAAGAGGGATCCAAATTCTCGATCAGTCTCTTCGGGCATAATTAATTTGCCTTCGTGGAATTGTCAGGGAATAAAACTCCAGCGTGGTCCACCACTCGCTCAAACAGTCGAGGTATTGAAGCACCAGTTGTATTACACAAGGTCAGGTAATTTTTTTTGGGTGCGCAGAGATTAAATGATTCCGATTCCGCCACTGTTTATTCATTATTTGTCCTCTACTTGACCAACGGGAGCAGCATTTGCCCCTTTCAAATTGCTGCCCACCCCGCTGCCTCTTCCTGTAGTTTTACTCCTCTCAGAGCTCTAATTTCAAAGCACATTCAAGGCAGCTTCCCAGGGACTGTGAAACATTTTTAATATTGATGTCGAAGTATCCAATGATACATGTGTGCATAAATATGAAATTGAATCAATGTTGTCTAAATCACCCAAGATGACCTCTCCATCAACTCAGAGCCAGAAATACGTGTTCAGGCTGGCCCTGCAGCCTAGGCCTGAGGCAACTGATTGACAGATCACAGGTGGGGTGGCATGTAACTACCAGAACAAATGCATGAACATGAAAAACCTAGATTAGTGACACTGATAGCAGCGACACCACAGTAGCCTAAGGAGATTGACCCCAATAATACGCATATGGCCAGAGGGGCAAGTGTTCCCAAAACATCATAACTGTATATGCCACATGAAGTTAGGAACACTCAGCCAGTCAGGACACAGTACACACAGCACATGCAGTAATCATGTGCTCTTTTATAACCACAGAGATTCTATCAAAGAAAAGTGAATGAGTGATGTTTTTATATATATTTTTATCATTTACAACAGGGTGCTAGGCTCTCTCTTACACATGGAAAGATGGGAGCACAATGTGCTTTTTAAAAATACCCCTCACACTCTAAAAAAACCAAGTAGAGTCATGCTTCATCATAGGGGTCTTCCCGCCCCTATAACGGGACGGGGCGTGCTACGACCAGACGAAATACGCGGGAGCACTAAGATGTGACAGAGGCTATGTGTGGGTGTATAGGAATCAGTGAAAGTGTAGGGACCTGACACTAGTGAGTGTGCAAAAAGTGAAAAATTGAAAAAGATTTAAAAAATTCCCTGGCTTGGTAGAAAAAAACAATTTTATTAGCTTCTCCAGCTGGGAACATTAAGAAGGGGTTGTGTGGTAGAGCATTAGCCACTACCTTGTCGACATGTTTCGTAAGCAGTCCCCTACTGCTTACTCATCAGGACCAAAAGAGAAGTCCCTACTGGTATTTACTCAGTTTCTAACAAGTGATGCCTACTGTCCTATAAACAGCCAACAAAAATAAGTTGGCTGTTTAGGCCTCAGGGCATGAGTTGGCCCAAGTGAGGCAGGAAAAAACGACCTATTATGGTCTTTATCTCAGCAGTTATCTATGCCCCATGAGGTTTTGCAGACGAAGGGTAATCTGCGCAGTTTAGTCTCTGCTGCAAAAAGAAAGCATTGTTCCTACCCCCGTGCACAGGTCGTTTTTTCCTGCCTCACTTGGGCCAACTCATGCCCTGAGGCCTAAACAGCCAACTTATTTTTGTTGGCTGTTTATAGGACAGTAGGCATCACTTGTTAGAAACTGAGTAAATACCAGTAGGGACTTCTCTTTTGGTCCTGATGAGTAAGCAGTAGGGGACTGCTTACGAAACATGTCGACAAGGTAGTGGCTAATGCTCTACCACACAACCCCTTCTTAATGTTCCCAGCTGGAGAAGCTAATAAAATTGTTTTTTTCTACCAAGCCAGGGAATTTTTTTAATCTTTTTCAATTTTCCACTTTTTGCACACTCACTAGTGTCAGGTCCCTACACTTTCACTGATTCCTATACACCCACACATAGCCTCTGTCACATCTTAGTGCTCCCGCGTATTTCGTCTGGTCGTAGCACGCCCCGTCCCGTTATAGGGGCGGGAAGACCCCTATGATGAAGCATGACTCTACTTGGTTTTTTTTAGAGTGTGAGGGGTATTTTTAAAAAGCACATTGTGCTCCCATCTTTCCATGTGTAAGAGAGAGCCTAGCACCCTGTTGTAAATGATAAAAATATATATAAAAACATCACTCATTCACTTTTCTTTGATAGAATCTCTGTGGTTATAAAAGCTTACTTTGGAGGGTGATTCTATCAGTACCTCTACGCTTCTCCTTTTTGGTTTGGGTAATCATGTGCTCCCCATGCAGGACATCTGGACGCGTTACCCACTAGCCCTCATTTGTCATCAGCATGTCATCAGCTGGGAGTAATTTAGAGCTCTATGACTAGGCCCACATTTCTCTCCCTAAACAGGATCTATGAATTGTTCAATGATGCCCCAAGAAATGTATATAAGGGCGCTCAAAACTATGGTACTTTGAGACAGTCCTCAGACCCCGGCTCTGTAACTGTGGTCCTGCACGAAGTGTTTGATTAAACCAACTGTTCCAGTTTTGCCAAATGCCTCTTGTCTTTGTCTTTTCAAGGTTAATTCATATTCGAACAACATTTTTTATTTTATAATGTGAACTTGAGCAACCCGAAAGCGTTGAAGTGCTTTACATAATCGCTAGGTACATTACACAAGGTCAGATTAATGTTTGGGGCATTTTTATAGAGTGCAAACTCGACTGACCTGAAGGTATTGGAGCACTTTACATAAGGCACCAATTACATTACACAAGGTCAGATTAATTTTTTTGATTTTAAGTGCCTGGAGATTAAGCGATGCCGTCATCGTACCTGTTTATTCATTATATCTCCTCTACCTGACAAATGGGAGCATTTTGTTGTTGTTGTTGCTATTGGAATCACAGGCAAGTAAGACCGCCAGTGTCTGTTTTGCCTTAATACGCATGCTGCGTAAAATACTCCCTCTACTACCTAAAGAGGCGCGATCATTGGTAGTAAGCAGTACAGTAGGTAGCAGGCTGGATTACTGTAATTCCCTGTATCTGGGGGCCCCATTATACATTCTGCAGGGGCTCCAAAGAATCCAGTCTGCAGCAGCTAAATTGGCCGTTGGCAGGCAACGTGGCTCCTCTACAACATCGGCTCTAAAAGAGCTGCATTGGCTGCCTGTGATGGAACGAGTTCATTTTAAATTCCTCTGCCTGGTTTTTAAAGCGGTACATGAGCTAGGCCCTGTTCCTATGCAGGAAAGGCTCTCTTGGTATCGACCTACAAGGCAGCTCCGCTCTTCTAGTGCTGGTCTACTCATGGTTCCTAGATTCAAACGGTCTAGGCTAGGTGGAAGGGCATTTAGTGTGGCTGGCGCTCGGATGTGGAATGTACTTCCCCAGAGCCTTAGACAGATCAGCTCCCTGCTAGATTTTCGCAGGAACCTGAAAACCTGGCTTTTCCCTAAGGCTTAGCTCTGTGTCCCTTCTCCCTGCTCTCTCTGTTGTGACATATTCCATCATGGTTCTGTTTATTAGTCTGAAGCGCCAGGATACCCGTGGGGTGACAGTACGCGCTATATAAGTTTTAAAATCAATCAATCAATCATTGGGCATAGCACTGGACGTGCTCCTATACCCATGGGGCTGGGACAGAGGGTGTGGCCACAGCTTGCTGGTAAACAGATGGTGCGAGCATTGGAAAACTCTGGAGAAGGGACATGGTGAATAGAGGCCTGGGAGGAGGGATATGACTTCAGTGCTTTTTTCATAGGCTGTTCAATACTGTAGTGATGCAGTTGCACACAGAATGTTATAGTTCTGTTGACTTGCATCGAGGAACTTGTCTTTCTGTCTGTGTGTTAAAAAGTCTTGACATGTGTCCATAAATGTTTCCTGAGGCAAACATGTATTCCTGAATCACACTGCATTACTCAGTGTGCAGTAATTATATAGCTCTCTAATCCCTTGTGGCACAGCACCCAGGATAATATGCTGCATAGCTGACCACTTATAAGGTACCAAAGAAGAAATCTATTGGCTTTGCCAAACCTTGTTACACCCTGGCGCCCTCCTTCCGGAAAGCGGTAGAAGCTTCTAGACCGACACATTCAAATGTATGTAATTTTCTGACTCTCCTGCCCTAGCTCCAAGCTAGCTGCAGTGATAATGGGTAGGTGTTAGGTCATTTGTGTGAGGGCAGAGCACTCCTTATTCAGTTGCAAGTAGGGCAGTTCTCAGCTCCGCCCACTCATCCTGCCAGCAGATGCCCCATTAAGGCACAACTAATCCCTCTATTGTGTGACAGTTTGAGAGGAATCCACAAAGTATGTCAGTTACTTCCAGTCATGTGACCCAAGACAGGCTACAGACACAAAAGGACTAAGGGTAAAAAATGCCAACTTTTTAAAAGTGACATTTTCAAATTGTAATGAAAAATATGACTTTACAGTTAAGGAGTGGTTTTCACTACAATTCTGAAGACACCAAATATGACATCGCTCCCAATTGGAAATTATAGCGTATTAAATGTAATAAGGAATCTTCAATGTTATCCTATGGGAGAGGAGGCATCAAGGTGTTGAAAAACAAATGTAGGAGTTTTTCACTACCAGGACCTGTACACTTAAAATTACATGTCCAACCTTTTAATCACACTGCATTCTGCCCCTTGGGCTACTTAGGGCCTACCGTATTGGAGAGTTATATATAATAAAAGGGGAGTTCAAGGCTTGGCAAGGGTTATTTTAGTGCCAAGTCAACATGGTAGTTTCACACTGCATCTAGGCTACAGTGGCAGGCTTAGGACTTGTTTTAAGGTGCTACTTAAGGGGGTGGCAAATAAGAGCTGCAGCCCACTGGAAGGATTTCATTTACAGGCCCTGGGTATATGGTATACCACTCTACAAAAGCCTTATAAGTAAATTAAATATGCCAATTGGATTTAAGCCAATTTAACCGTGCTTTAGGGAAGTGAGCACAAGTACTTTAGCACTAGTTAGCAGTGGTAAAGTGCACAGAGTCCTGAGGACAACAAAACAAATGCAGAAAAAAAGTGGAGGGTGAAAGGCAAAAGGTTGGAGGGTGGCCCTGCAGAAAGGGCCAGGTCCAACAGGGTGCAAAGCAGCTAAAATAATCTCAGCTTTTAAGAGCAGAAATCCTAATAGGAGATGTCAGGAACATTGATTAAAAAAGCACATGCGGCGAAGAGAGAATGGGAATAACAAAACTGACAGGACCTGCTCTCTGCTGCAAAAATAGGGGAAAACAAAACATTCTGGCATAGAGTGGCTAATGGTAGTGTTAGCAATACGAGCAGTATAGATAATTTTATCCAGCCTCAAATTTGGATTACCCGTTTTTTAGCTCGAGCTTAGCGCAGCGCGCATGCGTTGCTCTATGGGAGGCTTATTTTGAGCACTCCAAACTTCCTCCAAACTTCTCTGTGTGGGTGTGACTCCGCCCACACATTTGATTGGCCTTTGCATGTGGCTTTCAATAATGAAAGCAGGCAAATGGACAAAGGCGGGTGCATGTCCCACCTCTTCTCAAAATGTTCACTTCTGCAGCGTTTTGGTCTCTGAAGCGATCAGCGGCGTGCAGGGTGCAGCTGCATTTCTCGTTGCATCCTGGATCAGGTTACTAATTAAACACAGCACAGTCGCTTTCACTTTCGCGGCCGCGCTTGTTTAATTTTCTGTTCCCTTGTGGATTATGCAGTGTGGAGCTGGGCATAGGACTGAGCATTGGATTTTTGCCTTTATCAATTGCTGCTTAATTCCTGCGCACTTTTGCTGCACCTTCTGTACTGCAAGCATGAAATCTGGAAAAAGGGATATTCGGTGGCCGTCAAATGTTAGTTCTTGTTGCTCCTGGACAAACTACCTCCTTGGGCTTGGCTCCGCATTTCGCATCAAATTATAGTTTTGTTTGCCGGGTGCCTGATTTCCCCATTCTGCATGTTGGTTGCAGCTGTATGTGTGGTTCAGCTGAGCTATTGCTCTTTTTATCAACCATGATGCTGCTATACTGTGTGGTTACTGCTTCTCAGTAGTGCCAACACAGGTATGGAGAGGTAGCTGTGTCAATGCTGGGGAGTGTGCAGCAATAGCATATGGTACTATGTGTGTCCCCCTTCTCCCTCTAGCATTTGGGACAGCCCGCCTTACCCTCTTATGCCTAATGGGTCCGCTGACAGGTGAGGCTCAAGCAGGTCTGGCATCATGGAACAGCATTGCCAATCACAGAGGGAGAATCAGTCTGTAGTAGGGTCTGTGCATGACCACAGCTCAAGGGTAAAGGGGGACAGAGTTCTCCTAGTTCCTGTCAAAGCCCTTAGTCTCGTCCCGTGTGGACTGCTTTCCCAGTGGGCAAACGGTTTGGTTCCACGTGTCCCTGGCTCTTCTCGCTCCATGACCATATCACTCACTAGTACCTCTCCCTTACAGCGGCTGCATCCAGCTTTCTCATTTGGCACAGTCCCCACAGGGGCAGTCCTCAGTTTCATCCAGCAGGTTCTCCGGCTCATGCCTAGGCAGAGCAGCACAGCCTCCTGCGCAACGGCGCAATCTTGGGCTGCTGCGCTTGTTCTGGTCTCTCTACCAAGGGATAATGTGCTACATGACTAACCACTTATAAGGTCCCAAAAGCAAGACCTATTGGCTATGCCAATTCTTGTCTAACTTGTATGCACATACTGAGAAAGGGAATAAAGGGAAAAGCTAATTGGAAATAAATTCCTTATTGACGAACACAGAACCATAAGGAAAAGATTTGTGGACACCTTGTATGCTATAAAGGATATTACACCTGGCAAGGCAGCATGTCCTGAAGGGATACCGGGTGATATCTTACTAAATTAATTAGAAGTGTGGGTGCCCTACATAAATATTTTAACAAATATGATTCAGGGAGGAACTGCTATAACTGGCACATGGAATGGGGCAGAAATAATACCAGTGTATAAAACAATTGGAAAAAGGGACAAGCCAAACAACTACAGGCCCACCGGTTTGAAAAGGTAGTTGCAAAGATATTTTTTTGTCACTTTCTCAACAAGTTACGACATTGGACTGAGGATAATTACATTCTAACCATCCTTCGTGCTGGTTTTAAAAGATATGTAAGTACTATTTAGTAGATCTTCACATTTCTTACCATATGCTGGAAAACTGATTCTAAAAAGGGCTACCTTTATATCGCTATGTGGACTTTCGGTTCGTGTTTTATATGGTCCACAGAGATAAACTCTGGTCAGTGTTGGGAAAAATGGGGGTGCCAAGTAACATATCTATATTAATTAAATTACCTAGTCAGAACATTGCAGAAGTGAGATAGGAGGCCAGCGAGAACTGACAGGGTGCATCCCTATTAACAAAAGATTACACCAGGGATGCTTCTGGCTTCAGCATTGTTCTCACTAAACTTAAATGATGTAATTTTCCATTTTGGCACATGGATTAATGACTTCCCAACACATTACTGGTTGCAGAGTCCCAGTGTTGCTGCTTGGGGCAGACACATTATTGAGTTTGAAAACATCAGTGAGTTTACAGAAATTGTTGAATTGCTTTGAGTTTTGTAAAGTGTGCGGATTGGAAGTAAATCCAGCTGAAACACGGGGAGGTGCCTCTATGCTACTCAGATGTGGGGTCACTCCCATTTAAATAATTATATAGCAAAAGAGAATAAATTCCTGAGGGCTTTTGTTAACTTGCCTTAGAGTCCCCCACTGCTACTACTATTCATGGATTTGGGAATGAAACCAGTCTCCTACAGGGCAAATATTAGACGACTGCTCGACTGGTGGAGGTTACAGTGCACAGAGGAATTAGCAAAATATTGTATTATCTTTGAAGAGATCATCTCATTAGATAGTCAACATAAGATTCCATGGATCAACAATATCCATTTTCTGATGAGATCTCTTGGTTTGGAAAAGCACAGGAACAACAAGCCGGATGTCCCCACTGCATCATAAAAGCAGATAAAAGGCATTCATTGGCAATATAAGGCCCAAAGGGATTATGCCACTCCTAGATAAGGGTCTCTTAACTTTTTTGGACTTTAAATGCATCCCTTCATTTCAACATTTTTCAGATACGGAATCCTGCCCATAAATAATTTTTTCTTTAAATAGCACAGCACCCCCACTATATTCTAGTACATGTCCTGCTTACAAGGTGACTGATGAACATGTGGTTCATCTACTGTTTTGTTGTAATGTCTATGCAAATCCCCGAAAGAAATTAAAAATGCCATTATGTCAATCTATTGAGGCAAGACAATGTGAAGTGGTCATAAAAGATTATGAGAACAGATGCTTGGAAAGCAATTCTATGTAGTCTAGCCAAGTGTCTTTATATTACTAAGTGTATAAGGAAGAAGTCCATTGAAAAGGAGGATGCATTGGCAGGACAAGTACCTATATTCTAGGCAAATTAATTTTGCAGGCGTCTTCCTATATTTTGTATAACTAATAATGAAGCCATGATTATGATTGTTTTAACCTTTGTATATGTCCAGTTGATATCAATGTTTGAATAAGTTATTGTTCTAGATACATTAATGAAAGATGATACATTTGATTCCTATGATTTTAATTGCCTTTGCAATATTTGTCTTTTATGGTTTTAATTAACTAAAATAAAGAAACACAATGAATAATAAATAATCAGTAGCAAATTGAATCAGGTGTTCCCAGGGACTTTAACTGTTTAGGTCTCGGGACCGTCGCACTGCGTAGCAGTGGGCGGAGTCCCGAAGATTTTATGTTTTTAAGTTAGGGGGCAGGGCCGGCTCTAGGCTCACGGAGGCCCTGAGCAGGGAGTGTAGGTAGGGGGCCCGAGGCCGCCAAATCCCTGCTAGGGGCCGCCACGCAAATATGTATCTAAGGATATATATTGGCATGGCGGCCCCTGGGGTTTGGCGGCCCTGTGCAGGTGCACAGTTTGCACATGCCTTAGGCCGGCCCTGTAGGGGGGCTTGAACCCGCCTCTCTCCCCCATTGGCTGGCTTCCTAAATGGAGGCCAGCCACTGGAGGAGAGGGGCCTCACTCCATTAAAGCCCCGTCTCTTTCGGATTCGGGGGCGTACTTTTGGCGTTCTTTTGCCCTGTGATGTCATCCGTCACTCAGAACGCCAAAAACACGCCCAATTCCGAAATGTTCGGGCGTTTGCGGCTGCCATCGTTGCCCGGAACAGCCTCGCTGCCACTCCAGGTAAGTTTTCTTCTGCTCTTGTTTCTGTAATCTCCTTGTTTGCATTTGAAACTGACCATCGCTGCTGTTAGCGCCATGAAGCATAGGAGCGCCGTCTGAAACAGGTAGTAAATATGGGCCCAGGGGTTAAAACCGAGCAACCCACTGTGCACAGTGATATCGACCAAGAGGACGTAAGGCTGAGTCAACACCGCAAGCAGAGTTAAACCCACAGAGCTAGCTTTGCAGCATGGAGATGCGAGAGGATGGGCTTTGATGGGGGAAGGCCGTGATGTGATACTAGGGGTGATGGGGTAATGGCGAGAGAGGGATGAAGGAAAAGTGCTGGTCTCACATTGGGTGGCACTGAGCGCGTGGAACAGCTGTGACGTGGACTCATGGACGATCTGTCAACTTTGGAACTACGGAACCAGGTTCGAGTCTCGGCGCCAACTCAGCATCTTGTGATCGTGGGTAAACCACTTAATCTCCACGTGCCCAAAAATGTAATCTGACCATGTGTGGCGTACTTTGGTGCTGATATGAAGCGCTCAGATGCTCTATATAAAATTGCTAATATAAAACTTTTAAACAGGGGAAATTGCGGGTACAAATAAAGGAGAAACAGGCCCACCACCCCATTAATCTGGCAAGGGCAAAGTCGGGCACTAAGCCGAGGAGGCGACCGTAGAACAAGACAGAGCACTGGCAGATGTTACGGCCAGCCACTTTCTCCACTGGGTTTGTTACTTATTTTTCTAAAATGCCGTCTCTCTCGCCTTCCTCGATAATCTCTCCCTTTCGATTTTTATTTCTCTCGTTTTCAGTCACTAAACCTCTCTGTATGTTTCTGTCTTCGAGCCTTTCTTTCCTCTGCCTAATTACAAGCTTCATGTTTCTTTCTCTCTCGCCTCATTTCCAATCGTCTTCCGCCTCCCAGTCTCTTTGCCCCTGTCTTTTCATTTCCCTTCCTCCACCCCCTCTCTCACCCCAGTGTACCCCCTCCCCGTCCTTTGTGCGCAGGTGGGGGATGGGGCACCAGGACAGGTGTCTGTAACGTGCCCGTGTGGGGGCGTGGATGAGAGGCAGATGGACAGACATCGCCCCGCCCACCGTCGCTATAGCAACAGCCCCTCCCTTGAGCCAGGCTGGCTCCCTCTGTGGTGATGCTGACAGCACGGGTGGCACTGCCAGGGACCCTCATGCATGGCTTAGCACACTCAGTGAGGAGAGGGGCTTTGCCAAAGGAGGGGGTGGCACCATCTGATTGGCTGCCTCAAGCGATCACAGTGAGTGATGGCATGGCACGCAGCGTGACATCAATGCGCTGACGATGCTCTCATTAGGAATGTGCCCCCCCCGGCACTGTCTATAGGGTTAAAGGACAGATGAAGGCAACATGGGCAGCTTGGCACCCCCCTGTGTGCGTATAACAGTTGTGAGTGTCCATCTACCAATCAGCGTAGCTTAGACAAATGAAATATGACGGGCGCCTGCTGTTTGCAAAAATTCTAAGGACAGTGCTTCTGGGTGGTTTTGTTAACTTGATTATCTGCAATAAAATCGTTTGAATGAATATATATTGTGTTCATTCGGGTGAATCAGTTTTCATGTACAATTATTATGTGTTTAAGGGACTTTGCGATGTTGGAAAAAGATGTGAGTCATTGGCTTGTTTTTCCAATTCAGTTGACCTGTCCAATAATAATTCATTTTAGACTGCCTGTTATTTATTTATTTTATTTATTTATTTATTTATTTATTTTGAGCTTTTATAAAGCGCAAGCGAAGGCCCAAAGGCATCTCGGCGCTGAAGTATCTGCAGTGTTTAACCCGAGAGAGGGATACCGAGTTTACAGATTAAAAAGCCAGGTCTTAAGTTGTTTGCGGAAAGACCAGAGTGTGGGGCTTGTTCTCATCGAGTGCGGCAGAGTGTTCCAGAGCTTGGGCACTGACACTAGAAATCTTCTGTCACCCCATGAAACAGTTTTGGTACGGGGTACCACAAGTTCTTGTGAACTAGAGGAACGTAGGGTTCTGGGGGGACAGTAGGGAATAAGATTTTCGGTGAAAAAAGCTGGTCCCATGTTGAGCAGAGCCTTGTACACTATACAGAGGGTTTTGAATTTGATTCTATTTCTAATAGGGAGCCAATGAAGATTTCTGATGGTTTCTGACGCAGATTGGTGTTTGGGGATTCTTCCTAGTAACCTTGTGGCGGCATTTTGAATAATCTGCATTTTATTTAGTACTCTTTCTTGAGCGTTTAGAAAGAGTGTATTGCAGTAATCTAATGTAGACAGTACCAAGGCACTAACCAAGGTTTTACCAGCTGTCTCAGGAAGGAATGGCAAAAAAAAATGTATCAGTCGTAATTTATGAAAGGCAGAGGAAGTGATCTGATTAGCACGAGGGAGAAAGGTAAGACGGTCGTCGAACATAACTCCCAAGTTCCTCACCTTACTGACTGGTTCCGGCGGGGGACCCAGTGATAACGGCCACCAAAGGGAGGACCATTCTGGGGTCAAGTGTCCGAAAATGACTACTTCAGATTTGTCAGAATTTAATTTCAAACAATTGGCAGCCATCCAGTTCCCTATTGCCTGCATACCCAGATTAAAAGCATTTGCTGTTTTATGGCCATCCTTCCTGACGGCGAGGACCAGCTGGGTGTCATCTGCGTAGGAGGTCAGGCTCATCCCACGTGCGCGAATAACGTTGGCAAGGTCCGACACGTAAATGTTAAATAGTGTCGGACTAAGGGATGAGCCTTGAGGCACTCCACATGGCAGGGACAGGGAGGATGACTGGAAAGATCCAATAGTAACCACCTGGGTCCTGTCCGTCAGAAAAGAGGCTAGAAGTTTTTTGGCATTATGTTGGATTCCCATGCCCTCGACACGTCGATCAAGATGGTATGATCGACCGTGTCGAAAGCCGCCGACAGATCAAGCAGTATCAAGACTGCTGGCTGTTAGGCTGATCGTTTTCTGCAGAGAACCCCATAAGTCCGTATATTGCCCTAGAATATTGCCACTGCCTGTGATGGCCTGGTACCAGTCATGGCGACAAAAAGCTTGGTTTCTTCTGCCCAGCTGGTACTCCCTGTGATGGCATGGCATCACTGAGGGCGCCACTCTAAAGAGCTTGACTTGCCCTGGCAGGTTGGCACTGCCTGTGATGGCAAGACTTGAGTCAAGGTAGCCTAGAACTTGGCGTTCTTTGGCAGGTTAGTACTGCGTGTGATGGCAAGGTATGAGGGAGGGTGGCATACAGCATGGCTTCCCCTGGGAGACTGGTACCACCTGTGATGGCAAGGTACAAGCGAGGGAGGCATAGAACCTGTGATGGCAAGGTACGAGCGAGGACGGCATAGAGCATGACTTCCCCATGCAGGTTGGCACCACCTGTGATGGCAAGGTACGAGTGAGGGTGGCATAGAGCCTGTGATGGCAAGGTGTGAGCATGGCATAGAGCCTGTGATGGCAAAGTACGAGCAAGGATGGCATTGAGCATGGCTTCCCCTGGCAGGTTGGGACTGCCTGTGATGGCAAGGTATGAGCAAGGGTGGCATACAGCATGGCTTCCCCAGGCAGGTTGGCACTGCCTGTGATGACATGATACCAGGCATGGTGCACTGAGCTGAGTTTCCCCTGGTAGGTTGGCACTGCCTGTGATGGTGTGCTACTAATCAGGATGGCACAGAGCTCGGTTTATCCCAGGGGAGATGGCACTGCCTGTCATATACCCGTGAAGTGCCCAACGACTAACCTAAGACCCCCTGCATTGAGGCTGGCTACTAAGGCTTGGCACGGTTTGTTGTGGACCTTCAGTTCTTATGCAGAGTATCTTGTTGCTCAGGGCGAGGGGACATTTCCCCTTTCATTGTGCGTTGACCTGTTCCCTCAAAAGACTTTCTGCAATTTGGAAAACGTAAATCACAAGTTCTTTTGGAGGAAAGCTAAGTTCTTTTGGGCCTGGCTTGGCAGTGCCGCTGTCTTTAGGACCTACTGTTATAGTAGGTCTAACTTGACAGAGCAGCTGCCTGAAAGACCTATTAATACCCAATCTTTATAATATACATGTTGGACTTGGCTCCATCCAGATAAATAGGCCTGGCTCACATTATGCTAATGGCTGATTGGTGTATCATTTCACCTACTACATAGTGCTTTCAATGCAGCCCATCAGGAACTATTTTACATCTCAAAAGTACCCTCAGTCCTCACAGTTTTTGTCATAATTGAATCATCACAAATGCACGTTATGCATAAAGCAATCCTTTTCACTGTAGCTGTTCTTTGATGCATGCTTTTCAGCTCTCGTTGTGTGAGCCCGTCCTTAACATGGGCTCCCCCTGGCATATTCATTTGCAGATTGGCACAGGCTGACCTCTTGCTTATAAATCGAACTGCAAGCTAGACCCATTGCCTCTGCCAACGCTTCTTTTTCTTTTGCAACCTGGGTTATTCCTACAAGTCTATGAAGCAGGGACAATGTGGGCATGACAAGATGCCACAAATCCCCTGGTGGCTGCCACGCTCTACTTGGAGCTGTCCAGGGTCATCAGTTGCAGGGAGGTCCGTAGGGAAATCTTGCAGTCTCTCAAATCTGACAGGCCACTGGAGCTGGGGAAAGGTCACTCTCCTTACATGTGACTGTCAGGGTTCAAAGGTCTGTACCTAGAGGATACAGCCATGGAGTCCAAAATGTCCCATTCCACCACCCCAGACCGCCTCCTCCCGCATATGTTCACCGCTGACATTTTATTTTATATTTTGTGTTTGTATAGTGCTCGTCTGACATTGCCAAGGCCTGGTAGCGTAGCATGGGTACCTATTGCAAAACAACGTTCTGCACGAGGTAATGCAGTATCAAAATGTAATATACAGTTTCAAATGCACTAAAAATGTGCCTGGATAACACATAGAAAGCAGTCAGACTTCTCTTTCTGGAGGGATCACTCCAAACTCTGAGAGCTGCAGGACACTTGGCAGCGATGTTCGGGCCAGACTGCCAGGGCAGATATCTCTGGATTATCCCATCACCATAGGGACCGGCAAGCACCTGGACATCATTACAAGGGTTCCAGCAGACGTGTCATACCTGCCTTAAACAAGATCAGGGCCTCCATCATTCCATATTACTTCAAGGCGTTCAGCAGCACCCACTGTTTCCCTTCTCAGTGGGAAATCGTGCTGTATAATATATCTTCTCGGAACTGCGTCTGTAATAGACAGGGCACAAGTCCTAAAAAAGAAGTGGGGGGACGCTGTCACCTTTCGTGACGTCACAACAGGAAGTGACGTCACGAAAGGTGGCTTGCACCAGCGGGCTCATTGCCTCCCCTCGCTCACCCCTTAGATGCGATTGTTTCACGCTCGGTGGCTCATGCTGCCTCTCAGCCCCAGAGACACAGGGTCAGATTCCACTGCCTGTTCTCTGTTGCGTTAGCTTACTCTGAAATCACTTTTAAAGCGCTTGGCCTCTCTGGGACGAGATCCGATCTCGTCGCAGAGAGGTCAAAGAGTGAAGTCCAGCTGTTTGGCAGGGGGGACGGCGTCCAACTGGTAAAATAAGTGGAGGGACGCCGTCCACCTGCATGGTACCCCGACTCGAGCCCTGGAGAGCTGTTGCATATATGCAAGCCTTTGGGGTTACAAGGCACAGCTACACAAAAAAGTCTAGTTAAAGAAACTGCCATCAACCGAGGGTTTATCTATCAAATCTAATAATGTTTTTTAGTGAGATAGATATATAAAGTGTGTATCTCATGGGCATTGGAGGGGAGGTGAAACCATCTGATGCTATTATACTGAAGTGCACATTGAAATGACTCGCGGCTCAGCGTTGCTAGGCCTGTATTTAGCTGACAGCTATGGTGACTAGAGCTCACAAATTGTCATGCCACTTCAGCACTGGACTTGGTCAAGTGGAAAACAGCAACCAGCACTCTGACCGCCACAAACACACATTCTATAAATGCATGGCTTGGCCATAAGAAGGCCCCGACAGGTGTTGAGAAGGGGATACCTGGGCTGTGAAGATATGTAGGAGTCGAGGAGGAGTACCGTGGAGCCTGGAGCGAGGGACATTTAGCGAAAGAAACAGAGATGGGGAAAAGGCATAAGGAATAAAATAAGGCACTTGTAGAAAGAATGGACAGACAGGTCAAGCTGCAGCCCCCCAAAAAGTAGAGCTTCGAGCAAGTAGCTCATGCACTACCAGTAGCTCTCCAGCTACCTGTAAGTACTTCTATGTGCAGTCCTGCCTACTAATATAGAGGCTTTTGCTTGGTTGAATTATTATTTATATACCGAACTTAAAAAGTATGTATTTGAGACAAAAATGTGGGTATTTTCTGAACTCATAAACTGATGTATGGAGAAAGATGGTTACATTTTAAAAATGATTTTAAAGCTATTATTTGAGTTGGAGAGATGTATTACTGTGGTGCCAGGGGGAATGCAGCTATGGCTGGTATGTATTACCCATGAAGGTGCATTCCAAAATGATAGTGCTGTTTCACTTTATGGCTGCAACCCTGCCTACCGCACTGATGTGCTCACTGCTGACAACCTTAGATGGGGCGGTCACTATCACATCACTAACACCAGGAGCTCAGGACAGGGCCGGACTGGCCATAGCGGGCACTGGGCAATCCCCCGGTGCGCCACACGGGTGGGGGCCGGTTTTGTTACAGGGCCGTTTTTGCAGCTTAGCAGCAAAATCGGTCCTGTACCAAACTCGCCCGAAAACCGGCCCCGGCAAAGAGCTCGGTGGCACCTCCAGCCACCCCGAGTGGGGAGGTGGGGGGGGGGGCGGCAGAGCACTTTGCCAGGGCCGGTTGTGGTTCCCAGTCTGGCCCTGGCTCAGGATGTTTTTCATTGAACATAAGTAGCTCTTATTACAGAAAGGTTGGAGACCCCTTCTCTAGAGCCAGATTACAGTTAATCTAACAAGAGGAGCTGTCCACTTGCATATCTCCAAATGCCTCGAGGTCTGAAGATGCACAAACACAGGCCCTGTGCATGGATCGGCCTAACAAAGGCTCTGGATGTGGCAAGAGGTGACCAGGGCAGGGAGAAGCAGTGGGTGTGGTGGTCAGCAAATTTAGGTTATGAGGACATCCTAAAGTGTGGTATGGATCTGTCACTCACAGATATACGTTGGATAAACCAGTTGCATACAGACCTTAGATACGAGAAACTCATGGCTTGCAGAGATACCTTGCAGCTTCCACACAAACATTAGGCAGGCCTCCCTCCCCACACCAAATCACACCACATTCAAACCACAAGAAATCAGGGAATAGGGTTGGGCCTTTCCTTTCTTGCTAAGAAATCAGGCACATTCCCTCTTACTGCCCTAGAGAAAGAAGGAACACACTTTCCACCAAACTGTCTGTACTTTTACAGACCCCTTCACGTCAGGGGTTACCCTGAAAGTAGAGGAAAGCGGTTACCATCAAAGTACAGGTAAGCGGTTACCATCAATCTACAGGTAAGCGGTTACCATCAATCTACAGGTAAGCGGTTACCATCAATCTACAGGTAAGCGGTTACCATCAATCTACAGGTAAGCGGTTACCATCAATCTACAGGTAAGCGGTTACCATCAAACTACAGGTAAGCGGTTACCATCAAACTACAGGTAAGCGGTTACAATCAAGGTACAGGGAAGCGGTTACAATCAAGGTACAGGGAAGCGGTTACCATCAAGGTACACAGAGGCTGTTGCCATAAAGGCACAGGAAAGCAGTTACAATCAAGCTACAGAGAAGCTGTTAACATCACGGTACAGGGAAGCGGTTACCATCAAGGTACAGAGAAGCTGTTACCATCAAGGTACAGGGAAGCGGTTACCATCAAGGTACAGGGAAGCGGTTACCATCAAGGTACAGGGAAGCGGTTACCATCAAAGTACAGGGAAGCAGTTACAATCAAGGTACAGGGAAGCGGTTACAATCAAGGTACAGGGAAGCGGTTACAATCAAGGTACAGGGAAGCGGTTATCATCAAGGTACACAGAGGCTGTTGCCATCAAGGTACAGGGAAGCGGTTACAATCAAGGTACAGAGAAGCTGTTACCATTAAGGTACAGGGAAGCGGTTACCATCAAGGTACAGGGAAGCTGTTACCATCAAGGTACAGGGAAGCTGTTACCATCAAGGTACAGGGAAGCTGTTAACATCACGGTACAGGGAAGCGGTTACCATCAAGGTACAGGGAAGCGGTTACCATCAAGGTACAGGGAAGCGGTTACCATCAAGGTACAGGGAAGCGGTTACCATCAAGGTACAGGGAAGCGGTTACCATCAAAGTACAGGGAAGCGGTTACAATCAAGGTACAGGGAAGCGGTTACAATCAAGGTACAGGGAAGCGGTTACAATCAAGGTATAGGGAAGCGGTTATCATCAAGGTACACAGAGGCTGTTGCCATCAAGGTACAGGGAAGCGGTTACAATCAAGGTACAGAGAAGCTGTTACCATTAAGGTACAGGGAAGCGGTTACCATCAAGGTACAGGGAAGCGGTTACCATCAAGGTACAGGGAAGCTGTTACCATCAAGGTACAGGGAAGCTGTTACCATCAAGGTACAGGGAAGCTGTTACCATCAAGGTACAGGGAAGCTGTTACCATCAAGGTACAGGGAAGCTGTTACCATCAAGGTACAGGGAAGCTGTTACCATCAAGGTACAGGGAAGCGGTTACCATCAAGATACAGGGAAGCTGTTACCATCAAGATACAGGGAAGCTGTTACCATCAAGGTACAGGGAAGCGGTTACCATCAAGGTACAGGGAATCGGTTACCATCAAGGTACAGGGAAGCGGTTACCATCAAGGTACAGGGAAGCGGTTACCATCAAGGTACAGGGAAGCGGTTACCATCAAGGTACAGGGAAGCGGTTACCATCAAGACACAGAAAAGGGGTTACCATCAAGACACAGAAAAGGGGTTACCATCAAGACACGGAGATTACCGCTGGGCCGGCTATGATATCTAAATTTGTGATCTCTAAATTTGGCGATGGTGGTCCATCAGGGGGGCGGGCCTAATGTCCTATAGCACCTGATAGGCTGAGTACCATATATCAAACTTTAAATCTGGTCCTTAATGTGTAGGGCATACGCTTTTTCACAGGCTCACCACCAGGGCTACAGTAATAAAATTACCAATATTTACATTAAGTTAGCAAAACAACAATAACAAGAATTATCAGAGGGGCCCCAACATAAAAAACGCATGCCTTACGTGGCGCTCTGTGAGATTCCATGTGATGAAAGCCCTGTCTACCAGCATTAGTACAGTGTAATAACGACCCACACTTAAATGACTATAGTGCTTGCATAAGCTCAAAATAAATGAGCCCTGCTGCATATCATAAACAGATCAGTGTTAATCATTAGCTTGTCGTAGATCCCTGTGGGGAGAGTAAGAGTGGTTCAACCTCAAGACTCACAGGAGAACATGATAGACACGTTTTCGTTAGACATGCGAGTGCAAACTACTCTGCCACTGAAGGAATGGGGCTCTGTGTGTGTATGTGCGTGGGGGGCTCTGTGTGTGTGGGGGGCTCTGTGTGTGTGTGTGGGGCTTTATGTTTTAAATGAAAAAAAAATGTCATGAGCAATGCCAATAGCTCTACCTTTAATAATTCCGAGACCATTGTATTGTAAATGCTTGGCAAACCATACAGCAATCAGGCTAGAGTCCACTTCCTGAAATACAGGCTGGGCCTCTTACCCCTATTAAGACATCTCCCCCTCCCCATGGGGAAGGAGTACGGGAAGATATTTGCCGGCTATGCAGGAAAGAACCGGAGAATATTGTTCATGTCTTATGCCTGTGTCGAGCATGAATGGAGGGTCGACAAGAGCTTCTGTGAAGGAAGTGGAGAGATTGGGGATTAAGGTCATGCAGAAAGGCGGTGCTGACCTGCATTGATCCAACAGAATCATGCTATGGTCAAGCACCTACAGAGATTTTGGTAAGAAGCCTGCGATTAAGAAATCAGCAGAAGGCGGGGCAGCAGTAATTGCCTGAGAAAATATTACTACTTCTGATTATTCGCGCACATATACCTTAAACTCTTCCCAGTAACTTGTTTTGACTGTAACTGACCATGGCATAAGCACTTGCACTTTATTCCCAAAAGGTACCATCTCCAAATTCCCAACGAGCCATCAAGACTTTAGGCCAGTATGATGCTGGGTCGCTGCCTAAAGCTCACCTCAGACTACACTACCTGCATCCCCTGCTTGGTTTTGCTATAGAAGATTTTAGAACTTCACCTCTGCACCCTAAACCACTTAAAAACTTTTCTGCGCTTTAACTCTATTTTTAAATGGTCTTTGTGTAATGGTCGCTCTACTCTCTAAGAACCTTCTTTCCCTGATCTTATAACAAGTTCCCTAAATCTTAATGGGTTTTAATTGATTTCATGAACTTTTAACTTTAGGTGATAATGATTTGATTTTATACTTTGTTGTACTGTGTTTATTATGTATTTCAATGCAACGGTTTTTATTAATCAAGCAATAAAAAATGATCACCTAATATAATGATTTAACAGGGTCACCACCTTTGCCCCGCCTATTGTTAACACTATGTGAAGTGTCCCATGGCTAGCTAGTTTCATAAATTCGATTCCCTAGGTCAATTCTGTCGCCCTTACCTGTGAGGAATAAATCAGAATCTGCCCTAATGATATTTCTTATGCATATGTAAGGTCTGAAAAGTCCTGAAGATTTCAATCAGATGATCCACTCAATCTCTGCTTTAGCCCAAAGTGCTTTGTCTACCACCTCCACTTTTCCTGTATTCAGAGGAGACATCATAAGAGTAACTCTTTGGAAAATGTATTTTACCTTCTATTTCTTAAAGAATGTGTTCTAAGAGTGGCTTGCTACTTGCATTAATTTAGCTGAAGGTGTTCGATGCCTGCAGTGCCAAACACGGTCTCAGTCGCGGTTTTGTTCATCGGCACCCAACGTGTCTGTGGGAAAGAAGGTGTGCATACGCAGCTTCACTGTGTGTTTTTTCACTGTACATGCATATTTGCCTGCAGCGTTGTCAGTTTGTGCACTATAGATACGCCAAAGATTGTTAGTTCAGTTTGGCAAAACATATTTGTTACGTCCTAGAAAAGCATAATGCATTTTGGCACAGAAAACTAGATTAGCAGCAATGTCATGTATGCCAAAAAGGAAAATTCAAGCACCATGATCAGCACTATATGAATTAGAAAGTCTATCCCAGACTAAAATCCTTGACTCCATCTTTAACTGCTGCATGCTCTTCAATCCAGACATAGGGGCCAGATGTAGGTAATCCCAATGTACCTATTCTTAAATACCGAATTTTACAGATTCGGTATTTAAGAATAGGTAAATGGGATGTAGATAAATTTTCGGTAAAAATTACCGAATCGGTAAGATTCGGTATGGTAAATACCGATTCGGTAAAATGGGGGACATATTCAAGGGTTGCACCCCTGAATCGTGCTTGTGTACAGATGTGGCACACATCCATGCCCTAAGGGCATGTATGTCTGCCACATGGCACAGTTGAAAATGCACAGGTTTGCATTTTCAAAGCTATTCCTTATTTACCACCAACTTATAGTTGGTGGTAAATAACGAATCCTATAATGGGAAAAGCACTCATTTGAGTGCTCCGTATTTTGCAAATTTGGTAATTTACCGAATGGGTAAATTACCGAATTTGCAATTTAGGCCACCTACATCCCAAAAGCCCAATACTGGTCGGTAACGGCCGAAATTCGGTAATTTCGGCCGTTACCAACCGGTATTGAGCCACCTACATCTGGCCCATAATCTCCAAGATCAAGCCTCTTCTGGATCGTGGATTATATGTAATTGGGTGTATGGTCCTAGTTTGTGGCACACATATCTGAGAAGGGTGTACTCTGATGCAAACAAGCACTGTGTGCCTGATATTTAATTAGGTGACATGCGATTAAAAAAAGGGTGGAGAGCAATGGGGCCAGAACACAAAATAGTTAGTAGTGGTATTACCACACTGCGCAGCTAAAACTAAAAAAACTTGAATTTAGTCAGACATTCTTAGCATCTCCAATATGTTATCTGACTAAAATATTTTACTTGTGGTACCATCTTATTGAGGTGTATTAGTCAATAAGGAGCCTTGAAATTTTGAAAAGGCTTTTACATTGGTTGAACACTGCGATGAGTACAGATGTGGTGGTGCCAGTAAGGAATTCTGGATTTCGGTACTCCTATTAAGCAGGTTGTGTCTGACTCGGAGAGTGGGGCTCAGGAAGGTATTTACCTTTCTTTAGATGATAATGTCTCAAGAAAAACGTGACACAGATGTGGAGGAGGAAGTTCCTCACTGGTGGCGGATAGAGTGCTCCCTGAAGAGATGTGCTTTCAGCAACTTTCTTAACTACACAAGTGCATGCTTAAGTCTTATGTGCAGAGGGATATTGTTCACGTCCTGGAAACTTAGCTTCAAATACACCCCAAAAGCTATTTGTCTGGTGTCATCATGTCCGAGTACTACATACATCCTATGGATATTGTTGAATTTCAGTAGCCTCATAAATTAATTATTCTCTACTCCTACGTATTCTGTGAGAAATAATGTGTATCGCAATTTCCCTATCAAAAGTATTTCGATGACTTTAAAGATTTGTCTATGTATAGAAAACACTCAGGAAAGTAAAATAAATAGCAGAATACAGCCAAAGAGAGATTTGCAGGATGGTCTGTGATGCATGACAGTCTTTGAGCTGCAGAAACATTGGTCATTCAACAAGTTGAACAAGCTTGGGAGGTGGGGGCTTGTAATTAAAGATTTGTCTTCTATCATGCTGCAGCACAGAGAAGAACAATACTTTACACATCATATAGTATTCCCCTCTGACCACAGATGAAGATGACCCCCTGTCTCCTGATATTGCTGAACCTCTCAGCCGCCTTTGGCACAGTCGACCATCCTACCCTCATACGCACCTTGGCATGTAGAATGGGATTCACTGGCAATGTCCTTCGCTCATTCTTTCCAACCAACACCAATTTGATCAAATGGGTGAGTCCAGGTTACAAAAGATCCCTTCCACCTACAGAGTTCTCCATATTCCATTGTCCCCTGTTCTCTTCGACCCCTACATGGAGCAGCTTGGTGTTCATCTGAGAGATAACAGCATCAAGATTCACCAATATGCAGATGATACACAACACTACTTGAAAGTCTCCTCTGCTTCAGGCATGCAATGCCTCAAACACTGCTGACACAGCATCCAGACTGATTTGTCCAGTGCCAAAGTCAATTTCAACCCAAACAAAACAGAATTGCTGTTATTCGCCAAGAACAAACAACAGTCAATACAAACCTGGCTCAATGACATGAACCATGACGGTTTCAAACCCCAAATTTCACCAAATGCCAAGTCACTTGGATTCACTCTGAACACCAACCTCACCCGGAAGGAGCACACTGCCAAAAACCAAAGGTGGTCTCATTCCAGTTCTCTGGTACCAGCTCTCTCTACCAAACAAAGTGAAACCATTTCTTCTAGAAAGTGACTTTAGAACTCCGGTTCAAGCCCTCATATTCTCACATACGGAAGGCGGTAATGCCCTGCTTCATGATCTCCCAGATTACACATGGGCACCATTAGGGGAATCCTACACATGCAGCACACCTCATCCAGGCCCTGAAGACATATAAACACCACCTCCATCCTCATGGAACATGACTGGCACACCGTGCCGGCCTGCACCATCTTTATAACCAGCTTTATTCATTGCAAGGCCATCACAAACAGCATGCAAACAAGCTTATCATCTCTGGAGGTTCTTAGCACATCTGTAGGCATGACACTGGCAGACTGAAGACTAAGAAGTGTGCAAAAACAAGGCAGCAGGCCGTTTCAATCTAAGCAGTGAGGATCTGGAACAACATCCTCATATCCAGCAGCGCCGCCAAACACTGATCTCATTTAGGACAGAGTTGAAGACGCACCTCTTTGATGACACCCTCCAAACAGCTATTCTTTAACTCTTATTCATGAAAAACATGCTGTAGCATGACCTATTTGATCAGATTGTGAATGAGGGCGCGGCATGATGCTTAATATTAAAAGAAGCTACCAGATGTGCTAAAAATATAAATAAAGGGGCCGGCTGACAAAAGCATTTATGAGTATGCAAAGTTGTATTCCTGAATTCACTCACTTGTATATATCTCTGTAAATTGGACCAAAACAGATAAAACAGGAATAATATTGGGGTAGTCAGGAAATATTCATAAACAGTTAGTATAAATAGAAAGGAGTGTACCCTCTTTCCACTTTTACTAATAGGACTTAAATATTTCGGGGACGATTCACAAATGAATTTGTGAGCACAAGCAGTAGTACACCTGTTTTCAGAGTTCATAAGTTCATTTGTCGATCAGTCCCAAAGTGTTTCTGAGAACCGTTCCCCTCTTGTCACTCCCAAGTAAGAAATCTGGAGTGACCTTTCTGCTTTCTGGTGCTTTGCCTCTAGGACTGAAAGCTACTGGTTCCACCCCACACGGTCCGCTCATGGATTCCTGGACGTTTGTTCCTGTGCTTTGTGCGTACTCTTCAAGTTGTTTCTCTATTTTCTTCCTCCAAACTGGCCCGTTCATTTTAATTTTCCTAAACAAAATTACGATTATTAGAGCTTATGCTGTGCACGTGCCCCGTTCACCTCACCTTGTGGCACTTTTAATTATAGGCACTGTGATTTTCTTGCTCAGTGTAGCTGCACGCAGAAGGTGCTAGATCAAATAAACTTCCTTTGAAGAGCAATTTGCTAAGGACATAAAGCCCTCTAGATACAAGCACTGCTGCCCACAACAGAGACATGCGGTATGCATGAGCTCTGATTTTATCACACCAGACAGATAACAAAATGCACCCAACAGAACAGGCCCAAACAGTTAACATAATTATACATTAAGAAACAAGGTGATGACATTGATACGAAAAGGGGTACATGCACTTCTGAACTTTACAGATTCCCTTCACATGCATTTTACAATCTGAGAAAAAGAAACTACTATACGGTAAACTGATATATATGCGAACAAATCGCACCAGAAGCTGACTAATGTTATGCCTCTGGGGTCACTCCAGCGTCGCCATGATAGTGTGAAATGGTCCACTGCGACCAAACAGCGTGAGCGTCGGTCTAACTGCCTAACGCCTTTAAAGAGCATGTGTGCAGCTGGGGCTCCCACGTCCAGATGTGCTCCGAGATGGACTGCTGCAGAAGCGGACTGGTGCTAACCAGCCACATCCCCAAGACATGTTGCAAGAAAAAGAATGTGCTGATGTCACCACCACTTTTGTCATAACAGCACCAGTGTCCAGCAGCTTGTTCCAAATGGAGACACAGCTGCGCTAGCAACATTAATAGCAGTTTGGCTAAATGCAGCTGAAGTTCGTGATAAAGCTGAAAATAGAAGACACGTTGCCCCGGAGTTATCAAAGTACTGGGGTCGCTTTTTAGAGACAGTGTTCACTGTGCGATTTACGCACCCCTCTACCTTCTTCAAAGTCACTAAAAGTTTAATGTAAAGACACACGGGGGGGGCGGGGGGGGGGGAGAGATCACCGAACTCCTCGCGCGGAGGGCGGAATACTTCACGACTTGTGAAAAAGTATCCACGGATACGGGCAAGGTGCATGATCGGCTTTGGGTATAGAGCAGGGAACCCTGATTGCGATACGGGGAAAAAACTGTCGTTTTAATAAACTCCTGTCTTTCGCTGGAATGTTGGAACCGAGAATTCAAAACAAAAGTTAAGAAACGTCAACACATTAGCCTAAAAACGATAGGAAGCGAGAGTCTCGTCGCCTTTCTCCTAAATGAGGAGAGTTGGCATTTTTCATGCCTTCACATCTCTTTTGGCTGGTTGTGTGTCGGCTCACTCTGCAGAAAGGTCAGCGAGGCTGCAGCAATCTGCAGAAGAGATGCTCCAAGCCTGCCAGCACCGATGCAACACCGCCCACGCAGAAGAGGCCCCCCACCCCCACAGTAGCCACCACTCACCATCCTCCCTGGAATCGTGCCTCTTCTTCAACTCCTCTTCCTCCAGCCCGGAACGATTCTTTTTCCCCTCTACCCTGGCTGTTAGATACTGTTGTTCTCCCTTCAAAGTAACAAACGGTGGTAGTTGAACTGCTGATGATTGGAGGCGCGATGGAAATGGAGCACTGCTATTGGAGGATGCCTTTGTCCGTCCGAGGTGGGTGGGTGCGTGGTTTGGATGGCAAGCTGCAGCAGAGGGTTTGGCAGTAAAGCTTTTGTCCCCTCCTTCCCACACTCACTCATCATTATGTGCGTGCCCCGCATTCCTGCGGGGCCACGTGAGTCTGCAGCAGCCCGGGCAGCGGTGCGGTGTGCACAGCTGTGCATCACAGTGTCAGCAGCTCCAGTTTCACCGGGAGGCAGGGCTGCTCCATTCAGCTTCCCGCCCTCCTTGTTCCCATCCTGGAGGGCTGAAAGGGAGGACGAGATCTCGCCCCTACTTAACTGGACACGTCTCTTCAGCACACTTGAGCCAATTACGAGAATGTTCTCTGCGAAAGCCGCCTCAACGGCCAGGAAAGCCCTCATACGAATAATGTTTTCGGGCGAGTGGTCGTCTGTTGCGTTTTCTTAGAAGTGTCCCGAGTTAAGACGTTTTCTAAAATTACCTTCGAATTAACACAGCTTCACTGCTCTTACGAGGTAGAGTGAGAATTGTAAGCATATATATTTTTTTAGCTATCTTTGGTCAATTACACTCCTCGTGTTATTTGTGAGCCTTTTAGATCTTGTCTTCTTGTGGCTGAAAATGGCCCTCCTAACATTTATTTGTACAGCAGAGATGAGCATAAGCCTGTCGCGGATTTATACCTCGGATTATTGTGCATTCTGGTACTTGTAGTTTTAGCTTTCACTTTAGAAACCATAACCCTAAAGGCATCAATCAGAATGCAAAAATATGTCATACAAACTAAAGCCAGGGATGTCTGTCTGCCTCAGGCTACTAGTTGGACAGAAGTGTATGCTTTTTTTTTTTTTTTGCAGTTTTATATAGCGTGAACTAGAACCGAACCGAATCAGTTATCAGAGCGCTTTACATAGCACCAGTTACGTTACATGAGGACACACTTTCATTTTTAGGCACGGGGAGATTAAGTGATTTGCCCAGAATCACAGGAGGTTTTTGGCGTCGTTACCGAGACTCGAACCCAGATCCCCAGGTCCGAGGTCGAGCGCCTTAGCCGTTAGGCCAACCCCTCACCCTTTCTACATAACTGGAAGCTCTCGCGGTCTGCCCTGGGTCATGAAAATTCCAATCTATCCCTAGAAAAGAGAAAACATTTAGCATTTATTTCCTACTCATCTTGACACTTGACGCTCCTATGATTCAGCAACTGGACGGGATGTAGGGGAGCAAATAGACTTTACTGGGGTTGGAAGGGGGCAGTTAAGATTTTGTATTGAAAGGGTGGGGCTATTTTAACATCCCTTTCAAAATGACTTGGGGCGGCTCCGGCCATTGTGCAAAAGAGACATTGTCGAATTTTGTCCTTTAAAGAACGCGAGGTAATTATCAATGGTCTAAGTAATAACAGGATTGAATACAATTCCCTGGGGTTTAGGATTCTCTGACCACGAATTTTGGCAGGCTGGATCGCAAATGTCGGAATATAATATACATTGTGTCAGTAGATCTATTGCGCAGGATCCAGCATTTTGGCTTCTAGTTTCAGGGATAATTAGCAGCAACTGGTGTACCCCAAAACCCACTGTGCCAGATGCATCCATCTCACTATTTAGTCACCCCCTCCTCCTCCCAAAGAAAAGTTTTGGAAAAGTATGCAGCGTAGGAAGCTGGCCCTGTATATACTATACCAAAGTAAGGTATAGTATATAGTAAAGAACTGTGCGACTCACTAGCCACCTTCTTCCACCGCATGATCGCTGATATCCACGACAGCTTTAACACCACGACCGCCGCTACTACGCCAGACTCCTCCTCCCCTCTGAACAGTGCCATCCGCCTGACCTCCTGGTCCAACGTCAACAACGACGAGACACGCAAGGTCATGAACTCCATCCACTCAGGATCTCCGTCAGACCTGTGCCCACACCACGTATTCAGCAAAGCAGACGCATCCATCGCACCCCAACTACGGAAGACCATCTACGAAACCGCGACATTCCGGATAGCTGGAAACACGCCAAAATCAACGCCCTCCTCAAGAAGCCCAAGGCGGACCCCAAGGACCTCAAGAACATCCGGCCCATCTCCCTGCTCCCATTCCCCGCAAAGGTCATCGAGAAAATCATCAACAGACAGTTGGCCCTCCACCTGGAAGACAACAACATCTTGGACCCTTCCCAGTCCAAATTCAGACGAAACCACAGCACCGAGACAGCCCTCCTCGCCGCCACAGATGATATCCGGCGCCAACTAGACAACGGCGAAACATCAGCCCTCATCCTCATGAACCTGTCGGGCGCTTTCAACACTGTCTGCCATCGCACTCTAAAGACACGCCTCTTAGAAGCCTGAATCCAAGAGAAGGCCCTTGACTGGACCAAGTCCTTCCTCTCCGGCAGAATCCAGAGCGTCCGCCTCCCACCCTTCCGATCCGAAGCCACCGAAATTATCTGCGGCGTCCCCCAGGGCTCATCCCTCAGCCCGACACTGTTCAACATCTACATGGCCCCCCTCGCACAAGTGGCCCGCCATCACAACCTCAACATCATCTCTTACGCCGACGACACCCAGCTCATCCTCTCCCTCACCAAGGACCCACACACCGCCAAAAACAACCTCCACGAGGGAATGAAGGCCGTCGCCGACTGGATGAGCAGCAGCCTTCTGAAGCTGAACTCAGACAAGACGGAGGTACTCATCATCGGACCCACCCCCTCAGCCTGGGACGACTCCTGGTGGCCAACCACACTGGGAGCCGCACCAACACCCACCGACCATGCACGCAACCTAGGATTTATCCTCGACTCCTCCCTCTCCATGTCTAAACAGGTCAACGCCGTCTCCTCCTCCTGCTACAACACTCTCCGCATGCTCCGCAGGATCTACAAGTGGATACCGACCGAAACAAGAAGAACGGTGACACATGCCCTCGTCAGCAGCAGACTGGACTACGGCAACGTACTCTACGCAGAATCCCAGCCAAACACCGACTACAACACATCAAAAACGCCTCCGCCGGGAGGAGCCAAGCTGGCGACCGAGATGGCTGCTTAGACGCTCGGCTCCGTGAGCCCTCTCACCCCGCACATACATCCTGGCAAATATCCTGAGTCGCAACGACGTATTTAAGTAGCCGAAGGATAACTTTCACTCACCGTATGCTTTTGAGGCTTCTACGTGCGGCAGACCCGTGGAAATGTCCCCGCCTGTTTTGCGGCCTTCACAGAGCTGGGACCGGGGTGTCGAGTGAGGCGAACAGCCGGCCGCGACTGTGACAACAGCGGCCACTGGTGGAGTTGGGAGTCGGCAGGAGGGCACCGATGGTCCGATGGGCCGCTGGCGACAGTGCTGCCCCAATGCGTCTAGCGGAGTGCCTTGTGAGGTGGGCAGTAAAGCAGGGTCGAGGGGAGTGCGCGATACCTGGCCCCCTCTCCAGTGTTGTGTCCGGGCATGATTACTTATTTTTGCCGGACTTGACGGGCGGCTCATGGGGAGCGGCGGAGATTTTGTTTAGCCCTTTGGTGACCCTTCGTTGAGAAGCCTACCCTGACCTTTGGGGTCCCCGTGGTGAATCCTGTTGCGCCCCGGTATGGGGCCGGTACCAAGGTGAGATAGAGAAGGGCGAGGCCGGATCAGCTAAGATGGCGGATGGCACCCTCTTGCGCAGACCACATCCAGACAGAGAAACCGCTGTGAGAGAGAGTCCTGAGGTCTGGCGACACGAGATGATGCCCACGTCCAGAGATATATTGGCGGCGCTTACAACCCTCCACATGACCCTTCTCCGGGACGCCCGAGATCTGGGAAGACGGATGGCCGCCATTGTTGTACCACCGTTCCACACGGACATAGTTCGATTTCAAGGAAGCGCCGATGTGCCTGCCTCTGCGTCAGTGATGGGTTTTCCAGCTACACCTCGGCTCGTGGAGACGCCGGACTATCCGGCTCATGAGATCGCTTCGGACAGATCTGTTGTACATGCGGGTGCGTCGTCGGGGCCCTTGTCTGCTCGGCGGCTGGGTGAACAACGTCGTTCTGTGGTTTGGGCTGCCCCGGCGGCGTTTCAGCGCTTGTTGGATGGTGTGACTCTCTTTCCCTGGCTGGCGAGACTGTGCTCGAACTGGAAGGTGTTTTCGGGATTGCTGCAGACACAGTTGGATTTCCGCTATTCATATTCGACTGGGTTTTGGGGGCTGAGGTCCCATGGGGTAATAACACTGCTCGGTCCGCCAGGACTTCTTGGACCCTCCACGCTGCTCTGTGTGTCGATTGATAAGTGGATGTATGTGGGTACTACTGATAGAAAAGGCCAGGGGTGAACTCGTCTAGGACATGATGGAACTTATTGTTGGCTGCCGGTGATTTGGGGGACACTCAGCGGGAATGTTATTGATTGTGTTATTCAAGATTATTGTTTTCCATTGCTATCCTGACCTTGCTTTTAGAATGTTTACTGTGCGCGGTGGTGGGGGAGGGGGCCGGGTGGCTAGATCGATGGCTCTTCCCTCCATTTCTCCTCTTTTTTCTCCTCTTTTTCTCTTTCTTCTCTTCTATATTCCGGGTCTCTATTTAGGGCGACAGGCATGCTGCTGGGGGGGGATAGGCCGTGGCCTTCTGCAGGGATGCGGGGTGGGGGGTAGGGGACGGGGTCTGTTAATTTGTCCTTTCTTTGTTTCTATGGCCCTTTGTCTGTCTTTCCTTTTGGTGTCGCCGTTTTTCATGTTTCCTACAGTATGTTTCGTTTTGAGGGGTGGGGCGCAACCTTATGGCGTAACGTGTTTGTTATTTACATTTATCCTGACTTGTCTGCCCTACCCCCAATACTTCGCACGTATTTGCACTATTTGCGGATTTCCTGCTTTATGCTAGCTATTGTAGGACCTTGTATGATCGTGTGACACTGATTCTGCATTTTTCTTTATTATAAAATGAACCTTCTCGAATCCTGAATTTTGTATTGTACACTCGAATACAAGTTATATCCTGGACTATTGTTGGACCCTGATTTTCGGGTTGCTGTATTCTCCTATGTTGCTTCGCTGTACTTACAACTTGACTAGCGGCCGGCCGGGGTGGTTGTAGGCCCATACGTGTATTTCCTTGAGGTAACAAAAAAAGGTTAAAAAAAAAAAAAACGCCTCCGCCCAACTGATCGTCAACGTCCCCGCCGCAGCCACATCACCCCCCTCCTGAGAGACCTTCCCTGGCTCCCTGTCGACAAGAGGATCACCTTCAAGCTCCTCACCCACGCACACAAAGCACTCCACAACGCTGGACGAGCCTACCTGAACAGCAGACTCAGCTTCTATACCCCCACCCGCCACCTCCGCTCCGCCAGCCTCGCCCTCGCTGCGTTCCCCGCATCCAACAAACGACCTCCGGCGGCAGATCCTTCTCCTACCTCGCCGCCAAAACCTGGAACACCCTCCCTACCCACATACGGCAGACCCAAGACCTACTCACCTTCAGAAGACTCCTCAAGACCTGGCTCTTCGAGCAGTAGCAGCACCCCTGTCTCATCAGCGCCTTGAGACCCTCACGGGTGTGTAGCGTGCTCTACAAGTACTATGATTGATTGATTGATTGATTGACAGAGTCCAGTGGAACCCCAAAGGTAGGCAGAGGTAAAAGTAAACAATACCTCACTCTCTATTTGTGGTAGTGTGGGCGAGCAGTAAGGCTTTATCAGAGGTAGTGTTAAGTATTTGTTGTACACACTCAGGCAAGAAATTATGTCACACACTCAAAGACTGAACTCAAACCAATTCAGTTTGTATAAAAATATTATTTAGTTATTTTATTTCTAGAACCAAGCCTGGTTTGGTGCAGGTAAGTGAAATAATACTTTGCAAGATGTATGCAGTCAATTACAGTTGAATGAAGGTTAACATACAGTTGGTTGATTTATTGTGTTTCTAGCTAGGAACCTAATTCAATATTTCTATTTTATGCCCGTGTACGGTTATAATAAATAATATCCTTATAAAGGCATAAGACTCATATCCATATTTAGTCGTAGCCCATGCAGTCCACATTAAGCAAGGCTACTTCCCCGGACTCCTAGAAAGCACAACGAGTTCTCTAAACAAACCAAACCTCCAGCAACCTGGGAAATCCCCATTGCTTTTGTTTTGATTTCGTCCTCGAACTCCTGTGAGCACTGTAAGAACGGCCAGTTCTTAGTGACATCTTTATTGACGTCTTATGTCCAACCTTACGTCAAACCTTGACGCACTGAGAGAGACGCTGTCTTTTCTCCTGCCGAGAAATCCAGCTCCGGTGTTTCCAAATACCCTCGCGGGTTACTGGGATATCGAGTCCTGAAAGAGAGATCCCAGACCTCCTGCTTTCTATTACCCAGGTACGGAGCTGACTAAACCCTTAAAGAGAATTCTTGACTCAGATTCTTGGCAAAACCAACTTAACTTAAACTGCTATTTACTTACTCCTTCCCACGTATTAGGTTTAGGTCAGGTACACCGGGGTAGGCGTATTTAGAAGCACCAGTTGAGTACGTTAGTCAATGTATATATGTATGTATATATTTTATCTATTTTAAAGTATCATATGGCTTAGAAACCATATCAATGCTTTTACAGTATTATTTCATAATACTCCTTTTACTGTACGCACTTTACTTTACTATAAGTATTGCAATTGTGGCAATTCATTTCTCTTGCATGAGAAAGAAGACTGCTCAATAAATAACACCTTTTATTGAAAACGCCCGTCTCTCTTTTCTCTGCACTCTGGTGAAACTAAGTATGCACACTTGACTGAGTGAAATAGCTGTCTATTGTTTTCACAAGACTCTAGAGATACACTCTTATTCTGAGGGAGCAAAATTGTCATGTTTTATGGTTGTCAGAAGCTAATCCCTTCTTGTCTATCCAGGGAGGTTAAACTCCTCCTTGTTTATTCGAGAAAGTTTCTAGTGACCTCTGAGCTAGCTGGCAAACCTTAAGTCTAATATAGTCAGTAGAGACCTAGATGACCTCAGTCCTACGTCCACACTGCTGTTTATATTATTCCAATGCGCAGAGCCTATTGGGAATATAGGAACTACACTACATGGCGCCCAACGTTTGGTAAGGCGATAAATCTAACGCAAGACGTTAGAGTAACTCAGTCGTGCTTTTTCACACAGACCCCTTTTTCCCGTAAATACTCCAAAAGACGTCTGGAGTGGGTAAAAGGTTAAAATCCGCCGGAACTTAGTAGGAAGAGAGTCCTGTGTATAGTTTTTGGTATAGTCAACGTTGAAGGATACAGTGTTCCAAAATATTGTGCACCTAATCTTTGTTTCCTTGAAACTTGATCTGCAACAAAAACCTTTCTGTTAGTAAAAATGACGGAAAGTGACGACGAAAGGGAGGCAGCTAGAATAGTAGCTCAACTCCTAGCGGATGACACAAGTCTCCGAGACAATGACCCGAATGTTATACTCATTCCGGTCAACGTAAGAAAAACTATAACTCTAAAACTTATAGAAAATGGACTGACATCACGAGGTGGTACAGTCATATTCGTGGTAGAGGCCCATGAATATCGGCAGACAGAGGTATTCTATTAATGGATAAACTTTCCAGCAGCAAGCGCTGTAACACACTAATTCCACTATTACAAAATAGAGGAACCTCCGGATGTATACACTCCTTTCGAGGATGTTGAAATCCCATTAAATTACCAAGAGCACCTGCTCTGGTTTAAAGGCGCCCTAAAACATCACAATCACATCACCAGGCTCGGTCCACTAGGCAGACCAGGAGCAACGTGGCCGGTTCTAGCCAGCTACACACCAGAATCCGACATTGAAAAAATGTCAAGCAAAGAACTCTTAGTTAAAATACAAGAATTAACAAAGGCATATAGAGAGTTAGTTCAATTGGCAATGGAGGATATAACTTACCTCAAAAAATTGAAAGAAACAGATATAGCAGAACAACCATTTGAACTTGCCAGAATCATAGAAAAATCCTATGAAGAACTAGGTAGAGATAGTTTGGGTGGGAAACCAGTAAAACCCCAACTAACTGAAAATCCTGAAAATATATTTATTAAAAATAATCTAAACACTCCAAAAAAGAGCTGGGATGGAAATAAACAATCCACTCCCAAAGAAAAAAGATTCCAGTCCAGAGGAAGGTCTCCTCGGCGGAGAGAAAGATCTCCGGACCAAGGACACAAGTCTCCCCAGAGGGAGCCCTCTGAGAAAAGATACAACCTTAGAGATAGGGATAAATTAAGAAAACCTGATAGATATCAAGATATTGATACACGTCCCTCTTGATCTTTTCAGACTTCCTCGCAGAAATCGGAAAGAAGAGGACGGTCAGAACACAGGGAAGAGCACGTCAAGTCCAAAGACAAAGAACCTGCTCATCAAAGTAAAAAATTGCAATTTCCAAGAAAGAAGGTAGCCAGTATTAAAATAATTAAATATGCCGAGGATACTGAGGACACAACTGAAAAACGGAGAGTGGGCCCAGACAATGCTAGACAGCGCAGCAGAAGTGACCAAAGCTCGCAAGGTCCTGATGAATCTTCTGGAGACAGTGGACACGAATGAATACATTCAGGTGGAAACTGCGGACACCAGGGTTAGCAAACCTCATAAAATATACGAGATAACTTTACGTATAGAGGGAGATAAGACCAGGAAAGTAAGAGGTCTCTTTTGGGATAATCTTTCGAAAGGCTATGACATACTTTTAGCTGAGAAAGACTGGCCACCAGAGTTTGTCAGGGAGTGCCCTCATGGCGAAGAAATGGTTATGCCTGCCTTCTCAAATCATATTCCAATTCATTGAAAATATACATATGCAAGAAAATGGGCAGTAGCCCTAGCTCCTGCATTATACAAAAATCATGAAGGATGGAATGAGGACTCTCCTCCTCACAAAATCCAGTTAAAATGTCAACCCACTGCACAAAGGCAGTACCCAATTAAACAAGAAGCTAAAAAGCTAGTCAGAGAGATCTTAGATCAACTTGAATACCAAGGGGTGATTGAAACATGCACCTCTCAAATGAACAATCCTTTGTTTCCTGTCTCCAAGCCAGACGATTCATAGCGTCTAGTTTTGGACTACAGACACCTTAACTCATGTTGCAAAACATTTGCAGTACAAAACTCACACAGTGCAGCACTAATGAATAACATCGTGCGTAAAAAATACAAAACGACATTAGACATCTCTAATGGATTCTTTTGTCAAAACATTGCACCTGAAAGCAGGTATTTGACCGCTTTCTCAATAATGGGGTCACCGAATTTCTGTCGACTCCCACAGGGATTCAAGAATAGCCCAGGATTATTCTCAGCAAGAGTAACGTAGTTACTACAAATATATGATGATGAAGCATTATCTTATGTCGATGACATCTATCTCACAGATGATGACCTGGAGACTCACTTGAAAAGAGTAAACACCATAATACTTGGGTTTGCAGTGAGGGTTACAAATTCAACTTTAAAAAGTCACGAATTGCCCATCTAACAGTCCTGTTTTTAGGATAGGAATTATCAAGTGAAGGCAAGAGCCTAGCAGACAACTTCTTAGAGAAGTGTGCTGTACTCCAAGCACCAAAAACGCTGAAGAACTTACAATCAATACTAGGTTTCCTGAATTTCGGAAGAACATACATTCTAAATTATGCAGAGAGGGTTAAACCTCTCTATGAATTAATAAAACCTGATTTCAAACCAATCAATTGGACTCAGAAACACACAGAAATTGTGAGATCACTGCAAACAGACATGTTAGCTAAAACAAAATTGCAACCTCGCGAAAACATACGCAACCTTGTAATCCGAGTCATCCCAGGAAGATGCGGATTCACGTACCTGACCTCTAATGAGGGAGAAACGGTACCAATAGCTTACAAATCACATTTGTACACACAAGCTGAAAGGAAATTCAGTTCTACTGAAAAAATTCTAACTGCGGTTCAGACTGCTGTAGCAAAAGAAAGAGCCCTAGCACAAGGTAAACGAATATTAATCGTTACACCAGTACCAGCCCTAGAAGCGGTAACAAAAGCAAGCATTCCAAATGCTAAAGCACTACATCCGAGATAGATACAATGGGTTAATTCTCTTGCTGCAACAGACGTAGTATACGAATTTGATCCTAATTTGAAAACACAAGAATTTCTACAATATGAATATGAATGTCCTCTGCCGACCGAAATCCTGCCTCTAGAACACTATGGCTGTATAATATATACAGACGGATCAGCACAACCTGCAGTTGGGGTTAAACAAGCTTACAGTGCTGCATGCGCGATTGTTAAAGGTCGATGGCACGAAGGAAAATTTAGACCACTGGTCACTAAAACGCAATCTCTAGGAGATTGTACAGCTCAGCGAGCTGAACTACTAGCATTTAAGATTGCGCTTGAAAATACCGATCGCGAATTCCCCACACTAATAGTGTGCGATTCATATTACTGCGTTCAGTCTTATAATGAATACTTGCAGAACTGGGTTCAAAACGGTTTCAAAGATGCAAAAGGTGGCACAATCAAGCATAAAACGCTTTGGGAACAGGTAGTTCTTTTACAGAAAGAACTACGAAAGACTCACGTGATACATACACTGAGTCATCAGCGTGATGGCGTTCACGCTGCAGGGAATTCATTGGCTAACACAGCCACAGCGGAAGCAACTAATCCGGCTTCCGTAGCCACAAAAAAGCGTTCAGAAAAATACATACACGGGGAAACCATGCTGGCGGTAAAAACGTCTTCAAAAGGCGACTGTGCAGCACTACCCGTGAACTATCCACTCAATTATACATACATAATTGATGCAAACTCCGTTCCTTTTGCTCGAATCCCTGAAGTGGGGGATAGAGTAATTCCAAACACGAAACGGAGAGTCTTCTTGATTAAAGAAGCACATATGGGAGAGGGTCTAATGCACCAAGAGATCTTGAAATCTCTGAAAGAATTACAATCAGAATACTGGTTGCCGGGGATGAGCCTGCAACATTACAAATTTGCAATGAACTGTCCAAACTGCAACAGAGATCGCAGTGGTGAACCGACCGGAGTATTGCCAGGACCCTTCTTTTAGATAGCATAAGGCTATCTATACGCAGAAATCCAATAGGAGAAATGCGTCCCATTAATGTTTAAGACTAGGTTCACTTAAAATGCAGACACCAGCACTCGGCTGACACCAGAACTGTTATACAAAGATTTGCGAGTCCATATCGGCACATACGCAATTGGCATGCTTCCTTCTGACCAGGGTCCTGCTTTTAGCTCTCGGGCTTATAAGGAGGCCATGACCAGCATGGGCATTGCATTGCGGTACTCTTGTCCCTTCCATCCTGAGGGAAATGCGGTAGTGGAAAGAAAAAACCGGGACATGAAGCAATCTATAACGGCGAGGGTATTAGGTTCGGGTGATGGGTGGGTCCAACATTTAACAAGTGTCCAAAGTAGTCTTAATAATCTGACAAGAAATTCTCTAAAAGGTTTCAGTCCGTACGAACTATTGTTCGGGACTAGAATGCATATTCAGGACCTTGATAGTCAGACTTCAGTGGTAGAAGAAAAATGCTTTGATATCAAAGATCGTTTGGCTATTTTACAGGACTTAAATGAAACAAGAAAAGGCCTGAGCAACGTAAAGTTAAAACAACAGCCAACAGCCACTGAAGAAAAACCACCTGTCCCAGCAAGGCCTGTCTGGATTCCAAAGATTGGGGATCTGGTCAGAGAGAAGATCGCGGTAAAGAAGGAATTTGGGCCTTCTTACAGAAAAGCAGTACCTGTCTTAGCTGTCAGCGGAACAAGATCAGTTGTACTACCGCCCCTTGCTGGTAAAAAGGAGAACCGAGTTGTATCCATCGACCTGGTAAAACCACAATCATGTGGCCAATAATAAGTATTAGGCCCAGTGGACTCCCAAGAAATAGCAGAGTACCAAAATGTGCTACAATACAAGAGGTTCAAACTGAGAGACTAATCACATTCGATAAACCTGCAGTGAATAAAAAAGGACCATGCAACAATGCCATGGAACTTGTGCCTCTTGAAACCCAAATTGCAACAGTTCGTCAAGAAACACCAGTCTACAACGATGTAGCCTCAGACTATGCTAGTGAAACAAAGAAAAATCCAAAAGCAAATGAAAATTCAGAAGCAATTCCAACAATTGACAGAACTGCATCTGGCTACTTCATCAATTTCGATAACTTTTCTGAAGATCCAAGCGAACCGGAAGAAACGCCAGCAATAAAAACTGTTAAAGACAAAATAACTGAACTCTTTCATCAACTCAAAGAAACCTACCTGATTTCTCCATGGATTGAATTTTGGATTGTGTTAGGTGTACTTTTCCTCCTGCTTTGGTCATCATGGTTCTTTGTTTGGGAAAATTCATTGAGGGAAAATACAGTACAATGGACACAGCAAGTCAGAACATCAACTTGGTCCTAAAGCCACACAAGTCATCTCACATCGAGAAAAGAGAACTATCATCAGTGAATGTCACAGCCAATCCAATACCCGGTGGGGTAGCATGGGACAAAACAGATTATGAAATCTATGGCCCGGTTGAACTCTTGAAATATCCACATCAGTTCAAGGTTTCATTAAGTGAGTTTGTAAAACCGAGTACATTCTCTGATGATTGGGACTTTGAAAGTATTAATGATATGATGTCAGATTTAGTAGTGTCAGCAAAATTTACAGAACATGATTACTTACAGGGTTCATCAAATTATGAAGAAATGTATTGTTATAATCACTTTGCAAATCAATATTTGCATAAATCTGCTCAACCTAGAAATGTTTTTAATTATAATCAATGGGAACATTGTGCAACTCCACCTAAAAGCAGTTCGAAAACATTTTACGAGAAATTCCCATACTTCTCAGGGTTTAACACAAGTGATGCAGAAACGTTTTATTTCAAACTGTTAAATAAGACAGGTGTGAAAACAATGCTGACAAATACTAAACTGATCTATTCGGAAACATTTTATGAAAAAATGAATACGTTTGGTTTTGATTTCTGGAAAAATAACATTGAAACAAAAACCATCTGGGGTACCAAAGATTGGCAGGTCCAAGGTTTAGAAGCATTATTTAGAGCCTGCATGATCCCAGAACAAATAATATTCTTGAATGATACCATTCAACAGACTACTTGTCTTGGCCTAGCCAAGATAAAAGATTTAAACAAACCGTCTATTTCAAAGCCAACACCTGACAGTAATAGCACTACAGATGTTGAGATAGACGTATCCCTTACTTTTAACCAAAACAGAACACATCCTGATTGGAAAAAATGGTTGATCTGGCCCACAGACACAAATAACTGTCAAGATAGATTCCTGAACAAAATACAGGGGTTCAAAATGACCAGGCCAGACCCTAGATACTCCCAGAGACAACATCCAGGGATAGTTACAACATACAGTGTAGGCAAACTATGCCTTGAGTGGCTACAAAAATCCACACTGGCTGAAATTAAGCAACACTTGACTTTACTTAAAGACGGTGCTGACTTGCGTGATTTCATAATGGGACCACGCAAACAGCGTCAAAAACGTTTCATAGCAGCCGGTATATACACTGCGTACAACGAAGCTTGGAAAGTAATGCAAATTGAAACAGCAGAAAAAATACGAGAAATTGATCGTATTAATTTGGAAAAATCACTTTCTGTTGTGGACAATGGGATAATGACTCTGTCCTCCAGAATATATTCAGTGGACAGTATTGTATCATCTGCTATTGATATAATAGAGCAGGACTTACTAATGTTACAACACGGTCAGTCCCAATTGCGTTCTATTGTACAGCTTGGCTGGACGTTGCAAAATCTGCGTTCAGGCTACGTACCATGGCGTTTAATCAACACAACGTCTTTATTCTCTATCTTTAACCTTACTGATAAACAAATCAGTTTGGCACAAAAAGGAGCAGACTATACGATTCTGAGCATTGAAAAACTTGGGAGATTACCATTGACAATGTCAGAAAGACCTGTCATTGAATGGATAATACAAGGAATAATTACAATTCCGATAACAACTTTCCAATTTAAATACTGCCAAGAGTATATACCAGCGGGCCAGTATGAAAGGTTGGGTAAAGGGTACATCAAGTCAACATGGAAATTACCTTATACACACACATGCTACAGTGAAAAGAAAAAGAATGTATTTCTTAGTGGTAACAAATGTAAAAAATCACTGAGCGGTACACTTCTTTGTGAAGGCATTAATTTGCACGGAGACTGCGATGGGTATTCAAATAACCTTTCATGTCACCTGCACGGCACTCCTGCAACACAGATAGAGCCATTCTTTAGACAACTTTCTAACGGGAGTTATATTCTAATAACGGACCACAGCTGTTGTGGCATGGTGCCAGGAAAAGCCTATCTCGTAAGTGTGAGTTCCATGGTCACTTGCTGTATGCAAGTATTGTATCCATACAGCACTCCAGATACGGAGGCAACAATTTGGCCTTCTTTAAATATCTCTTCTATTCGAATTGATACTTTAAGCAGAATAAAGTCTGTTCTTTTACAGACAACTGTGCCCTTAACGTCATCAAAAGAAACGTATGATCTGCAAGTCGCAAGGACAACGGCAGAGATACATACCCTTTTATCAACAAATTGCCCCGTGCATTTCGTAGAAATGCTAAGCCAAATCCTAAATATGTCAGATACCAGTGGTATCCCACATGTATTTAAGACAATTTTTTCGGGACTGTTAACACCCTTCGAAACAGTTCTGGACACTTTTCCAAATTTTGTCCATTCTGTCTTTGGCAGCCTACCACTTCTTTTGGGACTCGTAGCAGGAATTTAATTTTTGATCCTTCTGCTCCGATATGGCAAGCCAAGTCACAGACAAGACTCCTGCAACGATGGAAGAAACGATCCTAGCTATACGCTATCGGGACCGCATAACTAATGTTAGGAGAAGGGCCAACTTCCACGGGAGCGAAGACAAATCCCCACACCTCCAAGACACAGCAGCAGGAATGCGCTAACAAGGTAGACCACACTCCTATCTGTTGTATCCTAAAAGTATGAGGGAATTTACCCAAGGAGTGTCCACCACTCTCCTCAAACGTGGGGTAACAGAATAGTAGAAAAGGCGTCTCCGGGGGGGGTGGTCCAGGCTAGGAAACAAAGATCAAGTTAGGAATAGACACAATCCCTATGCTTACATGAAACACCATAAAACATTGACAAGTGTGATCACTCATGGATCTTACCCCAAGTGTAGATCGGGCCGGCGTCAACGATGAGTCCAGGTAATCAGGGAGGGGTCCAAAACAGGACTCACGAAGGACTCAACCCACCTCTGACGCAAAGCAAATGGTAAGGGTAGGTGAGGTGAACTGGCCGGCTGACTAAAGAGGACCAGGCCAGCGGAGCAGTAACACCAAAACACCAGACAAAACACACACAAAACAGAAAAGGAGTGAGGGGCACCGACCGGCTGCACAGGGGGTGAATACAGCGGAGCAGCACCCACTCAGGAGGTGAGACACCCGGCCCCTAGGAGGATAGGGCGGAGCGCTCACTCTCAAGAGGAAAAAACCACTAAAGCAAAGGGGCAAACCAAAGAGGTAACAGTGGTAGCAAAACCAGTATAAAGCAGAGAGTGAACCGATTACGCCCGCAAAATGCGTGAGGAATAGCAGGGCGTCGCGTTCACGGAAAACGAAGTGGCAAAGAATACCGCTTTCACAACCAGACACCACACGCACACTCACAGGGCAGAAAAGCGAGTAGCAGAGGGTCAGGAGAATCAGGTATCAGGCGACTAGAAGACAGAGCCCAGCAGAGCTCTAGACGGCAGCAAAGCAACTCGAACAGGAACCAGGAAGTGGGAAGGGGGCGTGGTCACAGCAAGTAAGCCAAGCAATGATGGGAGGGCCCAGCTCCTCCTTATCCCACTTAGGGAGCGTCAGGAAAGTACGGATTTTGACGCTAAGGGTTCAACTGAAAATGCACGAACCAGAATGAAGCACACTTGCCAATGTTAATTCCTAACAACTAAAGTACTTGGATTAGCCCGGCTAAGAGATCTGAATATGACCTGGTTTCTTTCATTCAGACCCATCTGGCAGAATTGCATCTTACCTGTGCTTCGATGTATGCTATGCGGAGAAGAATGCGTGTTGGACGTCTGTCTTACACTACCATCAGCAGTACCATTGGATACAGATACTTTGCTAAGTCCTGTAACGGCTCATGCATCGTGTTGTCCCCAGCGGCTACCCATTCTGATGACGGCATTCGTTGAGACTTCATCACTATGATTATGTGGCAGTGAAGTGCGAGATGAGAGCAGCACCACCCAGGTACAACCTTCTGTGAGCATTGCTGATCCTGACATCGATGATAGCAATCATTCTCACGACTGTACTGTTGCGGCATTTTCAAACTTGATCGAACTTTCACCTGAAGCCGTAGACCAATTTATTGAGAGTCTGTCTGAAATGATGTTCTCCCCTGAACAGAAAGAATAACTTTTTTAAGCAACGAGCACACAGCATTCCATGAACTCTGAATTCGGCCTTCAGCTTTGATAAACAAAAGCTACTGAAAACATTTGGAACTGTTTTTCCCCTGAAAACAAAATTATTTTTTTCCAATATCAAAATATTTACCTTTTTCTGGCACATGTACTCTGCTTAAAGTAGAACTATTCTTAGAGAACAGAGCTTCTATTTTAGGAACTCTAGAGACAATATATTACCTCAGCCTCTAGCACATATACAGCATTTTGCATTATTACGTGATGGAATGGTCTCGACCTTCTCTTCTGTATTAAGAGCCATTTCATGTGTAATTTTCGCAAATCATTCAGCTGATAATTATATGCAATCCTTTTTTCTGAATGATAACACTGCTTGAAAAGCGTACAGTACCAATAATCATTTTCGCGTATTTACCATATACCATTTCAAATGCAAAGTATGTATTTTGGGGTGGGTTGGAAAACACATGCACTTTTATATGTTTACTATTGCTTAGTTTTAGTAATGAAGGACATTAGATCGTGGGGGGCGTGGCTAGCTAGCCAGCATGGCGGACGGAGTCTGTTAGAGCTCCGGTGCCGCCGGGAGAAGACGAATCCTGCTTGCCGTCTCTGGGGGCCGCCCTGAGTCACCGACGGTCGGATCCTGTCCTCTGGAGACCCGGCTGGACTCGCCTGCACTTCTGAGGCTCTAGACGCTACCTGCACCTGAAAAACCGCCGGGGCGAGCTGAGGCCTGGGCCCGCGTGGCAAGCCGGGGACTCGAGTGCGGGCTGCACCCGGGTCGGAGTGCCACCTCCTGCCGACCTGCTGAGGACATCCCTGGACACTGAGGTACGGAGGGCGGTCCTGCGGCCGGCGGGTCTGGGCGGCCGGCTGCGCACCCTCGGCGGGCCCCCGCCTGACGGACACCCTGCACCCCCTGACTTCTGGAGGCCCCCCCTTGGCAGCGATTGCGGAGGCTGAGCCGGGAGGAGCTGCCGGGCGTGGAGGTGCCTTCCCTGGAGAGCTCCGGGTTTCTTCTCTGTCCGATTGCACCCCTGTTCTAAGTGCGACTTTGGTGGTGTCCTGACCTAATTCAAAATACTTTTGAGGACATTTGTTCAGACACGAGACTGGGTCAGAGAGGGATCTACCCCCACAGAAGAACCCAACTCGTCGAGTACGGCAGCGGGCGCTAGGAGCACCGTGCAGGGACTGGATGACACGCCACACGCTGCACCCTGCAGGCACTGTAAATTAGGAAAAATGCCATTAGACTAATACTGCAGTGAGGAATTCGGGAAGAAGGCAGAATCAACTGCGTATGGTGACGCGCTGGCCTGATTTTAGGTGAGGGCGATCTCAAAGTTGAGGCACATTAGTCGCACATCGGTGACTAAGTCCACTAACTTACCTTTCTCTGTAGACCTCGCCAGCCAGTACGATATTCAGAGCGAATACATCCTGGGTTTGCACTGCCCTGCCGGCCCGGACGAACACACGCGGCAACCCGGTTCTGGAGTGGGAAGACGCAGAGACACAGGGACCGACGCCGCGCCCCGGGGGCGAGGACCGGCTGACGCTGGGGCTTGAGACGCAGATTACCTAAAGGTGGATGAGAGGTGCTGGGCACCTGCCCCTGACGTCCTCCCCCTTCCTCTGCATATTCGCGCCTGCGGACGAGGGTGCTGTGGCCGGACGGCTGTGACTGGTCGGTGCCCACGAGCGGGACCGGGATCCTGATTCTGACCCTGGTGAAGGGATCTGGGGAGTTTGCCCTACAACGAGCAGCATGGGGCGGCGAGGGGTGAGGGCGACCAACAGTAAAGATGGCCCTCCTACCGACACCTTATCTGATGAGGCCCTGGGCGATCCCAAGTCGGGGACTACAGCCTCTCAACCACATGAGGGACACCAGGGTGACAAACTGGACCTGATTCTTAAAGAAATTAGAGATTCTAGGACTGCGATGGAGATGCAGCTGGGCACCCTTACCTCGAATCTATCTCTCCTTAAGGCTGATCACTCCAAACTGTCGGACAAAGTCAAGGACCAGGGTCTGGCGCTGACAGACCTTACCCCGACGGTGGCTGAACATACGGAATCTATCCAGCGACTCCAGCACCAGGTACAGACCCTTGTGGATAGGGTGGAGGATGCGGAAGGACGCAATAGACGAAATAACGTCCGAGTCATTGGCCTGCCGGAACGCTGTGAGGAGCCCCACGCTGCGGAGTTTATGGAGACCTGCTTCCGGGAGCATGTAGCTACGGAAGGACTGTCCCCGTACTTTTGTGTGGAGAGGGCGCACAGGATCCCTACCGGGCAGCCGAGCCCGGGCCGACAACCCCGGCCTTTGATCGTGCGAATCCTCAATTACCGGGACAGGGACACGTTACTCAGACAGGCCCGGCTGAAATCTGTCATAGAATATGAAAACAAGCGCATCTCCCTTTACCCAGATTACACCAACCTGGTGCAGAAACAGAGGTCCTCATACTACGAGGTAAAGAGGAAACTCCAGAAAGCCAAGCTCCGATACGCCCTGCTGTTTCCGGCGAGACTCAAAGTGATTCACGACAACAAGACCCACTTCTTTGACTGCCCCGCGGACGCGGAGGAGTGGCTGGAAGTGATGGACATTGAGCGAGAGGTGACCTGGACTCAGGGCTCGACGTCCAATGGAACCGGAGATGGGGCGGCTCCAACGACCGGCGGAGCGGGTCCGAGCGGCTTGGACCTGGAGGGTCGGAGACCTACGGCTCGTGTGCAGAAACAGGGTCAAGTGGATGCCATTGCAATGGTGGGCTCCTTTAGAGACGACCGAGAACAAGTAAATACGGATACGGAGGACAGCACGGTGCATTCGGACTCTGAGAACAGCTTGGTGCTCTTCCCGAATGTGACGCCCCGAGCGGCGGATGAAATCCTGGACACTGCCTTGGAATAATGACAGCTGCGAATGTACGCTGACTCGCTGAGTCCACCTGGTATCCTTTTCCTTTTACTCCTGTAACATTCATGGGGCTCGGGGGGGTGGGGGGGGAGGGCTGGAGACCTTGTGGGCAGGGGAGGCATCTGTTGTTTTGCAGTCACTAGGTACACTTGCAGTGCTGCGCCCTTGCCTGCTGCCCTCCCCACTGTGTGAGCTGGACAAGGTATTCACCCTGAACTAACACTGACACATTTCGCTGTTTTGCGGGAAAGAAGCAGCTTACCCCCCCCCGCCGGGGGCGGCCGGTAACAGTGACTGATTATACAAATGACTCTCCCGGCGGCGCCGTTGAGCAGGCGGCACCGCATAACATTGTCCATTAGATGTGGCGTAAGCATAGCAGACCCCCCAAGAGCGTATGCATGGTTTATTGTTTGCTTTTGTTGTACTGTTTCTTGTTTGGCACGGCTAGGTTCCGAGGCTGCGCCTCCAGAGTTGGGGTTTGGGGATGGGAGGGAACCGTCTTCTGGTCAAAGTGGCGAATGCACACACTACATTACACACTGCTGTCTACTCGAGCATCGGTATTTGATTATGGCTGAAGTGAAAGGGAAGTACAGGCTGGTTACCTGGAATGTGAGAGGATTGGGGGCGATACAGAAACGACATAGAGTGCACGCCTTCCTGCTCCGTCAGAAAGCACACATTGTGTTCCTTCAAGAGTCCCACCTAACGCAGACTGATGTGCACACCCTGCGGAAAAAATGGAGAGGGACTGTTTTTTCCACTATATATTCTGCCTTCTCTAAGGGAGCCACGATCTGGGTGCGCTATGGTTTCCCCTTCGTAGAGATAGATAGGAGGACGGATGACCAAGGGAGATATATTTTGGTTAAAGGCACTCTGGATGGGGTACTGGTAGTCCTGGGTAGTATTTATGCCCCGAACCACGATCAGGACAGGTTCCTCCCAATAGTGAGTAGGGCCCTAGCAGACTGGGCAGACATTCCTTGGATTCTGGGAGGGGACTGGAACATGATACTGGACACGGGGTTGGACAGGTCACATCCTCCGCTACAGGGGACAGGGGTTCATAAACTGTCTGACTCCTTTCGAACATGGCTCCGAGGGTGGGGGCTGACAGATATGTGGCGGACACTATACCCGACACACAAAGAGTACTCGTTCTACTCCCCACTACATACCCTGCATACACGCCTGGACAGGTTTGTTGGCACCAAGTCCTTGATGGCACACTGTACGTCCTCGGCCTACCTTGCCAAAACGTTCTCGGACCATAGACCGCTAACGCTAGATCTGGACTGGGGCAGGATCCCCTCTCCGGTGCCCACCTGGAGGCTCAACCCCTCCCTACTTGAGGATGGCCCATTCCGTGCTCACTTGGAAGACACACTAACGGGCTATTTCAGAGACAACTGGGACTCTGCGTCCTCGAACCTGGTTGTGTGGGATGCCATGAAGGCGGTGGTGAGAGGCGCTGCGATTGGCAGATTAGTGGGCGCCAGACAGGAAGTACATGACAGACTTCGCACGGTTGAGGGCCGACTGGCAGAGCTTGAAACTGCGGTGGGGACAGACCCTGGCCGCAGGGGGGATCTCCAACTGTGCAATATTGAGCATGCAGAGCTTTTGGAATCCCTAAGGGTAATGGATTACAGAGAATACTTGCGGCGGCAACAGGCGGAGGCGGACAGGTCGGGTGCACTGCTGGCTCGGCTGATTAGAGACACCCCTGAGACCCCGATAATTACGAGTGTCAGAGATGACATGGGCAGACAGGTACACACACAGATGGAGATTAATCATGTGTTTAAGACCCACTTGGAAAGATTGTATGCCCCACCCCCTACTGACACTCGGGATGCAATGTTAGCCTTCCTGGACGAATTGCCGATCCCGGCCCTTCCCCGAGAGATCCAGACGGTGCTAGCCGGGCCCGTTACACAGCATGAAATCAAAATAGCCATTCACTCTCTAAACCGGGGCAAGACCCCTGGCATGGACGGTCTTCCAGGAGAGTTTTATCAAACTTACTGTGATACGCTGGCTCCTATTCTGGAAAAGATCTACAAGACTGCGTATGAGACAGGCCACCTACCGGCTTCGACTATGCAGGCCTTGGTCATCTCCATCCCGAAGCCCGGCAGGGATGTACTGGATGTGAGTAATTATAGACCACTGTCTATGCTCCCCTCGGAGTATAAAATCCTTAGTAAGGCTATCGCATTGAGATTACAGGCCCACCTCCCTGGCCTGCTCCACACGGATCAATGTGGCTTCCTCCCGGAGAGGAGCACATCTCAAAATACGAGACGTCTACATGCCCTCATGTCCACTGCCCCCCCGGACTTACCGAATGTTGGATGCATTACCCTTGATCTACGGCAAGCGTTTGACTCTCTGACTTGGGAATTCATGTTTGAGGTCCTACGTCGCTTTGGACTCCCAGATGCCCTGATAAAATGGGTTCGTCTACTATACACGAACCCGACGGCGCGAGCACGCACTGGCCGACACACGTCGGACAGTTATGACGTACATAGGGGCACCCGGCAGGGCTGCCCGCTGTCACCGCTGTTATTTGTACTTACGCTAGAACCCCTGGCGATTGCACTCCGGACTAGGGCGGCAGAGGCGGGCATCCTAGTTGGCGACACTCATAACCTGGTCTCCGTCTACGCAGACGACATAATGCTGTTCCTACGTGACCTGCACGGTGACCATACCCTCCTGGCACATACCTTTGGGAGGTTTGAAAGAATATCAGGCCTGGCAGTTAACCCTGGGAAATCACTAGGGTTCTTTTTCCGTGAAGGGCGGCAACCCACCCGCATACAGTTTGGGGAGCACGCGATCCAAGTGGCCCGACTACGTTTAAGTACCTCGGTATTAATGTATATCGAAACCCTGACGATCAGATTGAGGGTAATGTGCGGAGAGCAATTACTGGCCTTCGCAGCAGTGTGGCCTTCTGGACGTCCCTACCCCTGTCTGTTATGGGCCGGGTGGCGATATCGAAGATGGTCCTGCTTCCCCGAATCTTGTATTATTTTGTGAACTTGCCGGTCCTCCTACCACAACCCATCTTTACTATGTTGAACACGTTATTGATCGCCCTGATCTGGGGTACGGGTAGGAGACGGGTAAGCCTCAAGAAACTACAACTGTCCACCAGACAGGGGGGCCTGGGAGTGCCTGATCTACGAGGCTATTACTACGCTAGCCAGCTTCAGTGGCTGACGAGATGGGTGGCAGGTAAAAACCTCCATGAGATTGCTTTACACCACAAGAGCTGGCACGAGGGTCTCTCCATTCCCTTCTGCTGCCTGCGGCCAAGACTCCGCGGGACTGCCACCCTTTATTGCTGGTGGCTCTGAAGTGCTGGCGGAACGCGCTTAAATACACGGCAGAGACCCCTCCCTACGCAGACAATATCCCCCTACTGGGCCTACCGACTCCACAGGGACCCCTGTCGGGACGCAGATTACAACCCTGGATAGATGCTGGGGTGGACAGAGTGGGAGACTTATTTGGGGACGACAACTTGTTGGATCATGCCACTTTTACACAAGCCACGGGAGCCCCACAACGGCTCTATCTCCTACACGCCACGGTCTCCCATTACGTAAGGCGCACTTGGGCTACATAACGCACTAAACCATCACAGCATGAATTGGTCCATCTCCTTCACTACATGGGGTCAGGCGGACATTTAGTGAAATGGCTTTATGTGGGAATTAGAGAACACGCAGCCGGTTCCCTCACCCCACTCAGAGAGGCCTGGAGCACGGACACGGGAGAGGAAATTACAGATGGGGACTGGAGGACCATCCTCGGGCACCCCAGGAGAGTGTCCAGAAATGTTAAATTCAAATTTATACAAGCCATGGTGCTGCACAGGGCTTACCTCACTCCACAGAGATTACACAGGATCTTTCCCAACACCCCCCACTGCTGCCCTAGATGTCAGGGTGATGATGCTGATATTGTTCACATGATGTGGGCGGGCCCGAGACTGCGCTCATACTGGGAGACAATTCGAAACACACTACACACTATAACGGGTATGCAGGTCCCGGGGGGCGTCTTACCCTGCCTGATAGGTCATAGGAAGAGGCCCAAGGCCTGTAAGGCACAACTGAAATTTACGGATCTAGCCCTCTTGCTGGCACTCCGGACCCTCACTATGAGATGGAAGTCCCTTAGACCCCCGGACATAGAGGTGTGGAGATCCGATATGCTGAAATGGGGGAAGGCGGAGGCAGCGGAATTGCGCAGGGAGGAAGAGAGGGGCCGCCGGAAATATCCTGTAGCACAAGACTGGGACCGCATGCTGCTGGAACTGGAGGATGGGGACCTGGATTAGCCCCGGGAGGAGGGTGCTTGATTACACACCAGCTATGGGGGGAGGCACTATGTAAAGCCGACCACCTCGACATACTGGTGACCATGCCTGTGACCTGTAATGTCCATCATTGCAGTCACATACCTGTTGGATGAAAGTTCTACATGATGTATAAGGAAAGACCAGAAGACGGGAACGGGGTGGGGGGAGCTGGGAGGGAATGGGTCACGGTTGGGCGATTCAGTACTCTATTTGTCATGTGATAAAGGAACACTTGGATTTGATGTTTAGACTTTCACGGACTGTGATGCAGGGACTGACGTATGAAGTACTACGCCAAAGTTATGTTTTGGAAAACGGAAAAGACTGACAGTATGTTAAAGATGCTCTGCACATTGTAATAACTGATCCAGTCATGAATAAAGAGTTTAAAAAAAAAAAATGGACATTAGATCGTGGAGTGGGTATTGTGTTTCTATCTAGGAACCTAATTCGATATTTCTATTTTATGCCCTTGTACGGTTATAATAAATAATATACTTATAAAGGCATAAGAATCATATCCATATTTAGTCGTAGCCCATGCAGTCCACATTAAGCAAGGCTACTTCCCCGGACTCCTAGAAAGCACAACGAGTTCTCTAAACAAACCAAACCTCCAGCAACCTGAGAAATCCCCATTGCTTTTGTTTTGATTTCGTCCTAGAACTCCTGTGAGCACTGTAAGAACGGCCAGTTCTTAGTGACATCTTTATTGACGTCTTATGTCCAACCTTACGTCAAACCCGGCACCTTTCAGGTATAAATATACCAACGTTGCCTTAAGCAAACACACGGTGGTTTGGAGCAGAGCGGCTATCTACTTGCCTGAGAGCCCAGCTGATGCGAGAGCCCACGGACGCCGCCCCTCCCCTTTGACGCACTGAGAGAGACGCTGTCTTTTCTCCTGCCGAGAAATCCAGCTCCGGTGTTTCCAGATACCCTCGCGGGTTACTGGGATATCGAGTCCTGAAAGAGAGATACCAGACCTCCTGCTTTCTATTACCCAGGTACGGAGCGGACTAAACCCTTAAAGAGAATTCTTGACTCAGATTCTTGGCAAAACCAACTTAACTTAAACTGCTACTTACTTACTCCTTCCCACGTATTAGGCTTAGGTCAGGTACACCGGGGTAGGCGTATTTAGAAGCACCAGTTGAGTACATTAGTTAATGTATATATGTATGTATATATTTTATCTATTTTAAAGTATCATATGGCTTAGAAACCATATCAATGCTTTTACAGTATTATTTCATATTACTCCTTTTACTGTATGCACTTTACTTTACTATAAATATTGCAATTGTGGCAATTCATTTCTCTTGCATGAGAAAGAAGACTGCTCAATAAATAACACCTTTTATTGAAAACGCCCGTCTCTCTTTTCTCTGCACTCTGGTGAAACTAAGTATGCACACTTGATTGAGTGAAATAGCTGTCTATTGTTTTCACACAACTCTAGAGATACACTCTTATTCTGAGGGAACAAAGTTGTCATGTTTTATGGTTGTCAGAAGCTAATCCATTCTTGTCTATCCAGGGAGGTTAAACTCCTCCTTGTTTATTCGAGAAAGTTTCTAGTGACCTCTGAGCTAGCTGGCAAACCTTAAGTCTAATATAGTCAGTAGAGACCTAGATGACCTCAGTCCTACGTCTATACTGCTGTTTATATTATTCCAATGCGCAGAGCCTATTGGGAATATAGGAACTACACTACAGATTTACAGGTAAGTCAACAGTCAAAATTACTTTTCAGTTACTTTGTAGATTACTCTACACATTACTTCTTGGATTTCTTTTTTAATCACTTTTGATAATCAGTGTGATATGTCTAGAACCACACTGTGACATTTCCTAGACAAAAGGAAAGCAGTTCAGTTTTTGCATATTTGCAGTTTTTCAAGGTATCATACAAACCAACTCCACTCAAGGAAAAGCAGTAAATGCAATCCTAAGGGAGGAAATTAAGTTATTGGTTAACCGGTGAGCACTTGGTTGTGGGAGTTGGGTTTCTGGGGTTAGAACTAGGGTTCCCCCAGGGTCGAGGATGTACTCTTAAACCACCCTCAGCAGCACTAGGGCAGCTGAGTGCAGAGTGCTGAGGCCTAATTCTATCCATTGGGGGATAGGGGGTGTTGGTCTTGGCCCTTCTGGCAGGTTCACCCCTAAACTTTTAGCTTTGATATGTGACTTGGTGTTGGTTGTTTTTGGCTTTTGCGCACTTTAACAATGTGTCCCAGTGTAAAGTGTGTGCGCACTCTGAGTGCATGTTGGGAGATTGGCCTGCCCTCCCATAGGAATGCATGGGGAATGTGTTTGTCCATGGTAGTTCCTGATGCGTGGGGAGTGCAGGGTCGAGTTTGGTATGTTCGAACTCGTGAGAGTAAATGCTGCGTGATGATGTGTGCGGATTTACTGTGTCTAGTGTGGAAGGGCCACTTCTAAAAGTTGGCATGTCTGTGTCATGAATGTGAATTGACTGTCTGGCTTGTGATTGGCTGGAGCTGGCTGGTGTGCCTGGCTCCAGGAGTCAGGATGGGTCTGCCCCGGTGGTGAGTGGAGAGATCTGCATGTTGATGGTAGGGATGAGTGCACCTGGGACCTGAATAGGGCTGGGCTTTCCCTACACAATGCTGGTTCCGCCCCCTGTGATCCGACAGATAACCTTAGTATGTCATGTGAATATGGAGAGGGGCTGAGCACAACAGAGTGCTCCAAAACCAGTTGCATCTGGTTTTTCCTTAACCCTGCAGCCTGAGACAAAGGAAATGTGTATTTAAAAGGGGCTGTGACCCCATGTAAAATGTTCTCTTCCTGATCCTACTTTGAGGGGGGCCTGCTGCTGCCGCCGGGCGCCAGGAGGACAGCCACTGGGGACTGCCTCCCTACCTAGAGGGCCCTGTGATCTGGCCCCTGGGCCCAGCCTTGCCCCCTGCCTGCTTTCTTCCTTTTTAGGTTTCGCCTCGCCGAAAGGCTGCGCGGCAGACTTTCTGCGCAAGGCGAAAGCTTATGTCTAGAGATGTGTACTCATGTCCCGCCCCTCTGTTCCATTGGCTAGCTCCATAAATGGAGGCTAGCCATTGGAACAGAGATCTGTCCGTCAATTGCGGAGCAGATTCGGGGGCGTTCCGGCCATTTTTACTCATCCTGCCCCTTTGTCAACGCCATTGCGGTGGTGGGCGGTTCCTATTTTTTATTTTGGGGGAAGGTTTGTTTTGGTCATTGCAGGCCGCCGCCGGAAGAAGTCCAGGTGAGTGCTTTTTCTTTCCTTTCCTGCCCCCCTCCTGCCCCCCCTCCCGCTGTCCGTGCCTTTCCCGCCCCCCTCCCGCTGTCCGTGTGCCCGTTCTGCCCCCCTCCCGCTGTCTGTGCCTTTCCCGCCCCCCCTCCCGCTGTCCGTGAGCCCGTTACCCCACCAGACTTTGTGTTTCTACCAACCATGCATTCTTAACATATAATTTGCAGGCTCAATGTTCAACACCGGTATGTTTCGAAACTATGTGGGCAGCTCCGTTTCTACGTTAAAAGTCGGAGGCTGGAGACCGCCATTGTTGGGGTCGTATTTGTGAGTTTGTGCTGGGGTGCGTGGGAAGTTAGTCTTCTTGGCTAGTCCCCTGTTGTGGGTCAGGCGGACGTACAACTATTTATTTGCTGCTTTAAAAGTCAGTGCGTCTACCCATGAGGCATTTAATGTGGGATTGAAGGTACGCGGCCACAATTCTTCATATATGTAACACACTCCCCCTCAAGATATCACTTGAAAGCCTCGGAATGAGGGGCATGTGGGTTGCTGTGTTGATTTGTGAGGATTGGGTGAGAATCTCCTGGTGGGCACTGAAAAGCAGAGCGATCCTGCGGTGCTAAAATGTAGAAGTTGTGGTAACACTGAGCTGGCCGGGCCGGCACCGCCGGGTGGGCAGAGGATCAGGCCTGTCTCTGCGGGGTCTAGGCAGGCATGTCACTGTGTACGTGAGAAGTGGTCACCGGTACCACTTTGCAAGAGGAAGGTGAGATGTGCCACTATGTCTGCTTGCGCATAGTCAATTGTGACACTGCGAGTGCACGAGTATAGTTGTGCCTCTGAACCTGCTTGAGGTTAATTAGATGTGTCACTGGCTGGCACGAAGGGGGTAAGCCCGGATTTTGTGTAGGAGTGTCTGCACGAGAAGTGTTAAGCTGTAATACTGTGTGTACTGTGGTGAACGGTGCCAGACGATTGCGTCACTGACTCTGGGAAGAATACGCAGGGGGCACACAGTGGCGAATGGCAAGAGATGCATACATGGTTCTGATATTGTACTGCATGTATGCATACGATTTATTATACATTGGACCGAGGCGAGGGCGATCGCCACATTATCGTTTCAAAAGATTGATGAGTCATTCGAGCGGAGATTGAAAGGTGCATAGAACACTTGACCTATGTAAACGTGCTGTTATTAAATAGAGCCTAACGCGAGCCTATGAACGAGATTACAATTATGCAAGCTTCGGTGGATAAGAGTAACGAGACACAACCAGATAGAGTTTTGCACAAGATCACCAATTTTTCATGCCGGGTAGCCGGGACTAGACGCTCATACTCAGGCTTCCACGGCTATCTATGCAGGCAGCACGTCTCGGAAGAAACTATTGTAAACTGAGGGAATATGAGGACTGGAGGGATGCATAACTTTACCTCTGCGTGAGGAAGGACAGGGAGTGTGCAAGATCACAGCAGAGGTAGATATATACACACATTAGAATGTTTGGAGAGAGGATGGGGTGGTGCTAATCGATCACTGTAAATTCGAGTGAGACTGCAGTGGTGTAGTAGAGCTCATGGCTAGTGTGCACTCACAGATACCCTTGGTTGTCTGTGAGAGGGCACGGCATGAGTCACCCACAGGGCACCTATTTGCTAATGGGAATCGTGCCTGCCTCAATGAAGAGTACACTGCTGCTTTCTCCTGTGCGAGCAGCGACTGTGCCTGGGGGGGTGGGGAGGGGAGGGGGTTTATTGATAGTGCCAGCGTGCGCGATCCCTGCAAAGTCCTGTGTGATGGAAAGGCACAGTAACATAAGGATACTGTTTGATTGTGTGGACTCTGCCTCTGTGGGATCACGACGGCACTCAAGGGAGACATTTGGACGTATTTCTGCTAGGGCTTAAAGCGAATTCGCGCAGGGAGTGTGTGAGGGATGATAGTGGAGGTCTGGTGAAGCAACACGGAGGCACCAGTATTGAAATGCTTTTGAAAGTGCCGGGACACTGTGTTTACTTCATTCCGAAGACGGGAGAGTTGTTTTTTTAACGAAAATCTTGCATGCCTATAAGCAGGACCACTGACATGAAATATTTTGTCTTGCAATGAAGCTCGGGAATGGGATTTAATTAACGGTGTCCTCAGGGTGTCCCCTGAGTAAAATATATCGCATAGAGCGTATATAGCAGAAATTTCGCCTGTGCGTACACACATTTTGTTATTTAAGGTGTATTGTTTTTACTTTGTACGCCCTTGTTATATATTCTTGGCGCTTTAAGTCCCAGGGCATCAGACCTCGTAAAGCATGCACGGAATTCTTCTAAAGTCTGCATGTGATCTTGACACATATGCTGCTTTGCGGACACTCCTGGGGCCAGATGTAGGTAGGCATTTACCGGTCGGTAACGGCCGAATTCGGCCGTTACCGACCGGTAAATGGAATTTGAGATGTAGGGGCAGATTTTTACAGAATCGGTAAATTTACCGATCGGTAAATTTACCGATTCTGTAAAATACCGAATCGGTATTTTTACAGATTCGGTAAATTTGATATGTAGGTGGGACTCTTCAGAGTCCCACAAGCATTACAGAATCTGTATTTTACCATCAAAATCAATTTGATGGTAAAATACCGATTCCGGTGTGCATGCACATGTGTGCATGCACCCCTGTGCCATATGACAGGCAGACCTGCCCTTAGGGCAGGTATGCCTGCCACATGGCACCCGAACCTGTTTTGGGGGTGCTAGAGGGTGTCAAAGTGACACCCCCTGCACCCTTGAGAAATTCGGTATTTACCGATTCGGTAAATACCGAATCGGTAATGCCCATTCATTCCTATGGGCTTCAAAGCCCATAGGAATGAATGGGCATTACCGGTCGGTATTTACCGAATCGGTAAATACCGACTTTTACAGATTCGGTAAATCCACATCTGGATTTACCTACATCTCGGTACTTCTATTTTACCGATTCATAAATACCGAATCGGTAAAATTCGGTATTTATGAGTCTGTAAAATACAATTACCTACATCTGGCCCCTGATTACTTAAACATGATTTTCCATCAGTAGTGAACAACTTTTTTCTCGACAAAGAAGGTGTAACTTTTAACTTGTCCCTCTCTGTTTAAATGAAATTTAAATATACGGGTTCGTATTTACAAACAGTTCTAAATCTACACACATAAACGCCACCTGCACCTAATTGAAAAGGCACGACTTTTATCAGTCGCAGACGTTCCCAGTGGTGCACTTGGAAAGTGTGCTTACTGGGACTGCCATGTGACATCTGCTATTTCTCCACAGTGAAGTACTACACAGCATATAACACTGCGTTGGAGAATGCCGACCCATAGCAAATGCACATTGTATACACTTCTTTTTTAGGTTTCGCCTGGCGATCCGCTACGCAGTAGCGTTCGCGCGGGTGAAATCATTTGAGAAACAGTACGGGGGCTTTGTCCTGCCTGCTCTTCCATTGGCTAGCTCCATAAATGGAGGCTAGCCATTGGAAGACAGATCTGTCCGTCATTGCCGGAGCACATTTGTGGGCGTTCCCATGATTTTTTCGCTCTCCGCCCCCTTGCAATCGTCATTGCGGCGGTGGGCGGATGTTTTTTTTTTGTCAAGGTTTATTTCGGGCATTTCTTTGAAGATGGCGCCCGGTGGAGAGTGATTTCAGCCCCTGCTCTGTATCCCGCAGGAGATTGAGCTCTGCCCGTAATACTTTTTGGACGGCAAGGTTTGTGCGTAATGTGGGATATTTAGCTCCTCGTGCTCTCCTGTGGTGCAGGCTGTACAAAAAAACTCCTCCTCCCTCGCTTACTCCTGTTTCCGTCCCAGGTTCTTGCCCCATTCGTCTCTTCGTTGCCTTGGGTGGCACAAATTCTTGCCCTAATAACACCTCGCTCTTCTCAACAGTTGACCACTTCATATTTCGTTCCAAATTGCTGCCTCTGCTCTTGTATCTACTTTTTTGTTTGTTTGCAGTTTTATATAGCGCGAGCTCGTACCGAAGGTTTTGGAGCGCTTTACATTAGTACCAGTGGCATTACAGACGGACACATTCGTTTTTTTAGGCACCGGGAGATTAAGTGATTTGCCCAAAATCACAGGATGCTTGACCCTTTCGCCAAGACTCGAACCTGGTTCCTCAGCTTCAAGGTCTGCCGCTCTGGCCGTTACGCCAGACCCTCTACTTACCGTTGCCCTAAATATTGCCCCCTTTCTCTTGGTTCTTCCTGGAGTGAGGATGTGGTGTTACAGCGAGAGCTGCCCACAGCCGACAGTTGGGCGCTGCTGGGGGGGCGCTTGTTGCAGGCCCCGCTCGGCGGCTCTGCTTTAAAAAAACGCCCGGGGGTGGCGTGCGAGTATGGGGGCGGTTTCTATGGTGATCTTTGCATGGGGGCTCAGGCACCGTGCCTCCCTGGGGACCCCTATAACGATCGCTGCTCTGCACCCCAGGATCACTCAGCCCCGAGTGGTGCACGGAAGCGTGCACGGGATGTGATGGGCAGGTCCAGTCAAGCCCACGTCGGTTGGATTCACCCGAGTCCGCTGGGTCATCTGCAGGTCTCTAACTTTACCCTTCGGCTTCCCCCAGGGCTCCGAGGAGCAAGGAAGAGCCACAGAGCATACAGGCAGAAGAGCGCTGTGTCCGCCAGAAGCTCCCGGTGAGTGCGGGCGTCTTAGCAGCTTCAGGGGCATTTTGTTTTCAGAGCCCACGAGGCTCTTCCAAAGCAGGGGCATTTCTTTCGAGTCCCCCACAAGGGACTCCCATGACCGGAGGCATTCGTCTTCAGAGCCACGGAGGCTCGATGGGGCATATTTGTGCTAGAGTCCATCTCTCTCTCGATCTATCTCCCCTATCCTTCTCTCTTTCCATAGATCCACTCTCTCACACTATACTAAACTGTCTCTTTTTCTCTCTCCCTGTCTCCTTATCTCTCCTCTCTCTACCCATCTCGTCTTTCTTATTTCTTCCCTTTGTGTAGCTTAGTCTGCATTTTTTTTTAAATAGCTCTCTTCTGTCTTTCACTGTTTCTCCGCCGTTTCTCTCTCGCATGCAGCTGCACCCTTCCGTTAGGCCTCGTGATCTTACTGGTCACCCCCACAGTCCTATATAGGGTGACCACCTCACTCCAGGTCATCACGGAAACTACATCCCGTTTTGCGTGTGCCTCTGTTGCCTGCTGCTTGTGCCCGGTTTTGCGTGTGCCTCTGTTGCCTGCTGCTTGTGCTCCAGTTTTGCGTCTGCCTCTGTTGCCTGCTGCTTGTGCTCCGGTTTTGCATCTGCCTCTGTTGCCTGCTGCTTGTGCTCCGGTTTTGCGTCTGCCTCTGTTGCCTGCTGCTTGTGCTCCGGTTTTGCGTCTGCCTCTGTTGCCTGCTGCTTGTGCTCCGGTTTTGCGTCTGCCTCTGTTGCCTGCTGCTTGTGCTCCTGTTTTGCGTCTGCCTCTGTTGCCTGCTGTGAGAGATGCACTATTTACCATTGTGAAGCCTTTAGTGGTTAATGCAGTCGCTGCAGATATCTGTGTATGCAACCATATAGCTACAGAGTTTAATTCTGTTTGGTGCAGGGGGAATAGTGACTTGTGTGTTTTTAGTGGTACGAGGTCCCAGCCTGTGATAGAAAGAACCTTGAATATGTATGTCATTAAGTTAAGCATTACACACACTATAAGATAGGCTGCCACAAAGTGCACAAAAAGATTTATGTTTAAGATAAAAAGTGTTTCCAAAATATAGATGAGTACTGTGAAGACTGTACCTAGTGGAATTTTTTTTATAACTGTCCATTAAAAGCACACACTTCACAGCTCATCAGGTCACCTTTCAATACCTCCCCAAAAAAATAGTTTTCAAGTGACTCCATCAATTAAAGCCAGTACTGGCTTTCAAGCATCCTTTACATTTGCAGACTTGTGCTTGCTCTCGGGCCCTGCTATTGGCATTGTAAATGACAATGCCATTTATTTATGTTTAAAAAAAAAAAAACATAAATAAAAATAATGTCATGAGCAATGCCAATAGCTCTCACTTTTGCAAAGGCGAAACCGTTGCATTGTAAATGCTTGTTGGACTTTGTGGACTGGTGTGGCCTGCCAGCACCTGGAAAGCGCTGGCCTCCCCCTCACAAATAGCGTGTTGCGCCGCTGGTGCGGCGATCCCTTCCTAGAGGAATTCTCAGGCGCGGGGATCCCCCCCTTGTTCTTCATTTCAGAGCGCAGGAGCCCACCCTGCGTCTACGTTCTGTTATATCCCTAGCGGGTGCCCACCCCGCCAGGGATGTTGTCTATAGAGCATGGGCCTTCAAACTGTGGGGCGCGACCCCCTGGGGGGCCGTGAAGTGATGCCAAGGGGGTCGCGCCTTCACAGTCAGACTTCTGCCGAGGCCCAAGGGCTTCAGCCCCCCTCCTCCCTCATCATGTGTCTCAGCCTGGCTGCTGCTGCAGTGAAACTCGAGCTGTTGGGGGCTCGGCTGGGCCGTGTCTGGATTCTATGTCAGGACCGGAGGCTTCTGATTATGCTTCTCAATCTTTACTAGAAGCTCACAGCAGCCAATGAAAATGCTTGCTTTTCATTCCAATAAAACGTTAAACTGCATATCCCATCATGCTTTACACATAACCACGCCCCCTTAGTCCATAAGAGGCCTTAGCCTGCCGCCATCTTCCTCTTTCTTTGCTGCTCACAGAGCTAAGTACAACCTTGTTTACTCCCTCTGTGTTATTATTGCACATGTTTTGTCGATTAATGACGCTATATATTGCTTATATTGCCTGTTATTGCGGCACTGTGTACATTTGGCATGCTGGGGTTGTTACCTCTTCAGGGGGAGTAGCGGGTTTTGACGGAGCACCTTTGTGCCTGTCGTTCTGTTGTTCGATTCCTCATGTGGCTAGTGCGCGCTTCTTAGGCGCGAGGGTAGCATCGGTCGTTGACCGGAGGCAGACGGACGCCTGTGTTATGGTTATTGAGCCTGCTGGGCCCGGTGTTTTCCCCGTTGTGTTCGCGCGCTTAGCGCATGCGCAGACGGCTTCCCTGATCGCCGCTGACGCGTAAACAGGCCGGGTGGCTCTCGGCCGCGACGTGCGCCCCAAAGCGCGCTGAATTGGGCTAATTTCTGGTAGGATTCAGTCGCGCTTGGGCTACACGTCGCGGCGCGAACCCGTTTTTAGTTTTCAATCGCGTTTTGCATGTCTGAGTGTTAGGAAGGATCCCTCTGCCTTGACAATCGCCTGGTGAGGTAGTAAAATACAAAAAAGGCCAATTGGAGCGCGCACACGCTCGAAGTATTGCAGTGGCCTGGGTCTCTGGCCCGCCTTGACTACAGCTTTGCTGAGGGGGTTGAAGGTAGTGAAAGTTTGTGTGCATAGTGGGCTGACCCCCCCCCTGACCCTCCTTGTACCTGGTGTGTCTGAACACAACCTAGAAAGGATTACCAGTATGTCTGAAGAGCAGTTTCACGAGGGGTACTATGAGGAGGAGGAATTTGGGAACAGGCAGTCGGCTGCCTTGGAGGACAACCTTGTCAGTGCTTTGGACGCTTCGGTCCAGTCCTCGGTTAACAGGGCAATGGAAACAACTGTTCCTCAGACAGTGCACCAGGCACTGGCTACAGCCCTTCGTCCTATCCGACGACAACTAGAAGGTTTTGCCAAAAGACATGGCTTTACCAAACCCCAGAAGAAGAAGGGTGATGCATCCACCTCGGGTCCTTCAGGGGACTCTGCCACTTGGCCTCACATGCAGGCCTTAGCTACCCTGCCGGACACGGCGGACCATTCTTACGCAGGGGCCAAGGCCACAGCTAAACGCAGGGTCCATGACACAGACACGGACACGGATACTGGCACGAACACTGACACGGACACCGACACCTCAGAGGATCGCAACCCTCCAAAGAAGGCAAAGGTGGCGCAGCCCAGGAGTCTCGCGCCGGAAGATTCACCTTTCACCTTTGATCCACTGGAAATTGTGCATCCCAGATCGCAAGATTGGATGCCGCCTGCTGCGGTCACAGCTTATATTCATGATAATTTGCGCAAGTCCTTCCCTAGGGAGGTGAGAAATCGTCTGCGCTCAGAGTGCCCTAGACCCGAAATCCCAAATCAGGTGGCGGAAACACCGGAGATTGACCCTAACCTTCTCACCTTTCTGAAGAAGTTCACCAAGGACCCGAAGAGGGGTCTGGATAGGGCATGGAAGGGGTGTCAGGACAAAATGTTAGATGCCATCGGCCCCTTGGCAAAGATCCTAGAAATGGCCTTTGTGGCCAAGGAGACCTCGGTCATCATGAGCCCGGACGTGCTAGCTGGATGGGCCCAGAGAGCCATATGTTTTTTGGGCAACGCAAACTGCGCCGTCTCTGCAGAGAGAAGAAAATCTTTGCTTATGAAGATGGACTCGAATCTGACTGAGCTCGCTGACGCGGAACCGGGACCCCTCGCAGAAGGTCTTCTTTTTGGTGACAAGTTCGTCAAGGACGTCTCCAAATATGTCGGTACCTTTACGGCACTGGACAAGGCCCAGTCGGGTATCAAGCGCGCCCTCAGCCAGGGTGTTTTTCACAGGGCCGGACGAGGCGGGGGTCGCTCGTCGGGCCGAGGAGGTCCTCCTGGCCCCCACAGAGGCGACTTCGGAAGGGGCAGAAATGACTTTGACTCAACACGAGGAGGAACCTTCTACCCCTCCCGTAGGAGGTTCAGCAGGAACAGATATCAAACCGGAGATGCCGGGGGAAGTTCAAGCATCAGCAGAGCTCAGGTGAGACTTTCAGATACTTCCCTTCTTCCGCTGGGGGGTCGGACTCAGCACTGCCTGGGGCGGTGGGAGGACCTTACACAGGACGCTTGGGTCTTACAGACAGTTCAGGGCTTTCACCTGGAGTTTTACTCACGTCCTATTCAGGCAAACGTACCCCCAATTCTCCATTTTTCCCAACTAGAGGCCAGTTTTATAGACGAAGAGATAGCGGCCTTGCTGCAGAAGCGCGCAGTTGCGCCAAGTATGCGCTGCCCTCACGGTTTCTGCGGCAACATTTTTGTAATCCAGAAGAAAGGGGGTGGAAACAGACTAGTGTTAAATCTCAGAGATTTCAATCAATTCCTGACGTACAACCATTTCAAGATGGAAGGCATCCATCTTCTAACGGATCTACTGCAGGTGGGAGATTGGATGGTCCGGCTGGACCTGAAAGACGCGTATCTGTCTATCCCGATTTTTCCCCCGCACCGCAGGTTTCTTCAATTCCAATGGAGAGGCCGATGGTACGAATATTTGGTTCTGCCTTTCGGGCTCTCCTCGGCTCCTTGGTGCTTCACCAAGGTGATGAAGCCGGTAGTGGCATACCTTCGGGAGCGAGGTATTCGTCTCATTATATACCTCGACGACATTCTGATAGTGGACCAGTGTCGGCAGAATCTCTTACGACACCTCCAACTGACCACGACTATCTTACAGGATCTGGGTTTTGTTATAAACACCAAAAAGTCGGTCATGGTTCCTGCACAGGTTATAGATTTTCTAGGCTTCACGGTGAATTCAGTGATGGCCCAATTGTGCCTTCCGAAGGACAAACTCCGGGATCTGAAGAAAGAGATCCGGAAACTGCTGAACAGCCAGTCTGTCTCCTTGAGAGCGTTGGCGAGAATGGTAGGCATTCTGGCGTCTTCAGTCCAAGCGATTTTCCCGGGCCCGCTGCATTACAGGGCCCTGCAGCAGTTGAAGATCAGACACCTGCAGAAGGGTCTCTCGTATTCGGACAGCATTCCCCTCACGCAAGAGGTGAGGACGGAATTGCAGTGGTGGTTGGGACACGTCGACGCTTGGAATGGTCGAGCGATCTTCGGTTCCCTCCCGGAAGTCACGATAGAGTCCGACGCCAGCCGATGGGGCTGGGGCGCGCGTTGTGGAGACATCTCCACAGGAGGACGATGGTCCCCGGAGGAACTTTCTCTCCATATCAATTGTCTGGAACTACTGGCGGGGTCGTTCGCGGTGAGAACATTGTCCCCACAGCAGACATCCTGCTGTATCCTCCTGCGTCTGGACAATATTTCGGCAGTGAGGTACATCAACAAATTGGGGGGCACGAGGTCGTCCATGCTTGTGCAACTAGCCAAGGACTTTTGGCATTATTGCCTCCGCAACCAGATTTCGGTCATTGCGGAATATCTCCCAGGCCAGTCCAATCAGGTAGCGGACTGGAACTCGAGGTACCTCCGGGACTTCAGCGACTGGAAGTTGCTCCCGAGGATGTTTGTGTGGCTAGAGAGCATTTGGGGTCCGTTCGAGACGGACTTATTTGCATCGAGGCTGACCTTCCAGATCCCTCGATTCTTCAGTTGGAGGCCGGATCCGTTGGCTCAGGCGACGGACGCCTTTCTCCAGGACTGGTCAGTGGAGGTTCACTATGCGTTTCCCCCCTTCCTGCTGATCCCAAGAGCGATGTCACAAGTGATCAGACAGAACGCGGAAGTGGTCATGGTGACACCTTGGTGGACGTCCCAATCTTGGTTCCCCAAACTGATGCAGTGGAGCTGCGACTTACCCAGACTCCTCCCGGAGTCGACAATGCTGTTGCTGGGCCCTCATCAAGAGAAACATCCATTGGTAATGGAGGGCAGGCTCCGGCTGATGGCCTGGAGGCTTTCAGGCAACAGTGGCAAGTGCCAGGGATTTCGAGCAGGGCTGCAGATTTCATCAAGCAAGCCTGGGCTCCTTCCACGAGGAAGCGGTACTCCTCGGCCTGGAAAGGCTGGGTGGATTGGTGCATGGAACGACGTTTGGATCCCGTGGGGGCCGGCTTACCCCATGTGCTAAACTTCCTGACGGATAAGGCGTCACAAGGCCTGGCCTATCGGTCGGTCAACAATTTCAGATCAGCCATCTCAGCGGGCCATGTTCAGCTGGATGGGAGACCAATTGGTATGCACCCTGTCGTGTGCAAGTTGTTGAAGGGTATTAGGGTTGAGAATCCCCCTAAACCTAAGTATTCTGGTTTGTGGGATGTTAAGCGAGTTTTAGACCTATTGGACAAATGGCCGGCTAACAAGGACCTTTCCAGAAAACAGCTTTCGGCCAAGCTGGCCATGTTGCTTTGCCTGTCAGCGTGTAGGAGATCGTCAGACGTGCGAGCACTGGACATAACAGGTAGAGTATTTACTCCGGAAGGAGTTTCTTTTCAGATTTTTAGGCGTACTAAAACATTGTCTACACATGTATCTTATAATGCATTTCAGGAGAATGAGAAGTTATGTGTCGTGCAATGTCTAAAGACTTATGAGGAATGTACTGCGGCAGTTCGGCCTCAGGGCTGTTCGCAGCTTTTGATAGCCTTACAAAAGCCGTTCAAAGCTGTGGGTGCGGCCACCATTGCCAGATGGCTTCGTTTTGTGATGGAAGAAGCGGGCATTGACATCACCATGTTTGGTGCGCACTCTGTCAGGGGTGCTATGGCATCGAAATCGTTCATGTTGGGATCCAGCATTCATGATATTTTGCAATGTGCTGATTGGTCGTCGGAATCGACCTTCAAAACGTATTATTATAAGCCGGTGGGGGATATTACCTCTGTTGTTTTCAATAAGCGTTAAACGAGCATAATCAGAAGCCTCCGGTCCTGACATAGAATCACAAATTTGCTAGCATTCGCGACAAGAATTTGCAATTCTATTAAGGACACGGAGGCGAGGATTATCCCACCCGGCATTGTATATGAAATTATAAAATGCTTGCCCACCCAGATGGTTACGGTGGTTACGGTCTTTTATCCTTTCTTTCAGGTTCTGATAAAAAAGGTGACTGAGCCTCTAAGAATGCCAGGTTGGTTCGCCTGAGGTTGTTTCTTCTTCCCGTTGGGAGAGTTCTGGAGTTTCCAAAGTTCGGTTGGAGCTGTTCGCCGCAAGAAAGAGGAAGATGGCGGCAGGCTAAGGCCTCTTATGGACTAAGGGGGCGTGGTTATGTGTAAAGCATGATGGGATATGCAGTTTAACGTTTTATTGGAATGAAAAGCAAGCATTTTCATTGGCTGCTGTGAGCTTCTAGTAAAGATTGAGAAGCATAATCCTCGCCTCCGTGTCCTTAATAGAATTGCAAATTCTTGTCGCGAATGCTAGCAAATTTGTGAGTCATCTCCTGCACGCTGCGTTTTAAACAGGTCTTTAAAGACCATTTGCATATTTACATGTTTTTGTAAACTTGTTACAGAGGCTAAGTTTTTTTCCTGGTTCCAGTACCCCCTGGGCCCCCACTCTGCCTGTTCCTTACATTTGTATTTTACAATTACTGTTGTACTGTGAGAATGCATTTAATGAAAAGGAATATAAAGTAGGGTTGCCAAAAGAAAAATGCCTGCCTGATTTGTTTAAAGAGCCTGGAAAGACGTCCTCTTGACACTAAATAGACTTTTAAATACAAAAGTATGAATGCATTCCTTATGTGACTTTTCTGTCTTTTTTCTCTTCATCAGCCATGGATCATTGAGGCAGCCCCAGAACACAATTAAAAGTGCTTTCTATTTATATTTGCTGCTCGAAGTATGCACAGATAAATGCTGAACATACAGCTTTAGGTGACTGCTTATTTTTGTACCGACTGGGCCATCAAAATAATCTGCTGGCAACCCTAACCATAGGACTGTAAGTTTGTTGCAGGATAAGCACATTATTTATTTCCTCCACCCTCGATCCCCGATTAATGCCGCAATAGTTTAACTTAGATCTTAAACCCTACGCCGCCATCAATAACATGATGAGTTACTTCAAGTGCCAGGTACCCCATGGTAATGGAGCGCGTTATAAAAGTTTTTAAAATAAATAAAATAAATAAACAAGTGTCTGGAATGCGCACTGCATTCAGACAACTCGCTCCTCATTCTCGCCCTTCACTTTCACGCTCACCCTGCACTCACACTGATCACCATGCACTCACACCATTCACCCACTTACCCTGCACTCACAGTGATCACTCTGCACTCACAATGCACTTGTGCTGTTCACCCTATACCTCACCCTGCAGTCACATGAGTACACTAGTCATCCTGCACTCATGTGACACTTCACTCACCTGTCCCCCTCACTGCTCAATATGCAACTTACTCAAACAAGCCCATCAGTAATCCTACATTCATTCGTCCCATTCTGAACTTGCATTCGCACCCAAATTCATAAATTCATACGCCACCTCACTCACCCTGCACACTCCTCTTACCCTACTCTCACACTGTTGCATCGCTCACCGTTCACTCACATGGGCACTCTTGTCACCCACACAGTGTGCAGAGGGTTAATCTGCCTGTTACAAAGAACGTGTATTATGCAGATCACAGAACTGAGTGCGAGTAAACTATGAGTAGCGTTATAAAAAAATGAAATGTTTGTCAGAAAGGTGCTATAGAGAGATGAGGTGCATTGTTGGTGAGTGGCAGTGAAGGAATTCATGGAGAAGGAGGAAACTGGGGTGGGGCACCAAAAAAGACTGTTGCACCGTGTGCGACCAGTGTTAGGACCAGCCCTGGCTGAGAGTCTTAGTCCTCTCTGAATTTCTGGTCATGACTCCCCTGCTTCTGGCTATATTATTATTTACATTTGTAGTGCGCTACTGTTACCAAAAGATGTCCTGGGGCTAATAACCATCTGCTGCCTGTAGGCAAATGAATGAGAAACACACAGAATGAGAACCAGCCAAATGGGGTAACCTACAGAGCATAGAGAAAGGTTTTTATATCTTCCTAAAGGATAATAGATTCTTGGTGGAGCGAAGTAAAGGAGGGTGTAAGTTCCATAACTGCGCGGCCTGCACCAAAACAGCGAGACAGACAACTCATGCCTTCTTGAATTAGGGAACAATAAGCAGAGTGGCACAGGCCGAGAGGAGCAGAAGGTTCTGACCCATATGCTTGGTGAGGAGAGATGAGAGGTTGAGAAAGGACAGCAAGGGAGTGAGAGAATTCGATTGAAGAGGTCAGGGATGAGGAAAAATGTGAATTGCCGAAGAGAAGTGTGGACGCACAAGAAGTGAGTGTGAGCCAAAGGTGAGGGCTTCTGTTAGAACAAAGGGGAGATGTGAAAGTTAAATGGGGGGAACTGGAGAGGTGTAAGATACTGTCCCAGGTCCGGGGTACCCTCCCCTGTAAGGTCAATCCTAGAGGTACCAAGGGTGGATGCTGAAGAAAGGACAGAACCAGAGTCCTTAAGTAATGCTTTCAGGGAAGGTTTTATTTTCGTATATGAACGTCTTTGTCTGCTAGTAATCCGCTCCCTCGCAAAAGCGGCTGGGTCAAAGGGCGGTCTCCGTGGAGGCTCCAGGTTGCTTCACCGGATCCACGGCCTGTAGTAGACTCTTGTCGGTAGTCTCGGGAAACCCAAAACAAAAGAAATGAAAGGAGTCAGGCATCCGTAATCCCCCAGATTTCTTAGGGCCGGGAGTGAGGGACATAACAGGTGAGAGTGCACTTCGGTTTCCACAGTGTAGGAGTGCTCGTGTAGGGAGGATAGGGGGGGTTCTTTTTACACTGGACTGTGCACGCTAGGGAGGCGGAGGCGGTGAGACGTGATGTGCCATCCAACCCGCTACCCGGCCCCGTACCTGTTGTAGCCACGCCCCTCCCCTGGGTGCGTGGCAGGGCGACTCGTGGGTCCGTTGGCCTCCTGGCTTCGTCTCTGCGTCTCCTCGTCGCTCCTCCCGTTGCAGGTCGTTCCCTTCTCTCGCCTCGACTCTCCGTCCTCCATCCACTTCTGGGAATACGCCGTCCGTCCTCTCCGAGTCTCCTCTTCCTTTTCCGGGTTCCGGCAGGGCAGGGGGCGGGGCTTCGTGAACCCAGGCTGCAGAATTAAAGGGCCCGTCTTCCTCCTTTTCGATCGGCCACCCTGACTCCTGTTCGTCAGTCCAGGAGAGAGCCGGCAGCTGTAGGGAACCAAAGGCAGGAGGTGAAAGGGCGGGGGCATCCCACCAATTGTTAACAGGGTCTGTATTGGGAACGGCTTGCTCCGGGACCCCGTCACATACCTCCCCCCCTGGCATCTCCCGATCGGGGAGAGGAAAGACACGGGACAGAAAGTCCGCGTTACCGTTCTCACGACCCTTTCGATGCTGGACTGAGAAAGAGTACGGTTGTAATGACAGGATCCATCTCAGGACCCTAGCGTTCGTGCTGCTGTTCTGGTACATCCATTTTAACGGGGCATGGTCAGTATGCAGGATGAATGGCTTCCCCTCTAGATAATATCTTAGTTTATCCACCGCCCACTTAATCGCAAGGCCCTCCTTTTCTATGGTGGAATATCGACATTCCCTAGGAAACAGCTTCCTGCTTAGAAACATAAGGGGATGTTCCTGCCCATCCTCTCCTATTTGCGAGAGTACCGCCCCGATGCCCACATTAGAGGCGTCAGTGGCCACTGTGAATGGTTTGTTAAAGTCGGGGGACATAAGAACAGGGGCTGTGGTCATCAATTCCTTAAGATGTTGGAAGGCGTGTATAGCTTCGGTGGAGGGGTGTACAAGATCTCTGATTTTGGTATCTTTCCCTAACAGATCTGTCAAGGGGGCTGCCCTTTCCGCAAAATTGGGGATAAAACGGCGGTAATAACCTATGAGCCCCAAGAAGGCTCTGAGGTCTCTTTTGGTGTTAGGGAATGGTACCTCGGCTATGGCCTTTACCTTCTCGCTTTGGGGAGCTATGGTGCCCTTCCCCAACAGGTACCCCAGATACCGGACTCTTGTGAACGCTGCTCGGGATTTTTTTGAATTGATGTGCAAACCCGACCGTCTCAAGGCATCTAGGACGAGACGTAGGTGGTCCAGATGGGTAGCCCAGTCGGGGCTGTGTACCACTATGTCGTCCAAATAGGCCAAACAGAAAGAGGCATACGGCTGCAGGATCGAATTCATCAGCCTTTGGAATGTCGCTGGGGCTCCATGAAGGCCGAAGGGAAGCACGGTGAACTCATATAAGCCGCTGTCGGTTACGAAGGCCGTTTTCTTACAATCCTCCTCACGAAGCGGCACCTGCCAGTACCCCTTTGTGAGGTCGATGGTCGTGATGTATTGTGCCTCTCCTATCTTTTCGATCATCTCATCCACCCGTGGTATCGGATAGGTGTCAAAGGTAGAGACGGCGTTCAATGCTCGGAAATCCATACAAAAACGTTTGGAACCGTCCGGTTTCGGTATCATAACAATCGGAGAAGACCATGGGCTGGTGGAAGGGCGGATCACCCCCAATCGTAGCATGTCCTGTACTTCTTTTTGCACCGCCGCTCTTCTAGCAGCTGGGATTCTGTAGGGTCTTTAATTGTTTTTCCTGCTGGGGTTTCTATACAATGTTCAATTCTTGTGGTTCTTCCGGGGAGATCCGAAAAGACGTCAGAAAAATCAGTGAGGACCGCTTGTAGGTCTCTCTGCATCTCTGGAGTCAGTTCAGGGTTGATGACTAGCTGATCCACCGTGGTTTTCTCGGGCGGGGTATCGGCACCTATCCAATGGGCTTCCTGGGGTATGGGCCCCAACCATTCTTTCAATAAATTGATGTGATAGGTCTGAATTTTGTGGGCTGAAATCCGTAACCGGTAGGTGGTTTGGCCTATCCGTTCTAGGATCTGGAAAGGACCTTTCCATTCGTTCTTGGCATTACTACCGATGGAGGGGAGAAGCACCAGGGCCCACTTCTTCACGGCAATGGTTCTCAGTTTTTTTCCTTTATCGTAATTCTGCTTGTGCCGATGTTGGTGGTGTTCTAGACTGGTATGGGCCAGATTCTGTAGTTTTCCCAGCCTGGACCTCAGCTGGGTAGTGTACTCCAGCATGTCTTTTTGTTCTTGGAGTTCTTCATTTTCCCACAGATCTCGGGTCATTTCCAAGAGGGACCTGGGTAACCGTCCGTACAATAACTCGAAGGACGAGCACCCCAGACTGCTTTGTTTCTGTGATCTTATCACATAAAGGGCCAGAGGTAGTAATCGGTCCCAATTCGTACCTTCAGAGGTTAGCATCTTTTTCAGAGTGTTTTTCAAAGTCTGGTTGTACCTCTCCACGAGGCCATCAGTCTGAGGGTGGTACACCGATGTCTTCAAATGTTTGATATCAAGGGACTTGCATACTTCCCTCATGAGCTTTGACGTAAAAGGGGTCCCCTGGTCCGTCAAGACTTCCTTCGGGAACCCCACCCGAGCAAATAGTTCTACGAACCGCTCAGCTATGGCCGCAGTGGTTGTAGTCTTCAGGGGGAATGCCTCCACAAATCTTGTGGCGTAGTCCACAATGACCAGGGCGTACACATTTCCTTTCATGGATCGGGGTAAGGGCCCTATAAGGTCCATGCCTACGCGCTCAAAGGGAACCCCTATAATAGGCAATGGTTGAAGCGGGGCGGCTCCGGGTCTATGTGTATTTCTCCGTTGGCACACCTCTCACCGGGCACAATAGTCCTGCACATCTTTGTAGACCCCGGGCCAAAAGAAATGGCGGGTTATGCTCTCCGTAGTCTTCTCCTTCCCAGCATGTCCTGCCGTGAGGTGGGTGTGGGCGAAAAACAGTACTTGTTCCCGAAAAGAAGTAGGCACCACTAATTGACAACTGCTATTTTCGGTGGCCTGTCTATAGAGCAGGTCGTTGTTAATCAGGAATCTGGGGTACAAGGGGGAGGGGGTGTCCTGAGAGTGGTGGGCTCTGTCCCAAGCATTCATTAGAGTTCGGTCTTCGCCCTGCGCGAACCGAAAACTCCTATCTATCACCCAGGGATCGGGAGTAAGCAACGCGGGGGAGGTACTGTTCCCTTTCGACTCCCTTCGATTTAACTTTTCCTTACACAGGGAGAGGAAGTCCGGGTTATCAGTACCCAATATCATCTCTTCAGGTAGGTTGTCCACCACCCCTACTCTCACCTGGACCCTTGCCCCATTCGGTAGTTCTACAGGGATGGAAGCTAAGGGGTAGGGCTTCACGTCCCCGTGGACGCACCGGATGTACACCAGATTCTCTTGTAGGTATTGGTTAGGTCGGACAAATCGCACCTGTACTACCGACTGCTTGCACCCAGAGTCAAGGAGGGCTTTTGTTCTGAAACCATTCATCCCCATACTCACGTGAAAGGAGCTGCCCAACTCAGCTGAATACATCACTGTCTTTGGTAGGTAGCCCACCTCCATGGGTTCCTCCAGGGGCCTTTTGCGGGGACACAACCGGGCTATATGGCCCCACTCTCCGCATTCATAACACTGAGGCCCCTTAAACATAGGGGGCAGGACCCCTCCTGGACGGGGTTTGGGCACGTCGCCAGGCGGTCTGGTTTTTCTTTCGTTCTTCGGGGGTAGGGAGAGACCCTTGCTGTACTTCTCTGCCTCTCCGACCCCTAGGCGTGGCTGAGCTCGGGCATACTGGGCGGCCATCTCAATGGCTTGTCCTACTTCCAATCCGACGTGTTGGCGCAACCACCTTTGGGTGGCGTACGGCAAAGCGTCCATGAATTGTTCTAAATATATTTTGTTTAGGATTTCCTCCTTACTACAGGTCTCCGGTTTGAGCCATTTGTTCGCTGCCATCCTTAAACGAAAGAACAGTGTCTTAGGGTTTTCTCCCGGAAGGCTTCGTTCTTTCCGGAATCTCACCCGGTAAGCCTCGGGGTCCAAGCCTAAATGGTCTAGAATGACTTCTTTCACTACGGAGTAGGGAGAGTTGCCCAGAGCGTTTGCAGCTTGGTATGCCGACTGGGCTTCCCCCGTGAGGAGGGGGGCCAGGAAGAAAGGCCATTTATCCTCAGGCCATCCCAGGGCCCGGGCGGCGCGCTCAAAATTTAACAAGAAAGCATCCGGGTCTTCCCCCGGTATGTACTTTTGCAGCGTTATCCCAGAGGGGTGTGGGGTGTGAGGGCGGCCATCACCTGGCATCAATGCCTGAATAGGCGGTACATTCCTCCATCCTTCAATCTGAGCTGTTATCGAAGATTTAAATAGTTCACGATCGGCTTGCGCAGCCGATAACTGTTGCTACACAGCCCATTCCAGTTTTTGCTGTACCGTGATGATGTGCTCAATTAGGGTGTCCATCTTGGATTCGCAGATGGGGGATGTGCTTGATCCCACTTCTGACACCACTTGTCCCAGGTCCGGGGTACCCGCCCCTGTAAGGTCAATCCTAGAGGTACCAAGGGTGGACGCTGAAGAAAGGACAGAACCAGAGTCCTTAAGTAATGCTTTCAGGGAAGGTTTTATTTTCGTATATGAACGTCTTTGTCTGCTAGTAATCCGCTCCCTCGCAAAAGCGGCTGGGTCAAAGGGCGGTCTCCGTGGAGGCTCCAGGTTGCTTCACTGGATCCACGGCCTGTAGTAGACTCTTGTCGGTAGTCTCGGGAACCCCAAAACAAAAGAAATGAAAGGAGTCAGGCATCCGTAATCCCCCAGATTTCTTAGGGCCGGGAGTGAGGGACATAACAGGTGAGAGTGCACTTCGGTTTCCACAGTGTAGGAGTGCACGTGTAGGGAGGATAGGGGGGGTTCTTTTTACACTGGACTGTGCACGCTAGGGAGGCAGAGGCGGTGAGACGTGATGTGCCATCCAACCCGCTACCCGGCCCCGTACCTGTTGTAGCCACGCCCCTCCCCTGGGTGCGTGGCAGGGCGACTTGTGGGTCCGTTGGCCTCCTGGCTTCGTCTCTGCGTCTCCTCGTCGCTCCTCCCGTTGCAGGTCGTTCCCTTCTCTCGCCTCGACTCTCCGTCCTCCATCCACTTCTGGGAATATGCCGTCCGTCCTCTCCAAGTCTCTTCTTCCTTTTCCGGGTTCCGGCAGGGCAGGGGGCGGGGCTTCGTGAACCCAGGCTGCAGAATTAAAGGGCCCGTCTTCCTCCTTTTCGATCGGCCACCCTGACTCCTGTTCGTCAGTCCAGGAGAGAGCCGGCAGCTGTAGGGAACCAAAGGCAGGAGGTGAAAGGGCGGGGGCATCCCACCAATTGTTAACAGGGTCTGTATTGGGAACGGCTTGCTCCGGGACCCCGTCACAGATACAAATAGACAAAAATTTGAATGGAGAGACGAGGTGAATGAGAAGTGCTGAGAGGCACGGGAGGTGACGGGACCAGAGAGGCCATGAGATAAATGCGAGAGACTGTTAGAGATGAGGGCAGTGAAAAGAGAGAATGGCAAGAGGTGATTAAAGGTGAAGTGAGAGGTTGAATGCGGAGAGTTCATAAGTTGTAAAAAGAGGTGAAAGAAAATGGCCTGCAAAGTGAAAGAGGGATCCGGGGTTAGGAGAGGAGAGAGGGATGGAAGGGAGGGGGTGAGAGGAAAGCTGCATGGGTAAACTGCTTAACTCTGTACAAAACCGCCAGGTTTTTAAGGGACCCCGGCTTCTCCTGGCCAGGGCCAGGTGAGCTTCTAATGTGGCAGCACATATTCCTGCGGAGTGGAAGGCCCTTCTCAAAGGTTGACTAGAAATCTTTCTGATGTTAATTGCTGTATTTGGGTTATAAACGGGTACTGATGGGGTGAAATCTTTCCTCAGTGATACTGTGTGTAAAAAATGTCAAAATGAAGCAATGCTATCCCAAAATACACAGCATTACATAACATCACTTACATTTTCTTCCCACACAATTTAGTCAAGCCTGTCGCGTAATTTGGTCCTCACCTGCCTCATAATTCTAGTAGCCCTGCCTACAAGTTTAGAAATTTTTGTCAGGAGGGGGTCCTTACGCCTCAAAATGTTGACAGGGGGGTCTCGCCATCCAAAAGTTTGAAGACCTCTGCTTTAGAGGGAGCCTACCCCTCTTGTGCCTGATTCAAGCATTATACTTGCGCGGGTGCCTACCCCGCGACTTTGCCCAAATCTGAAAGGGAATCACCGCCGCGGCCCGATTGTTAAAACCCGACCCGGAATCCAGGCAGAGCCCGCCTGACTCCGGGGGACCCAACCCGGAAGCAGCTGGCTGGCCAATCACAGCGCAGCCTGCCCGAAACAGCCGTCAGAAAGCGAAGCGGGGCTCCCATGTGGAGAGGAGAGCCCCGCAAGCCGGCAGAGAAGTGACCCGCCTTCCAGCGGAGGCGTGACGAGACCGGAGCTTCAAGGGTCTCCAGAAAGGATTCTCCCCGCGCTGGAGACCGAGGGAGCCCATAGGAGACTGGGCCCCACGCCTGACGGACCCGGTGAGTAGGGTCTGCGTCTGGAGGCGAGGCACATGGTCGGTGCCTGTTGGGGGCAGTTTCTGTAGGGGTAGAGGGGCCCCGCTTGGCAGCAGGGTGCTCCCCCAGTGTGGCGGCATTTATCCCTTAATAGTCCGAGCCCACGGGCTCGAACGTTTGCGGGGGCATTTCTGTTTCAGAGCCCCGTGGCTCTAACGTGAGTGGCGACCTGGGGGTATCTCGAGCCCCCGAGGCTCCAACGTGAACGGGGGCAAACTTTATTTTAGAGCCCACGAGGCTCCACGAGGACATTTGTTCTAGAGCCCACGAGGCTCCAACGTATAGCCGCATTGCTATTTAGAGCCCACGAGGCTCCTGAGGGCGCAATTGATTATCCCTAGAGCCTGCAAGGCTCCCACGTTGTTTTTGGGCACTGTGTTTGTTTGGAAGCCCAGAGGAGAGCCAGGAGGCACGCTGGTGCCAAGCTCCGTACCCCAGCTGCCCAGCACTTAGTGGGCAGATGCTACATTTAGGCCCTGAGAACCCTTGCACATTATGCTTTGGCTGCCTGCGTAGCCAGCCCAGACATTCTGGACATTGGGCCTGTGAGCCCCTGAGAGGCCAGGTTGGCCTGGGGTCAGTTATGTGATTTCTGGCGCAAATGTGATTACTTGCCTAATGTGATTCCTGCATAATATGCAATGCCTTTATGCCTATACCTCTACATGTGTTTTTCCTGCCTAGGAGGTTGTTTGGCCTACTAAAGTTATACTAGTGAGGTTGTGTCCCTGTGTGATATATGCCTAAGGTCGTTAGGGTTGCGTAGTGTATACCTACCGTTTACCAGTAGTTACTGGTTGTGTTCTACAAGTGCTATTTTATGTTACAATTATCCTATGTTCTAAGTGCTAATTTCTAACAAGTGCTATTCCTGACAGTGGTCCACGTGCCCCGGCCATTGTTTTTAATCCCCTGTAAAAACTGCCCAGTGCCAGTTGGCACAGTGTACCTGTGTGAAGATTCTCTAATGTGTTTATGGTAATACAAAGGCTATTTTTATATATAACCTTGCATGAAGTTCTTTTTGCGGGGGGCCTGGGATGCTGTTGTTGGTGGGTGCGCGCGCAGATACTTAACTTACATTGCCTCCGGGATCAGCCTTACTGCTCATGTCACGTTGCCAAGGGGGTGAGCAGAGGTTATCTTTGGAGTGTAACTTCCTTGCCCTAACTAGAGTGGTGGTTTCTGCCTGACTTTGGCGCAAGCCTCAGCCAACCAGAAATCCCATTTCTAACAGGGGGCCTCCGGTTGGTAGCTGCTCACGAGCAGGCCAGAAGGTTTCGGGACCAAAGCTCCTGGTGTTAGGCTCAGGCCAAATGGGGATCTGAGTTAGCACACAAGGTGTACCCACAGTGGCGGCCTAGTACAGGGTGCTGGTTTGGCGTCGGCTGCCGCGTTGATTTCAATGGGGATTCTCCAGTTGCAACAAACACTGCAGGCTTGGGGATGAAGATCTTCTGGATGCGACCACCGGTTTGAGAGGTAAGTTGGGATGCCTGGGGATGTGTCGATTGGCGCCCCCAAGGACGTGAGACCTTGGGTGCAGGGGTGTCTTTAGGTGTCAGGCTTTTCTTACCGGCTCCGGTCGGGGAGATCCTCCAGAAAGGGGCTGCAGGTATCAGTTGGAGACTTGAGGCTGGTCAGGGATCACCAGATCCCAGGTCAGGATCACTGAGGAGATCTTCAAATGGTGTTGGGCCACTCGAACTTGGAGAGGTGGGGTTGGCAAAGGTGGGCACACCTCTCCTCCTAACATGGTTTTCCAGCCAATTCTCCCACCCAAAGTGAGGGTCAGAACCGGTGGGGGCCAGTTGCTGGAAGCAGCAAATGGCTGGGTAGCTCACCCCCTATTATGCCATCCTTGGGAGGGGGGCATATGCCTCACTCTGGCTTGCTTGGTCCCCCCATTTGCAAGATGGCGGGGACTGAGATTTGTTCACCTCGCATCCCACACCTGAGAGGTGATGTTGGCAAAGGTGGGCATACCTCTCCTCCTAACTTGGTTTTCCTGCCAATTCTCCCACCCAAAGTGAGGGTCAGAACCGGTGGGGGCCAGTTGCTGGGAGCAGCAAATGGCTGGGTAGATCACAAAGGCAGCAAGCCTTTGAAGCTTCCCCTTTGTGGACCTTGCCCATCCTGGGGGAAGAGGCTTGGCACCTCATCCCAGGATGTGCTTTGTTTCAGGACCCTGAGGAAGGCAGGCTCTCGACCCAGGGGTCCAAAAACATGTCTGGTGGTGGCAGCTGGCGAGCAGCTACTCAGCCAGGACACTAGACAGAGTGCATTTTCATTAAATCCCACACTGGCATCAGTGTGGGTTTAATGTGCTGATGTTTGATACCAAACTTCCCAGTTTTCAGTAAAGCCATTATGGTGCTCTTGAGTTCGTAATGACAAACTCCCGGCATTATATACTCTTTATGGCATTACTGCACTTACAGTGTCTAAGAATTGACTTAGAAACTGTAGGGGTACAGGGCTCATGCAACTATACCCTCACCAATGGTATAGTGCACTCAGCTAGAGGGGTGGCTTACCTATGCCAGGGTAGTGGATTGTAGGCATGGCACACAGGGATGTTGACTCTTCACTGTCACGTGCACTTATGTTATGTCTGGTCCTGAAGAAGCGCCAATGGCCCGTGTGGCAACAAGGGCGCGAAACATGTTGGCCGTTTATACCCAGGAAAACTTTACCTGGGGGTTACATCCTTTACCCTTGGGTTTCTATTCTCATAATTTTTTATTAAGGGCTTAATTCCCAGTTTTTACCTGAGTATAGTGACCCCTAGACAGTTTTATAATTCACCTTGCCCGCACTTTTTCACACTTTTTTCATGAACAAAACCCCTGCCCCACACACCCGCAGGCAGCATCTGGCATTGCTAAAAAGATCTCCGTCAAAGAGACCCTTCGGGGGGCCCGTAGGGGATTGCAGCGCCGCCCCAACGAGGAGCATATGCCCGATGATGAAGCATGGCACCCTTCGGGGTGTGTGAGGGCAAAATGAGGCAAGAGTTTTTCTTTCCCCTCTCTGGTGGGTTCGGTTTTCCTAGAATTCTTTAATCTTTTTCCTTTCTTTCTCTATCTTTGTTGGGCATCCGGGTGACACTTTGCACCTCCGCCGCAGGAACAGTGCCCTCCAGTTGGTTAATATATCATGTTTTGAGGAGCATGGGCACTGGACCGTTAATAGCTCCTTGGTCCCCTTCCTTTACTTGAATTGTATTGATATAGTTGTAGCACGGCGGTTCAGCCGAGGGACCTTATTCTTTCTCTATCCTCTATATATATATATATATATATATATATATATATATATATATATATATATATATATATATATATATATATTACCTACTGGCGGTCGCCAGTAGGTATATATAGTTAGGATTTTTTCCCTATGGGATTTTTGAAAATTCTATGTCTAATAACTTTGGCGTTTGTGGACGGAATTGGCTGAAATTTTCTGGAAAATTGAACATTTTGTTTCTGAGCAGCCCCTGAAAATTTGGGGGGGGTTCGTCCAGGGGGGGCCGAGAAAAAAGGGGGGTCCCAAAACGTGTTTTTAACATTGAGTTTTCCATAGGGCGGTTAGCCTCACTTTTAGCCCGAACGGCTGAATGGATTTGCACGAAACTTGGCTAAATTGTAGGGACTGGTAGCCCGATGTGCCTTTTGTAGGTCTCAATATATGTGCTGCAGTGGATTTTGAGAAATTAACGTTCAAAAAAAGATATATATCTGTAAGCGCGGACCGGGCAGCGCCCCGGTTCGCGGACCTTAAGCGTACCGGAACTTCGCGTAGCGAAGCTGATTGGCTCTCCGGTGTCTGTCAACATTCTAAACAGTCCGGAGCGGCCGCCATCTTGTCTCTCGGTAGGATCGAGAGACAAGAGGAGGCCAAAACAAAGGGGGAAATAACTATAAGGGGGCATAGTAGATCCTCGCTGACCCCCTAGGTTTAATGTGGAGGTTTTAAAGGGGCCCCGCGGGGCAAAAAAAAATAAATTTTTTTTTTGTTTTTTTTTCGTGGCTAGCGCCCGGTACGCGAACCGTTGAGCGCCTCGGTTCGCGGACCTTAAGCGTTCCGGGAGTCCACCATTTTGTGTTTTGGTCGAATTAAGATACAAGATGGAGGGCAAATAATGTTCGGAATGGGTAGAAGGGGGCACGGTAGAGTTATCTTGACCCCCTAGGTTTTCTGAGGGTGGCTGAGGAGGTTTATATGTGCGAAAAAAAAACATTTTTTTTTAAAAATTTCGCGAGGTTAGCTCCCGGTACGCGTACCGGGTAGCGCCCCAGGGAGCGTACTTTGTTGAAAATTAGTGAAAAAAGTTAGAGTAAAATAATAATTGTGAGTGATTAGATGTAGGGTAGCTCTGAGAAGAGCTTTTGGGTTTATGGTACATTTAGGTACTTATAAGTAGGTACCAATGCACATTCTTAAATTCAGAGTGAAAACTCTGTTGCCCTCATCTGAGAAGTGAACTCCATCTCCTCTGTAGATATCTTGCATGTAGTAACGCAAGTTATTGTTGTACAGGGAGCCCATTCCATGGTCTCTCATGTAAGCTGAAACAGATTTGTTTACATGCTTCCTCGACTTCTCAATTTGTGGACAAAATTGGTTTGACCACCTCCATTTCTGTCTTTGGCATATATTTGAATATACCAAGGCAGTCTGAGGAAAAAGTGCCATTAATTGCTCAAAGGTGTCCTTTAAAAGCATTTCCAGACCTACACCAGTCAAAGTGCCCAAGTCATTACCTCCACAGTGCACAATTAACAGGTCAGGTTTTGGCAAATGCATAAAGGTTTTCACCAATGGTATCAATTGGTGACATTTTAATCCTCTGTGGCCAAACCACTTAATTTCCACATCTTGTAAATTGAGGTTAGGTAAATTCCTGCTTTCAACGTACCTTTGAGCCCAGTGAATATAACTATGACCAACAATCCAGACAGAAAACATGGTGAGAGAAGGTTCTCCTGCAGTCAGATGAAGTGTGGCAATGAAATGGCAGTTGAAAAAATGAGAGTGTAAAATGAAAAAAAAACTGTGGAGTTTCTGTGTTCATGAAGCAGTAACAGTGATTGGTGGATTTTGATTGATGAAAACAGAAAGTTAGGGTGCACAGATGTGTTCTTTGAAAGATGTATTTTGAGTGGTCAATAAAAAATCATTAAATGAAAGAATGCACTGGATATGCAGGTGCACTGAGAGTTCAGAGTTCAATTGCAACATTGTTGTGTGAACTTGCAAACACCAGAGTTTTTCCAAGAGGTGGTTGCTATGGAAAATAGGCAGAAAGGGCAGAGGGGGAAGGGTTTTAATTTGAAAAAAAGTGAGGGAAGAGTTTTGATTGGGTGACATGAGAAATATGTGTGAAGAATTACAGCATTTCTGTGCTTTTGATAGCTGCAGACTCTGGAGTGCATACCTTTTGCTCTGCTGAAGACAAATTGGTGTGTTTCTTAGACTGTTTTCAAACTTAAAGTATTTGCTAAGGTGAGAAAATATTTCTTTAATTTAGATAGAGAATAGTGTGCTTTAAGGAGAAAATTATGATTTATGTGGCGCAAATTGCTTGTAAATATGCTCTCACATGTGTATGGAAAATTTTGATTTTGAATGTTTGTGTTACATAGCCATGTTAAAAGTGACTAAACCATGCTGGAAAGCCAATCAAAAAATGCTTTCATGTGTTTTAATGACATTTTAAGTCATTTTCCCATGTGCAGTGTTTAGAAATTATGATTTGAAAATCGTTTTTGGGGAAAAGGAATTGTTTTTAAATTCATGACAAGGACATAATGGTGTATGCTTCTTTATAAGGCAATTGACTGTCCCTGATGTTATTTTTCTCATTTTAGTGTAAGACCTTTCTCTGTGGCGCAAATTGCTTGTAAATATGCTCTCACATGTGCATGGAAAATTTAGATTTTGAATGTTTGTGTTACATAGCCATGTTAAAAGTGACCCAACCATGCTCGAAAGGCAATCAAAAAACGCTTTCATGTGTTTTAATGACATTTTAAGTCATTTTCTCATGTGCAGTGTTTTGAAATTATGATTTGAAAATCGTTTTTGGGGAAAAGGAATTGTTTTTAAATTCATGACAAGGACATAATGGTGTATGGTTCTTTATAAGGCAATTGACTGTCCCTGATGTTATTTTTCTCATTTTAGTGTAAGACATTTCTCTGTGGCGCAAATTGCTTGTAAATATGCTCCCACATGTGCATGGAAAATTTTGATTTTGAATGTTTGTGTTACATAGCCATGTTAAAAGTGACCCTACCATGCAGGAAAGCCAATCAAAAAACGCTTTTATGTGTATTAAGGACAATTTAAGTAATTTTCCCATGTGTAGTGTTTTGAAGTTATGATTTGAAAATCGTTGTTGAGGTAAAGGAATGTTGTTAAAATTTATGTGCGCCATATGCCCCCAAATTTCTTTTTTAGGGTTGCAGCAGGGTGTTCTTGAGACACCCCTGCACCTTTGGAATAAATTCCTAATTTGTGATGAGCAAATTGTTAATCGCAAATTGCACCTTCATTTATATGAGCCTCCTAGCCCAGGGAAATGAATGGGTAAAATAGCAATTAGCAATTTTCTCATCGCAAATTAGGAATGGTAAAGAATCGCTAATTATTCCTTAAAATTTGCTTTTTTGGAAATGCAAAATAGTTATATGATACATATGGCGGTTGATGTCTAACAAGATAAGAAGCTTATGGATTCATTTATGGTGACTGGCGCAATGAAGTAGACATCACTTACTTCATTGGTAGAGCTTTACATGTATTATCTCCTCTGTATTCTTCATCAAGCGTAAATTTAATCTGCAATCCTGAGTAGGCCTCACTTTAAACAAACCTCTGGATAGGCTACATCTTATTGTTATCCTGTATTAATCATTTAAAATGCTAGGGACAGATTTATGATAGGTGTATACCTCTTTTGCGCCACTTAGAAAACATTGTCCATGGGGAAATGACTTAAAATGTCCTTAAGACACATGAATGTGTTATTTTAAAACGTTTGCAATTTTTTTGGGTCACTTTCAACATGGCTATGTGACTGAAACAGTCAAAATCTAAATTCGCAATGCACAGGTGGGAGCATATTTACAAGGAATGTGCTTCATGGGGAAAGGTCTTATAATGTAATATGGGAAAAATGACATCAGAGATACTGAAATGCCTTATAGAGAAGCATACACCATTATGTCCTTGTCATAAATTTGCAAACCATTACTTTTCCCCAAAAACGATTTTCAAATTATATTTTGAAAACACTGCACATGTGGAAATGACTTAAAATGTCAATAAATCAAAATTTGCGATTCCTTAAATGCAATGTATCAAAAAAAAAATATGTAAAAAATGATATTAAGGATTTGGAAACTACCACCAACTTCTAGTTTGTGGTAATTTGCGAATTCTTTTCAAAAAGCATTTTTTTCAACAAAAAAAAAAGGTCCCATATGACGCCCATACATGCCCTTAGGGCATGTAGGTGTGCCATATGCTCCCAAATTTCTTTTTCAGGGGTGCAGCAGGGTGTTCTTGAGATACCCCTGCACGCTTGAAAAAAATCCTATTTTGTGTTGAGCTAATTGCTAATCACAAATTGCAACCTTCATTTCTATGAGCCTCCTAGCCCATGGAAATGAATGGGTAATTTGCAATTAGCAATTTGCTCATTGCAAATTAGGAATAGTAAAGAATTGCTATTTATTCCTTAAAATTTGCTATTTAGGAAATGCAAAATAGTTTGATGGTACATATGGTGGTTCATCTGTAACAAGATAAGAAGCTTAGGGATACATTTATGATGACTGGCGCAATAAAGTGCACATTACTTACTTCATTGGTAGGCCTTTATATGTATTATCTCCTCTGTATTCTTCATCAAGCGTAACTTTAATCTGCAATCCTGAGTAGGCCTCACCTTAAACAAACCTCTGGATAGGACACACTTTATTGTCATCCTGGATTAATCATTTAAAATGCTAGGGACAGATTTATGATAGGTGTATGCCTTTTTTGTGCCACTGTGCGTCACTTTTATGATGCAGCGGTGGTGCAAAAGATTTGCTATGAGGCGACAACATTACAAATTGATGCATTTAGGCAGATATGTCATGGTGTAAAAAAAACGTACCACATAAAACCCAAGCAGTAGTGATGCAAAAGATGCACCATGTCGCAAGACAGGCCTCACTTGGGGCCATATGTATCAAGCTAATTAGCATTTGCAAAGATCAAAATTCTATGAATTTCGGCCTTTGCGAATGTTAATTAGACAAATGGTATGTATCAAACAAGTTTGATGCAAAATAAGGAGTAGCAAAATTTGCTATTCCTTATTTTGCAATTGCACTGAAGGATTTGCAAATTTTGTGACTACTTAAATGCAATGTATCAAACAAAAACTATGTAAAAAATGACATTAAGGATTTGGAAACTATTGTGGTAAATTGGTGGTAATTTGTGAATTCTTTTCAAAAAGCTTTTTTTCAAAAAAACAAAAGGTGCCATATGACGCCAACACATGCCCTTAGGGCATGTATGTGTGCCATATGCCCCCAAATTTGTTTTTCAGGGGTGCAGCAGGGTGTTCTTGAGACACCCCTGCACCCTTGGAAAAATTCCTAATTTGTGATGAGCAAATTGCTAATCGCAAATTAAACCTTCATTCATATGAGCCTCCTAGGCCATGGAAATGAATGGGTAACTTGCAATTAGCAATTTGCTCATCGCAAATTAGGAATGGTAAAGAATCGCTATTTATTCCTTAAAATTCGCTATTTAGAAAATGTAAAATATTTTGATGATACATATGGCAGTTCATCTGTAACAAGATAAGAAGCTTAGGGATAGATTTATGATGACTGGCGCATCACCAGGGATGTGACAGTCATCCTGCGCCACTGTTCCGCCACCCATGTTGTGCTGCATTTACAATGCGGCGCAGCATGGGGCAAAAACGGCACAGATGCGTGACGCATCTGTGCCGTAAAGGTGGCGCATTGCTGGAGTTGTATCGCAAGTGCGATGCAGCTCCAGCAAGGCTCAGGGGTGCCCCATCTCCACAATGCTGCGTCAAGACCTATGCCAGCTTCAAGCAGGCGCAGGGTTTTGACGCAGCTTTCTCCTATCTGATTGTAAATGCAGCACACCATGGGTGGTAAAGCAGTGGTGCACATTAACTGGTGCATGCCTGGGGATGTGCCATTTAATATAAATCTGCCCTTTAACATTTAAGTATGTGCAGGGGACACAGAGTCGGTGAGGCTTATCCAAGGTTAAGAAGAGATGAGTCCTGTTCAGTGAAAAATTAGACATAGGCTTCACCTGCTCAGCATTGCTGGACATGGCTAAATAATAGCTGCAAAATGTTAATCTTGTTAAACAATTTTACTATTATAATCTCTCAGATTTGTTTCTTACTCTGCAACATCTCATTGTTGTTATCTTTCTTTAAAGATAAAGACAACCTCAACATGAGCGACAATCTGCAATCAGTTGATTTTGACCTCATCATTGAACTTGTAATTGAAACATCAGTGGATGTTGATCCTTTGGATGATTTAAATCCTGAGGATGAAGAAGAGCGTGATGAGGATGCAGATTTGTCCGAATTATATGATATAGGATGGGAAGCTGACCTGCTTGAGCCTTTGGAAATATAAACATTTATTTTTAAAATTTATAATCAATAAAAAGTAAAAAGGTAAACCGTTTAATTTAAAAATAAAGACACCTTCAAAAACAGGTTATGTGTAGTGTCTTCAATAAAATATTAAAATATGCTCATAAAATTAGATCAGATTCACATATAAAATAGCATAGGTAACATAAATATAAATGTCATTTCTTTTCTGGTATTTCTGTATTGTAAAATTGCCAATGACTAAAAAATCTTCAAATTAAAATGTCAAGTAGTGTGTTATGTTTTTGATCACTGTTACTGATTTACTGTTTGATAATAATGTTTATTAACATTTTTTATTATATTTTTCCACAGATTCAACTGCAGATCATTTCAAGATTTCACCATGCCTACAATACAAAGACAGATAAAGGCTGCAAAACGTCAAAGACAGCAGGTAAAAAAAAAAACGCAGCAGTCCTCTAACAAAAAGATTTCTCAAGCCACGAAGAAAGCACCGGGTAAGAGCTCTAAATATTTCATAAGAAATATTTGTAATAGAAAAAATATTACTACAGAAAATGTTTCAGTCCATAAAACGAGAAGGAAATCAAATGGAAAGAAAAGGACAATGAAAAATGTTACTGCTAGAGCAAGAGATAAATCTGTGCATGATAGTAGAAGGAAACAACAGTTTAGGGAGATTCGTAAACGAATGTTCCGCAACAGGATAATTGGCAATTTGTTAAAAAATATTAAGAAAGGTCAACAGAAACTAGTTTTTTATAAGAGAAAAAAAAAAGTTGAGAAAGTTATTGATCAGGCATTTGAAATTAAACGTAAGTTATTTATTTTGATAATCAATAGAATTAGGAAGCTAAACAAGGCAATTTTTGATTTCAAAAGAAATAGTAGATGGAAGAGAATAGTTAATCGTAGTAATTTTTGTGAAGTTTTTTCTGGAGAATGGATGCATAGTTCAAGCTGTGAGGCATTTTTTAATGAGGAGAGTTATTTCCAGGATAATGATTTGGTGCATGCAGTTGACACCAGTGGTCGTGCTTATGAAGTGAAAGATGGTTGTCCAGTTGAAAAAGAAAAACTTGTGACAACAGAGGCAGAAGAGTTGTTAGGTAATGAGGTTTTAGGAAGACGTGCTAAGGGTCCTGTGTACACCTGGAAGTGTAGTAGTATTTGCAGTGTGCGACAGGATTCCATCAATTTGCTTTGTGATTTTGTACGGTCATTTAACAAAAAAAGTTTGAAGCAGAAAATGATGTTGTTGCAAGAATTAGATCCTTGCAGAGTAAGAGAAGTGACAGGTTTGCATGGTCATTCACTGGCTTGTCTTTCCAGGAGAGTATGCCAGAGTGTTTTTCATCATTTCAGGATGCTAGCAGTGCATCATAACAAAGTGAGGAAATTAGTTAGAATGTTGTATTATGCTAAGAGTCCAGCAATTATGCTGAAACAATTATGCGCTGCTCTTTTGCATGGTTCTGAAATAGATGTGAAGAATATATGTGAAGAAATTGAGTTTTGTTACTTTGGAAGTAAAGAGGAGAATGTTGAAATTGAGCAAGAAGTAGAGGGTCATGTGGAAGATAGTGTACAGGTTTCCAGTACAGATAATTTCCAGAGGGAAATTGCGACGTTTGACGTGAAATCAAGTGAGAGGCCTAATTTCACTTGTGTGTGTTGTAGACGCACTTATTATAAGAATCAGACTAAGTTAGTGGATTTATATGCAAAAAGTGAAAGGGAAAATAATAGTGAATGGAAGGATTTTGCAACATACTTGATGGTAGAAAATTGTTTTGATTTGGGATTGGATCAACGTGTGTGTACTTATTGTTGTAACAAATTAAAACAAAACCAGATGCCTGCTAGAGCAGTTCATAATAATCTGGAATTGGTTGAGATTCCTTCTGAATTGAAGGACTTAAATACTTATGAATCTATTTTGATTCAAAGTATCCATCCCTTTCAGGCTATTGTAAGAATGGAGCCAAAGACAGGGAAATTGCCTCCATCAGATTTACAGAGAGGATTAAAGGGAAGAGTTGTTTATTTGCCTCTAGATTTCAAGAAAAACATTAACACAATTGGAGTAGAAAAAGTGGAAGAGGAACCTCTGGTTATCTTAGTTAATGGGGTTCCGACAAAGAATAAGAAAATATGGCAAGATTTAGTAGATGTTAGGAAAGTTAAAAAGGCAACATTGTATTTGAAAAAAAATAATAAATACTATAAGAATGTATATGTTGCAGAAGAGGAAGTAAGTGAGGAAGAGGATAGCGATTTGTGTGCTGGTCAAATTGAGAAAGTAGAACCCTCTACTACTGAAGAAATATATGAACATTATAGTGTTCATCCTTTGCATTCCAAGGAAGTCATGGGGAATGCTATTGAGTTGTTTCAAATGAAACAAGCCAAAGGGAGTCCCATTAGTGTTTGGGAGGAAAGTTTGGAAGCTCGGTGTTTCCCACAGCTTTTTCCAACAGGTCAGGGAGGAAGATATGATGAGCGACCTCATCAAATTCCTGCTTCTGAATACCGGACTTTGCGATTGTATGCAGGAGATGCTAGGTTTCGACAATGCATTCCTTATTTGTTTCATCTCCTGTTTGAAAGCGATCTGTCTGGACTGTCATATGCAGTGAACCACATCTTGAAAAGTGGTATACACATGCAAAACATCTCGGCAAGTGATTTTATGGATAAAGTCAATGTCCAAGATAGTATTTTGGATTCTCACCTGATTAATCTCATGGCGTGTCAGCGTGGTACTAATGAGTACTGGTACCGTCGTCATGGTGATTTAAAATGTATGCTGAGGAACTTAGGTACTCCCACATGGTTCCTCACTCTGAGTTGTGCCGAGTATGGCTGGGAAGACTTACTTCAATTTCTACGAGAGGCAAATGCTAACGTAGATAACATCGAATTCAAGACACCCGGAGAACTGTGCTCTTTGGATCCAGTCAATGTATGTAGGTACTTCAATCATAGATTTGAAGCTATGATGTCTTTCATCATGAATAAGAAGAATCCACCTCTTGGAGAGGTGTTGGATTTCTTCTGGAGAAAGGAGTACCAAGCAAGAGGTGCTCCTCATATACATATGTTGCTGTGGATCAAGGATGCACCTAAATTTGGAACGGATCCAGAAGACTCAGTGATGAGTTTCATCCAACAGTATTCTACGTGTGCTGTTCCAAACGCAAAGGAGAAGAAAAGCCTAAGAGAAAAAGTTCTGCGTTTCCAAAGCCATCGATGTGGAAAGTACTGCCGTCGTAAATTCCGAAACAAAGACAAGTTCTACACCAAATGTCGTTTCGGCTTTCCACGACCGGTGATTTCTAAAGGAAGAGTAAACAGTTTGATGTCTTCGCTGCGACATAATGTGATGAAGAAATCACCTAAAAACACATACAATTTGAAGAGGAACGAAGAGTCCAAGTACATCAACGACTACAACCCGGTGATTTTGTCCATGTGGAATGCTAACATGGATATACAGTTTGTGGCTGATAACTGTATGGCTGTGGCTCGGTATGTGACGTCTTACATCACCAAAAAAGAGAAGACAGAATTGAAGGATATGTGGGAGGACATTTCCCATGAAAAGAGCCTCAGCAAGAAGTTGTACAGTTTCAGTCTGAAGATGTTGTCGCATCGAGAAATCGGAGCGTACGAATGTTCTGACCGGTTGTCTTCAGCAAGTCTCTATGCCAAGTCCAGGAGTATCGTTTGGGCGAGTCTTGGTCTTGCTGCAACGCGTAATCGAGTTCTCAAACCTGTGCGGGAAATTGAGTATTTGGCGGAAAAGGAGCCAAACAGTACCGACATTTTGAAGACAAACATGTTGGATACATATTATCCAAATCGAAGCAGTCACCTCGAGAATGTTTGTCTGTATGAGGTTCTGCAAAATTACATATTCAAGAGGAACATCAAAGAAGATACTGAGAAAGGAGTGTATGCTGTAATAGGAAGTGAGGGATGTCTGGTCAAGCAAAGAAAATGCCACTTGGTAAACCATCGAAAATTGAGTGGCGAATCTCCTGAAAAAAAGGAGTTTTTCTATTTAGCACTTTTGCAACTTTTCAAGCCTTGGCGTGCAGAAGAGGAACTGCTTGGAGATTTCCTCTGTTACGAAGACTCTTTCAATGCCGCAATGCCGCCAAGGAGACCATAGAATGTCCTGCTTTTCCCAAATATGTAGAAATGTTGAATGCGGAAATTGAGCAGGAAGCAACGATTGCAGCCGAGATTGCCAGAGACAGTTCTCAGGACAGTCAGAGTTCTGCTTCATTGAGTCAGGATCCACTAGGAGGACCTCTTATCGAAAATGAAGCTGCCACTGCTATGAATGAAGTGGAAAGAGCCATGGCACATGCTCAAGAGGATGCGGTTAACTTAGAAGAGTTGGAAAGGCAACTCAACGTTGAGCAGAGGAAAATATATGACGAAGTTACCATGCAAATTGATCATGGATTAAGTCATGATAAGAAAGAGTGCTCATGTACGTCGTTGAAGCCTGTCCAACTGTACGTGAGTGGAGAAGCGGGAACTGGAAAAAGTTTCCTCATTAAAGCAATTTCATGCTATTTGCAGGAAAGGACAGAGTCATCGCTGTCTTGTGTTGTCACTGCTCCAACTGGACTGGCAGCACATAATATTAAAGGGATTACTTTACATCGTTTACTGATGCTGCCAGTGGAGCATGACAACAAATTAGAATATCACAAGCTATCGGGAGATGCTTGTTTTGAAGTTTCAAGAATCTTGAGGAAAATGAAACTTCTTATCATTGACGAAGTAAGCATGGTTTCCAATGTCATGCTTGCCTTTGTGCATTTGAGGATGCAAGAAGTTCTCAAAACAGAGTATGATGTGTTATTTGGTGGCAAACACATCATTGTTTTCGGAGATCTTTTGCAGCTGACACCAGTGAAAGGGCAACCTGTGTTCAAAATGCTCACGCATGAAGATACCAGGAAGTGCCTAGGCAGCATTGGCAACGTAAATATATGGTTAAACTTCAATTATGCTGAACTGCATGAAAATATGCGTCAGGCGAAGGATGAAGTTTACAAGACTATTCTACAAGATGTTAGAATTGGAAAAGTGACCGAGCATGGGAAAGAAGCTTTACATGCACGATTACTGTCAAATTTATATCCAGAACAAGATGTTGTGCCTGAGAATATTTTTCAGAAAATTACTGAAAAGAAATCTGGAATATGTTTGATGCCAACTCTTGCAGAATGTGCCAAATTTAACAACAAAATGTTGCATTTAGAAAAGCAAGAGATTGTGAAACTGGAAGCTATTGATAGAGTAGAGCATATGGGATCAACAATTATTTTGTCTGAGAATCTGAAAACAAAATTGGATTCATTAGAGAAGAGTATATCTAAAACTGCAGGTTTTGAAAAGACTCTGAATGTGTGCTTGAACTGCCGTATAATTTTAAGAAGGAATTTACATGTTGAAAAAGGTCTGGTAAATGGATCAATGGGTAATGTTGTTGATTTTGTGAAATACAGAAATAGAGATGGAATTGAATTTTTAAAAATTAAATTTGATGGCATTGAGGAAGTACAGCTAATTGCTCGTTGTTCTGCTAGATTTTTGCTTGTAAAAGACTTATATGTTCGCCGTAAGCAGTTTCCTGTTTGCTTGGCATATGCGGTGACAATCCATAAATCGCAAGGTTTAAGTGTAGACAGTGCATTGGTGAATATTGGCAGTTCTGTGTTCAAGGAGGGTATGGCATATGTGGCATTGTCACGAGTTAGAACTTTATCGGGATTGTACTTGATTGAGTGTGATGTCACAAACATTTGTGCAGATCTAGATTGTGTTAAGGAATACAATAGGTTAAGAAGAGAGTATGCGCCACATTTGCCTCAGTTTCCTTTGTTTGAGAAACGTCTGGTAGGCCGGAAACGAAGAAATGAGAACAATACTGGGGAGGTTATAGCAAAAAGACAAAAAGTGAATGAACCTAAAATTACAAGCAGAAACAAAAAGGATTCTGTTGAAGATGTTGTTGGTTTTCAGTTTGAAAACAGTTCTGGTGTCAACTGCTATGCTAATGTAGTAATTAATGTTTTGTTTTCTCTAAAAAATGTAAAAGAAGAGATTGTGGTCAATTCTGATCAAAGATTTTGCGGTTTGTTAAATTCTGTGTTAGAGAAATGTACCACTGATAGAAGAAACATAGAAAGTGTGTCTGAAATTCGAAATCTGTTAGACAGATGTTCAGGCCAAACACAATTCTCTCAAAATATTCAGCAAGATTGTCAGGAGTTTTTAATGTATATGCTTGATGTATTACATGCTGAAGGTGTAGATGTAGATCAGCTGTTTGGGCTTTCTTATCAATGGCAGCATGACTGCGAGAACTGTATGATATCAAGTACTACTAGTGTAGACTCAGAAAGATTTATATATTTAACTTTGCCAGACAGTAAATCAGTCTCCTTTAATAAGCTAGTAAAAGCTGCTAATCACAACATGGAGTGTAGCCAATGTAAATCTGAAATGATGTCCACATTATTTATACGAACATATGGCCAGTACGTCATTTTAATGTTCCAACGATGTAGGCCTGATGGAACAAAATTGACAACTTTAATAAAAAATTTTGTAGCTTCGCAGTTGTCAATATCAGGAAGGACTTTTGTAACTACAGCAATTATATATCATGACGGCCCTTCAATATCATCAGGACATTACACAGCTTATTTAAAGTCTAGAAATGGCTGGTCATTCTGCAATGATTCTGTTTTAATTTTCAAAAAAAAATTGCCGTATGACCTTAAAAACTCTTACCTGGTGTTTTTAAAACCAAAATTTTAGGGAAATAATCTCGGGATGTGCTCTGTGGAATTTCAAGAAGTTCTAATGGCTCCTACACAATTTGGCCTTGAGGATAAGTGTAGTTCAGAGACATAACTTCTAATCATAGGACTGGACATCATGGAGATATAAGTGCACTTTGAATGAGTTCAGAAAAACTGTTTCTTTTTATAAGCTAATTGAAGCAGCCAATCAAAACATGGAGTAGAGGGAATGTAAGTCTGCAATGCTGTCTACTGTTTTACATTGCTTTGTGATTAAAAGTGATGTAGAGAATTAAATAATTGTTGTAGTCATAGAGGTAGTGTAAGTCTGCTTCATATTAAGCAGTATCAGTGTCATAGGAAATGTAGAACATGACTGAGCAAGAAGGGGAAGATATTACTATTCCAGGATTGTGAAAATGATCTTCAACATTTTAATTCTGAAAGTTGCGGAAATGCCAAATGATGGGATTGGCTAACAAGAAATCCAAGAGTTATACATGGCTCTGACAAGATTTGGCCTTGTGGAATCTTGTGGTAGAGAGCAAGAAGTCATTTATTGTATGTAACATGTTTTTAAAAACGATGGAGATTTTCTTTCAGAAAGTGGCGGGCTGAAAGTAATAACAGCACAAAAGAGTGTAAGCTGTTCATAGGACATCCTTGGACGTCATGGAAAGTAAGTTAACTTTAAGGAGTTCTGATTTTTGATTTCTGATGTTGTATGGGTTTTTTAAACACAATCATTTTGATTGTGTTTTTTTTTCCCCCGCTGTTACATGATGAATACCTTCAAGTCACTGTTTTTAGTGAATTTTGATACATTCTGAGAACAGCAAAAATAAACCATTTAACATGTATAATTAATTCTGTACTGTTTGCATTTATGATGTATATGTAGAACTGTGTAGGAGGCATGGAGAAGGTGAGGCTTCTGTAAGTGTCAAAGTTGTTGCATGCAGTGCTGCACTTCTGCGTATTCTTTCATATGCTAGACTACATCTGCACAATGAGATACCTAAGCAAAGGAAACACAAGTGATGTGATTGTGAAATGAGCAAAATAAATTGCATGTATTTCAATTACATCACCTGTGTTTCCTATCATTACGAATCACATTGTGCAGATCAAGTTTAGGTCTGTCAAGGGAAACATAGGAGGTTTGGACTTTGTTGAAGATTGCAGTGGACATGACTCACTTCATTGGTAGACCTTCACATGTATTATGTCCTCTATTCTCTTCAACAACTCGAAATTTCATCTGCAACCCTGAGTAGGCCTCACCTGAAACAAAACTCTGGATAGTAGACATCTTATTGGCATCCTGAAGCAATTATTTTAAATTTTAGTGTCTTGCGACACTTTTCTGAGACAACAGCAATGCAAAAGATGCACCATGTTTTAAGATAGGCCTCACTTCATCTGCATCAAGATAGTGTTAGTTTAAAATGTATATCTTTAGGACTGTGTAGCTTCTGTAAGTGTCAAAGTTATTGAAAAACTGTTTGTCCTTCAATCTTTGCCCTTGTCTTTTGTAATTTTTTAATACATGTTTTTATATTTTTCAAATGTTTGTTCTCTCTTTCACAGATTGAAAGTATAAAATTAAAAATTGAGTAATTTAACGACAATTATAAGGTAAATATTTTGTACTCTTTTCGTTACATTTCTATCACATTGAACTACTATTAGTTCCACTGCTTCATTTCTTTAATCCTCAGTTTCCTGCCTTTGCTACTTCCCTCATTCCTTTCTCTATTACCTACTTACTCAACTCCTTCCACTCTTTTTCTCAGTCCCTCTCTTCTCATAGTTCCTCACTCTTGTTCACTCACTCCGTCTCTATTACTCTTAGTGTCTTTGACTGATCACTGTATCACCATTTGTTCATAATGCTTTCTCTGTGTAGTTGAAGCACACTAAGTGGCATATTATGAATGCAGCCAATAAAATTATTTCTCTTTTTATTGGCAGAAAACTGGTGCAAAAGCGGCTTTAGCGGCAGTTTTCTGCCGCAAAAGCAGCTTTAGCGACACATTTCTGCCGATAAAAGCTGCAAAACTTTTATTGCCTATGTTGATAATATGTCCCTATGTTATTTACATTAGGGCTATATTGTCCAGTATAACAATCAAAATTGCTCTCCAAAGACACCAGGCAAAGCAGACGCTCCCTCAAACAGATCACCAAGCGCAATTTACCCTACTTACAGCCTAGCCTGTTCTCTGTCGAGACTTTAGCAATCTTTAGAGCACAAGATAAGATCTTTTCACATGGAAGAGCCAGACGTATTGCAATTCTACTTAAGAAACAAGCATTGGCATAGACAATAGGTCTCGCCTTTGGGACCTTATACGTGTTTAGCCATGCAACAGTTGATGTTGCTGCACCAAGGATATTATGCTGCATAACTAAATACTTAGAAGGTCCCAAAGTCGATACCTATTGGCTATGCCAATGCTTGTTTTTCTTTCACTTCGTTATCTATTTTGTTTTTCACAATTATACCCTCTTCTGTCTGTTCTTTGGTAAATAGATCTATTAAACAGTATCTCTTCTTTACTCCCTATAGCTGTCTTTCTTGAAACATCACTCTCTGTTTACTTTCCTTATACTTACACTTTTTTTTAAAAAAAAAATTTTTTTTTGGTTAGCTCCCGGTCCGCGTACCGGGAAGCTAACCCGGGAGCGAACCAAAAGAAATAGAGCTTGCCAGAGTGCTAAACATTGTAGCAATTTTTTGGGAAAGGGAAGGTAGTTCTGAAAAGAACTTTTTTTTTTATATTTTTGTTGTTTTATATATTTTTTTTTTTTTTTGAACATTTTTTGTTTTTTTTGTATTTTTTGAACGATTTTATATTTTTTTTGTTTTTTTTTGGGGGGGGGGGAAACAACAAAAAACAGGCGTTGAAAAGGGCTCAACAGGAGCAAAAAAAAAATACTGGGGGCGGTTAGGGCAATCATGGTGTTCATACGCCAGGTTCAGTGCATTGATGCTCATGTTCCCACAAGCTAATAATGCACGACAGTGCATACATAAGTGGATCATGTGCCCAAGATTTGGTTGGATATTTGGCACAGTTTCCCGTGCCTCCTCTGGTGATAAAGAAACCGATGTTGTTGGTCTCGCCACAGGAGTTGGTCGAGGATTGTCCATCATATCCCTTAATTCCGCCCGGCTGTAATTTAGGGGATGTTTCCTCGTCATGTGCCTATGCATGGTATGATTACCATAGCTGTATTTTTTGTCCGTCCCTCTGGACAATTGTTCCTTGCATATGAGGCATGTTGCGTACCTGGCATTGACCTTTTTTTGGCCACGAGGGATGGAAAAAAACTGCCAGATGAAACTGGGTTTCTTTCTTGAAACCCGGGGCAACTCTTCCAGGAATTGTGGTTGTTCTCCCTCCTCATCCATCTCTTCATCTTCCTCCTCAGTGTTGGTAACCACCTGGGGAGGTGGTCCTCTCTTCCCATGAGGAGGTGGAGGTGGTGGTGGGGGTGCACCAGCTGAAGCAATCAGTGAAGCCATTTTCATACAATCAAAATAGGTCTTCCAAGAAGCAAAATAGGTCTTCCTCTCACAATAATGAAAGTCAGAGTGAGGAAAGAAGGAGTGGTTTTCATCATTTGGAAAAAACAATACTTCTCAACCAATGAAAAGTGTTATTTTTAGGTCACATGACCTAGCCTTCCATAATTATGAAACTAAAAGTGAAATGAACCAATGAAAAGTTTTATTAACAAGTCACATGACCTCTCACGCTCATGTTACGCGCTGCGGAACGCTCCCCGGTTAGCTTCCGGTTCGCTGCGCTTCGCGCCTCGGTCCGCGCCCCGGGACACTTCCGGGTGCGCTAACGCGATACGTCACAAGACGCATTTCGCGGCAACGCGATACGTCGCGCTTTCGCGCCGGGGATCGCTTCCGGGGAGTTGCGTTTCGCGCCTCGGTCCGCACCCCGGGGCACTTCCGGGTGCGCTAACGCAGTACGTCATAAGACGCATTACGCGGCAACGCGATACCGTCACTATGTTGATTTGTTACCGGTTCGCGGACCGGATCGCGGAATCGAATTGAGCTAACGGGAAGCTTCCCGGTTAGCGGACCGGGAGCGAAACAAAAAAAATATTTAAAAAAATTTATTAATAAACATATAAAATATATTTTTGGATTTAAAGAAGAATACATTTTACAGCTGTAGATATTAGCTTTTAAAAAACCAATGAAATTCACTGAAAAAACCATAGGTTATAGACCATATATAGTTAGGAATTAGCATTTAAAAAACCTTATTTTACTCACACAAAACCATTGAAATTCCATATATAGTTAGTTGTACTAACTATATATCGCGCACCCGCAATCCACTGCTGATCATGTCACATATTACATCATTCATGACATGGTCAGTGACATCACTGATGACATCACTGATGACATCTCAAATGACATCACTGATGACATCACTGATGACATCTCAAATGACATCACTGATGACATCTCATTTGACATTACTGATCACATCACTGATGATATCATTCATGTGATAATACGATGAACCTCTTCAGACTCCAATATAACCTTAGATACACTCAGTGTAAACAGACACTCACAGACTGTCACTCATCCATGGAGTTACTTACACACCTAGTCAGTCATGCAAAGAATCAATCACACCTCCATTTTCACAACTAAACAGTTATACACACCTTACTTATTCAAACATATACTAAAACATATTTACTCACTTATACAATCCTGGATACAAGTTCACAATGATCCATACAGCCACTCACACATTCACTGGCTCTTATGCACAGTTATTTATATATGTCAACTCTCACATGTACTGTATTTTACATATGTACTTACTTTGACATGTAGCACTGAGATATCTATTCACTCACCAATACAGTCATGCACACAGTCAACCGCCCATACAGCTGTTTCCACATGCACTTTTGAACCCATACATCTATGCACAGAGTCACACACCTCCCAGCCACCCACACACACACTCAGTGTCCCATACAAATGCTTGGGCAACCAATCAATAACCCATATAGTTACTCATATAGCTAATGATCAACACATGCAGCATTTTACAGAAGAACAGACATAATGATGCACAAATTAAGACAGTTTAGTCACTAACCCATGCACTCAGTGAGACACATTTAACCACTCACTCATACAGTCAGTCATGCACCTACTAAATTCTTCATCCAGACACTTATACATCCACTCATTCTTAAATATGTAAGACATATTTTAACTTTACAGAAAAACACAGTCACTGGATGTTGTCATCAGTGATGTCATCAGTGATGTCATTTGAGATGTCATCAGTGATGTCATCAGTGATGTCATTTGAGATGTCATCAGTGATGTCATCAGTGATGTCACTGACCATGTCATGAATGATGTAATATGTGACATGATCAGCAGTGGATTGCGGGTGCGCGATATATAGTTAGTACAACTAACTATATATGGAATTTCAATGGTTTTGTGTGAGTAAAATAAGGTTTTTTAAATGCTAATTCCTAACTATATATGGTCTATAACCTATGGTTTTTTCAGTGAATATATATATATATATATATATATATATATATATATATATATCCTTATCCTTCTTGCCCTTCTTGACTTTACCTTTTCTACACGTTGGTTGAGACCACCTTTACGGTGAGAGCTTGCCGGGGAATTCACCCTGGCATCCACACTTTTGCCGCACAAACCCCCCCTCTTTTTCCTTTCCCCCCCATTTGTTTTCACCCCGTATTTATTATCCTTTTTCGTGCTCAGTGGACCTGCAGTCCATAGTCAGAGGTGGCAGTTTTGGTACTTGTTTACCTTGCACGCACTTTTTCACCCTTTTTTCAAGAAACCCCCCCCCCGCTCCACACACCTGCAGGCACCATCCGGCATTGCTAAAAAGATCTCTGTCAAAGAGACCCTTTGGGGGGCCCGTAGGGGATTGCAGCACCGGCCCTATGAGGAGCATATGCCCGATGATGAAGCATGACACCCTTCGGGGTGTGTGAGGGCAACATGAGGCAATAGTTTTTCTTTCCCCTCACTGGTGGGTTCCGTTTTCCTAGGATTCTGTAATCTTTTAACTTTCTTTATCTATCTTTGTTGGGGTTCCGGGTGACACTTTGCACCCCCGCCGCAGGAACAGTGTCCTCCAATTGGTTTATAGACTCTTCACTTTACTCTGCACCAAAACTCTCAGCCTGCAATGGCAGTGTGTATTTGTGTAAAGGTGCAGGGATTCTAAGGGTGGCACAATAAGTGCTGCAGCCCTTAGAGGCCATCCCTGGCCACAGTACCCTTGGTACATGTGGTACCTTTTACAAGGGACTTACATGTGGCCAGAGAGTTGCCAGTTGGGTTTTGCAACAGTACCATTTAAGGAAAGAACTTATGCCCTGGTGGTTGGCAGGAACCCAGGGCACACTCAGTCAAAGTACATCAAGAGTTTGGCTAAAAGTGGGGGCAACCATGCAAAAAGGGGCACTTACCTACACAACACCCCCCACCCCCTCAAATGAAAGAAGATGAGACTGTCCTTTCCCTAGAGAGTCTTCATTGTCTAAGTGGGAGAACCTGGAAAGCCCATTTGCATTGGCATGGGCAGTCCCAGGTCTATGTTCCACTGTAAAGTCCATTCCCTGTAGGGAGATGGACCACCTCAAAAGTTTAGGGTTTTCACCTTTCATTTGTATTAGCCATTTGAGAGGTTTGTGGTCAGTTTGAACTGTGAAGTGAGTACCAAACAAGTATGGCCTCAGCTTCTTGAGGGACCAAACCATGGCAAAGGTCTCCCTCTCAATGGCACCCCAACGCTGCTCCCTGGTGTAGGAAGGTGAAATCTTGCTGCATGGTTACCCCCATTTTTTGCCTGGTGTTTTGCTGGTTTTTGACTTAGTTGGACTGGGCCCCAGTCTATCTGCTTTCTTACTAAAATGTATTCCATGTACTTTAGGTACATACCAGATTGGCTACTGGGTCACCTTTGTGAGTCCCAGTATATGGTATCTTAGGTACTCAGGGCATAGGTACCCCAGAGGCCTACCAGGGGCTGAAGCATGTATTGTGCCACCCCTGTTTAGCCTTCCAAACTGACACCACAGGTCTGCACTTGCAGCCTGGGTAAGGTGGTGTAAGCAGCCCGTACTTAGATATAGTATACCTATCTACCTTTACATATAGACACATAATAACCTATAAATCACTCCTATGGCAGGCCTTGACAATCCTGAAAACAGAGTGCTTGGTTTTGTGTGAGAGGGTGCCCTAGCATGATCTGAGCCTCTCTGCAGCTTTCGGAAATATCTCCTTATAGCTGTTCTATGATATAGCCCTACCATATACTCTTAAATGCATTATAATCCTCGCTGTTAATGCTAACTTTGGTTTGGCTTTATCAAAACATGTCGTGTTTGGTGTCAAACACTTTGGAATACAACCCCCCACCAGTTCTGGTCGTGGGGGTCGCATTCCACCCTTCTAGAGGGAGAAGACATGTACACACTGGTATACCCGGTTAAAGTTAAACAGAGCCCCAGCATCACAAAATGGATGCTGCTGCTGCCACAGACACGAGTCTGCCCTCTTGCTGCTGGACGAAACTCCGGCAGGGGAGGCCTGGGCAATAGGTTTCCTGTCCAGGGAGTTGCTAGCACCTCCCCAGACAGGCTTTAGTGTATTGGGGCAGGGTGGGTTGCATTCAGTGAATGCTTTTCAGACACTGCCTGGGGCACACAAGGTGCTCCATGCATTTCTGAGTTCAAACCCGTTGCTGGGGCACTCAACCCCAGCTCTGGCGCGAAACTGGACAAAGGGGAAGGGGTGTAACCACCCCCTCCTCAGGTCCACCCATAGGTGGGACCTTAGAGTTAGTCCAACCCCTGAACTTACTATAAGAATAGGAACCCAGTCCCTAGGACTTTAGATTACCCTGGACGAATCTCTGCAACATATATCTTGGACCTTCGACATTCCATATCGACTGGAAGACGGAAGAAATCTTTCTTGTGGTCAAGGAGTGACCACTGTTCAAACAGGCAACAAATGCATCTTTGCCGGTCTGCATTTTCGAGGCTCCCGCTGGATTCCGAAGAATCTGTGACACAGGACACAGACTTCCAGACATCTCTGAAGCTGACCCAAGATCCCAGCAAAGCTGAGACCCATAGCTGTCACGAGAGACGTGGAACTGGAACTTCTGGACATCCTGCATTTTTGCACCTGCACCTACTTTCCGAGGTATCCCAAAGTTGTGCATTGGGGTATTTCCAGCCCCTGCCCCGAGCACCTTTTGCACCGAAATACAGAGGCCAGCACTCCACGAGTAACCCATGAGCCCCCTTTCTTCACCACAGCTCGAGGCTCCTTTGCAGTTCCTAGTCTGTTGGCTAGTGAGCCCCCACAAAGGCCAATTCTTTGTTTCTTGACCTTTCCTGGTTGCTCCAAATGTGTTCTGACTCCCCTCCAAAGGAGGAGTCCCCCAGACCTTGCTGATCTGAACCGAAGCCAATCTTGTCATCTTGCGTGGGTTGCTGTTGCCAAGGCTTGTTGGTCCAATCCGGATTCTGACATTGCAGCACTTGACATCCTTTATGGGACAGCTGGAATCCAGCTCCTGGTCATCGTCGACACCTCCTGGTCCTCGTGGCTGAAGAGTCAAGTTTCACCTCTTTCACCTTAAACACCCGACATTGGTTGGCATCTTCCTATCGCCATCCTGGTCACTGGCTAGTGACCCAGACTCTGACCCCCTCTGCTTTCAGGTTCTTCACATCTCCAATCCACCCTTGGATCCACCCGGACACTTTTCCTCTGGTCGCCTGCAGCATTTCTTCGCAGCTCTCCATTGGAATCGACGACGAAACCCGACACCAAAAGATGGGTGAGGTAACACGAGTACTCCAGTGCTCCAGTGGGTCTTGACTCTCGAAGTGTCCTAGTCTAAAAGAGTTCCATTGTAGTTCACCTCTAAGTACCCTTAATTTTTAAAATTGCAACTTGTTTGTTCTCCATAGTTAGTCAATTGTGATCCGCGGCTGTGTTTAGACACTGCACGCGTCCCCCGTGGGCCTCCTGTGTCCCTACCTTGGGTGGTTCCTGGTAGCCCCTGTGGTTCTGCATGCCCTAGGCCTGCTTTCTAAACCTCACGTGGTTCTTATACCACTATTTTAGTAAATGGTTTGTGAGGCCCCTAGGGCATAACGTATACTGTGCAACTTATCGTATGCTAATTAAGTTCCTTTAATGTACTTTTACCTCTGACCTCATAAAGAGTCGAGAGGGGTTGTGTTTAGAATAAATACATATATATTTGATATATACCTTGTGTGGTGTGTTTTCATTTGATCATTCAGGAGATTATAACTGGTAAAACAACTTGCTGAACTCGCCTCTAAGTCTTAGCCTGAAGGCTGCTCTCCACAGCTACCACTAGGATAGCTTTCTAAAAAGGTTGGCTTCAAACCTACCATCAGTAAGGGTCGTTTGGACTGGTGCAAGGTGCCCACTAGAATAGTGGACAACATATACCAGGCCAACTTCTGGTGTACAGCGTGTGGCATTACAACTTGCATTGTTTTACCAGATAATCTTGAGGATATCATTTGAAAAATCACATTAAGGTACCAGTAGGTACATATAAATCAAGCTTAAAATAAAAACGTTCTACTGAACTTAGCAGTTGTAGGTGTTAAGGGCCCAGCAACCCTGACTACAACTACTAGAGAGGTTTAGTAGGAAACCAAATAGTGTAGGTAGGTGCACACAGCACACCTCACTAGTCATCATGGCTTTAAAGGCAGGACCTAGGGGGTCTATGCCAGATGTCAGCCAAGGGCAGACATCTAAGTATGACACATTCACCTTTCAAGAGTTAAGGGGTCTGTGTGCCATAAGAAAATTAAAGCAAGGACAAAGTCCCACCACCCAACACCTCATAGAAATATTAGTGTTAGATGACTTGGAAAAAGCATCAGATCCTGATAGACTACGTAATGGGGATGTGGTACAACCATCAGCAGAAGAGGATTCTAGTGGGGTGCCCCACCAGACCTCTGATGAGGATGATGATGCAGAACAGGTTGATGTCAGTAGACTCAACCTAGGGAATCCAAGTCTACCTGGAGATGAAGTGGGCCAAAATGGGCCTCCCTCCATCCCCGCACGTAAACCTGGTGGTGTGCCTAGAAGGGAAAGATCACCTTCAGTGGAATCCAACCATTCTGGCTCATCTGTAGGGTCCTCTGCCCCTGCTCATAGGAGGAGAACTTCTCCTGAGAAGAGGGAGCATGAAGCTAGGATGAGAGAAGCCATGCTTAGGATAAGGAGACAAGAAGTAGCCTCAGAAAAAGAAACCCTAGCTCTTGAGAGAGAGAGAGAGAAAAAAGATGGGACTAGAGTCCCATGGTGGCAGCAATATCCCTAGTGGTAGGGATAGGTCTTATGACAATAGAAACCTAAGCAAGATTGTCCCTCCCTATCAGGTTGGGGATGACATCCACAAATGGATTCCTGCTATGGAAAGGGCCTGCAAAGTTCAGCAGGTACCACCAAGGCAGTGGGCAGCAATCTTGTGGTTCGCCTTTGCAGAAAAAGGTAGAGACAAGCTCCTCACTGTTAGAGAAGAGGATGCTGACAATTACAAAGTCCTGAAGAGTGCTCTGATAGATGGGCTTAACCACTTAACAGTATAGGTTGCAGTTCAGAGACACCCAGAAGACACAGACTCCGGACTGGACTGATTTTGTAGATTATGATACTAAGGCTCTGGAAGGATGGTTACTGGGCAGCAAAGTGCAAGACTTTACAGGATTGTATAATTTGATTATGAGGGAGCAGATCCTTACTAATTGTCAGAACCAGCTTTTATACCAGTACCTGCTGGACTCTGATCTGACCTCTCCCCAAGAATTGGGAAAGACGGCAGACAAATGGACCAGAACCAGGGTTGGGCCTAAAAATCAGGGTGGTGTCTAGAAGAAAGATTCTACTAAACCACAAGAGAAAGTGGGGATAAATCTAAGGATAAATCCACAACAGGGCCCCAAAAATCCTCTGAAGGGGGTGGGTCCCAAAATCCTTCCTCTCCTACCAAGAAACCTTATTGCCATGTATGTAAGAAACCTGGCCACTGGAAAACTGACAGCAGTTGCCCAAAAGCCAGCAATAAGGAAAACATTCCTCCAAGTAATGCTCCAACACCTCCTGTTACTACTAGTAGTAATTCCCCCAGGTGGTGGGAGTGTCCCCAAAAATGTGTTTGGGTTTTCTTGGGGAACTCAGGTGGACTCTGGCCTAACCAGGTCCCCTACTACAGCAACTCTAGCCTGTGATGGTGGCATGGTGTTTGCCAACTTCACTGTTTGTCCCGATACCTTGGGCAAGTACAGACAGGAGCCCCACATCAATGGTCAGACAGCTGTGGCCTATAGGGACACAGGGGCTAGTATCACTATGGTAACAGTGAAATTAGTACCCCCAGAACAGCTTTTACCTGGGTTTACATACCAGGTGACCAATATTGATGGTGAAGTCAGATCATGCCATGGCTGTAATAAATCTCAGCTGGGGAGGAGTCACTGGCCCAAAGAGAGTGGCAGTAACCCCAAACTTGCCTGTAGATTGTTTACTAGGCAATGATCTAGAACTCTCAGCCTGGGCTGAGGTAGAAAAAGAGGCCCATTCCTCCAAGATGATAGGCCTTCCCGAAAAGGTTAGTGGGGCAGTGAGGGCCACAGCCCAAACCCAGACAGATTTTAGTGTTGTGAAGCCTGAAACTATGGATCATTCCACTCAGACAGAGAGCATTGGGGAGGAAGAAAACTCTCCCTCCCACCAGACTTTAGGTGAGGGTCAGCCTCCTCAGGGAGCTGACCCTACCCCTTGTGAAGGAACTGCCCCGGAGGTAGTTAGGCCTGGCCTGGCAGAGCCCCTGATGTCAGTGGACCCTTCCAAGGTGGAGCCCAGTCTGGAGCAGGTAACCTGACCCTCTCTACCCTGCCTCAGTCAGCCCAGGGTTAAAGAGGTCAGGGAGGCCAGTGGACCCCAAAAGGCCCCCTGCCCAGAGGAACCTCCGATCAGCAGATTAGGGGCACCCAGTCTAGTAGCCCTAGCCAGGTGAAAATGTCTCAACCCTCTGAGGGATCCCCCTTACCCTTTGGTAGGGACCTCCCCCAGGTGGACTCCTCTGTTGGGCCAAGGCAAACCTGGGACCAAGTGGTTCCAAACCTGCCCTGTCCCTCCAGTGGTCCAGTCAAAGGGATCCAACCCCCAGATGTAGGCGGCCAGAGGTTGACCCTGAGAGCACAGTGCAAGTCAGTCATGGAAAGAAAGGCATTTATGGTGGACAGTGATTGGAGGAAGCTAAGCCCAACCTTAGTGGGGCCTCTCTTCAATACTCCATCCCAGCACCAGCCTTTTTACTTTGCCAAAACACCCCACAGGTAGTGATTCCCTATGGTGGAGACCCTCTGAAACCCCTAGTGTGAGGGATTGCTTAGTGGACCATAAGACAGGGGGTAACCATGCTAGTGCAGCTACTTCCTTATATGGCCACTTAGTCAATATAGACTCACCTGGACAAGGTTAGCCTTATCGCCTTTTGTTTGGGGGGGGGGGGGGTTATGTAGGAAGGTGGAATCTTGCTGCATGGTTACCCCCACTTTTTGCCTGGTGTTTTTCTAGTTTTCGAATTAGTTGGACTGGGATCCTGCTATTCAGGTCCCCAGTCTATCTGCTTTCTCACTAAAATGTATTCCATGTACTTTAGGTACATACCAGATTGGCTAATGGGTCACCTTTGTGGGTCCCTGTATATTGTACCTTATGTACCCAGGGCATAGGTACTCCAGAGGCCTACTAAGGGCTGAAGCATGTATTGTGCCACCCCTGGTTAGCCTTCCAAACTGACACCACAGGTCTGCACTTGCAGCCTGGGTAAGGTGGTGTAAGCACCTCTTACTTAGATATAGTATACCTATATCTACCTTTACATATAGACACATAGTAACCTATAAGTCACTCCTATGGCAGGCCTTGACAATCCTGAAGGCAGTGTGCTTGGTTTTGTGTGAGACGGTGCCCTATCATGAGCTGAGCCCCTCTGCAGCGTTCGGAAATGTCTCCTTATAGCTGTTCTATGATATAGCTAGGCCTGGGCGGTGAATTCTGTTCAGTTCGCGGAATTTGCGGAATTTGGGTAATTTCGCGTTCCAAAGAGAACGCGGAATCGACAAAAATTCCGCGATCCGTGGCTTCGCGGAATTTTTTGCTTGTTCGCGCTTCAAAATGCGTGTTCGTGAGATATTTCTCCCTGAGCACGCAAACAGCATTCACAAACAGGAAAAAAGCATAGCGAACGGGCAAAACAAGCAATTCCGCGTGTTTGCGGAACTTTTGCATGCTCGCAGAGATTTTTTTACCTTTTCACAGAGTTTTGCGTGGGGCGACGAAGTAAATTCCGCCCACCACTAGATATAGCCCGACCATATACTCTTAAATGCATTATAATCCTCGCTGTGAATGCTAACTTTGGCTTTATCAAAATATGTCGTGTTTGGTGTCAAACACTTTGGAATACTACCCCCCACCAGTTCTGAAGGTGGGGGTCATTCCACCCTTTTGAGGGAGAAGACATGTACACACTGGTATACCCGGTTAAAGTTAAACAGAGCCCCAGCATCACAAAATGGATGCTGCTGCCACAGACACAAGTCTGCCCTCTTGCTGCTGGACCAAACTCCGGCAGGGGAGGCCTGGACAATAGGTTTCCTGTCCAGGGAGGTGCTAGCACCTCCCCAGACAGGCTTTAGTGTATTGGGGCAGGGTGGGTTGCATTCAGTAAATGCTTTTCAGAGACTGCCTGGGGCAAACAAGGTGCTCCATGCATTTTCTAGTTTAAACCCGTTGCTGGGGCACTCAGCCCCAGCTCTGGCGCGAAACTGGACAAAGGGGAAGGGGTGTAACCACCCCCTCCTCAGGTCCACCCATAGGTGGTACCTTAGAGTTAGTCCAACCTCTAAACTTACTATAAGAACAGGAACCCAGTCCCTAGGACTTTAGATTAACCTGGACGAAACTCTGCAACATATATCTTGGACCTTCGACAGTCCATATCGACTGGAAGATGGAAGAATTCTCCCTTGTGGTCAAGGAGTGACCACCCTGTTCAAACAGGCAACAAAAGCATCTTTGCTGGTTTGCATTTTCGAGGCTCCCGCCGGATCCCGAAGAATCTGCTAGACAGGACATGGACTTCCAAACATCTCTGAAGCTGACCCGAGATCCCAGCAAAGCTGAGACCCGTAGCTGACACGAGAGACGTGGGACTGGAACTCCTGGACATCCTGCATTTGTGCACCTGCACCTACTTACCGAGGTATCCTGAAGTTGTGCATTGGGGTATTTGAAGCCCTTGCCCGAGCACCTTTTGCACCGAAGTACACAGACTAGCACTCCACGAGTTCTGCATGAGCCCCCTTTCTTCACCGCACCTCGAGACTCCTTCACGGTTCCTAGTCCGTTAGCTAGTGAGCCCCCATGAAGGCCAATTCTTTGTTTCTTGAGCTTTCTTGGTTGCTTCAGATGTGCTCTGACTCCCTTTCAAAGGAGGAGTCCCCCAGACCTTGCTGGTCTGAACCGAAGCCAATCTTGCCAACTTGCGTGGGTTGCTGTTGCCAAGGCTTGTTGGGTCCAATCTGGATTCCGACACAACAGCACTCGACATCCTTCGTGGGACAACTCAATTCCAGCTCCTGGTCATCGTCGACACCTCCTGGTCCTCGTGGCTGAAGAGTCAAGTTTCACCTCTTTCACCTGAAAACACAGGACATTGGTTGGCATCTTCCTATCGCCATCCTGGTCACTGTCTAGTGACCCAGACTCTGTCCCCTCTGCTTTCAGGTTCTTCACATCTCAGATCCACTCTTGGATCTACCCAGACACTTTTCCTCTGGTCGCCTGCAGCATTTCTTCGAAGCTCTCCATTGGAATCGACAACGAAACCCAACACCAAAAGACACCTATGCACCAGGATTACCTGGGTGAGGTAACACGAGTACTCCTATGCTCCCGTGAGTCTTGACTCTCAAAGTGTCCTAGTCTAAAAGGGTTCCACCGTAGTTCACCTCTAAGTACCCTTAATCTTTAAAATTGTAACTTGTTCGTTCTCCATAGAAAGTCAATGTTGATCCGCAGCTGTGTTTAGACACTGTACGCGTCCCCCGTGGGCATCCTGCGTCCATACCTTGGGTGGTTCATGGTAGCCCCAGTGGTTCTACAGGCCCTAGGCCTGCTTTCTAACCCTCACGTGGTTCTTATACCTCTATTTTAGTATATGGTTCGTGAGACCCCTAGGGCATAACCTATACTGTGCAACTTATTGTATGCTAATTAAGTTCCTTGCAATGTACTTTTACCTCTGACCTCATAAAGAGTCCAGAGGGGTTGTGTTTAGAATAAATACATATATATATTTGATATGTACATTGTGTGGTGTGCTTTCATTTGATCATTCAAGAGATTATAACTGGTAAAACAACTTGCTTAACTCGCCTCTAAGTCTTAGCCTGAAGGCTGCCCTCCACAGCGACCACTAGGATAGCTTTCTATAAAGGTTGACTTTAAACCTACCATCAATAAGGGTCGTTTGGACTGGTGCCAGGTGCCCACTAGAATAGTGGACGTCATATACCAAGCCAACTTCTCACACCTGGGAAGTAACCTCCTGCTTATAAAAGCAACAGGCTGGTCTTGGCCTTCATCAGTGGTCTGGGTAGGACCACTCCTATCCCTAGCTCAGAGGCATTAGTCTGCACAATGAACTGCTTGGTATAGTTTGGATCTTTGAGCACTGGTGCTAAGCACATTGCCTCTTTCAGGGTGTCAAAAGCCTTTTGACAGATAACTGTCCAGTTTACCTTTTTGGGTATCTTTTTGGAGGTAAGTTCTTTGAGAGATGTCACAATGGACCCATATCCTTTCACAAACCTCCCGTATTACCCAGTCAAGCCAAGTAATGCCCTGACTTGAGTCTGAGTGGTTGGAGCTTCCGAGTCCAGGATGGCCTGGATCTTGGGTTGTAAAGGTTGTACGTGGCCTCCACCAACAAGGTGGCCCACATATATAACTGTTCCGTGCCCTATCTGGCATTTGCATGCCTTGATAGTTAGGCCTTCAGTTTGCAGGGCTTTCAAAACCTTCCCCAGGTGGATCAAGTAATCCTGCCAGGTGGAGCTAAACACCACAATATCATTAAGATATGCTGCATTAAAGGCCTCCAATCCAGCAACAACTTGGTTCACCAACCTTTGGAAGGTGGCAAGGGCATTCTTCAAACCAGAGGGCATACAAGTAAACTGATACTGCTCATCAGGTGTGGCGAATGCTGATTTCTCTTTTTCTCCTGGTGCCATGCCATTCTGCCAGAACCCTGCATTTACATCAAAGGTACTTAAAAATGTGTCTGCATCCAATTGGTCTATCAACTCATCAGCTCTTGGGCTAAGGTGAGCATATGTCTTGGTGACAGAGTTCAGTCCTCTATAGTCCACCTCATTTCTCTCTTTATTCTCTGTGGATGAGGTTTGGGGACTAGAATGACTGGGCTAGCCCAGGGGCTCTCAGAGGGTTCAATAACTCCTAACTCCAGCATATTGCTGACCTCAGCTTTGATGTTCTCCTTACCTTGATCAGACTGTTGATAGATTTTGTTCCTGACAGGTACACTGTCCCCAGTGCCCACACTGGTGCCCACTTCATGGGTACACCAGTTTGTCTGATCAGAGGTCAAGGGGAAAAGCTTAGTTTACTGCTGTAAGACTTGCTTACAGTCAGCCTGCTGTTGGACAGTAAGGGTGTCTGACTAGAGAACTCCCTCTACTGACCCATCTTTGGGGCAGTAAGAGAAGAGGTTAGGAAAAGGTTCACTCTCTGTTTCCTGATCCTCACATGTAACCATCAGCATAGTTATGTCAACCCTGTCAAGAAAAAGCTTTAGGTGGTACATATGGATCACCCTTTTGGGGGTCCTGCTTGTGCCCACGTCTACCAATTAGTTGACCTCACTTTTCATTTCTAAGATGGGGTAAGGGCCACTCCATTTGTCCCGGAGGGCCCTTGGTGCCACAGGTTCCAAAACCCACACATTTTGCCCTGGTTGGAAGTCCACCAGTGCAGCCATTTGCTCATACTAGTGCTTCTTGAGCTCCTGGCTGGCCTCAATATTTTTAGAAGCTTTTTCCACATTTTCTGCCGTTCTGGACCTTGGGCCTAGTACATAGTCCACAATGTCTTGTTTGGGTTCCTGGAGAGGTGTCTCCAGACCCTCTTTAACAAGAAAGAGTGGTCCCCTAACAGGAGGGCCAAACAGTAGTTCAAAGGGGGAAAACCCTACTCTCTTCTGAGGCACTTCTCTGTAGGTGAAAAGCAAGCATGGCAAACGGACACCCATCTCCTTTTGAGTTTTTCTGGAAGCCCCATGATCATGCCCATCAATGTCTTGTTGAACCTTTCAACTAGACCATTGGTTTGTGGTTGATAGGGTGTAGTAAACTTGTACTGCACTCCACACTCTTCCATATATGTTTGAGGTATGCAGACATGAAGTTTGACCTCCTGTCTGAAACTACCTCCTTAGATAACCCTACCCTGATGAAGACACCAATGAGGGCCTTGGCTGCTAGAGGAGCTGTAGTAGTCCTAAGGGGAATTGCCTCAGGATACCTGGTGGAATCATCCACTACCACCAGAATGAACTTGTTTCATGATGCTGTGGGAGGTTCAAGTGGACCCACTATGTCCACACCTACCCTTTCAAATGGAACCCCAACCACTGGTAGTTGAATTAAGGGGGCCTTTGGGTGTCCACCTATTTTTCCACTGGCTTGACAGGTGACACAGGAGCTGACAAACTCCTTTACTTTCTGGGACATCTGAGGCCAGTAAAAGTGACTGATTAGCCTTTCCCAAGTCTTGTTTTGCCAAGATGCTCAGCTAGGGAGATGTCATGAGCCAAAGCAAGTAATAACTCTCTGTACATTTGAGGCATTACCACTCTCCTAGTGGCACCAGGGTTGGGGTGTCTGGCCTCAGTGTACAGGAGTGGCTTCTCCCAATAAGCTCTGTAGGTACCACTGACTTCTCCCTTTTCCTGTGCAGCAGCTTGCTGCCTCAGGGTATCAAGAGTTGGACAGATCTGCTGTCCAAGGCACAGCTCCTCCCTAGTGGATCCCCCTGGATATAAGAGCTCAACCTGGTAAGGGTCAAGTTCCATGGGTTGAGTTCCCTCTGGTGCTTCCAAGTCCTCTCCCTAGGGAAAGGGGTCCTGCTCTTTGGCTATCCAGAAGCTGGTTTCCCAGTCTTCTGACCTCCCTTCTTTTTCACCCCGCTTTCAGCTCTGTGCTCTAGTCTTAACACACACAATCTCAGGAATGTCCAGCACTGCTGCATGGGTTTTCAATTCTACCTCAGTCCATGCTGAGGTCTCCAGGTCATTTCCAAGCAGACATGCAGCTGGAGGCTCTGGAGAGACCACTACCTGTTTCAGGACAGTACCCCCCCTCCAGTATAATGGCACCATAGCCATGGCTAGTATTAACACTGTCAGCGTTGGTGTCTGGGTACGACTCCCCAATAAGGTACTGCGCTGGGGAAACCAGTGTGTCTCTCACCATAGTGACACTGGCACCTGTATCCCTCAGGGCCTCTACCCTAGTAACATTTATCCAGGGGTATTGTAAATACTTCTTGTGGATGTGTGCCATGTCGACTATTCACTTTGTTATGCACCAAAACACACAGCCTGCAATGGCAGTGTGTGTGTAAAGGTACAGGGCCTCTAAGAATGGCCAGTAAGTGCTGCAGCCCTTAGAGGCCTTCCCTTGTCACAGTGCCCTTGGTGCCTATGGTACCTTTTACAAGAGACTTACATGTGGCCAGAGAGTTGCCACTGGGTTTTGCAACAGTACAATTTAGGGAAAGAACATAGGCCCTGGGTACCTGGTTGGCAGGAACCCAGGGCACACTCAGTCAAAGTAAATCAACAGTTTGACAAAAAGTGGGGGCAACCATACTAAAATGGGCACTTTCCTACATGCAGTTTGAGCAGATCACAATACTGGTGTACTTTAAAACTGACTGGGTCAGTTGAATTGTTCTTAGCTTTAAAACAAACAAATAAGCAAAAAGAAAATCACACTGAGCAGAGATGTAAAGCCTGGTGGCGCACATTCTCTCAGGAACGCTGGGGACCTGATACTTCACGGGACCACTCTTACAACGACTCTATAAACATACCCAGTCTCCACACAAGATTTTTGAAAATATTAAGATCAGATTACTTATTCAATTACCATCTGGACATAACAAACAAGATAGTTATAACTTTTAAAAAAGGACTTAATTGAATAGATTGAGAACGAGCCCTGGGGAAGTCTGCTGTTATGATTGCAGCAATAGATGAAACGTGTGTTGGGAAGTGGGCAAGTGTAAGTCCTATTGTAAGGACTGAAAGTGAACAAGGTAAATAAAGGAACTGTTGAGACAAAGACCTCAACATCTGATCGATTCTTTGAGTGCTCAGAGAACCCTCTTGAATTTTCCCTTCTCCAGAGCACCAAATGATACATGGAGATTCATGAAACTGACTCTTATGCATTTATACTACCGGTACTGAGTGAGGTATGTGTGCCTACACACCCAGCTACCTTCCTGTTCTCTTTATAGCAGTGTCCTGTGGGTTGTGTACTGGGAGCAGACCAACGGATCTTCTGGTTCTGGTTGGCACATTGATTGAGTCCTTAGTGCCAAGGGGCTAGAATATTGAATCTTGTTGTTCTATAGCTTTTACACCTGCAAGCAAGCCTGTCAAAATAACTCTTCTGACAGGAAGGAACTCTACATTTAAAGATTAGGCAAGTCACTCCTAAATAGGCCTTCTAGCCTACATTTTAGGGTGCAATGCATTTAAAAGTGCTATATGCAAAAATTACGATGACGTTTCAACAGTAACTGGCCCCCAAAGCTATTTTCACTGTTAAGGGATGTAGCTGATCTAATGATAAACACTAAAGTGCAATTAAAAAAAGATTTTTTATTAACTCTGGTTTAGGATAAGCTACAGAGTAATTCAGCCACTATTTTTAATATCTTTGAAATTGAAATTAAATTGTGAAGTTGAATTTTTGATAAATATACAAGGAAGCTAACTTGGAAAAAGATATACTTTGCATACCTGAAGCTCCATTAGGCTAAATAGCATTAGTTTAATTGGCAGACTAATGCTAATTAGCCGGAAGCAGCTACACCCTATCAGTGCTTTTCCCTTGAGGTGTGAAAACTGGTCTGTGGTCCAGAAGTAGCTTGGTTTTGTTGAACTAGGCTACCAGTGTCCTCTAGGGGTAGAAGGATTCTGCCATTTTGGATTTCACTTAGAATTGTTCACTGTGGAAGTGAGGGACTGATATACGAAGCCTTTACTATTGAAAGGGGCACAAGACAGGGATGTGCGCAGTCACCACTCTTGTTTGCCGTGGCGAAGGAGCCACTAGCAGTCAGGTTACGTCAGGACATGCATTGATGGGATATGCCTATAGATGGCCGTATACATGTAATTTCATTATAAGCAGAAGGCGTGCTCTTGTATGTTTGACACCCTGAAGAGGCTATCCCAGTTCTCCTGGGCATCCTAGCCTCTTCTGGATCGTCGCCGGGCCTACATATGAATTGTCAAAAAACTGTTGTTTTCACACTAGTGGCTCTAGTGACAGAGGAGGCATCAAACCTCACAGAAGTCACATTTCAATGGGAGAGTAGTCACTTTCGATGCCTCGGTATACAGGTGACACACCAACTGGAAGTGCAATACAACTTGAATGTAGGTAAAGTTATAGATGGCTTCAAAGAGTCGGTGAATTTCTGGAATAAACTCCCTCTCTCAGCCATTGGCAGGTTAGCTAAGGCAAGGATGTTGATGCTCCTGAGACGCCTGTATGTGCTCCAAAACTCGTTCTGTACAATACCAAAAGCCACGTTTGGCTGAGCAGCCTCTTGATCTCCATAGTGTGGGCTGGAGGGAGAAGCAGAGTCAAACTAGATGTCCTTAAGCTTGATACAGAATCGGGTGGCCTGGGACTCCCACATTTTAGGCTCTATCTGGTGGAACTTTTACCATATGTGGCACAATGGTGCGCAACGGGCCGGAACACAGAGAAAGAACTGCTGGCGAATCAGAATAACAGTATGACACTCCCAGGGTACCTCATGATGGGCTTTCACACCCCTAAACACGGCCCTCACATAGTCTGGCTAGTGGCCACAGCATGGGAAAAGTAGTCACCCTGATTATACAGAGGGCACCATATGCCACAGCACTCCCCCTGCAATGGTTGCAGGCATTTTGTCAAATTCAAACGGTACTGGATATCACAAAGTGGTATGAAGGGGGCTGTCTGACGGCAGAAGACCGATATGCAATTAGAACGTTTTTGACGTTCCAAGAGGCGAAAGACTGGTACCAGGTCACAGATGGCGAGTTCTTGCAATATGCAAAAATAACATGCGCGGCCTGAGAGATATGGACCTCGTTCCCAGACCAACAGGTAAAATCTCACACATCGGCATTCATTCTTGACCCAGGTTCCACCAGAGGATTGATATTGTGTCTATATAAATCCTTAAAGGCAGACCGTACTATCGAGCTTTCTCAAACTAAAGATAGGTGGGAAGCAGACCTTCCCCGCCCCACTTACGGAGGGCGAATGTACAAGAGCATTTGCACAGGTCCACAAGGTAGCCAGTATTGCTAGATTTAAACATACTCAATTTTATTTTTTACAATGTGCATATCTGACGCCTCAGCGATTGGCAATTTTTATTCGTGCTAGGTCTGCCGCTTGTCCCAGATGCGGCTCGGATCCAGCCACGTTCCTCCATATGGTCTGGAGCTGCGCCCGCCTCCAGGCATACTGGCAGCAGGTGAGACAGGAGATAGGTGCAGCCACAGCGTTACGTGTTGAAGCCTCCCTAAAACATTGCCTACTGGGAGTGCAACAGTCCCCCAAAAAGGGACATGTGTGAGACATAAAGTTGTGTTTCTAGGCCTGATTGAGGCAAAACGCAGAATTACAATTCATTGAACCCATAAAGCACCCCCAATATAGATAAATGGAGGGCAGATATGCGGGAATGGGGTGTAGCAAAGGAAGTTCGCCTAAAAAGGGTATGTACGGATGAAAATGCAGAGAGAGATCTGGATGAGTGGAAACATATGCTGATAGCCCTCCATTACTCAGCTAACCAACCGTCAGACGGGGAGGAGCCACCAGATAGCACGCCACCTATACAAAGTTTAGATAATGCAGATGCCCCTCACTCACTTCCTACACACCATAGGCAAAATTAAGCTCTGACCAAATAATTCTACCCACTGTATGAGGTTCTCGCTTTAAGTACCTGATGCCCATGCCCTAGAAAAATCTCTATGATCTACATAAGATGATAGAGAGCCAGGTCGCTGCCCCCCCTTTTTCTGTTATTTATTTCACATCTTTCTTTTCTCCTTTTCGTATATGAGGTTGTAGTGTTGTTATTGTTTATTATACCTGAAATAGAATGGATGCGCGCAAAATTCCGAGATGAATCGACACCCGAATGCAGCCACAAGTTCTCTGAGAGTCCGTGTCAAAGTGACAGTAAAATGTATGCCACATAAATGTAAATCCAAGCTTTCTTGTATTCAAATAAAGATGGCTCAGAGAAGATGTATAACTAATGGCGGGACGTATATTTGCTGTAAACAGTCTATGTGCAACTTTGTTAATAAAGGTAAGTATAAAAAAAAAATTGTTCACTGTGGGATAGTTTGCAGTAAGGCAAATACGATGTGCTGCAAGATTCACCCTTGGGAGCTTTTTGCTCATTGGTTAGCTAGTGTTGAGGAGTCCCCTATCTCACTTGCCTGTGTCCTTTCTCAAATAGAGGGCACATTACCCCAAGTTCCACAGAACACATCTGGACCTTTGGATGAACTGAGGATTGGGCCTGCTATTCCTTACCTGTGTGAAGACCTGAAGGGCTAGACAGGCTCCCTTTTGTGTCCTGGACTGAGAAGGAGTAGTTTCTGTCCTGTAACTCCAGTTCTGTAGTAGGGGTATCTCTGTTATAGTCATAATCTAGTGAATAGTCCCGCCCATGTGCGTGGACCCCGGAGCAATCAAAAATAATCTCTTATAGTGTCAAAAAATGCAGAAAAGCATAGACACTTAAGAGAGAATTTAAAGACAGATAATGCAGCCTAAAAAGGCTACACTGTCCAGTACTTCAACTAGAAATTCCACCATAAAATCCACAAAACAGCAAAAGCCTGTACAGATTTCCCTTGCTTTACCAGCAAAATTCCTCAGGAATGATAGAGAGAAGAACCTGGACAGACAAGCCCCATAGGCTGCCATTATGTGGCTCAAAACAGGATACTGTGCCTTTAAGAGAATCTTCCAGAACCTTCTCCCAGTATCCCAGAATGCATAGCAGGTCCAACTTAGTTTCAGTTCTTTTTGAAGCTGTAACACGCCAGACCTGTAGCATTCCAAAAGGAATATGTCTCTCTCCACCGGGGAGGAGGGAGGGCGCTTATGACTATAACAGAGATACCCCTACTACAGAACTGGAGTTACAGGACAGAAACTACTCCTTCTGTAGTAGGGGATCTCTGTGTATAGTCATAATCTAGTGAATAGAATGGCAAGCCCATCCCCACACCAAAGCGGCGGTGGAGAAAAGAGAATTAACGCCACTACTGTGCGAACAGATTTCGCAGCGAAGCCTGCCCAACCTGAGCGTCTGCCCTGGCATCAGTGTCCAGGCAGTAATGCTTAGCAAAGGTATGAACCGACTTCCAAGTGGCCGCCTTGCAGATTTCTGCAATCGGAACATTACGGAGCAATGCTGTCGTGGCAGCCTTGCCCCTGGTGGAATGAGCCTTTGGCTTACCTCCTAAGGTCTTAGTAGCTTTTTGGTAACACAGCTGAATGCAGGACACAATCCACCTAGAGATAGACTGCTTAGAGGTCGCAAGACCCGTCCTGACAGATCCATAATTGATGAACAATTGGTCTGACCTACGAATATCCCTGGTTTTATCCAGATAAAATTTCAGCACCCTCCTAACATCCAGGGAATGCAAAGACCTTTCCGCTGGAGATGAAGGATTCTGAAAGAACGTAGGTAAAGATATAGTCTGATTGATATGAAAATCAGAAACAACCTTGGGAAGAAACTTAGGGTGAGTACGCATAACAACCTTAGCAGCATGAAATACAGTATAAGGTTCTTGGCAACACAACGCCTGAATTTCACTCACCCTGCGGGCCGATGTAATGGCCACGAGGAACGCCGCCTTCCAGGACAGGTGCTGCAACGAAGCCTTATGAATAGGTTCAAAAGGCTCCTTCATCAATCTGGACAGCACTACATTCAAGTCCCATGAAGGCGAAGGAAGCCTGACAGGAGGGAACACTTTCTTCAAGTCTTCCAAAAAATCTTTGATCACAGGGATCTGAAAGAAGGAAGTCTGTGAAGGGCATTTCCTGTAGGCAGTCAAAGCAGCCAGATGAACCTTAATGGAATGGACATTAAGGCCAGACTGCGCCAGATGTAGCAGATATGGAAGGATGACATCTTCCTTGCATGTCGTAGGGTCATAGTTCTTAGACTTGCACCAGATGCAAAACCTCTTCCACTTGTAAGTATAAGAAGTCCGAGTGGAAGGTCGTTTAGCCTCCTTCAGTATGTCCATACAATCCGCCGGGAGATTCAAATGGCCATATTGCACTATTTCAGGAGCCATGCCGCCAAACTCAAAGACGAGAGGTTGGGGTACACCATCCGCCCCCCGAACTTCGTGAGAAGATCCGGCCTGCACGGCAGCTTCATGTGAGGAAGGAGAGACCGGTGAAGCAGGTCCGTGAACCACCACTGTCTGGGCCATTCCGGGGCAATCAGAATCATCTTCGCCCTGGATTGGGAGAGCTTGATGAGAACCGCTGGAATCAGGGGAATGGGTGGAAAAGCGTACAGAAAGCTGTTCGACCAGTTGATCCATAACGCGTTCCCCAGCGTCCCTGGCTGGTAGTACCTGGAGGCGAAGTCTCGGCATTTGCTGTTTTCGGCGGTGGCGAACAGATCTACGTCTGGAGTTCCCCACCTTGCGAAGACTTCTCCTAGTACTTCGTCGTTGATGACCCATTCGTGGTTTTCCTGAATCAGTCTGCTCAGCTCGTCTGCCTGAACATTCTGCACACCTGGCAGATGCGTGGCCGTTATCGAGAGTCCTCGAGCCACAAGCCAATGCCAGATCGCCTGCGCCTCTTGAGACAGAGTGCGTGATCTCGAGCCCCCCTGCTTGTTGAGGTAATACATCGTGGTCGTATTGTCCGTCTGTACAAGCAGAGAGTTGGTCCGGAAGGACGGTTGAAAAGCCTTCAGCGCCAAGTGAACAGCCCTGAGTTCCAGGAAATTGATGTGGTACGTGGACTCCGACGGGGACCACGTCCCTTGAATCTGCAGATCTCCGGAGTGCGCTCCCCATCCCAGGAGAGAAGCATCCGTCATGATAGTCTGTGTGGGAATGTCCTTGTGGAAAGGAACCCCTCTGAGGAGATTCTCCGCCGAACACCACCACTGCAGAGACTGAAGAGCATGTAGAGACAGTCGTATCCTGTCGTCCCAAGATCCTCTCCTCTGGTCCCATTGATCTTCCAAGCACTCCTGCAGCGGTCTCATGTGCAGCCGCGCATGTGGCGTCAGGAAGATGCAAGAGGCCATCGATCCCAGCAGAGAAGACACCGTCCTCACTGTCGTGGATGGAGTGGACAGGAGAGCCTGAGCCTTCCGAAGGAGTGATAAACGTCGCTCTTCCGAAGGAGACACGCTTGCTGACAGCGTATTGATGGAGGCTCCCAAGTACTGTATGCACTGGACCGGAGTTGGAACAGACTTGGACATGTTGATGTGCAACCCCAGCTTGTTCAAGAGAACGCACGTCTTCTGGAAGTGTGCTTGAGCTTCCGAGAAGGAGGAGGCCTTGATCAACCAATCGTCCAGGTACGGGTAGACAAACACCTTGTTCTTCCTCAGGTGTGCCGCTACCACTGCCATGCACTTCGAGAATGTCCTGGGCGCAGACTTCAGCCCGAACGGAAGTACCGTGTACTGATAGTGATTGGTGCCGACTTGAAATCGCAGGAACTTCCTGTGTTTGTGTGCAATGGGCACATGGAAGTATGCATCCTGTAGGTCTATGGCACAAAGCCAGTCTCCCCGTTGCAGCTGAGGATAGATCTGATGCAACGACAGCATGCAAAACTTTTCTCTGCGAATCCAATTGTTTGCCTGTCGCAAGTCCAGAATGGGCCTGAACTCGTTCTTGTCCTTCTTGCGGACCAGAAAGAACCGAGAGTACAGGCCTAGTCCTCTTTGAGACAGAGGTACATCCTCTATCGCCCTTTTCCTTAACAGGACGTCGGCCTCCGCCTGAAGCTCACGCAGTTGATACTGCGAGCTGATCGGAGGAATCGACGGAGGAGGGCTGGTGAAACGAAGACTGTATCCATTGCAAACAATATTCAGCACCCACTTGTCCTGAGTAATTTTTCTCCACTCTGCCAGGAAAAATTGAATGCTTCCCCCCACCGGAGCGGGTAACGGACGAAGGGGAAGTAACTGCTCAGGGTCGAGACCCAGCCGGGCCCTTGGTCGCGGTAGAGGACTGCTGTGCACCTCTACCCCTCTGACGTTTTTGGAAGGGTCTTCTGTACTGCTGCTGTTGTTGCTGCTGCTGATGTTGCCCAGAAGACTGTCCCCTTCCTCGACCCTGCGACCCAAAACGCCGTTGGAATTGGCGGAAGGGTTTCTTATCTTTGGGCTTCTCCAAGCCCACCGCCGTCAGGGTTTCCGCCTCGGCCTTCATCCTGGCCATCTCGTCATCTGCGTGTTTCCCGAAAAGGGTATCCCCGGAAAACGGCAGATTTGCCACACGCTGTTGCGCCTCAGGTTTAAGCGACGTCAACCGAAGCCAAGCATGGCGCCTCTGATTGATACCGTGGCAGTATCCATGCGCGGCCAGCAGGGAGATAACCGCCGCGGCGCTAATGGCCTGGTTAGAAACCAGCATCCCTTCCTGGACGATCTCCATGAAATCCTCTCTCCGGTCGCGCGGAACGAGGTCCGCAAACCGTTCCATGGAGTCCCACAGTGCACAGTCGTATCGTCCCAACAACGCCGAGTCACTGGAGGCCTTCATCGTTGTAGAGGACGTCCCACACGCTTTTCGTCCAGCAGAGTCAATCCAGCGGCTCTCCTTATCGGGAGGCACGGTGGAGGCAGGAGAGGTGGCATGGAGCTTCCGAGCCGCCGTCACAATCACCGAATCCGGTGTCGGGTCCTTCCGCAAGAAAGCCGGGTCCGACTCAGGAGCCCTGTATTTCTTCATGAGCCTTGAAGGCGCAGCTTTCACCACCGCCGGCGTAAGGAAGAGTTGTTCCGCCGGCTCAAGTAGTCCTGGCACCAAAGGTAGCAGGGGGCGAGACAGGTGTTTCTTATGTAATGTCTCAAAGATCACAGAAGTTGAGGGCGTAGGGGCCGTAACCTCGATCCCCAACTTCGCCGCCCCGCGCAGGAGAACCTCCTGGAACGTGCCAATATCATCAATCGGGGACACCCTCGTCTCCGGTGAATCTGACAACGTAGGTGAGTAGGAACGGGTCCCCGAGGCAGAACGAGACCTGGACCTATGCCTCCTATGTCGATGCCTGGATCTCGAGGAGGATCCGCGTCCACTCCTCGACCTGTCCCGTCTACCTGAGCGTGACCTCGATCTCTTGGGTCTGGGACGCTCCGCCGGCCTCCCCGGGTCGGACGTCTTGGGTTTAGGAGGAACCTTCGACTTAGGAGTCTTCTTCGGAGGTGTCGGGAGTTGGGGCATCGACACCGATCTCGGTGGAACCGGGGGAGGAGGAACAGTTGGAACCGGGGCCTGAGGCGCCGGTAGAGGAGGCAACGGAGGAGGGGTCAAAACCCTCGGAGGTGGGCCCTTAGGCAAAGGAAGCAAAGAAGGCGGTGCAGTAGGCTTCTTCGGGGTATACACCTCGGAGTATGCCGTTCCCGGCGAGCCACCATCCTGTCCTGACTGTGGGGAGCCCCCCACAGTCCTGGGCCTGTCCTTACGACCTCCTGACGTCGACGATCGGTGCTCAGACGTCGATCGTGGTTCCCTTGACGGCGAGCGGCCCTTCGGCGTCGACCGTCTCACACTCCTCGGCGTCGACCGGCTTCTCCGCCTCAAAGTCGACCCCGACCAGATGGACGAACCTCTAAATCTCGACGACGGGCGATGACGCCTCGACGGCGACCTCGACCGCCTCGACGTCGACCTCTTCGCACGCCTCGACGTCGACCTCTTCGAACGCCTCGACGTCGACCTCTTCGATCGCCTCGACGTCGACTTCTTCGGCGCCGGAGACCTCCTCCGTCTCGACGGCGACCGTGACGACGAGGATTCCCTCGACGACGACGATGTCCTTGTCTTCGACGGCGAACGGCGGTGTCGCCTCGACGGCGAGCGCCGACGCCGGGCCCTCCGATGCCGTCCACTCGACGCCGACGGCGACGACAAGGAGATCGACACCGGGTTCGACGGCGGCCTGTAAACGTCCCTCGACGTCGACGGGCGACGTTTTCTCGACCCAGAGCCCTGGGGAGACCGGGAACTGGCCGTGGACCTTCCTCTCGACGTCGTGGTCACAGCAACTGAACCAGACGGAGACCTTGGACGTTTGCTGGACTTCCTGCCCCTGGGGAGCCCCCCAGAGGCCTCAGCATGGGCAGCAGAAGCCCCTCCAGACCCACCTTGAGCCTTCAGTCTTCTTTCTTCAAGTCCCTGAAGTCTGATTTTTCTCCTGTCCTTCAGGGTCCTGCCAGAGAAGCCTCTACAGATCACACACTCCTCTGGGATGTGGGAAGAGGGAAGGCAGAGGATACACACCTCATGGGGGTCTGACTTGGCCTTCTTCCTGGAGCACTCTGGGCATTTATCAAATAATGCAGGCATTATGAACAGCCAAAGAGAGCAGAAATCCAAGAAGAAAGTCACCAAAGTACTTTAAAAGTACACAAAACCGAAATTAGTGAAAAACACCAACAAAACCCTTGAAAAGGGAGAGCTCAATGCTCCAGGGTCCTGCTTGCAGGAGCCGGAAAAAAAGAACTGAAACTAAGTTGGACCTGCTATGCATTCTGGGATACTGGGAGAAGGTTCTGGAAGATTCTCTTAAAGGCACAGTATCCTGTTTTGAGCCACATAATGGCAGCCTATGGGGCTTGTCTGTCCAGGGTCTTCTCTCTATCATTCCTGAGGGATTTTGCTGGTAAAGCAAGGGAAATCTGTACAGGCTTTTGCTGTTTTGTGGATTTTATGGTGGAATTTCTAGTTGAAGTACTGGACAGTGTAGCCTTTTTAGGCTGCATTATCTGTCTTTAAATTCTCTCTTAAGTGTCTATGCTTTTCTGCATTTTTTGACACTATAAGAGATTATTTTTGATTGCTCCGGGGTCCACGCACATGGGTGGGACTATTCACTAGATTATGACTATACACAGAGATCCCCTACTACAGAAGTGCCCTGCAAGGTTCAGATTGACTCTGTTTCTTCAAGTAAATACCATTCTACGAGTCCTTTTTATTCAGTGACCAGCTGTTACTGTACCAGCCCTACTGGTGGGCTCTGCTGGAGTGAGTCCTGGCCCCAAAGTACTATTCCTAAGGACTGGAGAGCCTTGTACATGACCAAGAGGAGCTGCTCCTGACAGTGTGAAAAGTTGGGATTTAGAACATTTTTGAACTTCAAAGACCTCCTTAGCTTCAGCGGGACATCACAGGAAAGGCATCTTTTTTAAGAGAACTTCATCCGGTATAGCTTCAGGATTGTCCCAATTGAGGATTTGAGCTCCAAATAAGAGACTAGCTCAGAAGTTAGAAATCTTGACTAGGCCAAGACGTGAAAACAAAATAGTTCCTTACCTGTAGGAGTAGTTTTGCAACTTGAAGAATTTTTGGAATTCACATGCTGTGCATTATTACGCCACCTTGTGGTTGGGTCTGGAATTCTCTAGTATCCACCGCATACGCTAAGAAATGTTTTTGTCAACATTAACGAAGGGTTACCGTGACATTTGTGTAGTCAGTAAAATACCTGATTTTGGCCGAAAAAATATTTCATCCCATTCGAAATTGGTATTTAAAAGGGACGCCCTAAATATATCAATTACAAATACTGAGTTGGTACTTAGTGGCAAACACAAATTGCGATTTGATAACGTGTTACTGTATTCAAATTTGGATTTGCTACATACCAAAATTTATGTTTGAAGGTCCAAACAGTCCAATATTGCAAATCAGAACTTTTGTAAACACAAAATGCCTTTGCTTAACTGGCTCTTGTTAGCCCTTTTTTCAAAGTCCACCGTTTTCACTTCCATTAATATGCTGAAAGTTAGATTTTCATTTAACCATGTACATTCTAGGAGTTGTGCTCTCAGTTTATATGGGCTGATCCATTTTAGCTAACACACCAGGAAACAATTTTCTTCTCACAATTTTATATAGTGCAACCCAGGTCCAAGGACCTTGGACGGCTTTATATGTGCACCAGAAAATGTTACCTGTTATTTAGGTTTTTCCTAGGACAGCACATGCAAGATCTCTTGTTTTATATACAGTGGGCTTGGAGGCCACCTATTACTTACCATTGTTTGGCTTCGTTGTCACTCAACTTTGCTTGCATTTTACTGGTCGGCTGCCATAAGTTTCCTTCCTCTTTGTTTGTTCGTATCTCCCCTGGAGTATTGATGCAATACTTGCATACTTCCACTGCTCATTTTATAAGGTGCTACTTTTTTTTAATAGGTTTAAGGACTCTACCAGAGTGGGTCTTTTACATCTGGCTCCCTCATGTACTTCTCCCCTTCCTGCTGTCTGTCTAATTGCTTTCTCCGCCCACTGTTATCCGTGTTGTAGCTTGTCCCCTCCCACTTTCCTCCAGCTCTCTGTGTTGTTGCTAGCTACCTCCCACTCTCCGTCCTGTTACGTGCTTGTCCCCAAATGCTATCAGTGTTCTTGCCGGTCCCTCACCACTCTTTGTATTCTTGCTTGCTCCCTCCCTCTCCTCTTGCTGTCAATGTTGCCCCTGTACCTCCCATAACAACAACAAAAAGAGATATGGTGCTGCCAATAAGAACTGCATCATAGCACTTATTTAAAAAAAAAAAAAAAACTTTAGGCCCTGCACCCGCCTCCCATTTTATCCAAAAATGGAATAGAAGTGTTGCCTTTCACCTTTTTTAGAGGTAGCACGCTCACTCCTGTTACAACTCAGTTGCGCACACAGCTCAGAAAAGCGTGCACATAGACATTCCATTGCCGCACAGCAAAAAAAATAATTAGAGGGAACATTGCCTAGTAGTGCTTTTTCTTTTTTAGTTTTTGGGCATCGACGATCCTTCTATTTGGTGTCTTATCCATCATCTCTTGCCGTCATACACCCTCCCGGAGGCTCCCACGTGTGGTCACCATCTTCAGATTCTTTTTTTCTTCTTTGTTTTTCTCATTCTCTTGTCTTCTAGGGGAGGTGGGCGGGTTGCCTGTGAATCCTGAAAATTATTCCAGCTGCAAAACTACTTCTACAAACTATTTTGTTTTGCAGCATGACTCTTTTTTGGAGTAACATGCTGTGCATTGATTTTGTAGCAGTTTGCTAAACATGTGTAGGTTAGTATGAAGATGAGCTTGAACTTGTAAATAGATGTTTTAATACTTTTCGTCCCACTTGAGCTTCCTTGTTCATTTGAATATCTATGCAGTAATGTTTCTTAAAAGTGTGCACTAATGAGCAAGTAGCTGCCATGCAAATGCTTTGCAAAGGTATATTTGCTAGAAAGGCTATTGTTGCTCCTTTTTTTGCATGTAGTGTCTGCTTTAGGTTTGGAATATAACTATATTCCTGCACTTGACTGACACAGTTGAATCGTTTGTGAAATCCATTTAGAGATTGTACCCTTTGTCACAGGTTTACCCATGTTGTTGTCAGCAAACGACACAAGTAACAGCTTTGTTTTCCCTCCATGCCTTTGTCTTTTCCATATAGTACATGATTGTTCTTGCATCTAGTGCTTGTAACGCTTTTTCCGCTTGATTTTTAGGTTCCTTGAAAAAGCTTGGAATTGAATTGACTGATTTATGTGGAAATGTGAAATGACTTATGGTAGAAATTGAGGAACTGTCCTTATGACTATTCTATCCATGTGGATTTGCAAATATGGCTGTTGGATTGTAAGTACCTGCAGTTCACTCACCCTGTGAAGAGATTTCATTGCAACAAGGAATGCTGTTTTCAGAGTGAGTATTTTTAGGGAGGCCTTGTGTAAAGGCTCAAAAGGTTTCCTCATTAGTTGTGTTTGTACCAGGTTTAAGTTCCATGTAGTGGCTGGAACCCGCCCAGGAGGCTCTATCTTTTTTGCTCCTTCTAGGAATCGTTTTTATTACAGGTGTTCTGAAGAAACCCCCTTCTTATATGACCTCCTGTGTATGCCACTATTGCTGCTAAATGTACTTTCAATGAAGCATAAGTTAGTTTGCAGTCTATGAGGTGCGTCAGATAATTAACAACCATTGTATATTTAGTGTTGTCCTGTAATAGCCCAATTTTTAGGCAACACTTTGAGTATCTTTCCCATTGGGCTACATAACACTTCCTTGTTGTCGGCCTTACTGCTTCTCTGAGAATGCCATTGTGTCTTCTGTTAAACCTAGGTGGCCCAATTCTATGTCCTCAGGAACCATGCTGTTACACTATAGCTTTCTGGTTCTCGAGGAATAACTCTTCCCCTTTCCACTGACAGCAGGTCTTGCTGTCTTGGTAACCTCTGAATCTTGCCCTGCGCCATTTTGATCAGGTTTCAGTATCACGTTAGTCTCGCCCATTGAGTGGCAATAAGAAACAGTGACATGTTGGAATATTTGCATTTGTTGATTATCCTGTGTAGCAATGGTATCGGGTAGCAAGCATTTGCAAAGCAATAGGTTTCACATTAACGTGAGTTTAAGCTATTGGCATTGTAAATGACAATGCCTTTTATTTATGTTTTAAAAACAAACACAAAAATAAAAGGCATTGTCACTTGCGATGTTAATAGCTCAAACTTGCGTAAATGCGAGACCTATTACATTACAAATGTTTGTTTAGGTAAAAGTGCCTGCCTTTCACCACAACAGAACTAAGCCTTGCGTAACGTGCCTGGCTCTAGCCTCGCCTGCGCCCCTCATGCAGAAGAAAATAGCAAATTAATTAAATAACCAAGCGCAGCCGCTAAAGTAAGCAGACCTCGATGCAAATTAATTAAATAACCAAGCATGGGTGCTAAAGTGAGTGGACCTGCAAATTATTTATTTATTTTTTATTTATTTATAGAGCGCAACATTTATCCCAGGGGATGTCACGGCGCTCACAATTGCGGTAGTAGGTAGGTGGATAAGGTTGAAGGGCCAAATATCAGTCTTTTGGGAATAGGTGTGTTTTAAGTTTTTTCCTAAAGGAATTGTACTCTTTAGTCAGCCTAAGTTCGACTGGAAGCTCGTTCCAGTGCAGTGCCGCCAGGTATGAGAATGAATGGCCTCCTGTTCTGGATTTGTTTTTTTTTGTCTCGACAAGAGCAAGATGTTGTGATCTTAGTGGTCTGGTGGGGGTATAGAAGTGTATTTTGTTTTGGAGGATCATGGGACCTGTATCGTGAAGTGTCCTATGAGCATGACCAAGGAGCTTGAAGCAGGCTCTTTGACGCATGGGCAGCCAGTGAAGTTGTTTTAGACAGTCCTTTGCAGAGCTGTGCTTGCCTTTGTTGCACACCAACATTGCTCCAGCATTTTGTACCACCTGTAAACGTTTGAATAGATAGTCTGCCATGCCCATGAAAAGGGCATTGCCATAGTCCAGCCTGCTGACTAGTAGGGCCTGTGTGACTGTCTTCCTGCTTTCCAGGGGGATCCACGGGAATAGCCTTTTTCGGAGTTTCAAGGTAGCGAAGCTTTTACAACATAGAGTTGTACATGGGCCTGCATGGATAATGTGTCGACGATAGTTACACCCAAGTTTTTGGCACAGAGCTTGAGTGTCTTGGCGTCTCCTAAAGAGGAGGGCCACCAGGAAGAGTCCAAAATATGTTTGGCTTCTCCGAGGAGCAGGATCTCGGTTTTGTCTGCATTTAGTTTTAGGCAGTGATCTGCCATCCAGTCAGCCATTTCAGTTAGGCAGCTGGTGAGTTTATTTTTGGTGTCTTCATGCACCTTCCCAATGGTGATGGTGAGTTGCGTGTCATCCGCGTAGGAGCACACCCCGAAGCCCCATTTTGTCCCAAATTGTGCCAAAGATGAAATATAGGCATTGAACAGCGTGGGGCTGAGGGTTGCTCCCTGCGGGACGCCGCATTTCAGATGTTTTGGTTTAGATAAGTAGGCTCCTAGTTGGACCGTTTGGGTTCTGTTGCACAGAAAGGAGCTGATCCATTCAAGGGCTTTTCCATTTATCCTTTTTCCAGTAGGTTTTCTAGCAAAAGGTGATGAGAGACCGTGTTGAAAGCTGCCGACAGGTCTAACAGGATCAGGGCCACAGCTTTGCCTTGGTCTAGGGAGTTTCTAATGTTGTCCGTGACGGCCAGCAGAGTGGCTTCTGTGCTATTGGTAGCCCTGAAACCTGTTTGGGAGGGGTCCAGTAGGTTGTTGTCTTCTAAGTATTTGGATAGCTGTCTATTGATCAGCTTCTCCAAGACTTTGGAGGGATACAGGAGTTGAGATATTGGTCTATAATTGACCGGATCTGTCACATCTGTGCCTGCTTTTTTTAACAGTGGGGTCACTGTGGCTTGTTTCCATGTTTCAGGGAAAATTGCTGCTTCTAGGGATTTGTTGAAAAGCTGTGTGATAGCTGGGGTAAGGGAGGGTATGATCGGTCTAAAAATTAAATGTGGGCAGGGGTCGAGAGGTGATCCCGATTTGATTTCCTTCATGGTTCTGGCCACTTCTGCTTCTGAAATTGGAGCGAAGCTGTTCAGTTGGACGTTATTATTCAAGGGGGGAGTCTGATTTTCCCCTGCTACTGGTGGCCACTGGGGTATTTGGGTTGAATGTTGAGTAGATTTTTTTTCTACTTTACCAGTAAAGAAATTGCTGATAACTTCGCCATTTTCTATTGGTGGGTGTAATGTTTGGGACATGCAGGCCGGTTTGCAAAGTTCTTTTATAATTTTGTATAGCTCTTTGGTTGAGTTGCTATTTTCGGTGATTCTTTGTGTGTAGTGTGCCCGTTTTGCCTTTTTTATGGTATGATTGTAATTTTTGAGAGCAGTTTTATAGATTGACTTATCAGCATCTAGTCGGGACATTCTCCATGTGTGCTCCCTGATTTTGCATTTCTTTTTGAGCGTTTTGAGCTCTGGGGTATACCATTTTTCTGAGGTAGTTCTTTTTATGGATTTAGATTTAGTTAGAGGGGCACATAGGTTCAGAGTGTGGGTAATCTCTGTGTCTAGGTTCAGTGTGCCTGTGTTGGTAAGGGGAGTACCCAGGTGTTCTAAGTTGGTGGTTGCTGGCCAGTGGAGTATAAATGATTCTGGGGTGACCTGATTCCAAGGTCTAAAAAAACCGGGTGTAGGTAGAGAGATTCTGGCGGGTAGCGTAGACTGCGCAAATGAAAATAGGACGAGGAAATGGTCCGTCCAAGTTACGGGTTGAATCTCCTCAATCAAGGTAGTGTCAATATTGGAGAACAGTAGGTCCAGTGTGTGGCCTGCATTATGAGTGGGACAAAGGATCCATTGTCTCAACTGGAGAGTTTGCATATCGTTATTTAGATGTGAGGCCGCTAATTTGTCGGGTTTATCAAAGTGAATGTTAAAATCTCCAATCACCAGAAAGTTTTTATATTTGAGACAGGCGGGGAGTAGTTGCATGAGCAACTTCATGCTGAAATTGGCAATTAAATACACTGCAATTGTGTAAGGCAGATTGCATTTTCTTCATCGTAGGATATCTTAAATCTACGGTGAGAACTGGGGCTTTCCTGGAAATTTAGCTAGCCCACTGGAAGAAGGCATTTTCTGTTTTAACGTGTGGTACATGTATTTTTAACGGATCCATCTTCTTCTCTTTTTATTGAAATGAACTGTATTTTTTATGTATCGTGTTTTAAATGAGTGTTGGATGTTGTGTAACTTTTATGGTTTTCTATATGCAAAACCGAATAAAGGTGTTTTGATTTGATTTGAATTAAATAAGCAAGCGCAGCCCCTAAAGTGAAAGCGGACTGAGCTGCAAATAATACAAAATAGTGCTGTTAGCCATGATAAAGTGGACCGTGTAGCATGACCATTAAAAGTCCAGTCCTTATGGGCTTTAACAAATGTAGACAAGGTGGAACCAAGGAGGGACTAAAAAGCTAATTTACCAATCTGAAGCCAGCATTTAAGAAGGACATTGACACAAAGCCAATGATAAATATGGGCGGAGAGTGGACGAGGCTTCCACAGCATACCTTACTACAGCATGCCTCACAGAGTGAGCAGCGCAAGCGCGCTGCCACTAGGTTCGACATAAGTTTCTGACCATCACCATCTGGCAACCCGGGAACTCCTAATAGCAATGAGGGGTAAATTCGATATAATTAAAATTATTAAAAGTAACTATTAATTTGGATGCTGGTCTGGGGAGTCTGGAAGGACTCCAGATTAGCCCTAAATCTGGCAATAGATGCCAACCTGCACTGCTTTGGATGGGGCTAGCAGATGCTAAGATATGTAGCCCAAGAATTGAATAGTGTTGGCATCCCTCTTTTAGAGGACTGGAAGAGAGACTTGGACCACTGCATGAGTATGGATGTGCCAGTGAGTGCCCACAGAAGAATGGTCAAATATGGATAGGCAGTTGCCAATATAGGTGCATGGACTTGGAGACATAAGGTACGCAATCCCAAACCCTGGATGAAAAAAATCAGATTTTATGATGGTCAGATGTGTGAATGAGGCGGAATAGGGATATGAGGGGGAACAGGAAGGGGAGACCAGGGGCCAGGAGCGATCACTACATGTGTTAATTGTAATAGGGGTCCAGTCCAGTGGTAATTATCAGAAAATCATGTTAGAATGTTGAACTTCATGCACTTCACTGCTGTGATCATTGATATGTCTGGAACACAAACAATAAAATGTGTTACCATAATAAACTGGCTGACAAGGTTAAGGACCAGGGCCGGGTGATGGCAGACCTCACCCCGACGGTGGCAGATCATACTACCTCTATCCAGCAGTTGCAACAGCAGGTTGCCTCCTTGATGGACCGTGTGGAGGATGCGGAAGGCCGCAATCGACGCAATAACATCCGTGTCATTGGCCTTCCGGAACGTTGTGAGGGGACCCACGCAGAGGACTTCATGGAACAATGGTTCCGAGACCACATCGCCATGGACGGCCTGTCGCCACACTTCTGTGTGGAAAGAGCACATCGCATGCCCACTGGAAGGCCTAGACCGGGCCGCCCGCCCCGCCCTTTGATCGTACGGATATTAAATTATCGGGACAGGGATGTCCTTCTGCAAAAGGCGAGAGAGAAATCCCTAATACAATTTGAGTACCGTCGAATATCGCTATACCCGGACTATACCAACGTGGTGCACAAACAAAGATCTTCATATCTGGAGGTGAAAAAGAAACTCCAAAAGGCCCAGTTGAAGTATGCGCTGCTGTTCCCGGCTCGCCTAAAGATCGTGTATGCCAAAAAAACTAATTTCTTCGAAAGTCCCACGGATGTGGAAGAGTGGCTGGATGTGATGGGCATTGATGGCAGTCAGGTGGCAACTCAGGACACATCTGCTGGCAGATCGAGGAGAGGTTCAGGACAAAACGACGGAGGCTCGCCTGTCTCGGGGAGGAGGTCGGGACGACACGGACCTCCGCGGGAACAGCAGAAGGAAGACCAGCTGGGAGCTTTGCACTGGTGGGCAACTTCCGGGAAGATCAGGAGAAGATCAGTACGGACACAGACACCAGTACGATTCACTCAGACTCGGACCACAGCGAGATTTTATTCCCAACTGTTACACCCAGGGCGGCGGACGATATGCTGGACAATTGAGAGGCCAAGAGACAAGGTCCGAAGTAGATGGATCGCCCGAAGAATTTGATATCCTTTTGTGACATTTGGTTGATATTTGTCATTATGGCATGCGGGGAGGTACCGGGGGGACTGTGGAATTATATGTATTTTTGATGCATGGAACGGGGTCTAGAGAGGACTCGATTCACTGCTGAATGGGAGCTGGGAGTGGGGCCAGTTTGGCTTGCTATACCCCGATGGATTTTTCTGCCCCCCTGTCAGGGTCCTCCAGAGAGTGCCTAAGAATAAGTTCCTGATTAGTACCCCCAGGTCGGCGCAACGTTGAGCCAGCGGCATCCGGCAGGACAGTTAGGATGAAAAGAACAGTGCTTGGCCACCCCCCCAAAGGCCCATGCACCTGTGTTTGGATTGTTATGTTCCTAATGTTCTCGTCCGGCTCAGCAATGTTAATATGCTGCGCCAAGTTAGCTTTGACATTGGAAGGGAAAGAGTACGTCTCCTGGCTACCATTTATATTACGTCTTAGAGGGGGCATTGTAACACTTCGAGATAAGAGCGTAGGTGATTATGGCTGACATAATAGGGTCTTATAACTTAGCTACCTGGAATGTGCGTGGGCTAGGTGCACTACAAAAAAGACACCGGATTCATGCATTTCTACTACGGCACCACAAACGCCCGTCTCTCTATTTCTCTGCACTCTGGTGAAACTAAGTATGCACGATTGACTGAGTGAAATAGCTGTCTATTGTTTTCACACGACTCTAGAGATATACTCTTTATTCTGAGGGAGAAAAGTTGTCATGTTTATGCGGTTGTCAGAAGCTAATCCCTTCTTGTCTAAATCAGGAGAGTTAACTCTTTCCTGAACATTCGAGAAAGTTTCTAGTGACCTCTGAGCTAGCTGGCAAAACGAATTAAGTATAATATAGTCAGTAGAGACCTAGTTGACCTCAGTTCTACGTCTACACTACTGTTTATATTATTCCAATGCGCAGAGCCTATTGGGAATATAGGAACTACACTACAAGAACAGCGCTTGCTGTCGTGAGTGACTATCTGGAAATGTTTGGAATGGAGAAGAGGTTGCCTTAGAAGATAAGCAAAGTGCGCGGAAGTCGCTTTCAAAAAGTGTTCTCTCTTCAGCAGATAAAACAAACCAGCTGTCTTGTCAAGTTCCTGGTGCAGCTACCCAGAAATGTCTCCCATCCAAGGGATTCTTTCATGCCAGCATGCAATGCTTGCTGCACAGGGGTGAGGGCTTTTCTTGGTTCACGTGTCAGCTAGTGGTTACTGGGCAGTATGCTAAGGAGCCAGTATGGTTTACCACTATTGCTGTGAAAGGGCAAGTACTGAGTGCCTGCACTTCTTTCATTTTCGAGAGGGAGCATCTGCACTACTTTGAGGGGATGTAATACTTTTAATTGGAGAGTGCCAGCACTTCTCAGACCTCACAGCTCCATTTTGGATTAAGACACTGGGTAAGCAAGGTTTGTTCAAGATGGGGAGAGGCGTCTTTATAGAGTTGTGACCGTAGTATAGTCTGAAAAACAGCATGAAACCCACCATGGACGTTGGAGTCGAAAGGGGTCATCTGGTTGTGGCGAAAATGTGACAGCCATTGTAGTTTTTCAGAAACGTTCCTAACCTCTTCAGTGTTCATGAAGAGACCAGCTCGTCATGAGTCACAATGGAGCTGTGCTCATGACGAGCTGGTCTCGTCAAAACGGCGCTGCTCCGCCCACGCGTGATTGATTCCCTGCCTGTGCGGGTGAATTAATCAGTGGGCGGGGTCGTGACGAAACCAGCTAGTCATGAGCACAGCTCCACCGTGACTCATGACGAGCTGGTCTCATCACGAGCACCGCGGCGCCACGCTCACCACCCTGCCCCCCCCCCCCGCAGCGTGGGGGAATTACCCCCGCAGGGAAGGGGTTAGTTGTACAGTGGATTCAGTATAAAGTAAGAAATATGCCATGGCACTCACTCAGCTCAGGAAGGATGCTTCAGAGATCTGCTCACACTCCTGTGTGCCTGTCTCTGGCCCCTCTGCGCTGCCTGTTCATGGCATGTGTCTGACTGTAAGACATGATGTTGTATCCACCCTGGAGCAACAGGGCTTGGATCAGGTATTTCGAGTTTGCCCTGGAGACTGTGGGTAGTAGTAATTCATAGAGAGTGCCTGGGTGCAGAAGTGTAGAGGTCAAGCTTGTCCAATGCCTATCCACCAGATCACGCGCAACGAGAAGTCCAGGGGCAGGACTTGTGTCGTACCTTCAGGTGCTCTATCACAGTTGGCAACGCCGGGACGGGTCATTCGCTCTCTCTCTCTGACAGTCAACCCCTCAGAGCTGTGTAAATCCTTTCAGATTACGGGTAAGGAGAGCGAGCGGCACAGGGGTTGTGAGATTACTTCAGGCGCAAGGTTGGGCCTCCCTTCACAGTTGGCAGTACCCTAACTGGCCTCTCCCTCTCTGGAAGTTAGGCCAACTCTGAGCCCAAATAGACCTGGTTCGCTTCTAGCTTTGGGGGACATGGTTCTTCCTTTGTCAAATGCTAATTAATTACTAGCATTTGCAATGCAACGCATTTACGTGAGTTTAAGCTATTGGCATTGTAAATGACAATGCTTTTTATTTATGTTTTAAAAACAAAAATAAAACGCATTGTCATTTGCAATGTCAATAGCTCAAACTTGCGTAAATGCGAGACCCATTGCATCGCAAATGGTTGTATAGGTAAAAGTGCCTGCCTTTCACCACAACAGAGCCAAGCCTTGCGTGATGTGCCTGGCTCTAGCCCCGCCTGTGGCCCTCATGCAGAAGAAAACAGCAAACAATTAAATAACCAAGCGCGGCCGCTAAAGTGAGCGGACTGCGCTGCAATTTAATTAAATAACCAAGGGCTGCCACTTGAGCGGACTGCGCTGCAAATTAATTGAATAAACAGGCGTGACTGCTAAAATGAAAGCGGACCGCGCTGCAAATAAAAAAATAATCAGAAAAATAGTGCTGTTAGCATGACCAGTAAAAGGTCCAGTCCTTATGGGCGGTAACAAATAGAGACAAGGCGGTACCAAGGAGGGGCTAAAAAGCCTATTTACCAATCAGAAGCCAGTATTTAAGGAGGACAATGACACAAAGCCAATGACAAATATGGGCGGAGAGTGAGGCTTTCACAGCATACCCTACTACAGCATGCCTCGCAGAGCGAGCACTGCATGCGCGCTGCCGCTAGGCTCCACCCAAAAAGCGCAAGCATATATCCCTGACCAGTTTACAGTCACAAACTACTGCCATTTTGCATTTGATGGCATTGCTTATAGATCTATGGCTGGTTTTCCCCACCATTTGAACATCTGTTTGAGTAATGCTTGAATGAGTTCCCACTCTTGGGATGATGAAGCTTGTCTGCTAAGCGTGTCCACTTCAACATTGTCTTTCCCTGGAAGATGAATTGCTGTTAAGCCTATTTGTCTCCGATTGGCGCACTTCCGGATTTCCTGAGCTAGTTTTGAAAGAACAAGGGACTGTGTTCCTCCCTGCTGGTTGAGATAAAATATTGCTGTTGTGTTGTCTGTTTGAACTAAAAGAGATTTTCCCCACAGCTCTTTCTGAAAGGCTTGTAAGGCTAGGAACACCGGGGCATATTTATGAGAGCCTTGCGTCATGTTTGCACCATGCAAATGTGACGCAAGGCTCGGAGTCACACAAAAGTCACATTGTGCAGCTTTGAGTGCCCTCATAAATCTTGAGTAAGGCAACACAGTGCAAATAGCTGCATCACCTTACTCTGCTCAAGGGAGGCATTCCATGGGGGTTGGGTGGGTGTTCCCATGCAACTTTCTAGGTTTTGATGCATTCCCAGATTTACAAGGACTTGTAAACCTGGTAATGTGTCAAAATCTTATGCCTCTCAAGGGCACGCGTAACGAGGAGAAATATCTTTATTTCTCCTTGTTTTTCCTCTTTCTATACGTGCCTCATTCTGCAGCACACATAGAATGAAAACACCTCTAAGGATTGTTTTTTTGCAGGAAGGTGCCGCTTCCTGCACAAAAGCAATCCTGCCTACAACACAGGCACTCATGCACCATGGTACAAGGAAGCCTGCATTGGCATAAGGCTGCAAAACAACACCGGAGCAGAGGGAAAGGACAGGAATGCATTGTATTTGATAAATATGGTGCATTGCTGCTCTTTCACTTTGGCGTAGGGCAGCGCAGCAAGGTGACTTGCTGCTCTTCCCTACACCTTTAACGATCCATTAAAGGGCAGATTGACAATCTTTCTTTGAGCATCGGGCTTGAGACCCGTGAGTCGAAGCCATGTTCATCTTCGAGAGCAAATACCATGGGCGTATCAATGGGTTTCCAAGTCTGCAGAATCGGCCGCTGTACTAATGATCTGGTTTACCACCAGACCACCTTTCTGTACAATCTCTAGAAAATCCTTTTGATCGTCTTTGGGTAATTTTTCTGTAAACCTTGTTAAAGAGTCGGGGGCGCTAGAGGGCGCACACAGGGAATGGCTGCCTAACTGAGTAGCTCCCGCTCATTGGCCCATTATCCTGCACTTATCCTCTGCCTAAGGCGAGTAAAATGTTAATATTACCTACCATCTGCTGCGGTGGGTAGTCCTCTGCACTCGACCCGAAGCTTGGGCTGCTGGTGACACCTGGGCCGACGTAAACGGCGTTTGAACATCAGCCGGCTGTGCCTTCGGAGACTGCGCGTTGAGGAGACCGGCCTCAGGGGACTACGCGAGGCCGGGGCATGCCACGAGGCTGCAGGCCCGATCTGCTCTCTTGGTTTCGGCGCCTGAGACGTGCATGACTCTGGCCCCTGCTGCCAGTATGAGTTGCTGACATCTCCTGCAGTAGACTGCCCCTCCTGCAGGCTTGACCCGTGTGCCCGGTCCGCTGTTGGCGGACTCGTCACCTGGGAAGCGCTGCCTTCATCCCTGCACGGCTCGGAGGGCGAGGCGGCCCTCGGGGGGAGTGCTGCGACTGCCGTTGCGGCTCCTGCTGATACCGGGGAGTATCTGACGTCCGCGGCACCTCCCGCTGCACTGCTAAAGGTGAGGAGTGCCTGGAGCTGGTGGCAGCTACTTTCTTCCCGATCACTGGCGGCAGGGGGCTGAGTGGAGACGCGACCCCTCGGTATCCTGGCGGCAGCTGATTTTGTCCGAGTTATTGGCCTGCAACTCGTCTCATCCTCCACAAGTACAATAGCCCTCGGGCACTTGCGGCTCCGCCGCTCACTCTAAACTCGGGCGGCTACTAAGGCCCCCCTGCTGCGGTCATTTGGCATTGAGGCCGTTTTCTACACGGACTAACATTTTTTCGTGCTAGCTAAATTGCAGAGCCTGTTGCTGCCCTGTCTCTTGGCCATAGACTCATAGCTTACGCTCTCACGCAGTATTGCCGATCTCAGAGCCACCTACACACAGCGCATCTACGGATAAAAGCCCTCAGCTACAGACCGCCTGTGCCCAACCTCTGCATTTAAAAAAAAAAAAAAAATTCTTTCTGCAGCGCAAGCAGCGGCTGGCAGCTCGGGCCCCCCATGGTGCAGCTCCCGATCGATGTAGGGATTGATTCCAACACCTACCAAAGCTGAGTGCACAGGCGAAGGGACACCTGCCTCGGGGGTTGCCCACCATTTATTGCTATCCTCCCTACATTCGAACCCAGCTGGGCCAAGGCGGTGGAACGCCAGGTGGCGGAGAACACACGATCGGAGATCAGGATGGTGCGCCCAGAAAACCGCCAATCGAAAATAAGCTTTGACGGTGCTAAGAAAGGTACGAAATCGGTGCCTGCTGAACCAGGGCCCAGCGACGCCAACTCGATGGCCACTGCTTCCCCCGCCAAGGACCTTGACTTGCACCACCTGTTCCAAGAGATGAGGCAGGGGTTCGCTACTGTCGTGGAAAAAGTGGACGGCATGACATCTAGGCTTGACGCCCTGGTTCATAAGGTAGACCGTCACGAAGAACGGATAACATCCACGGAGCAGCGAATCTCAGATAATGACATCACCTCGACCCACACCACGCAATTGGCCCGCATGGACAATCTGCTCCGACTCATAGCGGCTAAGAACGAGGACTTGGAAGCAACAACATACGCGTCACGGGCATTCCGGAATCCACAGACACGGGCAAAATGGAACTCTATGTTGAGAAGCTCCTCAAAGGATCGATAGGAGAGGATGCATTTTCGCCTCAATTCATCATCGAGAGGGCGCACCGATCATTAGCGCCCATCCCCAAGCCCGGGTTGCCACCTAGGCCGATCATTGCTAAATTATTGAACTATCGCGACCGTGATGTCGCGCTGAGAGCAGCCCGGACTCAACAAACCCTGCAATACAATGGTGTAACTTTCTCCATATATCCTGACTTCACCCCTCTAGTGCAAGAAGAGAGACGTAAGTTCATTCCCGTGAAGAAGAAACTGCGAGAAGCCCAGCTGGAATATGCCCTACTCTATCCGGCGAAACTACGAGTCACACACCAGGGGAAACATCGCTTCTTCACAAATCCCCAAAAAGTGGAAGATTTTCTGAAAAAGATCCGCAAGGCCCGAAGGGGTGATCGTAATGCTGAGGCAGACCTGGAAGATGACGACCCATCCTCGACAGCGGATGAACATTGATCACATACGTTTGACGAGACCAGACTCCTTGTTGCTTTGAGCTACTATCTTTAGCCCTTGCTTCGGGAACGCGGGGGACATGGAATCCACACTGCAGAACTGACCTGCTTAATCTCTCCAGTGGTAATGGAATGGAATATGTTTTTGTAGAGCGCGATAGCTACCCGCAAGCGTCCTAGCGCTATATCTGAGTATGGTAGGATGAGGCAGGTTGAGGTTATTTCCTGAAGAAAAAGGTTTTTAATTTTTTACAAAATAGCAGGATGTTCGGTTCTGAGCGGATGGATGGTGGAAGGGAGTTCCAAAGCCTGGCCGCATGAGTTGAGAACTTTCTCCCTCCACTTCTTTCTCTTTTGTATCTGGGAATGATAACTTGGAAGGCAAGGGACGACCTCAACTGCCTGTTAGGGTGGTATGGAGTGATCAGGGTGTGGTTAAGGCCTGCCCCTTTCCTCCAGTAGGCACGGTGGGCGATGCACATGCTTTTAAAGTTGACTCTATCCTTTACTGGTAGCCAGTGAAGTGCTCTTAGTTCAGTTTTCACTGATTGCCGGCGGGGAATGCGCAGGAGGGTACGAGCCGCACAGTTTTGAATAACCTGCAGTTTTTTCAGGGTGGATTCAGGGGCTCCTAGGTATAGGGCATTTCCGAAGTCAAGCCGGGAGAGGATGAGACCCTGGACCATGATCTGTCTGGCCTTAAAAGGAAGGAGTGGTAGAATCTTTCGTATGATTCTGATAATGCTCATGCAGGTGGCTGCTAGTTTTGTTGCCTGGTGGCCGAAGGTAAGTGCACTGTCCAGCCAGATGCCCAGGCTCTTGATGGTATCCCTGGGAGGGGGGGCTGGGCCAAGTGCAGGGGGCCACAGAGAGTCGATGGATTTTTGGGGGGAGTTGCCCAGCACCATTAGCTCAGTTTTATCTCCGTTGAGCTTTAGGTAGGACTGGCTCATCCAGGTGCAGACTGCTTCCATACAGCTTCTGAGTTCACTGGAGAAGGAGGAGGGATGAGTTAGAGTGACCACCAGTTGCGTGTCGTCGGCGTAGGACACGACTTGAATGCCGAAAGGGCGAATTATTTCTGCGAGGCGGAGCATGTAAATATTAAACAGTGTGGGGCTCAGGGACGAGCCCTGAGGAACCCCACAACTGAGAGGTTTGCTGGGTGAGATGGTATTGCCCTCGCAGACTCTGAAGGAGCGGTCAGAAAGAAAGGTGTGGAGCCAGGCTGCTGCAGTGGATGTTATTCCTAGCTCTGACATTCTGTGACGTAGGATGTCATGATTCACAGTGTCGAAGGCGGCACTGAGGTCCAATAAGATAATGGCCGCAGTGCCACCCTCATCTACAATCTTTCTAGCACCTTCTGTTACTGCTAATAGTGCAGTTTCAGTTCCGTGCAAGGGGCAGAACCCAGTCTGTGAGGTATCCAGGGAACTGTTTGCTTCCAGGAATTCAGTGAGGCATTGATTAACGTATTTTTCCGCGATTTTAGTAATCCACGGTAGCAGAGAGATCGGGCGGTAGTTTCCCGGGTTCATCTGATCTAGGTTAGGTTTCTTCAGGAGGGCCTTAACTGTAGCTTGTTTCCATTTAGGGCGGACGATCCCTGTTGAAAGAGAGTTATTGATCAGATTCTGGATAGTTGGGAGGATGGTGGGCGTGATAGTTTTTAGAAAGCGGGCTGGGTCACTGGGGGATCCAGACTTTACTTGTAGTATTATGGGTTCTAGGCTGGCAGGCTCCAGAGGTGGAAAGGATTCCAGGAGGGAAGGAGGGGTGGGTCTGGTATACTGCTGTTCTGGGAGGGGGTGAGGGGTAGGGGGGAAGGAGGAATAGATTGTGGCTATTTTGTTGTAAAAATAGTCAGCCTGTTCATTGCAACGGGTTTGAGCGGTCAGAGAATCTGGTGGTTTGTCAGGGAGTTTGAGTAGGTAAATCTCCTTGGGTTTGGATGCTGCTTCATTAATCTTGTTTTCGAAGTAACTGGCTTGAGCTTTTTTTTTATCGGTTTTATAGGATTTTATAGACGCCCGATATTCAGTTTTACTGGTGTGGGAGTAATCGAGGCGCCATTTCCGTTCCAGTCGCTTGCATTCTCTCTTGAGAATGCGCAGGTACTGTGAGTACCAAGGGGCATTTTTTGGTCTCTGTTTGGATGGAAGGTCCTTGAGTGGGATAATAAGGTCTGGAGAGGTGGTAATCCAGTTATTGAAGTTGTCGTTGCTGACAATTGGATCAGGGTTATTCCGTGGGACGGAGGATTCCAGTGTGGAGGTCCACAGGTTGGTATTAAGTTGGGACCATTTGCGAACTCTGCTTGGGGCGGAGGGAGGTGAGGGGCGAGGTCCTATTGGTGCCCAAGTGAATGGGTTCAAAAAGTGATCTGTCCATGGAAGGGTAATAGGTGGACTAACTGTAAGGTGAGTGCAGTTACTAAAAATAGGATCCAGAAGGTGACCTTTTTCATGGGTGGGTTGTCGAACTAGCTGGGAGAGATCTAGTGCCAGTAAGTTGTTGCGTAGTTCGGTGGCTGCTGAGTCTAAAGGGTCGTCCAGGTGCACATTAAAGTCACCTAGTAAGGTGTAGTTAGGTGAGGAGCAGACACCATTGACTACCTCTGGGGCAAGCTGGTTTATAAAGTTAGTCGGGGTGCCAGGTGGTCGGTAGATAAGAGTTCCCGAGAATGTGCAGGAGGGGGAAAAGTCCAGCGAGAAGGTGAGATGTTCGCAGCTGGGAAGGTTCGATGGGGAGGAGCGGCAGGCGTAGCGATTTTTGTAAATAATAGCTATGCCGCCTCCTTTTCCTGAAGAGCGATCAGCTCGGAGTATATGGTATTCAGTAGGGAGAGCTTGAATGACATCGGGGTCGGAGTCAGTGTTGAGCCATGTTTCCGTAAGGAATATGGCATCAGGGTTTTTGTCCGAAATCAACAGGGATAATTCAATGGCATGTTTGGGGAGAGATCTGCAGTTAAGCAGGAACATGCGAAACGAAGGGGTGTGTGAGGGAGGGTGACTAAGGAACAAACAGTGTGGACAGTTGAAGTGTTGTGAGGTGGGGTCCCAAGGCATGAGACAGAGATCATTAGTGTGGCTACGTAGGTGATGTAAAGTATTGGAAGAGTAACATCTTGGCGATTTTTGACCAGCGGTTGTGGCCCCTGGTCCCGTTCGGTAGCGGACGGGCGCAGACGGGCTTGCCTTTGGCACGCCTTTGGCGCCCCCGCTGTGCCCGTCCGCTGCGCTTCCTGGGAGGGGGAATCATTATATGGTGGCTGGGCCTCGGGGTGGGAGGGGCCTGGCAAGGAGATCGGGTTCCTCACCCAAGATGGCGGGCCCGGAAGTTCGGAATACGGCAGGAGAGCCGAGGGCTCTGTCAAATTCTCGAGGGGGGGCCAGGAACCGCTCTGACTCAGCGGCGGCCTGAATCGTGAGGGTAAGTCTAAGAAACGGCTGTTTTTTAGTTAAGTGCAGTTTAAAAAATAGGATTTCCCAAGTGCACAATTAAAACGAAATAAAGCTTTTTAGATCAAGCAACAAAGATTTTTAGGCAGAGTTACAACACTGTCCCGGCTTCCGCCTCAGGACCACAACATACACCACCACACTCACTCATAATCAGTGGGAATGGTGCTTTGGCCTGTTTCTTTTATGGTGGCTGGGCCTCGGGTGGGAGTGGCCTGGCAAGGAGATCGGGTTCCTCACCCAAGATGGTGGGCCCGGAAGTTCGGAATACGGCAGGAGAGCCGAGGGCTCTGTCAAATTCTCGAGGGGGGGCCAGGAACCGCTCTGAATCAGCGGCGGCCTGAATCGTGAGGGTAAGTCTAAGAAACGGCTGTTTTTTAGTTAAGTGCAGTTTAAAAAATAGGATTTCCCAAGTGCACAATTAAAAGGAAATAAAGCTTTTTAGATCAAGCAACAAAGATTTTTAGGCAGAGTTACAACACTGTCCCGGCTTCCGCCTCAGGACCACAACATACACCACCACACTCACTCGTAATCAGTAATGCACTCCAAGGACCACTTTCCCTACCCTGGCCTCCACCGAGGGTGGTACAGTATGGGAGGCCATTGGCGGGTGAAGTGGCTGTGCGCCCTTGATGTTGTTTCCCTTTCGGGTGTTCCCCATGCAAAATGTTGGGATGTTGAAGTTGAGGGGAAGGGGGTGAGGGGGGGAGATGAGGGTGGGTAAAGGGGGCTGCTGGCATGATTGGGATGCTGTAGTGGGAGGGGGGTTGGGCTGGTTCGTGGGGAAAAAGTTTACACGCAGAGTGGGGGATCGAGTCACAAAATGCTATGTTAAATTGTATCGTCTGGAGGGAGCAGTAACTGCTGCATTACCACTAATAGGGTAGGATGAACTGAAGGTCCGCTATCTATGGCGGTCCTAGGGTCTGATGCACAACTAAATTGCATATCATGGAATGTCAGAGGGCTTAACAATGCCAAAAAATTTTGTAATGTGATTGCTTATCTCAACAGACACAATATTCATATCACCATGCTGCAGGAAACTCATTTGACACCACTAGTGAAGGCCACCTTTGCAAGCAAATGGGCTGGAATCCGTATCTTCTCCTCCTATTCTACATACGCGAGAGGAGTCACCATCCTCCTTAGACGCACAGTCCCGTTCCAGAAATGCGGAGACTTGACGGATAGTGAGGGACGTTACGCTTTACTGTGGGGGCGAATGGGTCGAGACACGGTCACATTCATCAATTGTTATACTCCTAACCTAGACATGCCTGTTTTCTTTACTACACTTTGGGGCAAAATTGTGGACGTGGGATCCCGCCATGTTATCTGGGGAGGGGACTATAATTTGGCATCGATACCTCACTTAGATAGATCAGATGGTGCGAGTCACTACAAACCCAGGGTCAGAGAGGCATAGGAGGGCGTCATCGCTGAGGGCAATTTGGTGGACATATGGCGATCCCTACACCCGATCAGGCGGGAGGGCACACATTTTACGTCACAAACGGGCACATGGGCACGATTGGATTACTTCCTCATTACCAAGGAGATCACTTCTGAGGTTCTAGGGGTTACACATTTGCCAAGAACATACTCTGACCACAGTCCTGTCTTGATGCATACACGTCTTCCTGGGTGGGATAACCCTAGGCCACAATGGAGATTACAACCGGCAGCACTATTAGATGGCTTGTTCCGAGCTGAGCTGGGGGAGGAAATCGCCGCTTTCTTTCCCAGAAACAAAGGGTCAGTGGACTCGGTCGAACATATCTGGGAGGCCTTCAAAGTCACCATAAGAGGGTACTGCATATCTAAAAGTTTTGGGGTCCTGCGTGACATACAAAACACTATTCATACATTACACAGGGAACTGAGAGCACTGGAACTTCGCATGGTAGGAGATGACAGTCCTGACATACATGCATAGTTTAGGGACAAACTGTCCAAATATGAGGAAGAGGCTAACAGGGAAGCAACATTTTGAGGGAAGCAGTGGCAGGCCAGAAAGTATTGTGAAGGAGACAGACCGGGGAGGGCACTAGCGGTACTAACACGCGCCTCACGTGACCACAACACCATCCTGGAACTCACTGACGAGCGGGTACACACGATCAGGGACTCTGATGCACTGCTTGATGCCTTTAATTCACACTACCATACACTTTACACCACTGATACAACAGTTGATGCACCTTACGCTGACTTCCTGGGCGATGTGGCACTCTGCTGGCTCAGCGACGGAGATAGAGCCTTACTAGCGGCCCCCTTCGAGCTGGATGAGATCCGCGAAGCCATCATGTCACTGAAGAATGGCAAGGCTTACATAGACATCATGGCCCCTGTCCTCCGGGAGGTCTACGAGGAGTCGCTGGCTGATGGCATCCTCCCTGGCTCCATGCGGGAGGTAGTCATTACCTCGCTCTTGAAACCTGGCAAGGATCCTAACTCTTGTGGTTCTTACCGCCCACTTTCCCTCTTAAACTGCGACATCAAGATCCTCGCGAAGGTCTTGGCCACTCGGCTTTCCCTACTTATGACCAGGATTGTTCTACCTGATCAATCTGGATTTGTTTCTGGTCGGTCTACCTCTCATAGCCTACGCACTTTGTTCTCTCTGCTTCGCACGGTTCACCCTGACCTGCCGGTAGCGGCCGTCTTCCTGGATGCCACTAAGGCATTCGACTCGGTTGAATGGCCTTACCTATTTTCGGATCTGGCGACCATGGGATTCCCACGACTCTTCATCTCCTGGGTCCAGCTGCTTTACACACAACCCACGGCGAAGGTCCTCATCAATGGTCGCCTTTCACACTCCATCGCCATCACCAGAGGTACACATCAGGGGTGCCCTTTATCCCCCGTCCTATTTGCTATCGCGGTCGAACCTCTAGCCTGTAGACTTCGTCAACTGCATCGAGACGGTGCGGTACAATGCCTTCAGCGTCAAATCGATGTGTCCTTATATGCCGACGACATTACGCTCTATGTCAAACACCCTGAACTACACCTCAATCCCCTACTAAGAGAATTTGTAGTATTCGGCAGGATGTCGGGGATACACATAAATTGGTCCAAGTCGCAATTCTTCCCCCTTACCGACGCGGTTACTGACTTCCCTCTTCACTATCCACTAGAGTGGTGTCGGACAGATCTCCGATACCTCGGTATACAGATCTCCCGCGACAAAGATGAAACGCTCCGCTCCAATTATGGGATGGCAATCATGAAACTCGCGGCTGCTGTGGATCGCTGGATCACCCTGCCGCTTTCCATGGCTGGTAGAGCGTCCCTCATTAAAATGGTGGTCTTACCCCGGTTCCTATATCTCTTTCTCAACATCCCATAGTATCCAGGTGCTTTCTTCTTCAAAACCTTAAAATCAGAGCTCTGTCGGTTATTCTGGGGGGGTAAAGGTCCACGGTTGAAGTGGTCCACACTAATCCAGCCTTACGATACTGGAGGCTTCGATGTCCCTGACCTCGAGGCTTATTACCTATGTGCACAGGCGCATTATGCATATCACTGGCTCGTTCCCACGCCCTTCATGCCTCAGCTGGCGGTGGAAGACTGGATCGTGCATCCGATTCCGCTCAATGGCCTGCTCCATTGCCCGGAATCATCGATACAGATGCCGAACACCTCCGTTTCCTGCACTTTGGATGCGTGGCGCCGCAAAGCCAAGAGGATGTCCTGCTGTCTACCGTACTCTCCTAAACTGCTTTTGACGTTTCATCCTCACCTTGCTCTATTACAGGAGCGAGGCTTTCGTATACTTTGCGAACGACTGCGGATCATCTCCTGGGGACATCTTTTCGTGAACGGTAAATTCAAAACCGCAGAACTGTTCTTTACCTCCCCGGATCGTACTCCGCTTGATGTATTTTACTACCTGCGCCTTCGCCAAGGGATGAAGGACATCCTGCCTGAGTTCCCTAATGAACCTGAAATTCTTCTCCCACTACACTTTTTGTTATGCTCACAAGAAGGGGCACACTTGGTCTCTGGTCTTTATCGTCAACTCAGGTCTGCTACCAAGATGCCTGAGGCGAGAGCTCGAGCGCACTGGAGCGCAGATCTGGCCACTGAGCTCACCGACGACCACTGGCAATACTGCTGCGCCCTTACGGCTCGTATATCAGCCAGTAGTAGACTTAAGATAATACACTACAAATTCTTGCAGCGACTGTATTATACCCCAGTAAAAAAACACAGATTTCGTCTAGCTGACAATGACAGGTGCGAGCGCTGCCATGCCGAGCACGCGGGCTTCCTGCACTTAGCCTGGGAATGCCCTCCTGTTCATCTATACTGGCAGCAAGTAGCTGACACTCTTACAGCGATGACTAAGGAAACCATTACTGTGGAGCCGCTCCTCACGCTACTCGGACACACACCACACATTCCAAAACCCTGCAGAAAATTCGTAGATACTGCACTGCTCTTGGCGAGGCGTCGAGTGGCGTGTCGCTGGGGCCGAGGCAGAGCACCTAAATTCAAAGATTGGTTGGCGGACATGACTTACTGTCAAGAGCAACACATCACGTTTACTGAATTGGTACCGATCCCTAGCCGACCTAAAGATATTTGGGGCCCGCTGGTCAGTTATCTGCTTGCCCAGGCAGATGATAGTGATGTATCAGAGGGAGGACATGTTAGCGATCAGCTAAACTGATAACACTCAGCAATAGAGAACGCTGCCTACCGACACAGATACAACTCACTTCTTATCACTCCGGCACGTTACCCCGCATGTTACACTGTTGGTCACTACCTTGCACAAACCTCCCCCACATGTTCTTCACAGACACTATATACGCAGACATTGCCGCTGGGCCCTTGCCCACTATGTAGTCTCTGCCGCCCTGCTTATCCCATACACCCATATCATCGTACTTGAAGGTTCCCTGTAGCGCTGCACATAACCTTTATCCTCCAGACGAATACGTACCACCTTGCCTGCTGATATCTCAATGCACAGCAATGAACGACCATCGATACATAAGCTACTCTGTTGTCCCGAAATTCCACTCCCAAATGGGTCTACGAGACCTCATAGTTTTGTTTACTGTTAGGAACTGATAAAAACGAAACACCTGTTCTACTGCAGTGAACTCTCAGGTATATATGTTTACACTGAATACTGGACACTCATTGCATAACGCCATTATACACCACCGGGCCTCCGGGATACCGGTTCCAAGGCTGTGTTACTCCACTTATTACTTCCTTATCGAGTCGCACATAACGCTGCCCGCCTCCGGGTTGTAGGCGCACAAAGCAGTGTACTGTTTATAATATGCAATAAAGCAGTTTGAACACAAAAAAAACAAAAAAAAACCTTGTTAAGGAGTCCCATAAAGACCGGTCATATCACCCAAGTAAAGCGGCTGCGCTGGCCACTCTCATGACGGATCCTGAAGTACTGCACATTCTCTGTCCCAAAGAATCCATGTTTTTGCTGTCCTGCTCCATAGGAGCAGACGAGATGGAGGTATTGGAAGAAGTTTTTCTGGCAGTGGCAACTATAAGGGAATCCGGTGGAGGATCAGACCGCAGAAACAAAGGATCTTGGTCTGGAGCCTTGTACTTTTTTGAAATTCTTGCGGGACCCGAGCCCACTGTGGCAGGTGTCAAAAAGGTTTTCATCGCAGGCTCTAATAATCCTGGCACCAACGGAAGAAAGGGTTTTGCCAAAGTTCGATGGTGCAGAGTTTCAATTATGATGGAAGTAGTCACCTGAGGAATAGTCATGGTTATGTTCAACTTGCTGGCACCTCTACAGATCACCTCGTTGAATGTCCCAATGTCATTAACAGGGGAAACCCTGGATGGTGGAGTTGACGAGATAGTTGAGAAATAATCTCTATACGAGGACCTTGTTGATAAGGTCATTGTAGGAGACATCTGTCTTCTCCTAGGTGTATGCGAGGGGCAGGACCTTGAGTGCTCCCGTGAGCGTGAGCGCTGTCTCAATGGAGATCTGGATCGCCTCGGGGACCTACCAGCGGAAGGTCGTGAGGATTCCGTGAGAGGAGGTCTCTTAGAAGGTCTGGGTTGTATCTTCCAGTGCCTAATGTCCTCCAACCAACTGGGTGACATGCTGATAGGAGGAGATTTGTTCCCATTAGCCGGAGAGCCAGGCGAGGAAGAAGCTTCCCTCGATGTCGAGCACCGTGATTTCGACATCAGTTTTTCTATGCCTTCCGCAGAAACAAATATGTCCTTCGACGCTGAACGCCTCGACGTCTAACTGGAGTGAGTGAGCCACCATCGACGACGACCGTGGCGGTGACACTCTCAACGATGGAGATCTATGAGATGAAGCTCTCGACGTCGGTCTCTTCGAAGTTGACCGCTGGCGTTCTTGCGGCATCTTCGACATGGACCGTTGATGGGTCTGAGAGGGTGATCTGGAGTGTCTCGTGATGCCGACCTTATAGAAGGGGGCAGAGATCTCGACGTCGATCTCTGAATTGATGTCGACGTACGCTTCGACATCGACTGAGGTCTATCATGCTTTGAGCCCGAAGCATGTCTCGACGTCGACCTACTTCTAGACGGCGATCTAGTCCTCGACGTCGATCTCACTTGCGTCGTAGGTCTCGACGTCGACTTACTTCTCAACGGCGATCTTGTCCTTGACGTCGATCTCACATGCTTTGTTGGTCTCGACATCGACTTACTTCTCGACGGCGGTCTTGTCTTTGACGTCGACCTTACTTGCTTAGTTGGTCTCGACGTCAACAACGCGCTGTGATGTTTTTTCTTACTTTTAGCTTCTGGTGATGCAGATCTTCGCCATTTCTTTGGAGAGGAGGGCCCTCTGGAGGAATGTTGACTCTCTGGGCCGCTTTTATGATGTTTTCCTCTCTCCATCAAGCCTAGAATTCTGATCTGCTCTCTGTCTTTCAATGTTCTACGTGAAAGTTGAAGACAGTGGTAGCAGGTCTCTGTGTCGTGAGAAGAAGGTAGGAACACGATGCAGACCAAATGAGGATCAGATTTGGCCATCTTCTTCCCACAGGAAGGACATTTATAAAATAAAGGTGGCATATCTGACTAAAAAGAATGACCAAATAGTCGAAAAAGACTGGTATGTACAACCAGTACAAGAAATGTAAAAAAAAAATAGAATCCAATTTCTGACTGAAAAAAGTCAAAATCAGTTAGGCTCAAGCTCCAGGTCCCTCACAGAAGGAGCCGGAAAAAAGAACTGACCTAACTGTCACCTGTGGTGCATGATGGGAGCAGAGGGCTCCTGGAGGCCTTAAAGGCAAAGTGCTCATGGCTTCTGAGGCCTTAAAGGCGAGGTGCCGGTTTCCTTTTCTGTACAAGGATGTTATTTATTTATGCAGCCTTCTTTAGGCTAATTGCCTGCCATTACCTGTTTTCTTTTCTGAAAATAAAAAGTTATTGCAGAATGCTATTGCTGTACATGTCCTTCTCTTGCAATATATGTATATGTGTTATTTTCATACTAGAGAAATACATGTAACTCTGGCTTCTTAGCCTATTGGATATGTTTAGGTCTGCATATTTTGTTATGTTATACATGTATATGTGTGTATTTATTGCGTACTATGTACTCTTTTTCTACTACATACACATATATATGTATTTTTTTGTATATGCTTCCGGTTCCCGCACGTGGGCAGAGATAATTCAGTGCTTATGACTATTGAGTATCCCCTGGAAGAGAATTTCTTTTTGATGTTGAGGTATCCTCCGACGCTTTATCACTCATCGCCATTTTTTTTACATCTTCCGACTTCTGTCTTCTTTCAAAGTTGAAACGTTCCGACTCCAATCATCTTTCAACGTCATTGTTTTTTTTATTGTTCAGCCATCTGTGGGGCCCCTGCTTTGGGGACTCCAGGTCTTCTTTTTGTGTTTGTTTACCTTCAGTGAGAGATTTTCTGTGCACTGAGGCAGCTTTCACAGTTTTAGAGTCTTGTGTTCTAGACTCTCCCCCGAAAGTTTTCTCGGTGTTACCAGAGTTCTTTTTTCTGTCGACTTGCGAAGTCCCTTTTAGACATCGACAATTCGCATCTCGACGTCCGTGCCTTTTCATTTTTCCCCTTCGACCATGTTATCCTCATTGTCGCTCAACAAACCCACGTTTTCAACCGTTGGGAGTCTGCTTCTGCCCTGCATGGCATAGTGTGTTTGACTCTTGCCTTCAGCATCTACGGAATGCATAGCATGTGAATCCAGATATTGGAATTCACCAACGCACCCTCCTGCCAACTACCACATATCACTTCCCAGGAGTGGGTCGACTCCCTTTCATCCTTTTTTGTAAATAAGATAAATGACATTCACAAACTCTTTCCCCAAAGGACCGACACACTACCAAAAGAGACACACACTGAGAACCCCCACCCCCCAGTACACAAACTCCCTCAGAGAAATTTACGCAGTCACAGAGGAAGAAGTATCTTCCACCCTAAACCAGATCAAATCCGGCTCACCGACCGACCCTGCCTCTTCCCAGATTCTTTCTAAAATTGGACCTGCCCTTCTCCCCAATGTGACCAAAATCTTTAATCGCTCGCTATCGCAATCCACGGTACCTTCACTCTGAAAAGAAGCCATAGTCAGACCCATCCCAAAAAAGCAGACAGCCGACCCCAAACAGCTTTCTAACTACCAACCAATCTCTCTCCTACCCCCGTTTCGTAAAATCATGGAATCATTGGTCAATAGCCAACTATCTAAACACCTAAAAAGCAATAACCTAACTGACACATCTCAATAGGGGTTTCGGGCATTCCACTGCCTTATTAGAGATGGTCGATAACATCAGGTTCTCTCTTGACGCCAGACAACCTGCCATCCTGGTCTTACTTGACCTATTGGCTGCTTTCAACACCATCTCTCATGGCATCCTTTTGGATCGCCTATGGGAGTTTGGTGTAGAGGGCTCCGCACTGAACTGCCTCAAAAGCTACCTGACGGACCGATCATCCAAGGTCCAAATAGGAGACTTATCCTCCAATAGCCAGCCAATGGACAAGGGTGTCCCACAGGGATCCATCTTAAACCCCACTTTTTAATTTGTATGTGTCTCCCTTAGCCAAGATAATCAAAACCTATGGCTTTGAAACAGTGGCGTACGCGGATGACACACAATTACTAATCACCCTAGGACCCGAACCCACCGACACTAAACAAAGATTCAAACATTGCATGATGGCCATAAATGACTAGATGACAAACAACCATCTTCTACTCGATGCTAGGAAAACAGAAATCATGCTCTTTGGTGATGCACAGAAACTATGGACTAACGACTGGTGGCCCCCCTCTCTGGGACCTTGCTCCCCACCCAAGACGTAAGCCCGCAACCTTGGAGTGATAATAGATAACAAACGCTCCATGTCGGACCATATTAATAATATGGTCCGCACTAGCTATGATCTATAGCGCAGTCTTAGAAAAATCTTCAAGTGGATTCCTTTATCCTCCCGCATGCCCCTAGTATAGGGACTAATCATTAGTCGCTTGGACTGCGGAAACTCACTCCTGGCATCCATAAAAGAAGAGCATCTAGCAAAGCTCCAAGTCCTGCAGAATATGGCGCCCAGGCTGGTCCTAAACCTCCCCCCCCCCCCCGCTCACCCTCGTTGCTCAGTCTGAAGACCCTCCACTGGCTCCCCATCAGAAAGCGGATTAATTTCAAACTCTGCTGTCTGGTACACAAAACCCTCAATAACAAAGGACCGTAATATCTAGCTAAAAACTGACAAAACACCAACCATCAAGAACCCTTCGCTCCACCAGCAAACACCTCCTAACGGTACCTAAGGTCTGCACAGTTAGGAACGCTGAGAGATCCTTTTCCAGAATTGCTCCTGAAATATGGAACACATTGCCTTTACATATCCGATTGGAAATCGATCACAAGAAATTCCTCATATCCCTTAAAACCTGGCTTTTCTAGCACTGTTGCTCCTGTTGTTCTGTTTTTTGAGTATTAGCTGGCGCTAAAAGACCTATGGGTGATATACGCGCTTAATAAATACCAAATAGAAATACAAAAGATTCAAGCTGCAAAACTATCTTATCATCAAGAAGAATTTGGTGGGCTAAAAAGCTGAATTTTTTTGCTCCGAAAATTTTCTGCCAAATTCAGCTGTTTCAGCAGGACTTCACCCAGTGGCTATTCAACTTCTAGAAGACTTCACTGGATACAGCCCCCGACCGTGCCCTGCTGGACGACTTCTACTTCCATTAAAAAGACTAAGTGAGAAGGTAAAAACTTTGACCGGGACGACCTGCTTAGTCTAGCCATTCTCTGTATGTCCCAGTCAACCACGAACAGTGATTTCCAATTGGTGCTTTACTTTTTCTTGCCACTTTTTTGCCCCTAAAAACGAAAAATGACATCTCTAGTCCCTTATTACACTTTTATGATGCTTGTGTAATGATTCTAATAAAAAATGTCTTGATTTTTAGAAACAGATTGCGTGCTATTTATTGCATTGTGCTTTTACTTTTCAATTGTTTTAATACTGCTAAATACTGTACACACTTTTCCTTTCGTTAAGCCTGTTTTCTCTGTGCTACAGCTGCCAGGGATTGAGCCCAGGTTTATTTATTGAATTAGAGTTTTGGACCTGAAAAGATTTTGGACTCACATCATCCCGAAATGAACCATTTTCATACATAATCAAATAATGAACTATGGTTATTGAAACTCAACTGAAAGCACAGGAACGTACATCCCTTAAGTAATCTGATGCATTTTGTTTGTGTTAAATGTAGTCCTGTCCTGATGAAGGAAGCACTAGGACATGGGCACTCTCAAACATTTTTTCTGGATCCAAAATATACAGTCTGTATATGACTGTATATGTTTTGCTGAATTGATGTAGATACTCTTTTTTTGCTACAATGGCATAAGAACCAGGGCAATCCTTTTGGGCGATGGATACCTCTCCTTCACTACATAAGGCTAGCAAGATTTTATGTATTAAGTTTGATGGAGAGATTTCTTTTCTACTTCAGGTCATTGCAGTGGTAGGAACTTGTTTTGGTCTGATGCATATGTTAAGAAGGTTTCTGCAGTCCATCTCTTTTTCAGCAGGAAACAGGTAGTCCAGGCTTTGGTAACATCTATGCTAGATTACAGAAATGCTCTGTACCTGCCTTTCTGACTAAATGATTAGTAAGCTGCAGGTGATTCAAAACGCAGCAGCCCGGTCGTTCCTTGGCATGTGTTTGAGAACACGTTTCTCCATATCTAAGGGAATTGCACTGGCTTCCCTTAAGGAAGAGTATCCCTTTTAAGGCCTTCTTGCTTGTACATATGGACCTCCATCTGCCTGGTGCAGGCTATCTCACAGCAAGGATTTGCTTTTATGTCCCAGCCAGAAGCCTGTGATCTGCCAAACTTTTTTTGGCCAAAAGTACCTAGGATTCGCAGCCATGTCAGGAGGCAGGTCCTTCTCTTTCTTAGGTCCCTTAAATTGGAACAAACTCCCTCAGGAGTTACAGAACATTTTTGCCACCTCACAGTTCCAGAAGAAATTGAAAACGTGGCTTTTCAATCAGGAGTATAGTGAGGTCTCTTAGATGGTCCATACCTGTGTTGCTTAGCACCAGGACACTCCTAGGAGTAACAGTGAGCTCTGTAAATGGCCGTTCCAGTAAAGTGAGTGGTATTGATGTGTGCCGGGTGGGGGGAGCGACATGAAGGGAGTATGGGGAGTGAATTGTGAAAGAAGGGGAGACACTATGTATGGGATTCAGAGACAACAGAAGTTGGGATTGGGCTGCTTACATCTTTCAAAAACTTTTTCAAGTGACTACAAAAATCTGCATCTTCAAAAATAAACATGTGGATATGGTTGCAATGCAACTACAATGCAGGTGTGTGCTCCACCCCAAAGAAAATGTTTGATTAATTCATAGAAAACGGTGCCTTTTGAAGTACACATCACACACATTGATCTAAGGATGACAAGCTCTATTAATAGTTGGTATCACCCTTCAAAAACATTTTAGGCTTTGAAAGTTTAATCAACCCAACACTTTAAAAAACAGTATTTTATTATCATAATACAATAGGATACTGATTAGGAACTCCATTGACTGTTGTCAAAACATCTAATAATATTCAAAAAACAAAAATTAAAGCAGCTGAAGCATAAAAGGTTTCTTATCACACAGGAATACATTATAAGGAAGAGACAGGAAACATGCTGAGTGTTCTCCAAGATGTAAGAATTGCAGTGTAATCCTCCTGATCTAGGGAGTTGCATAAGGTGTGTTACTGTGCTCTGAATGTACTTGGGTGAATGGGGCATATCAAATACAAAGGAAAAGAGAAGGAAAGAACACTTAATGTGTAAAATGAACACTGACATACATTGAACCAAACATAAATATTTTCTGTGGCAATATAAAAAGCAGAGGGAATTTTTCAGAGTCCACAATTTGCGAGAAACTGGTTACCTACCCAAGAGAAAGTCTTCAAGATCAGAGTTGTGTTACAGGTCAATAAGTTTCATCAAAGCTTGTACCCTTTTCAAAGCAATAATATTGAGAGCTTTAAAACTCCATGCACTGACCGCAAAGATTTTCAATGAGGCAGAAGAACGGGATGTGAACTTAACAGAGATTCCTTCAGAAATGCCCACTGGTTTAGGCTTCACAATATTTCATATGCTTTTTAAACTGTCTGAGTTAAAGCGTGAAGTGTGGAAAAGTGTCTCAAATCACCATCTTCTAGTCGTTCTCTAAAGAGAATGAATTTCCTTTCGAAATAATCTCATCTCTGAGCACCGAAGTTGTCTTCTTTGTACCAAATTGTTACTTGAAGATTCAGAATGTCACAAATAAAATGAAGCATGGCTAGACATTTCACATCATTCATTGTAGGGTGGGACTGTCCTCGAGTGATTAAGATCTGTTCAGTGTCAGGAAGCAAAGTAATACACCTTTTCAGACGTTTCCCACTGCTTAAACACCTTACTTTGGTTTGCAGCAATAGCCAAACTGCAAAGTCTGTTTCTGTATCACGCAGCATTCAATCAATCAATCAATCAATGACACTTATAGAGCGCGCTACATACCCATAGGGTCTCAAGGCGCTGGGGGAGGGGGGGGGTGCCGCTACTGCTCGAACAGCCAGGTCTTCAGCTTCTTCCTGAAGGAGAGGTGGTCTTGGGTCAGGCGGAGGTCGGTCGGGAGGGAGTTCCAGGTCTTGGCGGCCAGGTAGGAGAAGGACCTTCCTCCTGTCGTCGATCTTCGGATGCGGGGGACGGCGGCGAGGGCGTGGTTGGCTGATCGGAGGTGGCGTTTGGGAGCGTAGAAGTTGATCCGGCTGTTGAGGTAGCTCGGGCCTTGGTCGTGTAGGGCTTTGTGTGCGTGGGTGAGGAGGCGGAAGGTGATTCTTTTGTTGACGGGGAGCCAGTGAAGGTCTCTCAGATGTCCGGAGATGTGGCTGGTTCGTGGGATATCGAGGATGAGTCTGGCTGAGGCGTTCTGGATTCGCTGGAGTCTCTTCTGGAGTTTGGCGGTGGTGCCGGCGTAGAGGGCGTTGCCGTAGTCCAGTCGGCTGGTGACGAGGGCCTGGGTGACGGTCTTCCTGGTCTCGGTGGGGATCCACCAGAAGATCTTCCGTAGCATGCGTAGGATGTTGAAGCACGCCGAGGAGACGTTGTTGACTTGCCTGGTCATGGAGAGGGAGGAGTCCAGGATGAAGCCCAGGTTGCGTGCATGGTCCGTCGGTTTGGGTGCGGTGCCCAGGGCGGGAGGCCACCAGGAGTCGTCCCAGGCGGAGGGTGATGAGCCCAGGATGAGGACCTCCGTCTTGTCAGAGTTCAGTTTCAGGCGGCTGGTCGTCATCCACTCGGCTACCTCTTTCATCCCTTCGTGCAGGTTGGCTCTGGCGGAGGCGGGGTCGTTGGTCAGGGAGAGGATCAGCTGGGTGTCGTCGGCGTAGGAGATAATGCTGAGGTTGTGTTGGCGTGCGATGGCCGCGAGGGGGCTCATGTAGACGTTGAAGAGGGTGGGGCTCAGAGAGGATCCTTGGGGGACGCCGCAGATGACTTCGGAGGCCTCTGACTTGTACGGTGGTAGGCGGACTCTCTGAGTTAATAGCATTATATGTTAAATAGCCTATGGTTGAATAATTTAGCTTGAATAAACCTAACAGTTTTCACCACAACATCATTTAGTTGCCTTTGTTTTACTTTTACACAAAGCTGCTTGATGGATGATACACTGACAATCTATTAAAGCAGATCATGAACGCTGGTTTTGTAGCAAAGATAAGAGCCTCCCTCGTGGTTTATCATGATCATATGTAATCATACTTGTAAGATTGTTAAATGTCAGGTGATGCGGCTGGAAGAAAAAGTATATGATGTTCAATATATCTCCTTTTGGGTAACACTGCAGTGGTAAAAGACAGAGGAGCAGTTAATTAAGAATATTTGCTTGTTCTTTCACCTCAACCATGAATTGAGCCATATCACCTTCATCCTTTGATTCATTAACAACAGTGTTGAAGCAAGACATCACTTTCACTGTGTGGATGACCTACTTTTGAACATTGTCACTTACAGCCTCAATTGTATGTGTGCATGTGGAATCAGACAGGTGTAACATACCTATTTCCTTCTTATTGATAGATTATTAGAATAGTTGACAAATACAATTTCTGCTGCCAAAAGGAAATCTTTCCTAATTAGTTCTGCTTCTGTAAATTGATTTTTATGTTATGATACTTGCTAGGTAATTTTGAAAGATGTTCCTATTACAGCCTCAGATTCTTGCATCTGACAAAGAAAGAGCTTTCACTGTGATAGAAGGGGCTGCTTCCATGAAGCCAACTTAGCAGAATGAAGTTCAGACTTCAATGGGAAGTTGTGAATTCTGATTAACGGGTTTTATTTAGCCACTCCAGGTAATACAATTTGAGGAAATTTACTGTCTCTTTGCACAGCAGACAGATAGTTTTCTCTTTTGGACACCCCACAAAAAGATATTCTTCTTACACAATTCCTGAAACACCCTGTATACACTCTCAGGCCTTGAAAAATCATAACAATTTTACTAGACCTGCAGGTAACTTGAATAACTTACTTGATCTAACTGTATGTACTTGACCCCTAAACTGGTCTCAAATTGTGTGATCACTGGCAAATATTTTTATTTTTAAAGAGCTGCCTTTTTCTTCATTCTCACATACGAGTGTACTTTTCAATATGTGAGTTCAGCATTTCTGCTGTATAAAAAATCTCTTTTGTTTGATTAAATAGACTAAACGCTTGCTCCACGTGTTATACGAATCTAGCCCATGTATATGGTACACATGATCCCTGACTTGTCTGTCAGTTTACTAATAGCATTGCCATAAGGTAGGGGCAGAAGTGTTTCTCAGTTCATGTTTTAAATCTCACTTTTAATAAATCTATTATTAAAGCATGATGTGGTAGCGCACTGTCATTTACAGACAGTACATTTCCAAGAAATGCCCAAAATCCTTTCCACTACCATGCAGCTTTACTGATAAAACTATATAGGGTATTAACAATAATCTGTGAAAATTGAGTTTCAGAAAACACACTTATGCTCATATTGCTTTTATGTCCAATTGCTCATTTATATCCAAATACCCCATTTTGAAGTACTCGCAAACTCTTATTAATGACACTTTTTCTAAAGATGTTAACCCCCTGCACTGTTTTTTGTCTTCTCTTGTTTGGTACAATCAATTTCTCAAATATAAGGGTAAATCCTTTTACTACAAATATTGGAAAGAGAAGAATGTTTCCTTTGTATATCAATTTCTTCACAACTTTAATATTGTACCTTTTCAAGAGTTGCAACTGCGATATCATTTACCTGATACCCTTTTATGTGAATATACCATTATTGTTACTGCTATTTCATCACATCTAGCTACTTTTACACTCCCAACTGAATTTCCCGTTGTTACCCCACCATCTCCTTTATACCCCTTGTTCTCTACCCAAATCCCCAAAGCTGCCCTGGTTTACAGCATGTTGTTATCTAATACCCAACCCCGTCCTGAAAACCCTGTTGAACTTTCTTGGGAAAATGACTTATCTGTCTCTTTTCCCATTAATTTATGGGAGAAAGTTTGGGCAAAGTTATTTAAAGTCTCCGCAGCGGCCCGTGTGACTCAATCTCTATATTTTGTATATTGTAGAGCGGTTATTACTCCTGTTAGCATTTGTAAATTTTCTCCCACTTCCTCTTCCCTATGTTGGTCTTGTTCTAGTACCCCAGGTACATTAATACACTTGTTATTTGAATGCCCTAAGGTTTATTCCTTTTGGAGTTCAGTTTGGAAGGTTTGCATGTCAATTTTTAAATTCAAAACTGCTGTATCGTTTCTGCATGTTTTTCTAGGTTCCCTTTCCCCTGATATTGATATGATCTCTTCTGCCTCTAAGTTATTGGACCTATTTATTGCTCTAGCTATTAAGGTTATTCTATAGTCCTGGAAATATAATTCCAAAATATCTATATCCATGTGGTGGAATTTTATTTGTGATGAACACAGAATTGCCAATGTATCCTCCTCTATCCCTCAAAAAATTAAATCTGATCTTCTCTGGTTACCCTTTGTTTCTTACCTTTCCTCTAATGCTATATCTCACTGACCACTATCTGTCTTTTCTCGTCCTTTCTCTTCTCTTCCTCTTTTTTCCTTTCTCTTTTTCCTTTCTTCCTTTTCTTCTTTCTTTCTTGCCTTCTATTTTCCCCTTCCCTTCCTTTGCATCCCTTGATTTTACTGTATTTCATCACTTACTGTTATGCCCGATAATATCCACCTATTTTCGTTCATGTGTTCTAATGTATGGCATGTACCTTGTTTTTACTTGAAAACTTATCAATAAAAATTTATTAAACAAAAAAGAAAACACACTTATCATTTGCACATCACCAAGTAAAGTGATCTGATTTGTTTGTTATCCTATTAAAACATATTGTACAGAAGTACAAAAAATGACTTTACTAACTACTGAAATATATTTTGAACTGTTTCATTCAGTTGACTTATTAGCTATTTAAATGTGTGTTAAAAAAAGGGCCTTTCATTTCATACTTCCACAGCAGGTAAGACACTTCACTTTACTAAATCCTTGAACTTTGTAGTCAGAGAAGGAAAAGTAATTATAAAGTGACCTCTGACCTCTGTCTCAGAACAGAGTAAATGTGACAAGATAAAAAAAAAAAGATTTAAACCCTTCTTTATTGCTCCTTCAATTTCTGCCTGAACAGAACACCTGTTATTTGTCAACTTGCCAGAACAGGCGTGTAGGTTCTAAATATAGCTCGATCTGATCAAATCTGACTCGCCGTAGTGAGTGGACGAGTAGTTTTTCTAGCCTGCACTCTGTACGGGCCTTGGTCTTTTGCAAGATTTTGTTGCTGAGCTGTATGACATTTCTGTGGGGTTGTTTATGAACAAGGACAGAGAATCAGGATTTTTGCTCACAATAGATGGGCCAACCCTGTTTCATGACCTATGGCGTGATCCATCTCATGGCCAATGACATGACCCAGTCTCACAACAGATTGCACAACCCAGTCTTGGTTACAGAGTTGTGCACATAACCAATGTGGAGACACCCATGTGCAGCTATTTGTGGAATATGTTGTAAAATAAAAAGTGTTTTTTAACAATATGTTTATATTGAGTGTTCAATTGTTACTGCATGTTGTGAGTGTGCCCTATGAGCACACATTTAGAAGGTACTCATGCAGGTGAGTTATCATATTATTTGGTCACGAACTGAACAATTTATCACATTTCCCATGTACGATGCAACAAGGTAGAGATGATTATATGTTAGGGCCCTTGTAACCAAGAAAACGAAGAGAAGGCACAAGCAAATCATTTTCATGTCACCTGGTCTTCTCATTTGCAGACAGCAATCCCTAGCTTTCAGGGTCACATGCCTCTTCTTGCCCCAGGTTTGGCAAGCCCACGCCCCAGGTTCATACAATCCATCCATCCATCTGAGTGTGTACAGCCCTCCCTTCCACTATACTGCTGCGACAGTCAGAATTGCTGTGTTGGAGAATAGAGGATTTTTCTCAAATAGAATTCAAGTACCCTCTCCTCACTGTTCCACAATTTAAAAAACAAATAGCTGAGAAACAGGGAAATCTTAGCTGGCAATTGGGTGTAGAGGCAGGGGGGGTTGACTAGGTGGGAGCAATATTGAAAAGGTTTGCCTTTTGTAAAAAAAATCTTATATTTTAATGTTCTTTATGGCACATCCAATGCACTGAAAGGTATGGAAATAGCACATTGGAATCTGGCAGAATCTAAAATTGTAAAGGTGCCTTTTTATCGAAAAAGTGCTGCTCTCACAATAATATCACTCTTGCTCTGGTCATATCACTCTGGCTTTCTTACAAATAAAAATACATCTAACAACATTCACTACTTTTCATATTTTCATAAAACTGAAAAACCTTGTCTCCATAATGGTGAAAAACATCAATGGAGTCTAATACTTTGAATGGATGTTTCTGGGCAATTGTAGTACTATCTTAAAACTACACATTTGAGAAGAATGCCTCTATTTTCTTTTGGAAAGTGTACTCCGAATCAATATGTTTTAGTTCTTATTACCTTTATAATTTGGGAGTCTCTCTCTCACATACTCTCAACCTATAACATGATAACCACACCTCTATAGTCGCTGCACATAACGTGAAAATACTTCCAAAATAGGTTCAAAACAAAACCCCCATATTTCCAACCACACACCCTACACAGTGCAGCTTGCTATCTGTGTAGGTAAATGATTCAGAATCCGACACAGGAGTAGAAAGTGCTATACAAATGTTACAACACAATGCAACCAACTACTGCTGCAAAGAAGTGTGGCATGTTGCACACACATAAATGTGGACAATTTGTACATTTTAAATTGGAAGGTCAGTGAGCTTATTTTTAAATGTTAAGCCTGAAATGCTCCCTGGGAAAGATCATGGACAGTTGCTAGTAGTCACCTGCTTTCAGTAGCCTGTTAAAAGTTTAAATGTGCAATTTTCAGCGTTCTTATAGATGTAAAAACATCATATTTTGTATTCTACTGAAGTGCTTTGGTCCTAAAGTCAATCCTGCTTGTTCTATGATACTAAATAACCGTGAACTTCAAACTAGCCTTAGAAAAATAGCAAGTGCTACAAAATGATGCTGGTTGGATAATTAACTAACAACTAAATATGGGACATGATGCAGCTTAAAATAAAGTGCAGGACTCTTTAATGGCAATGTCTAGACACCCTTGTCTCTTGATTACAGACTTCAATCTGCCTCGATTTGTTCACAAACTCTCACTTCCCCTTCTGAGCCTTGTTGTGGTGGGTGGGCTGACAGTTTCCTTGCAGATGTCTTTCTGAGAGCTAAGAAGCTGGAGCCTGCAGGCAGCATATGTCCTGGCCGTAAAGGAGCTGAAGATGCTGGACAAGAGCTCAGTATTGTTGCTGGTGGAGGCAATGCAAGGTTAGCGGAAGAGAAAGAAGCAGAGAATAAGGCTGGAGGACAGTAAGCTGCAATGAATATCTCACCCTGAAAAAAATGAAAGTGCAGTAGCAGCAACTAATTTGTCAAAGGCATTTTCTTTGCACCAGTAATGTGGTGCTACTCTAAGAGAGAAGTGCTCATTCATTTTAAGCTGGATAGTGAATGCAGCCGCCGAGGAAAAGCAATGCAGATTAATGACTGGCTGAGTTAACTCAGTGCTGCTGTTATCATAGAGGCTCTATGTGAAGGTCTGATGAGCTGGAAGTGATCCGCTGGGCATTCCATGAATACCACTACACAAGATATATTTATTTATTTATTTATTTTACAACATTTATAGAGCGCGAAGGAAGGGGGAAGTAGAGATTACTGATTAAAAAGCCAGGTCTTGAGTTGTTTACGAAAAGACCAGAGAGAAGGGCTGGTTTTGATGGCATGTGGTAAAGTGTTCCAGAGTTTAGGTGCTGACACAAGAAATCTTCTGTCACCCCATGACCCAAGTTTGGTGCGAGGTACCACTAACTCATGTAGATTGGAAGATCGTAAAGATCTGGAGGGGCGGTAGGGAGTGAGGTTTTGGATTAGAAATGCTGGTCCCTGGTTATGCAAGGCCTTATAAACTATACAGAGAGTTTTAAATTTTATTCTATTTCTGATGGATAGCCAGTGAAGTTCTCTGATAGTTTCTGACGCCGAATGATATTTGGGGACTCCTCCCAAAAGCCTAGCAGCTGCATTTTGGATAACTTGCATTTTGTTAAGAACTTTTTCTTGTGTATTTAGAAACAGTGCATTGCAGTAATCCAAAGTGGACAGTACAAGGGACGTTATCAGGGTTTTGCCAGCTGTAGCCGGAAGAAAGGGAAGTATTTTTTTAACAAGTCTTAATTTATGAAAGGCAGAGGAGGTAATCTGATTGGCGTGCGGGAGAAAAGTGAGACGGTCATCGAAAATGACTCCCAGATTCCTCACCCTGTTCACAGGTGCAGGAGGGGGACCCAGTGACAACGGCCACCAGCGGGAAGACCATTCCGGGGTCAGATGTCCGAAGATGACTACTTCGGACTTGTCGGAATTCAATTTCAGGCAATTGGAGGCCATCCAGTTCCCTATAGCTTGCATGCCCAAATTGAATTCATCTGCTATTTTTTGGCCGTCATTCCTGATGGCGAGGACCAGCTGGGTATCGTCAGCATAGGAGGTAAGGCTCATCCCGTGAGCTCGGATGACATTGGCAAGGTCCGACACATAAATATTGAAAAGTGTCAGACTAAGGGATGAGCCTTGGGGTACTCCACATGGCAGTGACAAGGTGGAAGAATGGAAAGGTCCCATAGTAACCACCTGGGTCCTTTCTGCCAAAAAGGAGGCCAGGAGTTTCTTGGCCTTTTGTTGAACACCCATGTTTTCGACACGGTCGATCAGGATGGTATGATCGACCGTGTCGAAAGCTGCTGACAAGTCAAGCAGTATAAGAACTGCTGTTCCTCCAGCGTCCCGGATGGATCTAATATCATCCGCAGCTTTGATCAAGGCCGTCTCCGTCCCATGATATTGACGAAAGCCAAACTGGGAGTCATCAAGCAGGTGATGTTCCTCTATAAAGGCTGAAAGTTGGGTATTCAGAGCCTTTTCGGCAATTTTCGCCAAGGCTGGGAGGCTAGCAATTGGCCGGTAGCTCTTAAGTTCTTCCACGTCGAGATTTGGTTTTTTGAGCAAGGGTTTTATGAGGGTTTTTTTAAGGGTGACTGGATAGATGCCTGTTTTTATCATGATATTACAGATAGTGGTGATGGCAGGAAGAACCACATCAATAACCGGGAGTAATACTTTAAGAGGACATGGGTCTAGAGCAGAGCCCACTTTAATGGAGGACATGATGTCCATGATCTGAGATGTGGAGACATCTGCAAACTGGAGGAGCGAAGGGCCAGTACTGGGGGTACGAACCAAGTTAGTGGGGGTTTTAGCACAGTTAGCAAAGGCCGCATAGATGTCATTGACTTTGCTAAAAAAGAAGTTGGCCAGAGCATCGCAGAGCCATTGGGAGGGGGGTGGATGCAAGTTGGGCGAGTAGCCTGCTAGCTGCTTGGTAGTTTCGTACAGAGCCTTATTGGAGTTTTTAGATAGTTCAATTCTTTCGCAGTAAAACTTGTTCTTGGCCTCATTAATCATAATTTTGTATTTGGCCACCATTTCTTTGTACTTCGTTTTGGCCTCTTCGGAATAGTCTCTTCGCCAATGTCTCTCTTTGCTCCTGCACAGTTGTTTCTGTGTCCTTAAGGCCTCCGAGTACCAGGGGGCGATGGAGCAGATCTATTGCGAGATCGTTGTTTAGCCTGAACCAGAGCGGTGGTCGCAGAACCCACCCACTCATTAAATTGAGTAATGGCAATGTTAGGGTCAGGTGAAAGGAGAGGATTGGAAATGGTCAGGAGTTATTCCAGACTGGAGCTATCAATGTCATTCCATGCCAGAAATGGCTGACGAGAGTTAGCAATTGACATAGGGGCACCAGTGTCGTGAGTGGTCAGTGAGGCCAGTATGACATGATGCTCCGACCAGGTTAGGGGAAGGATTTGGGTGACATGTAAGTCCTCCAGATTGGTAAAGATACCATCAAGTTTGTGGCCCCCTTCATGAGTGGAAGATTTTACCAGCAAAGGGAGGCCAAAAGTTGTCATGTCTGCTAGAAAAGCAGCCGTGTCATTGTCTTCAAGTTTATCAAAGTGAAAATTGAAGTCGCCTAGGACAGTAAAGGAACTGTCGAGGGCTGACACTTCAAGGATGGAGCTGATGTCTGAGATGAATCCGGACCTATACCCTGGTGGTCGATAAAGGAGGATACCTTTAAAATTAACAGAGGGCGTCAGCTTAATAGAAAATTGTAAAGCTTCACAGGAAGGGAGCGGGATCATGTTGGTTCTGACCGCATATAGGTCGCGTGCAATAATTGCAATCCCGCCGCCTTTCTTACGCTGTCTATAAAATCTGTAGGTAGAAAAGCCATTGGGGACCGCGATTACTAAATCTGGGTCGGACGAACTGTCCATCCAGGTTTCCGTCATGAATAACAAATCTAGCTTTTTGCCCTCTATCAGATCAAATATTTCCTGTCGGTGTTTACCGAGCAAACGGACATTAATGAGGGTAATCGAGTAGGATTTCAATGTTTTGTTTGTGTTACGTAGAGGGTATTCCAAATACAGAGGTATTGATGTGGAACAACACGAACAAAGTTGAGCGAAGTTTCCAGCAAGGAGCAGTGGGTCAAGTGTAATGCAGGATTGATAATGGGGGGGGCGCCATTGCTGGAGCTGATTTACAGTATAAGTGCCCCGTGGGGGCAAGGGATGAAGTCCAGGGGGGGTGGCCCTAGGCCCGGTCCAGGCGCGGACGGGCGCAGACGGGCTTGCCTTCGTCGCGCCCGCCCGCTGCGCGGACGGGCGGGTCGGTTGTTTATATACATCAGGAAAGAGTGGGAGGAGGGTGGGAGGGACGGGGGTCTAGAGCGCCAGCCTTCCCCAGCCCAAGATGGCGTCTGAAGTGGCTAGAGGAAGTGACCAGCGCCTAGCAACGGCGGCGCTGTGTCATGCGGTGGGAGACAGCCTCGGGCGATGTAAATCTCGCACCAAGGTGGGGGCTACTGTTTAAAAACTCACAGTAATATATATACAGTTTTTAAAAGGGTTAGTTATTCATCAGTCAATAACAAACACATATAAGAAGGGCAAAAACAGAAACCTGACCAGCTAACTGAAACACATTAGATTTCTGTCACTCTTATGGAAAGGTGACTGTTTCAGATCATGCATCAGTTCTAATACTGGGGAAAGCATTTGTTGTAAAACTCGTTGTTGGTTGAGTCTTGTGATCTCAGCAAACAGTCTACTAACACTGCCCCTGAAGGAAGTCATACACTTTAGCTTCTGAATGTGGCACCTTTTCCACAGTTTCATTCAAATGTTAATGGAACTCTAAAGCACACCCATCATTGTTCACAATGAGAGTAACTTGACTACAACTTTTTTTAGCTTGACAGCTCCCTTTCTCCAGATATCTAAATAGCTCCAACACAGAATGTCTATTAGAACATGGCTCTAAAAGTAGTACAGAAAGCGTGGCATCGGTTCTTTAAGTCAGGGACTGCTAAACTGCTATAAGTAGTTTTATTCTGTGCACCTGTAACAGTCAGAGATTTGGCACAAAAGCAAGTGATGCATGGAGGGAGATGATTGAGAACATGTAAGCCCCTGTGTACTAACATTCTCCCATAGACACAGAATTGGTCAAACTCTTTGATACACAAGACCTTTAGTCACATCTCGTTAAAATGAGGTAAGAGGTAGGTGAGCAGAACTAGAGAAATTGAAACAACAACTATACATCTAAAGACCATAAAACACTGGGTTCTCATAAACTGGGTACTTTTACTAAATGCGCACTGTTAGTCAAACGAGTTCTGGTGAGCGATAGTATATATCCACTTTATAGATTATAGAGTATGCAATGACCTATGCAGTTCCATTCCATCAAAGTATGTTAGAAGAATTAGAGCAAATCTAAAAACTGTGATAGTATACTGAGGTAACAAAATACTGTGCTCTTACAAATTGGGTATGTATGCTAATGTTATATTGTAAATGTATTCTGGTGTTCAAGAGAGTGCATTCAAGACCTTCAAAGACTTATTTAACTGTGCAGTAGGTTTGTTGTGTTTCAGCTTCAATTATATCTGTTGCATAGCAGCAGTAAGTCATCTGAACACAGCGATCTTCTAAATTTAAGGCAAGGAAAATACATATTGTAGAAAGTTTGGCTCTATGATGTCTTCTTTTTAATACCTTCATTATTTTCTTTTACCGAATGGTTGTCGTGGTCAGACGATCTTTCAAAGTTCCAGTCAACAGGCGTTAAGAGCTGCAGAGTTTTTTTGTGTGTCCAATATGGATTTAATACGAAAGTAAGAAGGCTCAGACCAAAGAGGAATACCAATAAGTAGGAAATTGGGATATGATGGATAAGTTGTTCCCAATTACAAAAGCACAGCCACCACAAGTGGTAAGTCAGGATCATACGGCAATGAAACATGTGGATCATTATCCACTGGTTTGCTTTCCAGATCAAAGACTGCGACCACCCAACCTGAAAAGGAGAAATACATTAAATTAGTGTGACAAAACACCAGCCACCTACATTCTTTTACACCATAGCCATTAAAGCACTAGCAAGTCAGCACAGATTATTTTCGGTCAGCACTGAAAATAAGACACTCAGTGACCAAGGCTTTCTTTTTCAAACAATCTCTTTCTGCCTCGGACCATTCCATTCTAACCACGTGTTACCACAGATAGTTCTCCAATGGTTCTGCTGAAACTCAAAACTTTTAGCCAAAACAATAGAGACCTTTCACTCAGAAGAAGCCAATAAATATATATTTTTTTTTGCCTTGCAGAATAGAAGTTAAGCAGTTCAAAGAAGCACAACTTCCACACACCTGTGTAACATTTATGAAAAAGGATCCAGTTAATTTGATAAATTCACCTGCTGGAGAGAAATTGGTTTATTCTACAGGATTTAGATTAACATCTCAGCACATCCTTTCACTTCTCCACAAGAAACACAAATAATTGAATATATCCCTGATGGCACATACTTGGAAATGTAATGATCTGTCTAACCTTTTATGAAACTTCCAAACCAGAACTTAGTTTGGTAAGAGGTAGTTTCTTAACCATAGACAAAGAAAATGCACAATCCCTTACCTGAGACTACGCTGAATAACACCGCTCAAATGTATATTATTGTGCACATAAGCCCCAAATGGTACGGCTATTGATGTAAGACAGGGTAAAGTAAAATTCTGTGTCAAAGGCCAATATGTCGGGGCCTTGTTTTGAACCACCTGACTGAAACCTGTCCTTCGATGTACAAAGGGAAGGTACCAAAAAACAGAGAAGGTTCTAGCCAGAAACATATTTTTGACTTCGGATGAAATTTAAAGTGCTCCTTTACCTCAAACCAAATCGCTCAAGATTTGGATATTACACTATATGTGACTGTGGAAGAATGAAAGCCTCAAGATCTACAACAGCCCAATCTCTGTCAAAATCTTTCTAGATAAACACCTAAAGATGGATGTCCTTGACTCTTTGTGCAGACTTTGTGCCATTTTCCCTTTTTAGCACATTTTTTGTGACCTTTTCTTGAGGGGCCCCTTGAATTGCAAATCTGAGACTCCCCAGGAACTGTGGGGAGATCCTTTGTTAATCTCCCAAACTAGGCAGTCTGGAGGAAGTATGCCCCTCGATCACAACTGAAAAGACTGTGGCTGGTGGTAGCTGCAACCCAAGGATTGCTTACTTGTCTCCCTTCCTAAATTAAGTCAAGCAGCCTTGGAAAAAATAATACCCTTCTTATTGTTATGATTATTTATTTTCTGCAAAAGAAGAAATGATCTAGAGAAGCATAGCATATCTTACAACATTGTATTCAGTACAAGAAGTCAAGGGACATCTTCTTACACTTGGAGCTTTTTTGTTCTTCTTCAGCCTTTTTCACTGCAACCTTCTCACCACTGTATTTATCCGTGTGAAGGCCTAAGCAAATAAATAATTTAATGCTGATTAATTCAAAACATGTTAAGAATGACTAAATCCTAACCTAATTTAGTTCACTGGGTCAAACCTTCAAGTCCTATGCTCTCAATACTTCGCCCACTTTTTCCTCCTTCTCACTTAAAAAAACCCAGCAACATTTTTAAAATTCCCCATAGGACAACACTGGTTTCTATTAACTTTTCTAAATTATATAAAACTATTTTCCCCAGTTTCTACTTTACTGATTTTGTTTTTACTCTTTGTGGCCATCGATCTTACACTTTATGTGGACATTACGTTTTGAGCTCATCTCATGCTACCCAAGGTTGATACAAGACCAGTTTAAGAAATTTGTGTTGGTCTCTGTGTGATTTACTCAAGAGGGTGCTTTGGGAGATTGACACCCTCACCTATCACACTTTTGGTCAGATTTCTTAAAGCTGTTCCACCTTTACTAGTTAAAAATATGAGCTTGCGGGGGCGTGGCCAAGGCGTCGAGATGGCGGTCGCACTTTGAGAGTGCTCCAGACCCCCCGTCCGTCATCCGCCTCAATCCTGCCCGTTACCCATCCTCGCCTCTAACCTGGCTCCCTGTGTCCGCCGTCTCCGGCGCTGCCTGCTGCTCCCTCCTCTGGTGCGGACGGACATCTCCTGGGCTCGTGTGGCCCCCTGCTCTGTCCCTGATTAGGTGGTGTTCCTCCTCGCGGACGCCCCGCGGTGACTTCCTCCTGTCTCCTCCTGTCTCCGCTTCCAGCGGAGATCGCCATCTGGACCCCAAGGCCGCTGGGGTGGAAGCAGCAATGTGGGCTGCACCTGCGCTGACCCCCCCGGAAACGTTGAATGCGGTGGTGACTCGGCCGGGTGCTGTGACAAGATGGAGGCCCCCTGGTGCGCCCCGGCCTGACTGACGAGCTGACTCGCGGGCGATCCCTGCCTACCCCCCCTGCACTCGGCGTTCTGGATCGTATTAAGCGTGCGGCCATCCTCCGGGAGGCCCACCGCTACGCGGCGGACGTCCTCCTTCTCCAGGAGACCCATCTCCTAGGCACACAATGCAACTTCCTGGCCCGCTGTGGGTTCGCGACGGTCTGGCACTCTGGATTTATGCGTGGATCCCGGCGGGTGGCAATTCTCCTTAGGAAAAGTCTGCCTTTCACCCTTACCAGTCAGCGAGCACTCAGGCAGTGTGTTATCTTACTGCTTAACATCTTGTTAGAGGACATATCAAAACCGATTTTATTCGAACTGAAATTTTAAAATTGCATGTGTGTTAATTTTTTGTACTTGTGTTTTAAAAATCACTAAATTGCAGTCAGCACACTCGTCGCTTACACGCAATCACTCCAGCACACACACGCTCGATACCTGCCGATTTAGGGCAAGGCACCGAGCAGCAGGGATTTAGTGGCGGCCATCTTAGGGCGGGACAGAGCGGTGAGAGCGCTCTAGTCTCGGCGATAAAAGGAGCCCCCAGGCAGTGTCTTGCGAGTCAGCAAGCACTCAGGCAGTGTGTTATCTTACTGCTTAACATCTTGTTAGAGGACATATCAAAACCGATTTTATTCGAACTGAAATTTTAAAATTGCATGTGTGTTAATTTTTTGTACTTGTGTTTTAAAAATCACTAAATTGCAGTCAGCACACTCGTCGCTTACACGCAATCACTCCAGCACACACACGCTCGATACCTGCTGATTTAGGGCAAGGCACCGAGCAGCAGGGATTTTGTGGTGGCCATCTTAGGGCGGGACAGAGCGGTGAGAGCGCTCTAGTCTCGGCGATAAAAGGAGCCCCCAGGCAGTGTCTTGCGAGTCAGCGAGCACTCAGGCAGTGTGTTATCTTACTGCTTAACATCTTGTTAGAGGACATATCAAAACCGATTTTATTCGAACTGAAATTTTAAAATTGCATGCGTGTTAATTTTTTGTACTTGTGTTTTAAAAATCACTAAATTGCAGTCAGCACACTCGTCGCTTACACGCAATCACTCCAGCACACACACGCTCGATACCTGCCGATTTAGGGCAAGGCACCGAGCAGCAGGGATTTAGTGGCGGCCATCTTAGGGCGGGACAGAGCGGTGAAAGCGCTCTAGTCTCGGCGATAAAAGGAAACATTCCCTCTCCGCGTTAGCGGACGCGTTTTAGCGGACGCGCCTCGTCTTCGCCGGAGTCCAGCCAGAGTCAGCCCGTCTGTGCCCGTCCGGGCCAGACCGGGACACAGGGCACAAATCTCTGCCCGTTATTATCAGGTATGATAACACGTGAGCAACTGAAGGCGTTACGCCCCCATAGCCATGATAAATGCTGCACACTGAACCCGCTTTTAGCTGGAATACAAACATGCCCTGAATGTACCCTTTCCCTGACTAACCATCAGCCCTTTTCTGACACCCCTTATGGTACTTTTCAAAAACCTTACCGTCAGGGAGAGAGTTCTAACAACTTTATATTTTATTTGGTAAACTGTCGCTCACTAGCACAACATAAATTAGATATCTTTCATCTTTTAATGGAAAAAAAGCCCAGCGCGATATTCTTAACCGAGACTTGGCTTCATGATGGATCAGGTCCAGATGTTGCAACTGCTCTCCCCCCGAGCTATGCTATTGTAAGGAGGGACCGTGTAGGCCAAACAGGAGGGGGTATTGCCATTATACACAGTAGAGATCTTGTGTGCAATTTTGAACCTGCTGACATCCCTAACTGTGAAGCGGCATCATTTAAAATTACCCTCAGTCCTAACTTTACTTTTTCTGGCTTACTGATTTATCGACCGCCAGTACATAATCCCTCTTGGTCAGACAATTTGGTGAATTTTATTCTACCTCAACATCTGAATGCCCAAAATTTTACTGTACTTGGAGATTTGAATCTTCATTTAGAAGACGACAACAACAAGATCGGTAAAAATTTAATCGATGACTTTATGGTCTTAGATATGACTTTACGCAATAAGGGTCCAACCCACAAAGCTGGACATTTGTTAGACCCTATCATATCAAACATGAGAGAACTTTCATGGCTAAACACCACCCCTATTTTTTGGTCAGACCATTTTCTTATACTTTTCACTATCTCACTAAAACCTACCAAACGCCCTGTTACAACTCCTTCGGAAACCTTTAGGAGAAATTGGAAAACTCTAAACATGGAGGACCTCAACAATGCGTTGAGGAAAGAGCACCCATGTTTAGATGGAGATATGGAAAGTATAGCAGAGGCTACTCAAACATGGCTAAATGGTGCAGCGAATGCCTGTCTGCCCCTATCTCGCTGCAAAGGAAAAGTACATCGTCCCCCCGCCCCCTGGTACACAGAAGCCCTTAAGAAAGAAAAATCTACATGTAAGACCCTGGAGAGGCAGTGGCGTAAAAACTACGAATTACATCAAAAAGAAGTCTATCGTAAGGCCAGAAATAGCTACCATTCGGCATGCATGAAAGCTAAAGCATGCTATGTTACCACTACCATCAACATGGCCATAAATAAATCCCAGACTCTCTTTAACACTGTAAAAGAGTTGGCTGGTGAGAATTCAAGAGCGGAGCCCATCCCTCTCAATACCCAGCAGTGCCAGGACTTGGCATCTTTTTTCACTGAAAAGATTGAGAATATTGTCTCTAATATCAACAAACACAGCACGATTGCACACAAGCAAGACAAAACCCCCCAGGTCCCCAAAGGAAATTGTCACCTTGAAGCTTGGCCTCCCATTACTTTAGATAAACTGAAGGAACTATTAAAATCTATTAAATCGGGCTCCCCACGTGACCCTATTCCTATTAGTATCATTGGTCAACTAGAGGACTCTGCCATGACTTCCATAGCAGAGATACTCCAGGGAGGCCCTGGATCGCCTCCATAGAACAGGCCACAGTTCCTGCCTTATGGAAACATGCAATGGTCAGTCCTCTGCTCAAAAAGCCGGCCGCAGACCCGACGATATTGGCCAACTATCGTCCAATATCATTATTGCCTGCCTTTTCTAAAATTTTGGAGAGGCACATTCATAAGGCTCTTTCAACTTATGTTGAAAATAATGACCTTCTTCATCCGTCCCAGTCTGGGTTTAGGAGTGGCTACTCCACCGAGACGGCCCTGCTCGGGGTCACAGAAAAAATTAGGGAGCTCATGGATGATGGCCAAACGGTAGCATTGGTCTTGTTGGATTTAAGTGCGGCCTTCGACACTATTTCTCACTCCAGACTGCTTGTCAGGCTGGAGGAGAATGGTGTCGAGGGCAGGGCACTGGAGTGGATTAGATCATACTTATCCCTCCGTACCTTCCAGATCACTTCTTCTGAGGCATGCTCTGAGGTATTCCACTCTCCTCACGGTGTACCACAAGGGTCGATCTTGAGTCCTTTATTTTTTAATTTGTATTTACGACCACTGGCCAACCTTGCAGAAAATTTCGGTCTCATTTTAATGACGTATGCAGACGATTCTCAAATCTTGTTTTCACTTTCTAAATCTGACTCGTCTGCTCCATCTGCATTAAAAATAGGCCTTCATGAAATATTCAGTTGGATGTCGGCTAATCAGCTCAAATTAAATGGGGAGAAAACAGAGATTCTCCTCTTAGGGAATAGTAAAGATCTCTGGAGTGATCCCCATTGGCCGTCGTCATTAGGTAAACTCCCACCTCCAGCTTCTCAGGTCAGAAACCTTGGGGTTATCATAGACGACAGTCTATCTATGATACAGCAAGCCAACAAAGTGGCAGGCATATGCTTCACCATTCTTAGATGGCTTCGCAAAATTGTCTGGATGTTACCATCTACTACCCAGAAGACCGTAATCAATGCCTTAGTGACATCTCGGCTTGATTACGGTAACATCTTGTACCTGGGCTCAAACAAAGCAGTAATAAGACGTTTGCAACTGGTGCAAAACGCTGCTGCCAGACTGCTTTGCAGAATCCCTAGATCCGCCAGGATCACTAAACATCTTAGGGACCTGCATTGGCTCAAGGTTGAAAATCGGATTCGCTTTAAAACCTTGAATTACCTGTTTAAAATCAAAGCTGGCACTGCCCCCAAATACTTACAAGACCTTGCTAAGCCCTACCTCCCCAATCGCAGCCTCCGTTCATGCACAGCAGCGAATTTTGCGGTGCCGAGGTTCAAACGGGCTAGAATGGGCGGAAGATCCTTTGCCTTTCTAGGTCCAACTCTTTGGAACACATTGCCTATTCACATACGCAAGGAAGAAAATTACATGAAATTCAGAAAAAATTTAAAAACCTGGTTGTTCGACAAATAAGTGCCTTTGACTGTTCTCTATTCAGTTGTGTTCTGTGTTTTGCTAGTCCGGCGCTGGGAAACCCTTTGTGGGTAGCTGTGCGCATTATAAGTGTATAAAATAAATAAATAAATAAATACCAGGGCCGACACTGATCCTCAGGGTCGTTATGTGGTGATTTCGGGTGTGCTGTAGGGAAGCCCCATGAACATCCTGAGTCTGTACGTCCCGCCTGCGCTTCTCCCCGCGACGCTCCGTTGCCTCACGGGGATCTTCTCCGCTCTCCCGAGGGGCCTGACGGTGGTGGGAGGGGACTTCAACGCCGTGATGCGACCCCAATGTGACACAACCGGGACCCCCTCCGTAGCTCGGACTGCCTCGGCTGCGGCCCTGTCGGGATGGGCCTCCGCCCTGGGGTTGTGCAACGCGTGGTGAGTTTGGAACCCTCGCAAGGTGCAATTCACCCACACATCGGCCTCCCATCATACCCAGTCCCGTATCGACCTTCTCCTACTCCCGGCCACTGATTGCCACTCGGTCTCCGGGGTGGCTATTTTACCTCGAGGACTATCTGATCACTCTCCCGTCTCCCTCCGACTTGGTCCGCCCCTGGCAGGTCCGAGGGCGGTGTGGCGCCTTAACGCCTGGTTCCTCCAGGACCCCGAGTTGGTGGACTCGCTAGAACAGGAACTAACTCACTACTTTTCGGCCAATGAAGGATCGGTTCCGTCGCCTGGCACCCTGTGGGAGGCTGGCAAGGCTGTGATTCGTGGGGTGGCGAGGGGATTCGCGCATGCCAAGCGAGAGGACCGGCTGGCCCAGGGCGGCGCGGATGGAGGAGGAACAAGCACTCTCCGAACGAGCCGACCCCACCAGGCAACTCACGCTGATCCGCGAAGAAATCCGGCAGATCTCCCTGGATTCGGCCCAGATGCTCTGGCGCTCTTCTGTGGCACGGATCTATGGGTGGGGCGACAAAAACGGCAAGCTCCTCCACAATCTAGTGTCCTACCCCAAAGTCCACCGTATCATCCCGGAGATCCAGGCGCAGAATGACTCCCTACAGACGACCTCGGAGGCCATAGCAGGCGTCTTTGCACGCTTCTACACGAACCTCTAAGCGGAGCGACCGACCGAGGACTCCCTGACCGCTCTGCTGGAGGAGACGGGTGCCCTGCTTCCCTCCCTGACGCGGGACTCCAGGGAGGCCCTGGATCGCCCCTTTACCCTGGAGGAGGTGCTTGAAGCTATTCCCCTCCTGCATCCCGGCAAGACGCCTGGCCCTGACGGGTTCCCGCAAGAATATTACGCCACTTTCCGAGCCACCCTTGCCCCTCACCTATTGGCCCTTTTCCACCATGTGGCCGACACCGGTTCTTTTCCCTCTGAATCTGATCTGGCCACAATAGTGGTCATTCCCAAGACCCATCCACCCTCCACGAGCTGCGAGGACTACCGCCCGATCTCACTTATCAATTCGGAGATCAAACTTTACGCCACCATACTAGCCCAGAGGCTTAAGCCTCTCTTGCCGGACCTGGTCCATCCAGACCAGTGAGGCTTCATATGCCTGCTAGGGGCACTCGTCATTGCATCCCGCGCCTCCACTTGGCTCTGGCTCACCGTGCTCGACTCTCCCCCTACCTGGCCCTCCTTTTCCTAGACTTTAAAAAGGCCTTCGACACGGTGAGCTGGGACTACTTACAAGATGTGCTGGAGATGAAGGGATTCGGTCCCTTTTTCCGCCGTCTTATCGGAGTGCTCTACGCCAGTCCCCAGGCCCGGGTGCTGGTAAATGGTGTGCTCTCCGAGGCCTTTCCAATTCGCAGAGGCACGCTCCAGGGGTTTCCCCTTTCACCCCTCTTATTTGCACTTGCGATGGAGTCCCTGACGGCGATTATTCGCCAGAACCCCCTTGTCAAGGGTGGACCTGGAACAAGAGCCACATCGATAAAATTACCCTCTACGCTGACGACGTGGTCCTGAACTTGGCTGATCCAGCGACCTCGGGCCCTAAGAGCTTGCTATCTATCACGGCCTTCGGAAAAGTCTCTGGACTCCGGCTTAACGCAGCTAAGTCCACAGTGGTCCCACTACACCCGTCGAGAGACTGTTATGACTGGCAGTCGGACATCCCTTTACGGCGCCACTCCGTCAAATATCTAGGGATGTGGGTAACTCTGCTGCCGGAGCTTGAGTGGGCACTGAATATTACCCCCTTAGTTGCCCGAACGAAGGCTGATCTTAAAAGATGGCAGGCACTCCCTCTTAATCCCCTAGGGAGGAAAGCATTGTTTAAAATGATGGTCCTCCCGCGCTTTCTCTATGTCCTGCAGAACACTTCCATCCCCCTCCCCCGCGCCTGGTTCAGCGAGCTTGGCGGACTCCTGGCCCGATTTCTGTGGGGGAACGGTCGCCCGCGCATATCCCTGGCACGCACCCGTATCCCCTCTTATGACGGGGGGCTGGGGGTGACTCATCTCTTCCTCTACTACCTTGCCTCTAAGCTCATCGTTGTTCATGACTGGTATGCGGGCAGCTGGTCCGACCCAGCATACCGGGTGGAACTCGAGGAGACGGATTTCCCCCGGATCCAAGCCCTTTTGTATGGCAGCCCTGTGCCGCAATCTATGGCACCCATCACTAGATCGATCTTCACGGCATGGCGGGCTGCTCTGCGATATATGGGCTGGGACCGTAAATTCACTAGACAAACGCCGCTGTGGCATGGCACCTGGCTCCGAGAAGTGGCGGCCTTGGACGGATTCCGTCAGTGGGATCTGGTGGGTGTCACGGTTCTGGGGGACGTTTGGGTTGGGGACCACATCCGGGCCTTAGCGGACCTGCAGCGGAACCATGGCCTTTCCCACACAAAGCATTTTCGGTACCTGCAACTGCGCCATGCGCTCCAGACCCATCTCCCACTGCCAGTCCCCCTCCTGGAATTTAGTCCATTAGAGGCCCAGGTGATGATGGGGAACTTGGGAGGGGAGGGGTGTCCAGCATCTATTGATCCCTAGTCAATAACGGCCCAGCGTCCCTGGACACGCTGCATGCTCGCTGGGAGGGATGGGTGGGGCCCCTAGAGGAGGCGGACTGGAGGGATGCCCTTATGGCGCCCAGATCCCTGACCACCTCAGCCAAACTACGTCTGGTTCAGATCTATTACCTCCATGGGGCCTACCTCTCCTCCGAGCGCCTTTTCCGCGCCTGCCTGCGACCCTCTCCGGATTGCGCAAGATGCGGCCTGACACCTGCGGTTTTTTATCATGTGGTGTGGCTTTGCCCTAGGCTGGCAAAGTTTTGGAGGGGAGTGGACCGTGAGCTCACACGAGCCCTGGGTTGGGAGGTTCCCCACGAGCCATTGCGACTGTTGTTGGGGGTCTTTGACGGTCTGGATGGATCCATGGCGGACAAACGCCTGCTAGGGACAGCGATAGCGGTGGCCAAAAGGGACATAGCGAGGCACTGGTCCCGAGCCGCGCCGCCTACTGTGGGGGGGTGGAGGAGGGGGGTTGACTGGTGCGGGACCTAGGAGGAGGCCCTTTTTGAAACCAGGGGGGCAACGGAACGGTTTCAGAAGATTTGGGGGAAATAGTTCAATCTATTGCCACCGTGATTGAAGCTGTTCTGTATGACTTATGCCTCTATATCTTTGCTCCTATGAACTTAAGTATGGACTGGAGATGGATGACCCGACCTACGCGAATTGTTTCTAATAATTTGCTGTATGATTTGAATGAGCTGCACCCAATGAATTCTATTTGTTGTTTTAAATACCCAATAAAGTTGATTATCAAAAAAAAATATGAGCTTGCAAAGTGCTTGTTACTGTGGTTGTAATCGCAGTATATAGAACCTGTGTAAGTATTAGCCAATCCGTGGTACTCAATTTATTAGTCTAGGCATGATGAATGGGTGAGGTTGAAACTTTTTAGGTCACATGCCATTTCCTGGAGAATGAGCCTCTAGCACCATGAGACAGATTATCTGCTTTTAAATGGACAGTACTGACATTTTCTACAAGCACATCTACACAGTTAATTAAACTGCAGCAGTACTTCACTACAAGGATACTAAACATGTACTGTGACAGTACTAGCAATTCTTTGATGAGAGCTGAAGCACGTATAATTCAGCACTTGCAATAACCGTCAGGACAGCTGACACTAACAGCCCTCGTCCAAAAAACTGTTATACCTTTTTTTTTCAAATATGATAACGGGGTCATTTTTGTTGTGAGACTCAGCAGCCTCTCTCAGGTCTGAACTGATATGGAGCCTGAACTCTATTGTTGTATGTTCATTTTTATTTCCAAACAGCACGAACGTGTTACGATCTTGGTAATGTCAGGAACAGAACAACCTGAGACAGGGCTGTAAGACAAAAACAAACGTATAGAAGTCGAGAGACAGTAGGCTCACCATCAGTCAGGCAATTCGGGAAAGGACTGGCTGTTGGAATGAACAGACTACCACGAAGTTCAGAGCCAGATGTACGACCATGACACTTTCAGACTCGCAAATTGGGCTCGATTGCGAGTGGCAATTTGTGAGTCGCAAATTGCCAGGTACAACAGTGTCTCAGACACTGTTTGCAATTCCCAATGGGGTCACAAATGGCATGCCTCATGAATATTCATGAGGCACTCGCAAATTGCGAACCCATTGGGAATGGCTGGCAATACAGGTATGGTGGCCTGCTGGGCTCAGTAGACCTCTTTGTCTGGGACTGCTTTTAAAAAAAGCAGTTTTTTTTAATGAAGCCCGTTTTCGTAAAGGAATACGGGATGCATTTAAAAAATGTTTGAATGAAACGTTTTTGTTGAATTTTTTAAGGGCAGGTAGTGGTTCCTGGGACCACTCCTTGCCCCAAAAAAATATTTGACCCCTGTATTCACAAAGGGTAAGGGGTCCCGTGAGGACCCCTTCTCTTTTGCGAGTGCTTTACCACCCTTTTGAGAAGGGTGGTAAACTGCAACTGTTTTCCGACCGCACTTGCTGTTGCAAAAAGTCATACATAGGGCTCAGACTAGCTATTAGGAAGAGACGCCCGTGTGACGCCCCTTCCTAATAGCAATTTGCTAATCCAATTTAGTGAGTCGCAAATAAATAGTGACTCACTAAATAGGGTTAGTACATGGCCCTTCTGTATTTTGCATGCGCAAACCCTTTTGCGCATGCAAAATAGGGTCGTACATCTGGCCCTCCATTTCCAAAGGTCACCATTGAATGTTTGATTACCTGTATGAAAGGTTAGTGGCAGGGAGTATACTTGCAAAATCTGATAGATAGTCACATACAAACTGAGTACATAACCGTGTTACCATTGTCATAGCTTTACAGCAAATATAGGTACGAAATGCACGGCCGGAGTAATGGGCACGTCACAGGGGTGGTGTCTTCATGCTTGGGAAGGTTGGTTAGCATCCTTGCACTAGCATTTTGCACAAATTGAAGAGTGCATTGTCCATTCCGCTGCCTCTAAATACACGAAATTTCTGTAAACAAACGGAGATTGAATCAGGGCATTGATTACAGGATTGCAAAACTATGAATCAATTAAAACAAAAGACCTAAGGTAAAGAAACCATGCATTGGTACTTGCACTATTTTGGTATCCAGAGTCAAATTAGAATCAATCAATATTCCCAGATTACACTCTACCTTTAATGGAGATGGAGGAGTGTCTGTTGCGCGTGACCAGCAAATTGCAGCAGCAGGCATTGGAGATGGCTAGTAGCAAGTCACTGTTGGTGGGGTTTAACTTAGAAAAGTTAACCAACATCCACTACTTGGTGATATTAAAGCAATTAGCAAAAGTAGAGGAAATGTGGGTATTCCTCTAGGTGTTGTCTGCATACATGTAGAGCTGGGCCTCAATGGGATCAATTAATTTGGACAGGTGCTAAATATAGATGTTAAGCAAGTGGGCAATATTATATGGGTCCATCCTCTTGGACCATACTCTTGGACCTGGCCCTTGTTGCAGGATTATCCCCAAATGTTTTACTTGCTTCCTCCTATTTTTTTCTGACCTGTTTTTGTTGGCTTTAGGACTCTGGGCACTTTACCACTGCTGATCAGTGCTAAAGTGCATATTCTCTCTCTCTGTGTAAATTCTTATTAGGATTGGATATCCATGATTGGCATATTTTATTTACTGGTAAGACCCTAGTAAAGTGCACAGTGAGGGGTGGCGGAGCTAGCTGGCGACAGAGATGGCTGCCTGAACCGCGGGCTCCTCCACCCGGGCCAAGATCCTTAAGTAAATCCTGCTGACATCGGTGCCTTTTGCCCATCAAATATCCCCCGATTGCTCCGGACAGCGCACTGCCTTGATCGACCCTGATATCGGCTTGGTCTGAGTGCCTGAATTGCCGACTGAGCTCGCCTGACTAGAGGACGCCCGGAGAGACGCCGCTACCTTCCGGGCTCCGACCGAAGACTTTGCCCGGCTTTGGTGTGCGGAGCGCGCATCGCTCGCTAACGGCCTGCTCTCCTGAGGCCCCCGGGCGGCGCTGCTGTGGGAGGGGCGGTGGTGGGGTCTTGAGCGGAGGAGCGGCACAGTGCGGAGCACTCTGAGCGAGCAGAGACACCCTGCCTCGTCCGCCGGCCCTGCCGCCGAAGCAGAAATTGAGCGCCCGGCTCCAGGGGCGCTGCTAGACCCTTCATCTGCTACGGGATTGTGGAGCCGCGAGGCACGGCCGCAGACGCGGACCCCCTGGGACACTGCTGTAGTTATTATAAGTAAGGGCTGACGGTGAGGCATTGGAGCAGCCCTATCAAGCGTCTACAAAGGCCCCCTTGCTTGGGAGGCGCAATCAGCGAGAGCGGACAGTGCGCTGGACACACCCGACTGGTGGTATATCTGAATTGCTTCCCAGCTGCGCCCCCCCCTTCTTTGCTTTGGGACTAAGCCATCCACATAGTCATATGCTGCGGACGCCGACTGGTTTGCAACCCCGGGCAGCATTGAGCCAGAATAGCGACACCATCTTGCGGCCTGGCACAGACGTCCCTGCCCAGGCGTGGTACACTGACCCTGGGGCTGCATAGCGAGATGCTCCATCTTCTATCCGATACACTTTTCCTGGTGCATACTCACCCCTGCTGCCTGTGAGACCGCGGAGATCCAGCGAGGAGTTGTGCCCTTACAGCGACACGGGTGGGAGGCTAAAGACACGGGCCTGCTGACCTGGAGAGTCTCGCCCCGGAGCTGGCTGGCGGATCCCAGGTGCATCGACACAACAGACCTAACGCGCACACCCAACGCACGGGCACTGATCGCTGGTACCCGCGGCCCTCTTCTTTGACGCTGGTAACAACAACGCGCCATAGTGGTTTAATATGGGGCGACAGGACAGAACGCAGCCCAAGCTCACTTTTGAGAAAAAAAGTAAGGCGCCCAAGACCACCGATGCACCGCCTCACACTGAGGGAGGGGACAAAGAGAATGCGACCGGAGAGGAACAGTCGGAGCCGGATATACGCGCAATCCTGCTGGCTACGGAGAAGAGCCTGCAGGGCGGCATCGCCTCACTAGGAAACAAAATTGACCCCCTCACTTACAGCATTGTCCGCATGGCGCAACGACTAGACAAGCATGCAGAGCGCATCGACATGTCGGAATGGCACACTGGTGAAGTCGAAGAGGCGCAGACGACCTTGGACACCGAACATAAGCAGTTGGGCAAAGTGCTCCAGGTACTCTAAGATAAAGCTGAGGATTCGGAGGCGAGGTCTCGTAGATGCAACGTTCGCATCACGGGCTTGCCGGAAACCAACCAGACTGGCAATATGGAACTGTAAGTGGAAGCCCTATTGAAGAAACTGCTGGGCGAATCTGCTTTTTCCGAGATGTTCGTGGTGGAGCGCGCACCCCGCACCCTGGGCCCTAGACCCAAGCCGCGGGTGCCGCCTCGCCCCATTGTGGCCAAGCTCCTGAATTATAGGGACCGGGACGTGGCTCTTAAATTGGCTCGAGAAAAGCAACCCCTGACATACGAGGGAGGCACAATTTCCTTGTTTCCGGATTTCACGGCCAGGGTACAAGAAGCTCGACGACAGTTCGTCCCCATGAAGCGTCAACTAAGGGAACTCGGCGTGGACTAGGCAATGCTCTATCCTGCCAAACTGTGGGTCAATAGACAGGGGAAGTCTATGATTTTCACTGACCCAAAAGCACTACAGAAAGCTATGAAGAACTGGCGCAGGGATCAACATCACCCAGCGGAAGATGACTTATCAGGAGAGGCCTCGGGAGGCCCTTTGGACGAACAAGATTGACTATGTCATACCCCACGGAGGGGGACATCACACTGCTGTGGCCTTGTTGAGAGGTGAACTTTTGTCTCTACTCATCGGAGCTGTTGCCTCATGTACTTAAGACCGTTGGCCTGCAACACTGCGGAGCTCCTCCCTGATGTAATACTGTGGGGTAACAGTGAGTTTGAAAGGTGGGACGGGAAGGTACTTGCCTTTCTCTGCCCCCCTCCTATTACTGAATTTTGTTAAATTCTTATGGGGAATTGCAGTGCTTGGTAGATGACACTCGCTGCGCCATGTGCAGCTACACAAGACCCTGATCCTGCTATATCTGTGAAGCAGCGGTACTGCAAAGGTTCATGTATGTATCCCATTTTCATGATGCCCTTATAAGACGAGGATACACATAGAAATGCGAGGTTTAAGTTGTGAGATCATTTGCACTGAATATACTTAGAAGTTTGTAGATTGCATCTTGTGGCACTGATTGTCATATATTTTCTTTTTGCCTGGGACGGTGGGAGGGGGCGGGCGGCAGGTCACTTGACTGTCTATTGTCACTGAACGCTTGCGTGCAAGCTACCTACGCCCCGAGTGTTGTGCACTTCCCCTACGTTGTCTTTAGATTAAGGACATATTGTTTTTGTACTGTTTGTTTAACACATTTTGTTCTGAACTTATTTGATGTGGGTTGGAGGATGGAGGGATGGGGGGGGACGCTGCACTGTTACAGGTGGGATGGCGGAGACAAGGGGGGGGAGGTCCTGGGACGCGGCCTTGTTGGGGTTGGGCAAGCGTGGGAGGTGGGATGGGCTGGACCATACATTTTTCTCTTGTTGTTGTTGAGTCTGGGAGACTGTTTGGTTGTTGAAAGGTTGGCACTGAATTTTTATGGCAGTAAGATAGATAAATCTGCGAGTTGTTCTCTGACATTTGAGATTGCTCTTGTTGTATTACACTTCACCCTTCCATATCATGACGCTACCTTCACACGTTACTAATGCGGACATACCGCAGGAATTACCCCCCACCGAGACGCCACTAAAACATGTAGCTGATACTATTACGATTCTGACTTGGAATGTTAGGGGCCTCAATGATCACTGGAAGGTCAGATGTGTACTTCAATACTTGGCGCGGCACGAGATTGACATTGTGCTGCTTAAAGAGACACATTTACGACCGGACAGTCCTACACTACAGTATAGAGGATTACACAATCATATACATGCGGCTGGCTTCACCTCTAGCGCCAGGGGTGTACTGACCTGGGTTAACCCGAAATCTTCTCTCACACTTACGCCTGTTGAGACGGACACTGATGGCCGATATGTGATTACGAAATGCGCCGGTAAAGGTATGACGTTCCACGTAATCAATACATATGGCCCTAACTTTGACTGCCCCTCACACTTTGTAACACTAGCCAATAAGATTAGAGATTTAGGCGAAGGACTGATTTTATGGGGTGGGGACTGTAATATGATCAGGGAGTCTGCTCTGGATAGGTCAGATGGACCCTGTAGACGCCCCTCAGCATCATCTCGTGTAATAGAGGCTGAGATGACCCGCTTAGGAGTGCAAGACGTTTGGAGGACTAAACATTCAGAGCAAGGAGGGTACACGCACTATTCGTCCCAACATGATGTACACACACGTATTGACTACTGGCTCCTCTCCTCGACTCTACTAACCATGGTGCGGTCGTGCGTGGTACTCCCCCGTACATACTCGGACCACTCACCGGTACTAGTAACTTTCCGAACCCCATCGCAAAGACCCCCTCCGTTCTCATGGCGCCTTCCCCCATACGCGTTACTAGATGACGCCTTTCGGGAAGAGATCGCAACTGCCCTAGAAGACTTCTTAGGCAGAAACGAGGGCTCGGTTGACTCCTTCCTGACCGTCTAGGAGAGTTTCAAGGCGTATATCCGTGGTATAGCCATTTCTAAGCATGCAGGGGTTCTCAAATCTATTCGGAACCGCCTGACTCTACTTGAAAACAGACTGAAAGATATAGAGAGCCGCAGACTCCGAGACCCTGGCGTAGACCTGTCACAAGAGCTAGCGCAAAAGCTTCGTGAATACCACGAGGAGGCAGATGCTGAGGTGAAACACCTTGGGAAATATGCTATTGCCAAATCATATGGAGAGGGTGAACGTCCGGGAGCGGTATTGGCGAAAATGGCCAAACAGCGGAGACACAATGCGGCCACGCCTAGACTGCGCGACCCACACACCGGAGCAGACCTGTCTGATGACTAGGTGGCGGCCCGCTTTCGGGAATATTACGCCTCTCTCTATGCCTCCAAGGGGCCGGCCTCGGAGGACCGTATACTGGATTATCTTACTCCTATCCAGTTGCCATGGCTGACTAACACTATCGTGAGTTTCTCGTACGACCTTTTGAAAGAGACGAAATTGTCTGGGCACTTTCCTCCATGAAGGCAGGTAGCGCTCCGGGAAGTGACGGTTTCCCGGCCTCATTTTATAAAACGTTCTCCGACTTGCTGATCCCCAAGTTATTGATGCTGGTGGAGCAGATGGCGAAAGGAGGAGAAATGTCCCCAACAATGAGAGAAGCGATTATCATAGCGATTCTTAAACCTGGGAAGCTGCCCGAGGACTGTGCCTCCTATCGACCGCTGTCGCTGCTGAATGTGGACGCGAAGTTATTTGCTAAAATCATTGCAAATCGCCTTAGCCCTCTGATCCCGCCCCTTGTCGCCCCCGAGCAGGTCAGATTTGTTCCCAATCGCACTTTAACTTATAATCTACGTACCATTTTTGCAGCATTTCAGCACACGAGACAGGAGGTGGCGGCAATTGCGGACTTTCTTGATATGGAAAAGGCCTTTGATTCCATCGAATGGCCTTTTGTCCACATGGTGCTGATACGCATGGGAGTCGGGGAACTATTTATACAACTTCTAAATACGCTGTACGCCTCCCCGCGGCGCGTGTCCGTATAGGCGCCCTGACCACCGACCCTTTCAATATTGAACGCGGCACCAGACAGGGCTGCCCCCTCTCCCCCCTTTTATATGCTCTAGTTACGGAGCCACTTGCATGCGCGCTACAAGAATATCATGGCCATTGGGGTATTCGATTCCCAGGATACAACCTTATAGTGTCCACGTACGTGGACGACACGTTACTATATGTACGAGACCCCGAGGCCAATCTCTCGAGAGTGCTGAGGGAGGTGGTCCTGTTCAGTTCGCTCTCCGGAATACATGTCAATTGGAATAAAACTGTATTTTTTCCACTCACTCCAGCTACGGGGAGGATCGAATCGAACTTCCCGATACAGTGGACCACTAACTCTGTCAGATACTTGGGTATACAGTTACACACGGATGCAGAGGTGATGATTAGGGAAAATTATGGAGTGGCTATCTCCAAACTAGAGGATGATGTGGATAAGTGGATCGGTCTCCCCCTCTCTCTATTAGGCCGCATATTGTTGCTCAAAATGGTAGTCCTTCCCCGATTCTTATTTCTTTTTACCAATATTCCAATGGTGCTTTCGAGCACGTTTTTTCGACAATTGCACACTTTGGTGCTCCGGCTGGTTTGGGCTGGGAAGCAGCCTAGGGTAGCTTGGGACGTGCTCATACGACCCTACGAAGACGGAGGACTGCAAGCTCCAGACTTGGAGTTATACTACCGCGCTGCTCAAGGCGCGCACACATATGGCTGGATGCACGGCCCGACGGACGCCCCACCATATGCATTGAGGGGATTGTTGCGGACCCTACGCCACTTCCGGCGCTTCTGGCCAGACCTAGAGACCGTAGAACTGGCCTCCTAGACTCGCTTAACGCTGTTATGCCTGGCATCACCTCATGGATGCGCAAGCTTGCGCGTTACTGTATGCTCCGGGGGCGAAGATGGAGTGGTGTTCGTGGTTGGGCCCATGTACAGACAGGGGCATCTTGACATCTCTGACTAAGCTAAACCTGAACACCATGGGTGATCTGTTCCTTAAAGGTGCGGCTCTTACATGGGACGACATAGACCGGGAGACGAGGCTGCACGCTCCACCCCACGCGCGCTTTCAGTTCCATAGAGTGAGACCTGCTCTCAGACATTTGTTAGGAGAAGATATGACGGAACCACAGACAGTAACGGTGTACGACTATACTGTTACGGCTAAGTCTCCGACTCGCTTGATTTCGCTGATCTACCGGGACACACTGGCGGAGAAGACGGCGCACTATGCTAAACCACGATTAGCATGGCAGACAGACTTGGAGGTAGATTTCCCGGAGGATAAATGGAAGTATTGTTGCGCTAATGTCAAGCGCGTCTCCCTTAACGGTCAACATCGTCTACTACATTTTAAAATCCTTAATAGGGTGTACTACACACCGGAACGACTGTTCCGCTACGGCCTGCGGGATACCACTGGCTGCGAAAGGTGCACAGCACAGACGGCGGACTTCCTGCACCTTGTCTGGCTGTGCCCGAAGGTCACGGACTTTTGGCGCGCAGTATACGCGGAGGTGAATAAGGTTACTGGACTATCACTGACCCCCTCCCTCCTGCTGGCACTGTTAGGATATTCCAAAGATGTGGTCCCTGACTATCGCAGACTGGTGGATATGGCCTTTCTTATGGCCAGACGCTGCGTTGCCCTCACCTGGCTGAGAGGCCCCACCCCGACACTGACCAGATGGTCGCAGGACATGCTATATTGCTATACTCAAACGGGATTATACAGCGAACTGTTACCTCCCCGCAGCAGACCAAAGTATTACTGGGCGCTGTACCTGGAGAGGAGAGCCGTGGTAGAGGACGACGACCCTGAGGCTGATAGCCCACACCTAGAGGCAGAGAACACAACTGAGAGCACATCATAACACACTAGAGAGATGGAGATGGGTTAAATACACTAGGCGGAGACTCAGTCACAGACGTGTGTGGATAGTGGAGATACTGTAATAACATGCAATGACTGTGTGGAGGTGGGAGGAGACACGTCCTGAGGCGTCTGTTATGTGGAGAAACAAATGGCCAATGTTATGGGAACTATATGATTATTGTAATGCCATTGATTTCTATTTACAGTTTGCGTGATACACTGTTCATTTTATGATTGTATTGATATTGAAATGTCACTGTGAGTGCTGCGCAGTCTGTCAACTGTATGCCTTGCCTTTGAAATGACAATAAATAAAGTTAAAAAATAAAAAAAAATAAAAGATAAAGTGCCCAATGAGTGCCCAGGGCCTGTAAATCAGATGCTACCAGTGGGCCTGCAGAACTGATTGTGCCACCCACACAAATAGTCTTTCAAGTGTGTCTCAGACTTCCCACAGCAGTGTCTGCGTGCGCATTTATTTTTTTCATAGATCTTATTAAGTTCAAGCAGGTAGATATCGTATCATAGTAATACAGTTTTTTGCGTACATGATCATTTCACTTCTCACAACGTCTAGTAGGATTCCCCCTTTTGTTTATACATGACATCTTAGGCCACATCACCATTACTGTGTCTGTTTTTCATTTCGGGGCAACTGTACTAAGGGTGGGTGGATCTAATTCCCCGAAGGAGGGGCGTGCAGGGATACGCTCTGTACCCAAATTTTCCCTCATTTTTTGGGACATCCCCAACCAGTATAGACTGCTTTCTCCGCCACCACACACCAGTCCATATCTCTTTCCATTCTCTTAGGGTCAGCAGTTCACTTGATCCCCATCTGTGGACAACGTTAAGCTTCACTACCATCAGGCCCAGGGTAACCCAGATCTGTTCTGATAGCCCCAAGTCAGAGTCTTCCCACACATTCTGTAAACACCATTTTGGGGCAGGTGTTAATTCCATTCCCATTATCCCTGTCATACAAGCAACCGTGGCTTCCCAGTAGGTTTGGATTCTTTGACACTCCCACAGAATACGAAAGAACAACCCCTCCTCCCCACAGCCTCTATAGCAGAGGGTGTCGGTTTTCCCGCCCATTTTATGTAATGGATTGCAGGAAATGTATGCCCTATGAAGGATTTTTGAGTTGGATCAGTCTAAAACGGACCCGAATGGCCACTTCTTTAGGGAATGCCAGGATTTCTGGCCAGTCGTCTTCCTGTAAGTCCCTGATGTTTTGTCCCCAGCGTTCTCTCAAGGTAATCCCAAAATCAGACATGTTATTACTACGTTTTTGATACGTCGGAGATATAGCCGTGGAAGTGAGATGCTCTTCGAGGAGTCGACACTCCAACAGCAAGGACTCGGGTATTGACTCATCCCGGGAACTACCTACCGCTCTTATGGCGTGTCGAATTTGGAGGTGCCGGAGGAACTCGGTGGAGGCCAGCTCATTCGACTGTTGCAGTTGCTCAAACAATTCCATGCCTACCCCTGTGTGCAGGTCACCCACTCTCAAGATCCCAATTAAATCCAACTTATGGAACCCCACTATCGACCCTATTGTGCCCAATTTCTTAGAATCCATAGAGGTGTCGCTTTTGTGATTTTGTCTTTCCACCCCAACAAGCCAGTGGTGAGTGCCAGACTTTGACTGTTAATGCTGTGGGGCCCTCCATTGGGAGATGCCTCAGGTTTATATAAGGCCCGGAGATACCCTCTTGGTTAGAGATTTTATCCCTACCAGAGCTTTGCCCTCCCTAGCCCCTGCAAAGGCGCTCAAGTCCCCTGCTAAGCTTATATCAAGTATAACCACTTTCACTGCTTGTTCCGTCATATATAAGAAAAACCATAGCCAACATGCTATAACAGTTTGAATTCCCCTTTTCCCTACCCCTCTGGATCCCCCTCACCCTGCCAGACGGAGCGCTAATTGCCTGCCCCCCATCGCAGCAGAGAGCCTGTCGACCTCACCCAACATAACTGACTCAGGGAACTTTAGCTTGCCCGCTGACTATACCCTCCCTTCCCCCCTCCCCAAGTCGTTTGACATTTCCGCCTGCACAAGGGACCGCCCCCATGCGACCCAAACGTACGAATCTTACCTCCCTATAAGTCCACAAGCCCCTGAGACTATATGCGGTTCTGCTGCCCTTCGCAGGTACGCAAAAGGTCTGGGACGCGGAGGTTGCCTCACCCCCAATCCTGCTTATCGTACAACTTCCCCCAACCACCCCCCCAATCCGCTATCCATAGGTCTCACTTCAATCCATTCACATTTCCTCTCCTGACTATATGTTCTCTGTTGCTTGAGCCTCCGTTTCCTTCATCATTCTCCTATATCTCCCACGCTGAGTCTTTGCCCCTGGGCCTTACACCGTCCTCCAGCCATCAAGCCACTTCCACACAGGTGGTAAAAAACAGGCTTTCCCTTCCGATTCCACCCAGAGATGTGCCGGAAACAACATGGAGCATTTCACACCCTTGTCCCCAAGTGCTTTTTTTGCAGACATAAAGCGCTTCGGTTTTAAGGGTGAGGTCTTGAAAAAAGCTGATTTGATCGAGCAGCACTGGCGGGGCTATGCGAGTGGTCTGAAGGATTGCGTCTCAGTCTTTATAGTTAAAGAGACATGCTATAATGGTTCGGGGTGGCGCCCCTGGCCTGGGGCGTCTACCCGGTACCCGATTGGCCCAGAAAAATTTGGAAAGCCCTCTTGGCAGGAGGTGCTGCTGGATAAGATTTTCAAAAAATAAATCAGATGTCTGCCTTTCTGCGCGCTCTGGTACTCCGCGAATGCAGACATTGTTGTGCTGCGATCTCTCTTCTTGATCTTCCCGTCTCTCCTCCAGGGTGGAATTGAGTGCTTGGATTTCATTAATTTGAGCCTTAAGCGCTGTGGTGTCCCGCACTAGTGATTTAGTAGTACTTTCCACCTCTTGCACTCTCGCTCCCATGTTAAGCAGCTCCACTCGGATCAACCACACTTCGGATGAGAATGAGTCCAATGGTGACTCTAGGGCAGTTTCTACTCTTTGTATCGCAGCCATTACATCGTTGAGAGAGAGGGAATATCCGTCCGCCGCCACCCCCGAGTACAGGAGGAGGCGTTCCTGAGGGCTCTCCCTTGCCTTCAAGTTCCCTTGAAGTGTGAACTTGTCCAGTTTTGTTTGATGTGAGACCTTCATATTTTCACCCCATGTCATGGTGTAGTGCGACTACTATTGGATGGAGCTGTCAGCGCAGTCCGGCTACTGAGGGAACCGCTGCCGCCAGTCAGGGGTTGACTACGTACTTCCTGCGACCGGTCAGGTTGTCCCTTTTGCACTCCTTTTATTCCTCTGCTACCAATATGGAGCAGAGTTGGCTGTTCACTGCTCAATCTTTCCCCAACTGGGTCACTGCAAATCGTCCGTGCCCCAATAGAGCTATGCCACCGCTGGGGGGGGGGGGGCTTCTTCTCGGGCCACTTTGGACCAGCAGGGACTAGTCTTAGCCCCTCCTCACACTTGAGCATCAGCGGGCCCCCTCCCCCCTGAGTATTCAAAATCTGCTCACTGGGCTTGACACTTATTTTACTGGATCACCCAAGGCCGCTCCTCGTCCTCTATCTGCTCAGAGTCACTCCCGGCCTGCACGTTTACTGTTGCGCCGGTTCCTGCCGCTCTTGTACACGGGGGTCCTTCCAGTTTTGGCTCCGCTGTGTTCTCCCACTGTGGATCCACCTGGGGCGCCGCCACTGTTTTGTGGCTCCCCCCACCATGTGCAGCCGCCAACGTCCGACGAATCTCCTAACTCGAGGTCATGGCTTTGCGTGGTAGGCTGTGCGGCACTCCCCTAGCCCAGCCGGGCTCAAGAGAAATCATCGTTCAGCGCTTTCCTCCGCTAAACTTGCTCCACGCAGCCATCGGCTGTCGTCTGCCACAGGTTTGGGCCAGATTAATTATGGATTTCAAGGGGGATTGGGAGGTCGAGGCTCGGAGCCGCTTCAAGCAGCGACCATCTTCGGTCGGCGGCAAGCCACGCCCCGCGCGTGCAGTTTTTAAACTGTCATGACAATCTGGCAAGTGCACTCATTTGCCAGGCCTAACTCTTCCCTTTAATTACATATCACATATCACCCCTAAAGTAGGCCATGTGCTAGTGTGCTTTACATGTCTTGGTGGTAAAATACTCAGTGGCAGCTGGCATGGAACAGGGGGAAACAGAACAATAAAAAAAAGAAAAAGAACACTTACCTCCTCGTGGCTGCCTCCATCTCTCCTCCATTGTTGCTGAAAATTCCCGGAAGCACATAAGCTCCTCTAAGCCAATCACACCGCTGAATTGCAGCATTGTGATTGGTCTGAGTGCAGCGATTCGGCATTTCGATGGCGACAGAGAGCTTGTGCATGTTTCCCACGAGTCTGTGTATTATAGCCTGGTGGGGGACATGCAAAGTGCGCATGACTGTTTGGCCTGGCTAAGACGACCAGCCAAACCGTCATCGCACTTAGGGCCTCATTATGATGTAGGTTGGAAAGGGTCCGAACGGCATTCGGATTTTCCTAACCCGTGTCGGAGCCCATGTTTCCGACTGACTCAGAAACATTTCTGCCGGACCAATTATGATAGAAAGTAACCGTTCGGTCTTTCCGACTCAGTTCTGACCGGCATTCAGAGAATCCGAGTCAGTCGGAGCCGAATCGAACAACTCTACGGACCGCGTTTCCGCTCAACGTATTAGGATGCTGGATTCTGATAGCTTTTCTGAATCGGTCTGTCTGACATAGAACGGTTGTCAGAAACTGACTTTGGAGCCTATTGCAGGCCTCCCTTTACCCAGAGGCCTCCGGTTGGGGTCCATGGGGGTACCTATGGGACCCCTCTTTACAACCATGCACAGTATGGCAGGCATGATGGGGTGCCTGACACAGGGTGCAAGGTTTTTTCCACAACCACCCCTTTTTTCAATGGTAGCCTGTGTTGACGGTCGGAACACAGGTTCCCATTTAAGTCAATGGGAGTCCAACCGAACAGTGTACGGAAACATTGTAATCGGATGGTCGGACTTGCTGAACCTGAGGCAATCAGAACCGATTCTGACAAGGAGTCGGTTGGAATGCTTTCCGACCAACATCGTAATGAGATCCTTAGTGTGCATGAACCACTTCTCCCCGGCTCTGACACCAACCCAACCCTAACCCAGCCCCATAGCGAAGAATAATAAAATGATAATGACGAGGTTATTATCATTTCATTAAATTTTTTTCCTGCTCCGAGAGCAGTGTGGTGATGCTCCTCCGCCTTAATGAAGGAGCCACCCCAGGAAATACTATGCATTTCGTTTTTCATTATTGAAAGGTGTCTTTTCCATAATGGTTCATTAGAGCTGCATTGTAACATTTTACAAGTGTAATTTTCAATTGGGAAAAGATAGAGACATTGAGTTTAGGTTCCCTGAGCTCAGAATTTAGTAACACATCTTTTAGTAAAGGTGGTTTTTAAATTGTGTGTTTGAAAATGACACTTCAAGAAAGTTGGAAGTTTCTTGTCTAAGCACCTTGTGTGCCTCTGCCTGCTTGTGGATTCACCATCTGGGTTTAGAATGACAGGGGCTGTTGGTGCGATCACTCCAGACATTCGCCCAAAGTGAGCTGAGGTATGCTGATGGGCCATCTTGGACACACACCTGAATAGGCTGTGGCTGCTCTGCACAATGCTGTCTCCACCTCTTGTAGTGAAACTAGGCCAGGGAGGACCGAATTTGTTGTACTGAGCAAGAGAAACTTTCTGAACAAAGACTTCAAAGGGAAAAAGCGGTTTTAAGTATTAGACCTAAAAACCCAGAACTTTACATAACTACTGGAATCAAGAGGGACCTCTGCCAGGGAAGAAGAGCTGAAGAGCTGTGAGGAGGAGTTCTGCCCCTTTGCTGTGTGTTGCTTGGCTGACTTGGCCTGCAGTTGCTGTTTCTGCTAAGGAAGGACAGAGACTGGACTTTGCTGTGAAACCTGCTTGAGGAGAATCTCTAAGGACCTGTGTGTGCTTGTCTCCTGTTCTGGAGTCTCAGGGACACAAAGATTTCACCAACAGCCATCTTGAACTCAATTGCTGGGAGTTCAGACCTGCCTGGGGGTGCCTATTTCAGTTCTGTGCCCCTGGAGGTTGTTCCTGCTACAGAAAGCTGTGAAGAACTATAGAAAGTACGAAAATGACGCTTCACTCTTCTTGTGGCTGTCTTATTTGACGATAAACTGCTATGCAGGAGAAAATTCCGATTCACAGCCCTGTGTGGCCAAAGAAATCTACGATGAGTCCAGTGCACCGATCTCCAAGATCACTGCACCAACTCTGATGCAGGCCTGCTGTGTGGCTAAAAGAGTTGAAGCATTGCATGTCAGTGGCTACGAAAATTAATGCAGTGCCTGGATTGCCATGACATTGACACAAAGCGGACACATTTTCTCACTCATCACACCTGTGCGTCAAATCCACAACAACGCTGAGCTGTCAGTTAGAAACTGACAGATCACATCTCCTCGCAGTAAGAAACCGATGCATCACCGCCTCTTCAGTAAGGAGCCAACACATCACCTGCCATGGAGCATGGAACCGACAAATCACCTTCCCTGCACCTGTTTTCGTCTGGTATTTTGAAGGTACTTTGTGCAAAAATTCATGCATCCATAGTGTCCTATGGACAGAACGGCTTTCTATCTTTTATAAGTCATATTTTGAATTGAGTTTGTTGGAGTTTTGTCATTTTGGTCTTGTTGGTTAACATACATTTTCTCTGCTTTTCCAAACTGGTGTGGTGTCCATTTGTGGTGTTTTTACTGTGCTACTGGGGGTTATGTTCAAATGCTTTACACATTGCCTCTGGAGTTTATCCTGTCTGCTCTAAGCCAAGCTACCAGAGGGTGAGCACAGGCAAACTTAGGTGTGTACTTTACTCATCATGACTAGAAGTAAGGGTCCATACTTGGACAGGGTGTGTTTCACTGCCAACTAGAGACCCTCAACTCTAACACATACTTAAGCTTCTTTTTCTCTAATGTAAATAGTGGAAAAGCCACAGCTTGCTGCTGGTAAGGAAGGAATAAGCCATTCAAATCACATGGCCTAAAATCCTACTTCGGTCAGTGAATCAGTCAAGATGGCGTAGTTACTGGTAGCAGTTTGGGCTAGACTATTTGCATTTAGAGCAGGGTCAAGACTGATTTGCATATAGCTGGGTCCAAACTGGGGTGGCGTGGTGAGCAAAAAAACTATGGATTAAACCCAGAACTGTGACTGGGAGTGAAGGTTTGATTTGTTCAATATTCGGTCCATCATTTGCTCTTTTTGCCTTTGTCACCCTAAGTGGTAAGGGTCTGCCCAGATGTGGTTCCCATGCTCACTGTGTCACTGGATTAAAGTAGGTCTGGCTGATGAGGGGTGATACCCCGAAACTGGTCCCAGGATGCTTGTTTCTGGTCCATGGAGGATCTGGCCTGGCAGTTTGGGCTGAACTGTTCCTTTGGGGAGCTGGATCAATACTGATCTGTATATGGCTGGGTCCAAAGTGGGTTGGCGTGGTAAGTAAAAAAACAATGGATTTAACCTTGCTCTGTGACTGGGGTGAATGTTAGATTTGTTCTACTAGCCTACATAGAACATTCATCACCAGTTTGTTGCCATTTCATGGTCAAAAAAGCCAGTCAAGAAAGATATAAGAATGTCTTTCTCGGGTAGGAATTGTTGCTAGTGATTACATGCTGTTTTTAAGTATTTTGCCTAAATAAGATAGAAGGGAGATGTGCCAGACATGACTTCAATCCTTGACACTCAAAGAGGGCTTCCTGAGAAGCAGCTTTTATATCGCAGACTTCTAAATTCTAGAAAGTTTTTAGATGCCAGGGAACTACTAGCATTCAAGCAGAGGTATTTGCTCTAGGTACTGTCCGTCTCTTCATGTCACCTGGGTGCAAATTTAGTTTGAAGAGTCTAAAGGACGACTTTTCAAGAGGGTCGCCAAAACTTAGACTCAGTATTTCTCTCAAACTGAAAAAAGGGGCATGTCCTTATTGCAGTCAAGATTACCATTGTGAGGATGAGAAAATAAATGGCATCTCTTTTTTGCATGGAATTTGGCAATTGCAAAGACCCCCACAAAGCTGCACTGTAGGAGTCTACTGTTGATTGACACATTCTAGAAGATTGTAGAAAATGTCCTTGGAACGAGTCAGGGCACTGCTAATATGCTCAGAGTATGCTTTGTAAACTGGGCCTCGTTAACAGCAGCATTACCATAGGCATCTTTTGATTCCTCCGAATATCATTTCCTCCAACATCTCTTTAACTGAATTAATTTTAATGTCAACTTAACAATTGAGACACAGAGAACCAGTCATTTCTTCTAGTTAAGAGATTTTGGGATTTATTAATGTTCATGTTGGGAAGGAATTTGTGAATGACAACAAGTCCTTCACCAAAAAACACAAGAAGGGCTTGAGGCCTTTGGTCTGAGAAGACCTTATGGTTTCTGTCTGTGTTGCAGTGAGAAGTGGTAGAGTTGTCTCCAAATTCAGCTGTCCTCAATCTTGCACTTGCTACAAAACAGGGGTGGGGACACAGTGTTGTTTTGGGGGACCTGAGAATGAGACAGTTAACAGGCCCCCCCAAAAGCATCTCCCCAGTAATCTGAAGTTTGGGATCATTGGGTAACATAGTTAATTCACATGAAGGGTTTCACTATAATTAAGTAGGTTTAGGGCAATTCATAAATGTTAGAAATGGGGATCTCTGGTTGGCTGAAGCTTGCGCCAAAGCCAGGCAGAGACCACCACTCTAGTCAGGGAAAGGGAGTTACACGCAAAAGATAACCCCTGCTCACCCCCTTGGTAGCTTGGCACGAGCAGCTAGGCTTATCTCGGTGGCGATGTGTAAAGCATTTGCCCAACACACACAGTAACAACACACTAGGCACACCACACAAGGAACTCCACACAAGGTTATATATAAAACTAGCCTTTGTATTATAATAAAACACACCAGATAGTAATCACACAATATACATTGCGACAACTGGCACAGGCAATATTTACAGGGGACTATTTACACATGACAGGGTCACGTGGGCCACTGTCAGAATTAGCACTTGGTAAAGAAATAGTAAAAGTAAGAATATATATGAACTTAGAACACAGCCAGTAATCACAGGCAGATACTATACTCCGCGTCAACCTGTAACATAAATCATGACAGGCACAGTATCACATAAGGCGAGAACTCTATTCTACGCTAACCTCATAAGTCTAAATATAGTAGACCATAATCTCCTAACCATAACTTGCATTAGGAAATAAGCTTAATAACATAACCTGCAGTATGGAATAAATCAAACCTAGACCACAGTAGAGAATCAAATAAAACATAAGACAGTAGGTAAAACCTTATAAGCATAAAAGCACATCTATGAGCATAAATCAAGGTGCATAAAACATACTACAAACATTACATTTCCTAGCACCTATATAAAGCATTAGGGCCTTGCTCCCTACAAACCTAATAGTCCCCTGGGCCAACTGGCCATCTCTAAGGGGCTCAAATGCCCTCTGTCCAAAGTCAGGGCGCGCTGCCAAGGCAGCGACAGTCACGGGGCGCACTTGGCGCAATCCTAAACGTGGCAGCTGCCCACTACTTGCTGGGCAGCCGGGAGTCCTCAATGAAGGGCATAAACGTTGCAGCTGGCACTAAGTGCTGCGCAGCTGTGCAGGTCAAGGTAGGGGTGAAGGAGTGCATCTAACTCCTAGATTTAGAAGCATGTCCCCTAAAAGGAAGGTCCTAAACGGTGCAGCTGCCCACTACTTGATGGGCAGCTGTGAAGTAAAAGTGCGGCATGCGCTCTCACTGGCACTTGGGAACAAATGCGCCACACGTTGGAGCCACGGGGCTCTGAGAACAATTATGGCCCCTAATAAAGCAGGGGCTCCTCTGGGCCTGGGCAAAGAGGTATTGCTAAATGTTTGGAGCCCTCTAGGCTCGGGGCAATCCGGGGGCCACAATGTTGGAGCCACACAGGCTCTGAAAAGGGAATAATGCCCCCAAACACTAGCGCTTTCAATAAAGATGCCCGTGGGAATCAAGGACGGGAAAATAATCAGCCCCCCCCCTCGGGAATTGGCCCGCTGACTCGGTAGCCATCACTGTCCCCTCGTAATTAGGGAGCCTCGTGGGAGTGGCCCGCTGCTAGCCGGGGCTGCTCAGGGAAGGATGCGGGGGAGCACTGTGCCTCGAAGGCACCAACAACATGGAGCCTCACTCACCGGGACTCCGCATGGGCCCTCTGTCGAACGGGGCTGCCCTGAAGAGAAGCACCGGCTATGTCTCCCGACCCGCCCTCTCCCACCGGGGCTGACGGGGGACTCCTCTGGTCATTCTGGCTCCTTGTCGCAGCGGTGCGGCTGGGAGCTGCAGGCGGGGCTCGCGTTACAACCACGGGAGCCCCGCTTCGCGCTGGCAGCCTTCCTGTGCCTCCTCTCGCGCTGTTTCCGGCTTCCTCAGGCCTAGCCCATGTCGCAGGCAGGCTTGCCAGACTTCCGGGTGGCCGCGGCTGGGCAGCAGCGGCACGACGAGGGGTAGGCTCCCCCTAGAGCGAGAAATAAGAGTAGCACGGGGTGGGCACCTGCTTTAAGTATACGTTTAAAGAGCGCAAATGAGGGGTAGGCTCCCTCCAAATTGGACGATAAAGCAGGGTGGGCTCCTGCTAGTTAAAATAGAAAGATAGAGGCCATGTGGGGTGGGCACCCACGGGAAATATATAAATAACCGGGGTGGGCACCCGCAAGGCCGGCATCACAGGGGAATCTCCAAGGTGGGGGTTCCCTCCTAAAGGGGCAAATTAGGATACAGCGCTCCCATGCTGCCAGAGGTCCTGGGAGCTGGGAAGAAAGGTAAAAGGGTTACAGGAATAGTTCAAGCAAAGCAGAAGGGTCCCAAGAAATCTTCCAGGCATCCAGGGGCAGGGCAGAGCCCAGGGAGGCAAGCCTTCCCCTGAGCCCCAGCAGCAGCACGCCTCTGGTAGATTCAAGTTGCAAACAAGAACATTTTCCATGGGGTCACAGCCCCTTCTTATACAGCTAAATCCTTTGTTCACAAAGGTACAGGCAAGGGGAGAACAAGATAGGTTCAGGAGCACTTTGTTTTGTGCAGCTCCCCTCTCCTATTCACAAGACAGGCCAGGGACATCAGACGCACCACAGGGGGTGGAGCCAGCATTGTGGAGGGAAGGCACAGCCCTATCAGGTCCCACGTGCAACTCCTCCCTTCCATCTACATGCAGATCTCCCTATTCTTCACCGGGAAGACTCACCCTGGCTCCTGGAGCCAAGCACACCAGCCAGCCCCTGTCACCCACAAGCAAGACAGGCAATTCACATCTCACAGCACACAGAAATGCCAACTTCTAAAAGTGTCACTTAAACACTAGACACAATAAATCTGCGCACACCATTGCACAGCATTTATTCTCACGAGTTTGCACCTACCAAACTCGCCACTACATGCCCCGCATATCAGGAACTACCATGGACACACATATCCCCCATGCATCCCTATGGGAGGGCAGGCCACTCTCACCACACGCACTCAGAGTGCGCACGCACTTTACACTGGGCCACAATGCTAAAGTGCGCAAAGGCCTAAAATCACTATCACTATGCCAGAGGCTAAAGGCAAAAAGTCCAGGGGTGAAAATGCGAAAAAAGGCCCAAGTCCAACAATAAAGTTAAATGAAGGGCCATAAGATTAAGGACGCCCAACAGCATCACTTTTTTGCTCAAAGTAAAATGTCCAATCTCATCTGCCTACGTGTGTAGTTTAGTTATTGAAGAATTGAGGAAAACAAAGAAAAAATAAATTGATCAGCGTGCTTTTAACTTTACTAGAAAAATCAGATTACTCGCTTTATGTGCGACAGCCAGTGAAGGCAGAGTCTCAAGTAATAGAAAATAACTGGCGGACAATCACAGCATTTAGCCTCGTCACAATTGCACCAGTCATTTTAAGATTTTCAGGGACCAGTTCATCAATTATCGCCATTAATACATCTGAATACAAAGCAGAGCTTGTCAAGAGAGTAGAGAGCAAAACAATCTGCTTTTGGACTGCAGAACGCAAATTAGCTGAGCACAGCTTTGAGTTTTATAGTGCCATAAGCATTTCAGTATGAAAAGGAAGCTACTCAAATGGATTGGTAACAATTGAAATAAAGTCTCCCAACTTGCAATGACATCTGGTGTTGCTATGAAGTGTGGAGGAATGAGGCAATTATGCCTCCGGAGAACAAGCCAGAATATGGTTATCTTGCAAACTGCACCAGTGCAAGTTGGATAACCATGGCTGGGGGCAGAACAGTACAGACAGGTTTGGAACAGGTGGGTTTGCAGATGAACGCGACGCGATCAAAAACTCCAGCAAACTCCGAGCAGCAAAATAATCAGGTTCAATTATTGGAAAAGAGGGTAGAAAACGGATCAGAAACAAAACAATTTGGTATGAGCAATGGTAACGTGCAAGATGGCCAGACTCCTGTGCGGAATATCAGGTCACAGCTGCACCTGGTATTATGGGTGATAGTCTGTAGAAGAACATGAATACAAGTTTTATCACACTCTTACATTCCACTTATTACCACATACCAATGGGAAATGTAAGACAGTGTTTGGGATGCCATGAGGCAGACAGGGACTAATTGTCCACAACCGTGGCGGTGTAGGTTGTTTGCCTCGGATAGCCCAGGGCTTATCCTACTATGGCTCTGCAAAATGGGACTAGTACAATCCATTCGATACTTTCAGAGTTGCAGGGATGAGTAGTCACAGGTTTTTCCGGGAGGAAGTGTGGGGGTGCTCTAGCTCAGCACTCATCAATCAACCAACAGAAACCATAAATTTGCAGTCCAGCCCAGTGCTTGCTTTTGAAAGAAAGACGGTACTTTAATCACACAAATGTCCCAACTACTACACACTTCTATGAACTTGCACAAGTCCGTGATACTGGATGCTGTAACCTGCAGGTACTATGCCACCCCCTCTTCCTGCCTCCCCATCCCATCTGAGGGTCTCCCCCCTGGGGTTCTGGGCTCCCCTTTCTAGGTAAAGAGATACAGGAGAGGGCCCCCCTATGCCCCAAAGGGACTGGACACCAAGAAGACTGTCAGTCAAAATTAAATTCCCTTTGGGAATAATTCAGAAGCGTCTAATTACAATTCAAACAATATTCGTACCCAGTTATCACCAATATCACCAAGAAATCCTAATACAATCGAAGTATAAAAAATGCAATTTTATTCAATCATAAAACCAGTTAAAAACAATAGTTCAAAAATACAATTCTTTCTATACAGTCAATTAGACATTAAAAACACACAGCAAGTCTGGTTCTTTACAGTCACAAATATCACACCAGAAATTTTCTGAAACCAATACCTTACAAAATCATGAGAAATTCACATAGAGACAAGAGAGAAAATATCAGAGACATTAGTTATTTTGTCATTATGGTGCGCTAATGAAACCAAACAAACCTCAGTCAAACCACTATGATTGCAAAGTCTCTTTGTTCAACCAAAGCTGAGTCGATTTAGAGCTTAAGTAACTCAGCATCGACGTGTTTCTGTGGGATTAAAAGATCCAATTACCTTCTTCAGGCACAAGGATAGATGTCTCCCACAACTCCAAATCAGAAATAGGAATGTGGTGTCTGTTAAATCCAAACTCCTTGGGGTTGGCTCCTCAGTATTTGCAACCACCCATGGATTTCTTTTAACATTTTTATGCTGTGAAGCTTACTGATTTCTGATTCGCTTTCATAGTTTCTCAAGGGGGTTTAAAAAATCTCCACTTTCCACTCTGTCCAGGTAATATTCCTACCAATCGAATACTCAAGACCAAAACAGGTACCGGAATATAAATAACTCCGGACCTTACAGGTTAACCTCTCATAATAGGCCTTCTGTTTCTCAGGTTCAATCCACAGGAATTTAATTTTGACTGACAGTCTTCTTGGTTCCCCCTTCTAGGGCCAATCAGAAGCATGCATGAATCTGGCTCAGATGTGTGAGGGAAATGTAATGAACTCTAGGTGAATTCTTTTCCAATGAACTCTTGCTAAACCCTTTCCATATGCAGACTGTTGGTACATTGGATTCTTGGATACTTTATTTCCTGAACTCTTCAACTTACTGTATTTTTTAATTCTGAACCCTTGCTACCATGAACTAATGACCCTTTTTGCTACGTGTGTGTATGTGTGTGCACCCTGTTCTGCTTGTTGTGCCTGCCACGGCCATAGGCCTCTAACCTGAAGGACTGCTTTGAATGGTAGAGATAAGGCAGAGGGCCCCATGCATGGGCAAGCCCCAGACTCTCTGCAAAGAATGCCAGAACATGTCTTACTGTTACTCTGGATGCATGATGTGTATGATTTATGGTGCTGTCCACTCCTCAAACATTCTTGCCACGTAAGCAATCTGTAAGGAAGTGTATAAATACCGGCTCAACAAATTGGGTGGTCTTACACGTTCTCAGAGCTCTGCTGAGGGCAGCACACCGCTTTGAACAATGCAAAAATACTTCTGATGCTTTTTTTAAACACCTTGCGTGCCTGGTCTTATAAATTGGGTATTCCAGGCAAAAGGCTGTACTGAGTAGTTACAAACAGTTCCGCAACAATTTCTGGTGTCAGAAGTGGGATGCCTGGTGACGGGAACAGACAAAAGCCTGCCAGTACGCATTTGAGTGGGGTCTCTTCCTGCCCACCGACCCACGATAGTCAGCTGTAATCAGCAGCCCAGAAGCATCCAGGTAAGGTGATGGGAACCTTGGGTTAATTAGGAGTGGCGAGATGAAGGGATATTATGTTATATGGGACCATATGGAGCCCTCTTCGGGTGAAAGGCATGGTGTTGCTCCCTGTTGTGTGCCCCGCTCAAGATAGTCTGAACCTCGAAGGGTGGGTAAATGAGGTGAGATGTGTGGTTCTCTGTGTAGATGTCTCTTTTGTGTGATTGACTGATCTCGTGACTATAGGTGCACAGTTGGTAGCCACTCCAACTGCAGTAGCTGCGGGGTCTCTCCCCCGCTATACCTGCTTTAGGTTGAATGCAAGGGCCACCGTGCGCCTGACTGTGTTCCTTTGCAAATCCTCTCTTTTTCCTAAGCTCTGAAATTCTGTCTCTATGCTAATATTTTTTCTTCTCTTTCCAGCAGCAAGGATGGCGATCTCTTTATGACTCAACACCTAGAGCACCTACATTCTGTATGCCTGTACTCTGTGCTCTGGAGATTGAAGTGTGACTGTTAAGAAATGGACAGGACTATGGGTGAAGCAAAATGGGAGGAAATGATTCTTTTCCCACTGGCATATATGTATGTAAGCTTGTTTTGGAATTTTTGGGAACAGGTGAATCGTCACAGGAGAATTCAGTGTCCTCATGTAATTTCTGAAATGGATATACTGCTGACAAGACAGGTTCGCAACTTACTGATGATGGTACTTTTGATCCTGACAAGTTGAGGTATTTGCGGGGGTTTTAGAGGTGCCCCATCTAGGGCAAATTAGCTATTTTTACTTGTGATTTAATGAAGCTTCTTGTAGGTATGATAAAACTGTTCTTGCTAATTTGCAAGATTCTAATAAGAAACTTGAAGAGATTGCAGTACATTAAACAAGTGACTAGGGGAGATTTGGGGGTTTCAACGCACAGTTTCGGGTTGCCCTCCAGGCTCCAATCAGAGATAAAGAAACAAGACCACCTGCATATAATGAGGATGTATTGGACTCTTACTCAGGGAATCACATCTCTCTTCCCAAGATTCAGGTTCCAAGGGAGCCAGGCCAACTGACTGCTCTAACGCTCACCAATTCAGGGACAGAGGGGGGTAGATGGGAGACTCGGTGGAAGAGGAGGACGAGAGGGACGAGTACTTCAACGGACAAGAGGAAGTATCAGGGGGAGGAGAGGAGGCCAGTGCAGGGAATGGGGGAAATTATATTGAGGTAGGAGAAGTGGTTGGAAAAAGAGAATATCCTAACAGAGAGGGGGATCAAGCCTGTGAAACTAACACCCCTTAAGGCATATCCACCGACAACTAAAGGGGGGGGCACATCACACTTATCCACCTCCTGTGGACCACTTCTGACATCAAACATTGGCAGCGGCTTTTCCCAAGTTTAGAAATGACTCCTGTGATTATATTAGGCTATTTGTACCACGCATGATCCAAATTCGGCAGATGTTGCAATAAAGCTGGACACCTTTCTAAACCAACCTGACAAGAGTGCTACAATTGGCCAAACAGTTAAAGCTCATGAAGCAGATAATGGTGCACAGGTGTGGCCAGTTCAGGACCCTGCATGAAACATACAGACAGCAAATGGTGCGCACCTGACTGTTTAAAAAAATTGACCAGAGGTCCCTTATACGGGCTATGGAGTAGGTGCGGAAGGCATAGGTGAATTGGATCAAGGTTGAACTAAGCATGCAAAGAGCAGATGAGCATCCGGCTGACTCTACCTGTAGAGTGGTAGGTACCCTTTAAGTACACAGGGGAGTCAATCCAGATTCAACTTAGTGGTCGGAGTCCATGTTAGAAATTCACTTCCTTACATCAGCGGGTACATTGAAGAACAGTGCGGGGGCAGGGTATGGTTCTCCCGAAAATCACTGCCAGACCCGCTCATTTGTGGCAGAAAAAGCAGAAGGATAAGTTGAAGGAAGAGGATAAGTGGAATAAAGCCCTTGAACTTCAGCTTAAATACTTGCAGACTTTAGTAAACAGGCCATAGATGGAGCTTAGGCAAGAGGCCAAAACGTTGGGGAAGACCAAGAGGTTCTGGGCAATGAGGACCACACCCAGAGGATGAGTGTAGGTATTATCATGGGAAGAGACACTGGGTGAGGTCTTGCCCCAAGAAGAACAGAGGCCCCAGACCCGATCAGCAAATTGAACCCTAGTCCTTGTGTGACCAGTGTACCGGAAACAATGTACCCAAAATTAGAAACTCCAATGTCATGGGCCCCTTTGGCTTCTGATGGTATTCTCCGTCCCCTGAGGTGCCTAGCACTATGATGCCTTATATGTTTTGGACCTCCAGGACCCTCAGGTTACCATCATCATTAATGGATGTCTGTATGAAATGCTGGTCGACACTGGGGCATCGCTCAGCTCTTTTAGGGATGGGCAAATACCGCCATCAAATGTTAACACTGTTGTTAAGGGCTTTTCTGGCACTCCCATCAGTCTCCCGCTATCAACACCTCTCTCTGTCTATTTTGGACCCATCAAAAGACAGGCACATGTTACTTCTCAGCCCTCAAGCCTCAGACAATCTGTTAGGCTGTAAAATGAGGCTACAATGTATTGTGATCCTAAAGGCATGTATCTTTCTTTCCTAAATAAAATGGTGTTCTATATTGGCCACAGACGCACCTGAAGATGGCAGATATAACATACTGTAAACCTGTACAGTGTCCCCGTTTGCTTATGGTCTACACACCCAAATGAACTTGGACTGCTGAAGTCCGCCTACCCTGTTATGATTACTTATCGCACTGATCGCCCATTTCCATGAAAACCGCAGTACCCTCCCCCCATGGACCCCACTAGCGGCATACACTCTATCACAGATTCCCTTCTGCAGCAGGGTGTTTTGGTTCTTTGTACTTCACCATGTAATACTCCTATTCTTTCTGTGAAAAGACAAAACATTTTCCAGAGGGTACCCAACAGTAGTTGAGCAGGACCTGAGGGCAGTGAACAGATTTGTCATCTCTCGCACCCCAGTGATCCCCAATCCTGCTACCATTCTTAATACTATCCATGCAAGTGCTTCCCACTTTTATGTACCTTCTTCCCCATCCCAGTCCACCCTGATGCTCAGTTCCTAATTGCGTTCACTTTTGAGAGTCGCCAACTTAGTCAGATTAGACTCCCAGGGAGTATTGCGATAGTCCCAGTATCTTTTCCCAGATACTGAAGGGGAATTTATGAGATATGGACCTCCCTGGACGTTGTTCTGACACAGTGTGTGGACGATGTTTTGTTGTCCAGTACCTCAGTCGAAGTCTCTTGTTCTGACTCTCTCATGCTAATAGCCGAGCTTGATGAGCATGGCCACAAGGCATCGCTCTCCAAGCTATAGCTTTGCCTCCCAGAAGTCCCTTATCTAGGGCATTTAATTTCCTATGCCTCCACGTCTATGGCCCAGACTGTGTGAAATCGGTGCTGTCAACTCCCAAGCATGTCAACAAGCAGCAAGTGTGCTAATTTGTGGGCGCTGCCAGATATTGACAAACGTGGATCCCAAAATTCACCCTCATTGCCAAACCACTGTTTGAACTGATTGCGGATAGCGCCCCAGACCTGCAATGGTGGACACCATCAGGGAGGGGGCATTTACTACCCTTTTGCAAGCATTGGTCTCTGCCCCTGCACAAGGTCGCCCTGATTATCAAAAACTAGTCACTCTGTACTGCCATGAGTGCTCTTTAGAGTTGCAACTGGTGTCCTCACACAAACATTTTCAGATAAGCAGAGGCCAGAGGGCTGCTATCCTGCCCTCCTGGACCCAGTGGCACAGGGAAGGCCACTGTGTCTCCCTGAAGTTGCCTCCATAGATACCCTTATGGAGCGAGCTGCTGACATTGTCCTAGGACACCCATTGATTCTTTCGTTCCCACACGCAGTTGCCGCACTGCTTCTCTGCAGTGGCGTAGCTAGAGGGGGCAGCACAAGTTTTGGGTGCGGCACCCTCCACCCCTGCTCTTTCATGCAGCTGGCAACGCAAAAACCACCAGCACCCCACTCTTTCCTGCCGCGCCATGTGGAAAAAGCAGTGACCGCCATGGGCAGCACAAGGGCTAGCTACGCCACTGCTTCTCTGTTCCAGTACCTAGCATTTCTCAGTCCAGTGTCAAACACACTATAAACAAGCTCTTCTTGGGGACACAAATCTGACAATAGTTGAATTTACCACTCTCAATCCTGCCACTCTTTTCCCCACTGCAGAGGACGGTGAACCTCACAACTGCATCCAGACCTGACTGACACACCTTTACCAAGTGCATCAATTACGCTGATAGTTCTGCTTTGCGAGATGAGTATGGCGCCTTCTCTGTTGGCTATGCGGTGTGTTCACAATCAGTTGTGATAGAAGCTGCCACCCTCCAACAAGCTTGCATATTTTGCTAACAATATTCGCAGGCTTTGTCACATTTTTATTTTGCTACTACTGTTGGTTCTCAGACTATTTTGACCACTGTCAGAGTCACTGTAATTATATTTTTCAGTCACAATTTGCCATAATCATGCAGAATGCCAACATTCTCACACCCTTTCTTGCTAATCTAGGGGTACAGAAATTTAAGCGGAAGCAATGGTATAAAAATTATGATAGTTCTTTATTGTGATTGATGGCAAAAAATCTAACTAGCCTAGTTGTACAATTGTTTAGGTGCACCTATGGCTATTCAACCACCTGATGCAGAATAGGATGTCTATACTGAAGCCATTAACAGGTTACACAACCATTTCAAGGACGACACAACTGTAATCGTAGAACGCCATAGATTCTTTACTCGCAAACAGTCTCAACATGAGTCAGTAGATATTTGTTGGCAGAATTAAGAGTCCTGGCTTTTACGTGTGAATTTGATGACAATTTAGATAATTACTTCAGAGATCAGATTTTAGTTCATTGTCACAACAAACGGGTCCAGGAAAAATTGCTGTGTTGTCGTAATCCTAATCTGCATGAGATGTTGGAAATTGCAAAGGGGACTGAATGGTCAGTGATGGCCTTAACAGAATTGAATAGGGGCAAAGACCTAGTGAAGGTTGGACAAGTGAATGCAATGGTGGCAAAATCCAAACCGAATACAAAAGTCAACAAGAAAGAGGGTAGACCCTCAACAAACTTTAATTCAAATTCATGTTTTAGGTGTTGGTCGAAACACACGTGGCAAATTTTAAAGGATGCCTTGCTTTGGGTAAAACATGTTTAAAGTGCAAGAAAGTGGGGAATTTCGTAAGGGTGTACAAGATTGTGAAGAAAGTAGGGTGTATTAGGGATGAAGAGATCCTGGATATTCAAGACGAGGAATCAGAACACTGTAACAGTAGCGTTGTGTTATCCACTAAAATGGTCGAGACACAACAAGATGCCCCCAAGGGTGGTGATCCAGTGTGTGGCGTTGCTATAAGGGAGGTGAAGGTAGCAGTTACTGTGGATTTGGGTTTGCCTATAAATATTGTTGTGGATAAGCGGTTTAAGAAAGAATGGAGTGCAGTTAATTTGTCCGCTCCGGATATCCGTACATCCGTACAGTGGAATTTGGGGGGCATAGCACTGATATGATGGAGTACGTTCTGGAAATGATCACTTTCCAAGAAAGGGCTATTTCTACCAAAGTGTATGCACATAGGAAGGGGTACAACATTTTAGGTTGGCAAGACCAAGGTGCTTTTGACATGGTTTTAAGGCTTGGCACTGAATGTCCTATTTCTCTAGTTGCTCCTGTCCCCTCCTTGCCTTAGTCTGTGAATGATTTGCTTGATTTACACTAGGCGCTTTTTGAGGGCAGATTTGTATTGGTTAAGAGGTTCAAGCATGAGATTATTTTGAAGGAGAATGCAATACTAGTGGTGCACAAAGTCAGGAATATATATAAAATATATATATATTCCTGTCCCATATATATATACATATATGGGACGCTGTTTTATTCAATCAGTCTTGGTGATGGGAAATCAGCAGGAAAACAGCCTCTTAAAAAGCCTGTGTGGAATGTCAGGGTCAGATGACCGCACGTGTTAGTAAAGATCTGTATGAAAAACAATTAAAAGCCCAAAACTGGGGTCCGATTTGGTCACTGCATTCATCAGATGCCGTCAGGTTCAGTCAAGGTTTTTTTTGTCGTGGTTTAGTTACCGCCAACGTCAAACAAAGATCAGTTAGCAACGGTATCCCGGGTTTACTCAAGGGTGCAGCATCGCTCCCATATATGCCAGGATCGCTATCCCTACGAGGTTCCCCCTCCAATCTCTGATCGAGTTATCCATACCAGATTCAATGCCCCCTTCTGCTTCCCTTGTCCTGATGAAGACCCTCTAGCAAGGTTCAAACCACGCCTGCATTTGGTTGGGTCGAAACGTCGACACTTCCTCTGGTGCTCAGCCTCTTCCCTGATTTATCATTTGTGATTTTGTTTATTTTGAGGCATGTGTTTGTTTTGAATCAACCAATGAATTGTATTTTCTATTGTGTTAATCGTTTAATTTTTGGTCTATTGAGGTCTTAGTGACCACTGTTACATTTTCCATTCAATACCCTCACCATCCCATCACTACCTTTCCCTGTCCATTCCTCTAGGGGCATTAAATGTGATGTACTGTGTATCTATTTTATGAATGATTTTTACGGTACACGTTGTGAATAAAAACAATGTTGTTATAAACTTCTTGTATCTACTCAAGTTATATAGTTAAGGTTCAATTGTTCTAGTATCTGGGACCACATTGTTTGTACCACAAAGGCAATGTGGGCATGACTGGGACCAAGGTGAGGGTACACAGTTACTACTGGTGGACAGGTATGGAAAATTAAATAGAAGTGATCATGGGTAATTGTCAGAGATGTAATCAGGCTGACAAATCCTTGCGAGTGTGTAAGACTCCACTGTGCACGGTGGAACTACCTTATGTGTCAGGTCCCGTCTGGGCGCCTGCAGTATAGCGCAATGCGAGATGAAGGACTATCTACACTTACGTTGAGGAGAAAACTACATTACCCAGAAGCCCCGGCTGAGGCTACATCAGTCAGGGCGACACGCATCCTGTTGCGTGTTATTCCGTTTCCTGTCATCCGTTTGGAGGAAGGAGGTCGCGCCTTGCTGCTGGCTGAGGGGCTCGTCCTGGACGGTTGCTGTGTTGCTTTCAGCGTGTCAGGTAGGAGCGGCCCCTCGCCGGTATCTTCTCCGTCATTAAGCGGAGCGCTGTGGGGATCCACGCGTTGCCGTTTGTTATTGGAGCGCGCAGTGAAGGAACTGCAGCGTTTACCTTTTGGTTATTGGACTATCAGAGGAGCGGAGCGGAGTGGTAGGACGCCACACGTTGCCGTGTCTTCTATCTTGTGTTTCCTTTGTATGGATCTACATGTGTGCTACTCCTGAAGGAGGTGGTGCGCGGTGGCGGTCGCAGCTCCACGCAACCAGTGCAAGCGCTTGTGTATTTGCTTTTGGTTTATGGGACGATCAGTTTCACTGTACTCAAGGAGCGCTGTAGCGGTCGCAGCTGCGCGTTGCCATAAGGAGTAGAAACGTCTAGGAGATTGTGTTGTTTCATTGTGGAACAATTCCGCTTTCTTTTCAAGCACCCTTATTTATTTACTTTGCTTTCTTTCTTTATTGGTACCTGGGAACTGCCTGGTGTTCAGAGGGTGCTTTTCTCGAGGGAGCGGAGTGCGGTGGTTTTTGCTTCCCACGCATTACCGTGTCCTGGATTTGAACGTGTACACAGCTGCCTTGTGCTCTCTCATTTATGTTTTTCTGTCATGGTGGCGAAACCCACACGGAATCCCTTATTATACAGGCATAGGCTGTGCTCAAGGTATAGAGGAGGGTTCTGTTTGGGTAATGAGTGTGTTAGTATATGAGAAATGCAATGAGTCTAATCTATGTGTATTCCCTATAGGTCTCACGTTTGTATATCTAAAAAGAGAACAGCGAAACAACCAGTAGAAAAGTCCTGCCTTTTTCCTCACAGGTATTCAGTCTACATATCAGTACATTAGATGTTACGGTGTTGCACGATAGGTGGCCTTACCCTTGTATGTTCTGTCGTTTCAGGTACATCCCTTTCCCAGCTGTTCCCTTCCTTCCCTTCCCTGTTTATTATTTTACTTTTCCCCTCACCTAATGGCTCAAATCCTCTGTTGACACAATATCAGAGGGTTTGTGACCTTTGGAGGTGGGCTTTATATTCATCACTCGGATCCTGTGGAGCGTACCTGACATTATGGGCCTTGGGAGAAATTGGGCATGGATTTCGTGGGTCCTATGTATGATCTACCTGTAAGCATGAAGTATGCTTTGGTGGTCGTTGATTATTTTTGAAAATGGGTGGAATATACATTTATGAAGGAACCAATCATGTCTGCTGCCCTCGGTTTTCTTGCGAAGGTATTCAGAAGAGAAGGAATTACCCAAACATTGGTAACTGACAATGGGGTACCATTTAAATCAGGCACCATGCAGAATTTCCTCAGTTCTAATGGTATCAAGCACCTATCTTTTGCCTTATATAGCCCAAAAGGTAATGGAATGGTGGAAAGAGTAAATAGAATGTTGAAAGAAAGCATTCAGGTGACTTGACTTGGTCATTGGGTAAAGATGTGCTGAAACCAGTGCAAGACAGATTGTGGAGTTACCTTAACACACCACACCCACCTACAGGAGTGGCTCTGTTTGTGCTGTTGAGAGGTAGACATTCCTCATGCAAATTGCCACCTGGGTAGGTGTTGGATAATGCAAGAGCTGATAAGAGAATGCTGGACTGGAAGGATGTACGTCTCAAAGTTGAAGAGGTTCAGAAGACGAGTAATGTGAGATATGATGCTGTGAACTAGGTGAAAGATGTACTGTTTGCTGTGGAAGATGAAGTGGAAATCAAAGATGAACACAGCAAACCAAGGAGATGATGGACAGAGAGCTGAAACTGTTCAGATACTCACCCCCAGTCACAGATCTGGGTTGAATCCATCATCGCTCTTTAGCTCACTTTGCCACCTCAGTTCAGACTCAGCTATATGCAAATCAGTCTTTTTAAAAAAAACATTTTTATTAGCATTTTATTCATCCAGAACAGAACAATCATGTCACTCTTAATCACCAAGTCAGCCCCTTCTACCCCCCTCCCACCAAGCATCTTCATTTAATAAGAAACATTCCCCTTTATCTCAGACCATCCCTCCATGATTGTTACGGAGCCAGTCAACCTCATCGAAGTTTCGCTACCCATCCCCCCTGCAGGGCCCTCAGGTGGACCCCCTTGTAGTCTGTGGTCAGAGGCCTACATCTAAGCCATGGTATCGTCTCCACTGGCTCCACACCCTACCAAATTTCATAGGGCACCCCCTCGCCTTATAGGTGACTCTTTCAGCTGCCATGTACAGAGCCAGCCCTCTCCTCCATTCCTCCAATTGCGGCACCTCCGCCACCCCCCCAATTCCTTGCCACGTCTCTCTTGGCAACCACTAGGGCCAGGACCAGGAATATCAACATTGGGCGTACAAGATCTACATCAAGGACCTGGCTAGGCAGTTCGGGCTGGACTGTTCCCACAAAGAACAGGGTCAAGACTGATTTGCATATGGCTGGGTCCACACTGGGGTGCTGTGGTGAGCAAAAAAATGATGGATTTAACCCAGATCTTTGTGACTGGGGGTTAAATGTTTGCATTGTCCAGCATTCCGTCCATCAATTGTTTCTTTTGTGGAAATCAAGGAACCACGAGGTCAAAAGAAGGGGGGGATATAAGTTCTACCCTGTCACATGGCTGGTGAAGATGCCCAAACATGCACTGTTGTTGGAGAATGGAAAGTGGTAGAGTAAGAGGAGTGCAGCCCTGTCGTAGTGCTGTCCATGATGAGTCTGCTGATAATATGAGTGTGGCAGAAGATTAGTGGCTTGGAAATGAGTGTAGAGTGGAAAACACGGACTTGAGGCAGATTACTGGGGCTAGGTTACTAACTCACGGAAGAGAAGATGTTGGTGCACAAGTTGTCTCACACAGTAATGATGCGCATGTTTCTTCTCACTGGGATGCTTCCTGTGCTTTGCAAGATTAGGGCATGGGTAATTGTATTCCCTGTGTTTCCGCTGGCAGGGTGGGTAGAAGGGTCACACGTTATACCAGGTATCTGCAAGATTATATTTTGAACTAATGATAGGCGATCTTACTGTATTATTTTGTGGATTGCATACCTTTTCTTTTCATGTTCTGCCATAACAATTTACTTTATTATATTTGTCTTGTTTTATTATTTGTTCTCTTTTATTTACTCCTGGTTCAGTTTTGGGGTTGTGTATTCTAACTATTTTGCTAAGGGCGAAGATGTGTTGTGTTCACAATTGGAATGCTCATGGTGGTTCCCATCTGAGTTTTCCGGATCACAGCTATTGGAATGTGATCTGGAGCAGTCAATGGAGTTGCAGTGTGCTGTCCGTGTTTCTCCAAGAATAAATCCTTTAGAACTCAGCTGTAACTTTCAGTCTTGTGTTATTCTACATAACAATGTATTGGTCTGATTGTTTGGCATTTGTCTATGTTACTCACCAGCCTCACACCCTTTGATCAAGGTTCATGAGCAGCTTGCTAAGACTTTTAGTCTTGAGAACTGCTGGATTTGTAGATCTCTGTCAAGGTATCCATGGGACCCTATAGGGCTGTACGCTGCTCCAGTGGAAGTAGGAGAGTATGTAAGAGAGGAGATGTGCCATGGACCTGACATCCTTCGCACAGGAAGAGCGAGGGAAGACCAATCTAGTTGCATTCTCCTAAAGTCACAGCTACACACAAAAGAGCAACCAGGCTCTTGAAAAAAGGATGAAAGGGGAAACCACCTAGTGGTCCTACTGTGAAGTCCTAAGATTTTGAAATAGAAGCCTCACCCACTAAATAGTGACATGCTTCATCATCGCCACCTGTCTACACCCTGGTAGGATAATACCACCAGGGTGGACTGGACCAAGAGTGGGAGTTCTTATATAAAAGATCTATCAGGATAAAGCAGGGATTCAGTTGAAAAAAGAGAAAATTAAAAAGAACTCTTAGTATACCCAGTCAGAAATATTATTTATTAATTAGGTACACTGGGTTTATTAAAATATATATCCAGGGTTCTAGTTGAGCATTATTTTCTCAATCACTACTGATGCTTCCCAACATATTTCGGCTGTTGCAAAGAGTCCATGTGTGTCTGGGCCTTCTTCAGGGCTATATGTATGTGCACTTGCCTTTTCTTACATGCTGTCCATACACGTTATTGAGGCATAAGGCTGTCACTGGTGTGTAGGTTCTTCTGTATTTCAGGGGTACGTACATTTATAGAAAAAACATAATATTTTGAAAGCAAACCATACAGTCGGATAGTATCTAATGTGAACCTCCTGTGGTGTCCCAGGCTGGTGAACCACAGAGCTGCTTTCTAATAGCTGCCATTAATCATGCTGTTTATTACCCAACAGCAAACAGCATCACCCTGCTTAAATAATTGTTGCTATTAAAAACCACTTCGTTCTAAACACAATTCATTGTGTACATCGTGCTCGAGAAAAATCATGCGTTATGTCAGACAATCATAACTCTTACCCTAATTTGCCTTTTTTAAGGGATCATGAGTGTCTGGCAGAGGGAACCATCCTGTTGTCACTCACTTGTAGGATATATATATATCTATATATCTATATCTATATATATCTATCTATCTATCTATATCTATCTATATCTATATATATATATATATATATATATATATATATATATATATATATATATATATATATATCCCCTCAGTCAAGGCGCAAAAAGATAGACTGCCCGTGGCTCAATTCCTTCAGAAAAAAACACCAGACGCATTCGGAGCTCACCTCTCCTTGCTCACGAATACCGTGAGCAAGGAGTGGTGAGCTCCGAAATGCGCCGGGTGTTTTTTACGACTTGTTTAATAAATATACGCTGAAGGAACGTCTTTGCTGAGGGGACTATTGGTGGATTGAAGGGGTGTGCTCGCCGTCGTAAGAGGGGGTAGAATCAGCGACTGCTGTTGTGGAATTATATATATATATATATATCCTACTGGTGGTCGCCAGTAGGTAGTTATAGTTAGGACCTATTTTCCATAGGAAATCTACAACACTCCATTTGGAATAACTTTGGCGCCAGTTGACAAATCTTCATAAAATGTTCAAAACTAATGGCCAGCTCTGGTCCGCTCCTACCCTGAAAGTCTCAGGGTGATTCGTCAAGCGGGGGACGAGAAAAAAGGGGGGTCCCAAAATGTGTTTTCCCCATGCAATTTTCCCTAGGAACCGTTCGTCGCGGCTACAGCCCGAACTGCTGAACGGAATTACACCAAATTTGGCAAAGAGGTAGTCCTTAGTTCAGACTCGTGCCTTTTGCTTAAATGGTGTAAATCCGTTCAGTAGATCCTGAGAAAATGACATTTAATAGTACATAGATATCTATGGCCGCGGTGGATCCGCGCATCCTGCACGCACCCTAAGCGCACCGTCCCAATAGCGCGATGAATGCTAATTGGCTGTCACGTGGTTGTCAATATTCCAAACCAGGTAGTGTTGGCAGCCATTTTGTGCCTCGGTAGATGTGAGGCTGAAGAAGTTAGTGGAATAAGTGTGCAAAACGTATAAAGTGGGCAGGGTAGAAATACCCTGAACCTCTAGACCTGCTTAGGTGGTCCCACAAGGACTCCCCAAAAATCATTATATTTTTTTTTAAACCGCAGGGTGCGAGGATCCTGCCGTAAAAATAAATAACATCAAACTGAGATTCTTTAATAATAACCCCCAGGGGGGCCAAATTCCGGGGGCAACATTATTTAATTTAATGGGGGGCCCAGAGGGGCCCCCCCAGACCCGGGGACTGGCACCTCCTGAGGCTACAAAATAAATAGTTGGAGGGGCTCCAAGGCCCCCCCAGAAAAATACATGGGTGGGGCACAATGGCCCCCCTCAAGCCCCGGGGACCACCACCCCCTGGGGCTTTGTGTATTATTGGAGGATAGCTGCGTGCCCCCCTCCTGGAGCCTCACAATCCAAATCAGATTGCTTTTCCACACGGGGAGCTGCATGTTAGCAGCTCCCCATGTGGAAAAGCAATGCTGGCTCCCGAAGGATGTGGGGAGCCGGCTAGGATAGTGGGGGCATTGGGGCTCCCCACACGGTCCCCAACGTTTTATATAAGCCCCGGGGATGGGGTCCCCAGGGATAATAGAAACTAGTGATAGGGGCTATTTTTTTAACGGTAAAATTAGGAGTCGCGTACCCAGCGCGGCGCTCAGTGCGGACCCCTGGTGTGCACGCGTTGGAATGCACGACTCCTATCGTGTAGGGTGCAAGACTGCAACGAGTTTGGTGCACGACTTCTACATGTAGGGTGCAGGACTCTGACTAACTAACTAAGTACACAATTGCGTTTCAGGCCTACAATTCAACAGTCAGTATCCATACTCTCCAGCAAACACCCTATGACTGCTCTTGCAATCCCATAGTGACTCTTTCAGTATCATGTACTAATCCATTCACTAAAGTAAAACTCAACCAATCATGAATTCACCCAGTGTTTCTCCTTATAGTACTGTCATCATTCAGTCTGTATTCATGTATTCATGCAGTGAGCCAGGCTTTAGGGCACAGAGTGTTTCAAACTCCTACGTTGAAGGGGCGTTCCATAGGTGTGCGTGTTTGCACAGAATACTCATAGAACAAGACACATCTCCAGATTTATTAGAAATCATAAATCAGGACATGTGTGAATGCTGCACCATCCTGCAATTGGTGTAACAAGGCACAACAAGGAGAATTATTTTCATTTCTCCTCATTTTTTCTCTTTGAATGTATGCTAAAATGCACAGCATACATTGAAGGAGAAAAATGCCTTTAAAGATTGTTTTTGTGCAGGACGGTGTGTCTTCCTGCACAACAACAAATTTTGCATGACACAGATATCCTTGCGCCATGGTGCAAGGGTGCTTGTGTCATCGCATGGCTGCAGTTTAAGCAGCAGTGCAGAGGGAGGGATAGACTTGCAACATATTTATGTACATATGTTGTATCCCTGTGCTTCGGAAGTACTACAGCACACTGCAGCTAAAGAGCTAAAAGTGTCATGCTACAGTACTTCCTTATAGTTCTGCACTTATACATAAACCATACAGTACTAATGCATTCTTTCAATCTAATCATGCACTATGCATACATGCAAACAAACGTTCAAACACTATCATACAAATATAGCTCTTTCTTTAACTAGAGAAGTTAGTTCTGAAATGAACTTTTTTTGGGGTTTTTTGGTTTTATATTTTTTTGTAGTTTTTTAAAAAAAAAAATTTAAATTGTTGTTTCTTCAAAAGGAAAAATGACAAAAAAACAGTGAACTTCAGGGACTAACAACCCAGAATAAAAAGTCTAATAGAGGTGGTTTCGTTGAGCTGTACAGACTGTTCCCCGTAGCACAGAATTTGTGTGCACTTGATGCAGTGTATTTTTGTGTGTGTAAATTCGGAACGTATGTCCGGACGTGCTGGCGAAGAGGAACTGGCAGAAGTACTTGGGACTGCAGTTTGTGAGTTGTCTCGAAGTCTCCTGCACTCCTCCGCGACAGATTCACAGGATGCACTCTTTAGATGTTTGTACATACTTGCAGTGCCGCAAGAGTACTTTTTATCGGCACTGCCTCTTGAAAGAACGTTACCACAGATTTTACAGGTGACTTTTGTGGCATTCACCTTCTTTTGTCCTTTAGGGTAGGTAAAAAACTTCCACACCACTGAAGAAGGTCTTTTTGGAGTGGAGGTTCCACAACAAATTCTTCGTCCGAAGAATGGTCTGATTCTAGTGGTGGCTGTTGTCCTGAAGCCATTTTGTCCTCAAATTGGAAAATATCAAAAGAAATAATCCAAAAGAAGTTATTCTCAGGTTAGAGATCTGTCTCCAAAGAAGCTCTAAGAAGAATGATGGAAATGGGTGGGGTCCTTCAATACTTACAATAGGAAGTGTTATGAACCAATCAAATCTTTATCTTTCTGGTCACATGGGCTCCACGTAGGGTGCGCACACACAGCTCGCACCCAGCAATACTTTGCGAAATTGCATTTAAAAGTAATGTAACTTTATTAAAAGTAAAAGAATATTATTTTTATGATTAGCTCAGATAATGTCTTGCTTTAATATTTATATTAAATATATATATGTTTTTGGACATTAAAAAATGTCGCTGGAGTCGCGTAATACGTACATGTCGCATATGTGCCACAAGTAGCGTACCAATCGCATAGCAATCGCGTAGGAGAATTCGTACCCGTCGCACACCCTACGAGGATCCTACACAACAATCCTAAAATGGCGGGTAGGTTCCGCGCAGTGATCGAGAAAGGTGCACTTTGGGTGCTTGACTCCCCCCCCAAAAAAATGAAAAAAAACAAAACAATAAAGAAAATACTATAAAAATATTAAAAAGAATATAAAATAATAAAATAACAAATATTTATAATTTTTAAAAATATATATTTTTATAAATATGTGTAATGTAATTTAAAAAAATAAGATATCTAAAAATAAATAGATTTAAAAAAGGTAGTAAAACAATATAAAAAAAATATAACAATAAATACATTTAAAAATGATCATTGAAAAAAACTTTGAAATTCACTGAAAAAAACAATAAGTTTAAGGCCTGTTAGGAATTATCATTTAAAAATCCTTTGAAATTCACTGAAAAAAACATAGGTTTCAGACGTGTTATAGTTCGGGATTAGCATTTAAAAAACCTTAGAAATTCACTGAAAAAAACATAGGTTTTAGGGGTGTAATAGTTAGCTAGACATTTCACTCGTACAAAACCATTGAAATTCCTCCGTAATAGTTAGTTGTACTAACTATAACTCACGCGCATGCAATCCACAGCTGATGATGTCACATATTACATCATTCATGACATGGTCAGTGACATCACTGATGACATCCCTGATTGGGGCATTGTAAGCTGCGTATACATGCAGAGTCAGCGCAAAAGAAGAGCTGGCATCTGCTCTGGGTTTTTCAGACAATAGTAAAGCCTCAAGCAAATTTTACTCAGATAGCATATCTTGTTGTGCGCCTCAGGACGCGACAATTGCACAAGACACCAAGACTGTTGATTCTTACCGTTACCTCATTTGTGTGTTCTTCCCAAAGCCAAGTTTACCTCAGGGCGTCCCTTGTTTGTGATCTTTCGCTATAAAAACCCATGTAACCACCGTTCAGTCTGCTTCCTCCTAGAGTATCTCTATGATGCTTGTCGGATGAGCCCCCATTCATGAATGCTAATAAATGATCCTTGGTTTGTACTTCACTCCAGTGTCAATTCCTCCTTACTTGTTAAGAACCCGTGGACGAATGGTGACCTCGGCACCTGTGGGTTTTAATGAATTTGCTTCCACAAATTGGTGCCCAACTTGGAGCTCGAAAATAGGCTTGCGGTCGGACCGGGGAAGGAGATGGTGTTGGTAAGACGAACTTCACTAAGGCGGGCACCATCTGAAGAGACTAGTTGATTTTTCAGCTCTCCGACTATGATCTTCCTGGCGGTTGCTAACCTTGACAAGGGCCCTCGGACGGTCATTCTTTTGGATCGTGGAGGATAGACAGGTGGGAGTTGAAGACTACAAATAAGGTAGATTTGTATTGAACCGGTTCTTTTTGCTACTTGGAATTTGTCTGGATTTTGTTTGGAATCTGTTCGGAATTTGTTTTGTACCTTCTTTGGAACTTGCTATTTGATATGAATTAACATTTTTTCTTACAGGTAATGTGAGAATATTTTTTCATTTCTCTCTGTTTATAAGTTTTTTATATCTTATATAACATGCCTGTATTTAGAACACTTTTGAAGTTTTGTTGCTGCGATAAGCAGAGCATTTTGGAAATAAGTCAGCCGGCGCCACCAGAAGGATGCTGAATTTTGAGATGTACATCAAATATGGTATTTGTCCCTTCATGTATAATGCATTGTGGAACAAATATACAAAAGGGGATCCCCAGTTGCATTGGCCATTAGAGGGGACAATGGACCCTCACAAACTTGAGTATTTAGAGAAAGGATTGTGTGTAAAGAAAGTTAGGTCTGTTATGTTTGACAGTTTGCGTATGGGGAAGAAAGAAGTAAAGGAGCGGCAGCTCAAGGCGGAGAAGGTACAAAGGAAACAAGAAAGGAAGACAGAGTATCAGAAGTATAAGGAAGTTCAGGAGGAGAAGGAATGTTTAGATCGAGAGCATAGATTGCTAATATTTAAGGAATATATAGTCCGACCGACACTAACAGCACAAATCCACCAAGAAGATGAGGATTCAGATATTGATGAATTATTGATTGAACAACCCCCATATGTACCTTTAATACCTCTTCCCCCTGGACCACCAAATGTAGTCCCCCCTGTACCTCCGGTTCCACCACCTTTATCTGTGGTTGTCCAACTCCCTATTTTCCAACCAGTACCGATACATCCCATACCCCCTCCAGCCCAGGCCAAGGTGCCCCCATCCCAGGCCACTGCAGCTGAAATTACTGATGATCCCGTACTTTCTGTATCTGTCTCGGCCTCTCGAATTCTTCATTCTACTGTACCTCAGTTGCGTCAGGACGCAATAAGGTTGATAGTATTAAAATGGTTAAGTGATTTAGAAATAGAGGTAAGAGAAAAGATAGATCACATACAGGATTTTTCAGAGGGCGAGCTTCCTTGTCTGGTAAATAAGCTTTCTTATCACCTTATAGTTCAATGGGAGATGACTACAGGACAGAATGTCCCCGGTGAAGATAGAGCTATTAAACAACAGTGTCAGATAGGAGCTTTCCCTGTAAGTAGAGTTAACACTGCCATAGCTACAATAATTGGATATCATAATGAACTTTCTTCCTCTCCTCGAATAAGACCCATGAGGGAAGCTGCGCCACAGTTCATTCCTGGAAGAGGGAATGCAGATAATGATGACCCTAATAGTCCCGATGCTAGAGTCCATTTTTTGCACAATTGGATACCTACGCCCTGGAAAAAGACGGATGTACTTACTTTAAAAGCCTCCTTACCAGACATACGGAAAATCCTAGAAGATTTTATGATGATGTACAGGCAGCCATTGATTCCTGTGTCTTGACCATAGCTGATATTGGTATGTTTTTTGATATGATCCTGCCACCGAATATATGGCGACTTACTCGGAAACAGGATCATGCTGCTGATTTAGGAGGAGGCTAGACTGCCATCAAAGCAGCCGACAGGGATAGGAAACCTGATCAGAAACCTAGTCAGCTCATACTGGATCTTCCTGGTAACATACTTACTTATATAAAAACGATGGTTCCGGCAAGGAAAATAGATTGGGCACTTCTCACTGCTTGTAAACAAAAACAGGGAGAGGTCGCCCCTGATTTATTTACTCGCTTTGAAGAAGTGTTCCACGATTTTAGAGGGCAAGATACTTCTACACTTACGGTTAAGGGACATAAAGTCTCTAAGAATAAGTTGCAATATTGTCAGTCTAAGGTCACTTATTTGGGTCATCTCTTGTCCAAGGAAGGACGCACCCTGACTAAAGACAGGATCCAAACTATGCTAAAAATTCCCATTCCAAGTACTCAAAAAGAAGTCAGGGCACTTATTGGTATTACTTCCTATTGCAGACAGTGGATCACCAACTTTTCATCTATCATCAAACCTTTTTTTGTCCCTTGTTGCTAAAGACACTCCCTCTCCTCTACCATGGACATCTGAATGTCAACAAGCATATCAGCAGCTTCGTGCATCCCTTTGTTCTGCCCCAGTGTTAGGCACTCCAGACTATGCTATGCCTTTCATATTATATGTACACGAGAGAGAAGGATGTGCATTGTCAGCTTTGACATAACCATATGGTAGTAAGCATAGTCCATGTCCTTATTTTTCGGCTGTATTGGACCCAGAGACCAGAGGACTTCCAGGCTGTCTTAGAGCGGTTGCCTCCACAGCTATTTCTATACGACAATCTGAGGGGATAGTGTTGAGTAACAAGCTTATGGTACCACATTCCGTAGATGCACTCCTAATTCAGACAAAGACACAACACCTGACTAGCGCTAGACTCACAGGATACGAACGTATGCACTTGGCACCTCATATCGCACTCAAGAGATGTTTGATATTGAACCCAGCTACATTGTCCTTTGCCAGCTGAACAAACTCATGATTTGCACGACTGTATTTTTCTGACAGAAGAACAAACTGAGGGAAGAATAGATCTTAAAGATACACCTTTGTTAGATCCTGAGGGGGAATTATGGGTTGATGGTTCCTGCTTGAAATTACCCGATGGCACCACCTCTGCATCCTATGCCATAACCACATTACAAACTGTGATAGAAACAGCCCGTATTTAGCAAAAATCTGCCCAAGCAGCTGAATTTATTGCGCTTTTAAGGGCCTGTGAACTTAGTTAAGGATTATCAGTGAACATTTACACAGACAGTCACACAATTTTGGCAAGCTTTGGAAGGAACGGGAATTCCTAACCTCCCATGGTTCTAAAATACAGTATGGTGAATTGGTAAATAGTCTTCTTACTGCCTTGACATTGCCAAAGAGTGTAGCCATTATCAAATGTAGTGCCCACAAGAGAATCACAGACAAAGTGGGACAAGGAAATGCCTTTGCAGATGAAGTTGCAAGAAATACTACAAGTATACACACAAGCAGGATGTATGTATTGTGATCCAAAGCTGAATGATGGGAAAATATGTATATGGAGATCAAAGAAATACAGCAGTTAGCTACGGAACAAGAAAAGGCAGAATGGAGAAAGGAAGGAGAATTGGATGATGAGGGATGTTGGAGGTCCAAAGATAGGCTGAAATGGAAGTTGCCTTATGCTTATTTACTGCCCTTTGTAGCCATGTCTCATGGACCTGGTCACATTAGGGCCAAAAACACTACCTCCCAACTATAATTATATATAAATAACAGCACATGCAGAACACAACTGAGCATTTGGTTAAACATTGCATGATATGTCTACAGCACAATCCCGGGAAGGGAGCAGGGCTCGATAAATCTGAAAAATTGTACTAGTCCTGCAGGACTAGTAACTTGGAAAATCCCCTCGACCCAACTGCAACCTTGACCTCTGTCTCTGAAAACGGAGCAAAAGTGACAAGTTAACATGATTTAAAGGCGTATTTATTGCTCAGTCCCTTTGTGAGCAATAAAAATGCATTTAAATCTTATTATCTTGTCACTTTTGCTCTGTTTTCAAAGACAGAGGACAAAAGTTAGTTTGTCTTCCTACTCGCCAGAAAGGGCGAGTAAGACCTAAAAATAGCTCGTCCTCACCCATTCTCCCTCGCAAATGCGAGCGGGTTAGTGGATTTGTCGAGCCCTGGGGAGCGTCAACCCCTACTGGTGGATTTTCTCCACCCCAGGTTCCCTTTGAAGCACTTCAAATGGATTATATTCAGTTAGAGCGCTGTAATCATTTGAAATATGTATTAGTAGTGGTTTGTTCCTTCAGTAAGTGGGTAGAAGATTATCCAACCAAAGACAACACAGCCTTGACAACAGCTAAAATTCTGTTAAAGGAGTTCTTTCCCCATTTTGGGGTATGTAGAGTCCTATGGAATGACAACGGTCCCCACTTTGTGGAGAAGTGTGGCTCACTGGTTAGAAGCGGCAGACCCTGAAGCAGAGGTCGGCCCGGGACCAGGGTTCAATTCCCGTCGCGGCAGGGTCTTGGGTCAATGTCCGCGGACTCGATAATTCTCGCCTAGGTGCCTAAGCTAACCATGGGTCCCACTCTGCAACTCTGGGCAATAGCTTGCTTAATCTCCACAACGGCCCTATCAGCGCCGGAGATGCCTGGCTTAACCTTAGGGGTGCCCAGGAGGGACCATCTCACAGGAAAAGCCAGGACGGGTTCCCCAGCGGTATACAGCGCCAGGACACTCCGAGATGGAGTAACAGTGCGCTTTACAAGTATACATTTACATTTACATTTGACTTTACTGTCAGATAATAGAGTACCTTATGAAGGGTTTAGGGGTAAAATAAAAGTTTCATGCTGCTAATTACCCCAGGCAGCGGGTCTGGTAGAGAGGTTCAATGCCACATTGAATTTGAAACTAGCTAAGATACAGGCAACAAAGGGCCTTATTCAGACCCTCCAGGATTTCGCGATTTGCCGCAAAATCAACACTTTTGTTAAAATGCTCAATTTTTACAAAAGTGCCACGAAATTGGCAATTTTGTAAAAATGCGCGATTTTTACAAAAGTACCCGCGAAATCGGCACTTTTGTAATTGCCCGCGAAATCCACATATCTTCAGACTCTCCTTCTATTGGCCCTCAGACAGGAATTTCCGGCCACAGTGACCAAGCTGAACCGTCTTCTAATTCACAGATTCTTATTTACAGGAACATTAGTAATGGTTGGATATCCCTACGATTTTCCTTACGATGTTCGTTTTTCGAGGTTCACAAAGTGGCACAAATCTGTGAAAAGCGTTTGCTTATAATACTCGCTAGAGTTTACCTCCTGAGCACAATGTTCAGGAATAAAAAATATGGCGGAAATGGGCAGTCTCCGATTTTAATGTTTTGGCCCTTTTTCTCGACTTAGAATGTACACGAGGAGAACTCCCTTCATTTTCAGTTGCTGAGACTACGGGTGCACATGGTCTATTTCACACTCTATGTTCACACTTACAACGCTATTTTTTTAGCATTACAATGGGCAAATTCAGCTTGAAAGGCCAGAATGAATGTTTGGGAATACTCAAAAAGTTTTATAGGAGACCATCACATTCCATTTACTCACCTCTGTAAGCTATCCTGGATGCACCCATGACCCCAACCCAATGTTTTAAACTTAGGACTGCGAGGATCCTGCTATATTGGCATATTTTTATTTATTTGCTTGGACCCTGGTATATTGTGGTTTTCTCAGCAATATTGTGGGGATTTACAGGTGGGAAATGCCACGAATTCTATTTCTATAAATCAGAATTTGAGAAGTCCAACCTTAAATCTCAACTTTTTGCCGTGATAGTTGTACCGAACGCTGGAGGTTCTGTAAATGTTCATATAGGCCAGTGCAATAGTGATTTTTACCAGACCATTGGCCTAAACAGAAGTGGACTTACATGTGGTAGAGTCACTACTGCTGTAATCAGGACAGTGCTAATGAGTGTTAGGGTAAGCTTCATGTGTGCGATTTCTGATATATTTAAATTTCTCCCCATCAGCTCCACAAATTTGGTAAAAAACATAACTGAATACATGATAATGTTAAAGCGCAGGTTAATCAATGGAGAGAGCGAGGGTTTTAAGGGGCGAGTCCCGTCCCCAGATATGTAATCATGAAAACAATGTGGACTGGCCCACTATGTGTAAGTAGTGGAATATTAGTTGATATTCCAAGTCACTTGTGAGTATAGCTGATCAGCTGGGCACAATAAGTTTTGTTTATAAACCCCTCACACACCAACCTGGTTGGTGTCATGCTTCATCATCGGGGTCCAACCAGGCAGCCGAATGCCGCCTGGTTGTGCTTCAACACCTGACTACAGCGGAGCAGGTGTGGTGTAATAGTGTGATGTGGATGAAGGTGAGTAATAAAATGCACCTCTGGGAGTCCTTGCCCAATATTTTATTAGTGGCGGCCCAGGGTGTAAGATAAAATTATATGTGATGCAACTACAAGTAGAAAAATTATGATTACTTAGTTGACTAAGTGTTGGCGGTCTACATGTTTCAGTCCCAAAAGAAAAGTAGGTGGGTCTTTCGTCAGGACCAGGTAGTGAGTGGCAAAAAGTAGTGCCATGTGTGAATAATGCCCAACACACGCGCTAAGGTGTGGGGAAAAGGGAAAAAAAGTGCAGTTGTTTAACTTACATGCACTGCAGGAAAGCGAGAAAAATCCTGTGGGAAGGAAAAAGAACAATACACAATAAGGCATTATAAAGGTCTGCTAGAAGGCAGTACCAACCATGCAGGATCAGGGTGGTGTGACATGCATGGCTGTGCATGTTGTAATAAAAACAAGTGACAGTTGCTGAAGCATGGGTTCGGAGCATGCAGGCTAAAAATTAGCTATGTGCATGGTACACGGTGGATTGACATAGAATCCAGGCGCATTTAGGTCACATAGCAGTGTCTAGTGTCTATCTATCACAGGGCCGATCCCTATGGTGATGGCGACTGGCCCTGGTGTCACTATTATTTTAAGGAGTAAGTAATAAGACAATACAGACACATAAAAATTACGTGCTATCAAAACGATGCGCCTGGGTGCGCTGTAAATATACAGCGAGACGAACACACATACAAAAATTATTATCTTCTTAAAAACAGTGCACCGGTATTTACTTCGCTAAGAGTTCTAGTCCAGAAGATCGGGGCGCGGGGAGAGGCTCTCCCGTGTATCATCTGGAGGAACGGGAAAAAAAGGGGTGGGAGGGAGTAGGTCAGGGCCACTCGCGGCTAGCGAGAAAGGTTAGGTCCGCAATCGGCGGTACCAGAAACAAGGCCTTACTTGAAGTTTAGGAGTCCTCTGTGACAAACCTAGTCTGGCGCCCACAGCATCCCGGCTGGTAATGAGCTGCCGGTGGTGGTCACTTAAGTACTAGCTCCGGTATCATTTTGCCGGTGGGAGCAGCGGGAGATGCTGGAAGGAGGGGCTGTGCTGGAGCGCGCATGCGCCGTGGTAAGCGTCGGTACACTATGCCGGCGCATGCGTGGGGAAAAGTGGCGGCCATCTTGCGATAGGCTGTGCGCTGAGGTTCAGTGAAAAAGAGAGTTTGCGCCTGCTAAGGGAAATCGGGTAGGGGGGGATTTAGGAACCAATAAGCCCCGGGGTGGCACAATGGGCGAATTATTTTATTGATATTAAAGAGGGGGTTCTCACCTACTAGGGGAACCTTGGTAGAGTACGATTAGTGACAAGCTGTGGAAAAAGCCCATGGGAGGCAGCGGGAGCAGGATAATATATTTGGTAGGGAAGGATAGAAGGGAAATGTCCCCTATTCAGCTGATTGACCACATGGGGCTACAGAAATATCAAGGACTATTCTCGAGAATACTAGGGGATCCTTGGTAGGGTGCGATTGGTGTCAAGCTGTGGAAAAAACCCCTGGGAGGCAGTGGGAAGGGAAGGGTGGTAGTGAAATGCCCCCTACTCAGCTGATTGGCCACATGGGGCTACAGAAATATTAAGGTCTATTCTCGAGAATGTAATATATGTGGGATTCAGTGAGTACTCAAGATGTTCCACAGAATATTGTCGTTAAGGCCAGTCTTGTGGGTCGACAAACGGTAGTTCCACCATTGCTCCTTGTTCAGCAGCTTTTCTTGGATGTTAGGCCCATTAGGGTTGATGCTCTCAATCACCACCCAGCGCATATCGTTGGTGGTGTGGCCCATTTCTAGGAAATGGTTGGTGAGTTTGGTCATGTTCTTCTTACACCGAATGGTGCTGCGGTGTTCGCATATTCGTGTCTTTATTTTCCTGCTGGTCCCTAACATCACTGGCCATTACGCCTGTGGTGATTGCAGTGTTTGCCACCTGACCAACAACACAAAAACACTAGCCCTTGAACCGGGAAAACAGTGGGAACTGCGCAGTCACACTAACTGCAACAGCACCCACGTCATCTACCGCATTACCTGCCCATGCAACCTGTGGTATATTGGGATGACCAGCAGGAAAGGCTATCATCAGGTTTGATCGAGCGTTTTCACCAGATAGGAAGTAAGTAAACGCTGTTGCTGCAATGGAAAACGTTGTTTTATTGACATGAGGAAGGACTCAGAGTCCTACTCAACGATCGGCTGACTATCGATCGCAGGGTGTTCACATTTCCCTTTCTCTACATTATCCAACAGCAGTGAGTCCCATAAGTGAAATCGACCCCCTGCGAGACCATGAAGTGTTATTATACACTTTAATAAGTAAATATCGAGAACATTATTTCTATGTACCTACTATATGTTTTATGTGTTTAACGTCCTGGTCACATTAAGTCCTGTCTTGTTTTTATGTGTGAATTCACAACACACCGCACTGTTTTTATTGGACAAACACTTGGCATGGCAGCCTGCACGCACCAATATGGTGCAACCATCAACCATAGCACCGTATGTGTGCGGCATGAAAGTGTACTGTGTGTCCCTGCCCATAAGGAGGGGTTGAATGCTACTAATGATATGCTTTCTTTTTCAGCACCACCAATTTGATACAGACGTATGTATTTCTAGTATGAATGCATGCTTTGATTATTAAGTGTATTATCATTTTTAATTTGTGCACCCAATCGGGTACTTAGGGGTGGCATATGCAGGGCTGGTCCCTGCATGGTCCTGAAGAAATGCTAGGGGTAGCATGAAACATGTTGACCTTGTAAGTTCACTGAATCAACCCTACTAAAGGTTGACTCACAGTGACACACACCCCACTTTTAATATACCTGCCTAGGAGCAATAATAAATCTGTTGAGGCCCACTAAGCACGGTATTTTTAACTCACTCACACCCACTCCACCACCTTTTTGCTTTACACATAGTCTTTCACCCTTAAGTGCTCCTGCGTAGTCGTGAGTCGCAGCACGCCCCTTTTCGTAGAGAACTGGGATGGCCCCAATGATGAAGCATGTCACCGTGGGGCAACACCGGTGAGTGAGGGGACACTAGAAAGAAATTTTTCTTTCTTGCAATGGTCAAACTGATTAATTAGGTCAGATTGGGTGCCTGACCCGAGTGGTAGAAGCAGTAACTAATCAAACAGCAATGGCTCTTGGAAATATTACGAAAGAGCTCCAAATTACAAGAATTGTAACATTACAAAATATAATGTTATTAGACCTAATACTAGCTGATCCTGGGGGAGCATGTCGCATTATCGGTAGTAGCTGTTGCATATATATCCCAGACCACGCCCAATGTGTTTATGACACCATTTCCAAATTGCATAAAATAGCTGCGGAAATACATCAAGACCAAGGAACATGGAGTTCGTCTGAGTGGTTATAGGGAATCATTTCTACTTGGGGCTGGAAATTGTTAATGGGAATAGCATCCTTAGGAATCATTTTTCACACCTGATGTTGCTGCATTCAATGTGCCCTACGATATGCACTGCTTGTATAGCCACTTGTAATTATATTAGACCTCCCCGATTAATGTTCATGAATCAAATCGAGAAATGATGTAAACTGAAATGTAAGAACTTATGAATATTAATATACGAGATTAACATATGAACTCTTAAAATGGATTCAGCATAGGCTGAAAAGAAAGGACTGTTAAAATGTAAAATCTGATTCTCTTGTTTTTTGCTTAAGCTATGCCTCATCCATTTTTCACCCCAGCCGGGCTCTGTCATTGACACAGTATCTGTATAAACATGAGTAAAAGAATCTAGATTGGGGCATTGTAAGCTGTGTATAAATGCAGAGTCAGCGCAAAAGAACAGCTGGCGTCTGCTCGGGGTTTTTCAGACAATGGTAAAGGCTCAAGCAAAGTTTACTCATGAAGCATATCTTGTTGTGCGCCCTTAGGACACGATAATTGCACAAGACACCAAGGTTGATGATTCTTACCGTTACCTCACTTGTTTGTTCTTCCCAAAGCCCTATTTACCTCTGGGTGTCCCTTTTTTTTATTTTTTGCTATAAAAACCAATGTAACCACCGTTCAGTGTGCTTCCTCCTAGAGTATCTCTATGGTGCTTGTTGGGTGAGCCCCCATTCATGAATACAAATAAATGATCCTTGGTTTGTACTTCACTCCAGTGTCGATTCCTCCTTACTTGTTAAGAACCCGTGGACGAAGGGTGACCCCTGCACCAGTGGGTTTTAATTAAACCGCTTCCAAAGACCAAGTGCCCCCCTTCCTTTAGAAAATAAAAATAATATAAAAAAATGGCCAAGCCTCGAGGGGTGGGGTCATCAGGGCTGAAAATGACCTGGGGCGGGGGGCTCCCTCCCTTAATAAAAACATTTTTTATTTTAAATGGCTGGGCCGCGGAGGATTGGGTCCCCGGGGCTGAAAACGGCCTATGGAAGTGGGGGCCATTAAGTAAATGTTTTTTGTTTCGTGGTAGGAGTCGCAACCCTGTTGAGGCTCTCAGCGCAGCCCCCAGTGTAACGTCACAGTGGATTCACCTTACATAAATAATTAAATAGTATACAATTCAGAAGGTAGTGTTGCAGTTGTAAACATTTTATGGTTTTAAAGTTAATAATCAGATTAAAATTAATAGAGTTAGAAATAATATAAAAAAATATAAATTAAAAGTTAAACTTCAAAAGTGAAATGTGTTGTAGTACACTGCATTTGTGCTTTGTTTTGAGGATTTGCGATGGGTTCGCAAATCTGGAGAATAAGAGTATATATGTTTAAAAATATTTATATGTTTCACTGTTGGGTTATACGGTGACTCTAACAAGAGCCGCCGTGTTCATTACGACTTTGTTGCAGCTAGATGTAACTGCAGATGCACAGATTAAGGTTGTTATAGATGGAGCCCATCCTATGGTCTCTGAGGGAAGCAGAAACAGCTTTATTTACATTCTTCCTAGCCTTCTCAAACTGTGGACAGAATTGTTTTGATCACTTCCATTTCTGTCTTTGCCATATATTAGAGTATACAAAGACAGTGTGATGGAAAAGTGGCATAACTTGTGCAAACGTGTCCTTCATTATAATTTCTAATCGTACCCTAGCTAATGTGCCGAGGTCATTGCCACCACAGTGCACAATCATGAGGTCAGGCGGTTGGAGACGGAAAAAGGTTTTAACCAAAACCAGCAATTGGAGCCACTTTAATCCTCTCTGGGCAAACCTTTTAATATCCACATTTCGCAAACATAGGTCTTTGTCAATACCTCTGTGTTCAGCATACCCTTAGCCCCAGAAAACATAGCTGTTTCCTACAATCCATACTGTTAGCATTCTGAAGGGATGAGTGGAAGGCATCAAAACAAGTCTGTAGCTGAGTAAGTCAATTGGTACAATGAAAGGTATCTAAAAAGGTGGTTAAGATTCTGTTTTTGAAAAAGCAGACAACTGATTAACTGTTCATAAACATGGTGTACTCAAAAATAGGATGCATCTTACTTTGTAAAAAAAGCTTCTTTCTGATTGGTTATAGAAACAACTTTGAAAGGAACAGTAGACAGGATGAGCTGGTATTTGCAAAACTCAGTCACACCTGCTATTTGTATTTGTAAGCTAGTGTGCTGAACTTGAAAATATGGTGAACTTATGACCAGCCAGTACAGTTGAATGTTGCAAAAACTGTTACTATGGAAACTAGGATTAAGCAGAATGGGGGAAGCGTTGCAAGGTAACTGTGGTTTTAAAATATAAATTGGTAAGTTTTATATATAAGTTATACGCTTTTAAAGTAAGGTTTCCAAAATCGGTACTATGTTTAGAAGTGATATGTTTTTAAAAAGTAATACTAGTATTTTTGAAAATAGATTTTTTAACTCTGTCAGCATTTGCGACTCCTACGCAAACCTACACTACGGCACCGCAATGGAGCCACGACTCCTGTAAATTACAGAAGCAGATTGGACACTTTTAGAAGGGAGTAATACAGGGTTAATATGTGTATCCAGTAAGAGTGAGTTTTAGAATTTGCAAAAATTAAAGGGAGCATTTTAGTTTGTTACTTACGTTAAATTTGTGTGGAAAAAAGGGAGGGAAACTTTGCCATTACTGGTTTTTCCTTGTTGAGAGTGGTGCACCATATTTATTGTGTTGGAAAGAAAAACGTTTTGGAATTTGTTACGTTATCATATTCTGCAATAGTATTTTAGAGGTGAGTTACAAATTTGTAAGGTGTGTTATCTATTGCATAGTAGTGCTTAAGCGTTTGTAATGATATTTTTAAGTTTGTAATGCATTATTAATAAAGCTAGGAAAACATTAGAGAAATGAGATGTTTGAAATGTGATACCAAATGTAGAAATGTCTATTACATTTTGTTTTATTGTACTGAAATGAAGATACTAATATGTGTCCTACCAGAGTCTCTAATGAAAGTAGTAGAGAAAACTGAGGTTTAAAACATGTTAGAAGATATAATAAAGTGAATCCCAGTCTAATTAACCCTGTACCCATGTGCCCTGTATTATAAACAGAAAGGAATACATACACCATCATGTAAAAATCTTCTTAGTTCTGATCTATCATTTGGTTGCACAGGCAGTTATGTCTTATGTATGTAGATGTTATACAGCTTCTCAAATAGAATGTTTAATACCCAGGTGCCCTGTTTTATGAGCAGAAAGGAATAATACACTTTCTTCTACACAAATACAGAGAGCATACACTGTGAAACACAGGTGTTCAACTATTTGTATGTTTCTTTCTATGTCTCATGCCACTAGCAAAAGGCATAGACAGACACATGCATGCGTTCAGAAACATGGTGAGACTTACAATAGTCAGGAAAGGGTGCAGAAAGAAGGAAGAAAAGTGCTGAAAGAGGCAAGAGAATTGCTAAAAGAAGCACCAGAGGTATAGAAAGAAGCAAGAGAAGTGCAGAAAGAGGCAAGTGAGGTGCAGAAAGAAGCAAAAGCAGTGCAGAAAGAACCACCAGAGGAACAAAAAGAAGCAAGAGGGGTGCAGAAAAGTGTAGGAGAGGTGCTCAAAGAGGTAAGAGAGGTACAGAAAGAGGCAAGAGGGGTGCAGAAAGAAGGAAGAGAAGTGCAGAAAAATCAACAGAGGTGTGGAAAGAAGCAAGACCAAGGCAGAAAGGGGCAGGTGAGGTGCAGAAAGAGGCGAGAGAGGTACAGAAAATGGCATGAGAACAGCAGAAAGAGGCAAGAGGGATGCAAAAATGGGAAGAAGGGTGCAGAAAGAAGCAAGAAAGGTGCAGAAAGAGGCAAGAGGGATATAGAAGTTTGCAAAAAAGGTGCAGAAATAAGCAAGAGCAGTGCAGAAAGAACCAACAGAGGTGCAGAAAGAGGCAAGAGGGAGGAGCCCCAATGACCCCACGATCCCTGCCGGCTCCCCGCCTCCTGCAGGAGCCGACAGTGCTTTTGGGGGAGGGGAGTTGCTGACATGCAGCTCCCCTTGCCCAAAAGCAATCTGCTTTGCTTTGTTGAAGCAAGAGCAGGTTTCCTGCTCTCGCTTCAATGAATCAAAGCAGGAGTTTGCTATGACAGGGCGGGAGCAGTGCTCCCGCCATGCCATACCAAACAGCAATGTCCCGGGGGTGGGCACCCCGGGACATTGCAGGAGCTGGCCATTTTTATTTATTTTATTTATTTATTTATGCATTTTTATATAGCGCGGACTTAACCCGAAGGCGTCAGAGCGCTTCACAATAGGAACAGAAATGAAACATAATGAGAAACATTACACATTAACAGATTACAAAAGCATACGTTACGTTACATAAGGTAATAGTGACAATTGTGAGCAAACAAAATACATGAGGTAGTAAAAATTCTTAGCAACCAAAAATACATGAGGTAGTAAAAAGTGCACAAGAGGAAAAGTGACAAGTGTGCGGTTACAAGAGAAAACAAAGTATCATTTGAGGTATAATACTGCAAAAGGTGCTAGACACTCATGCACAAAAAGCGTTACGTAGGCAAAGGTGGCACTTGTGCAGGTAACAAAGGTAGAACATGTGAGAGGTAGCAAACCGTGTGTTACCAGGGCAAAGTGGTGTGTGCATGTTACAAAAGGGCACCAAACACAAGTACATGGAGAACACTACAAACAGGCAGACACACCAACCACAAGAATACACTGGGAAGGCACTTCCATGGTCATGTGAGGTAGAAATTTTCAGTAGTGGGAAGTCTTCCTCCAAATAACATGAGGACGTGAATTACATTTGGAGGTGTCTCTGGAGGAGGAGAACTTTGAGGTCCCTTTTGAAGGCCTGGGAGGAGGCGGTGGTCCGGAGCTGAGGCGGAAAAGAGTTCCAGATTCTCACTGTGTTGCCTGAAAAGGATTGGGCCATTGTTCTCTCCTTCTTGAAAGTGGGAGGTTCAAGCAGTAGATTTTCCGCATTGCGTGAGGGTCTAGAGCCTCCAGAGAGTTTCAGTTTATTCGCCAGGTAGCGAGGAGAGGAGGAGTGCAAGGCTTTGTGGGTGATACAAGCGGTCTTGTAGATAGCTCTAGCCTCGAAGGGAGGCTAGATAACAACGGTGTGATGTGATCGCTTCTTTTGGCCCCATAAATGAAACGAGCTGCTGAATGGAAAACAAACTTAAGTGGGGACAGGTGAGATTTGGGGAGGCCAGTAAGAAGAGAATTGCAGTAGTCTAGTCTGGAGAGGACCATTGATTGCACCAGGGTTATAAGGTCCTGCTCCGGGAAGAAGCGTCGTATTCCCCAAAGAAGGCGCAGTTGGTAACGCGCAGATTTTGCAGTAGAATTGATGTGGGGAGTTAGAATGAGTTTTTTGTCGAGAATGACACCAAGGGATTTTGCGCTGTCGACAATGATGGGTTTATTGTTTAGTAGATTCATCTCATCCATCCATGATTGAACCGGGGGAGGAGAGAGTGAGGAGGAGAAGAGGAGGAATTCAGTTTTGGAGGGATTCAGAATCAATTGATGAGTTGACATCCAGTTTTGGATGGAGTCGAGAGTGGAGCTTAGGATGGAGAGATCATGAGTGGAGGTAACCTTGAGGTAGAGTTGGGTGTCGTCTGCATAGAGATGATAGTGAATCCCGGATTTGCTTAGGAGGTTTCCCAGTGGTTCTAAGTAGAGATTGAACAATGTGGGTGCAAGTATAGAGCCTTGGGGAACACCTTGACCCACCCCCACAGGAGAAGAGAGACTATTCGCTATTTTGATCATTTGAGATCTGTCAGAGAGGAAGGATGCAAACCATTTAAGCACAGTGCCCTCCATGCCCATTCTCTGTTGAAGGACATTGAGGAGGGTGTTGTGATTGACAGTGTCAAAGGCTGCAGAAAGGTCAAGGAGAATTAGCAGACAGGACCCCCCCTGAGTCGAGTATCCTCAGCGCATCATCAACCACTTGCAGTAGGGCTGTTTCAGTGCTGCAGTTTTGGATGAAGCCGGACTGACAATTGTCAAGAAGATCATTGTCCTTGATATGACGAGAGAGTTGTTTTGCTACACATCTTTCTGTAATCTTCGCAAGAAAGGGAAGGTTAGTGATGGGGCGGAAGTTGTTGAGGTCCTTCGCATCAGCAGTGGGCTTTTTAAGCAGAGGGGTGACCTGCCCAGTTTTGAAGGCGACAGGAAGGGAGCCTTGCCATAGGGAGAGGTTGATCAGAGTGGTCCAATAGGAAAGGGAATGGGTATAGAAGTCAACGGCAATGGCACTGGGGATAGGGTCAAGAGAATGGTTGGAGGGCTTTGTTTCGCATATGCACTTGAGAAGGGCATCTTCAGATATGGGGTCAAAGCTCTGCCAAATGGCTAAGGATTTGCGCTCCTCTGGAGGTGTAGGATGAGCGACCTGATCCACAAGTGATTTCACTTTTTCATCGAAGAAAGTAGCGAAATCCGCTGCTCTCTTAGTAGAATCCTCCACCTCGGAGGATGTGGGAGAGCAGCTCGGAATCTTGATGAGATCGAATAGTTTTTTGGGTCTATTTTTGGCGGAGTCAAGGAGGGCTTTGAAATGCGCCACTTTCTCAAGGAAGATATGCTTGTGGTACTTTGATCTTGCTGTGCGAAGCATGGCTAAATTGTCTGTGGAGGGCACTTGCCTCCATTGCTTCTCCAGGAATCTTAGCTGCTTCCTTTCCTCATAAAGGGATTTGTTGAACCAAGGTGCTGAGGGAGTGGGCCTGATCCTTTTGCTTTTGAGTGGAGCGACGTTATTGATTTCAGCTGCAAGAACTGTGAGGCATTGGGAGGTGAGATCGTCAACAGCTATGTTCGGGTCTAGCTTTGGGAGTGATAGCAAAGCTGATTCACAGAGGGGACCGACATCAATATTTTTGGCATCACGGAACCAGGAGATGGCCTTCTTGGGTTGGCCAAGAGTTATAGAGTGTGAAAGTTGGAGAGAGAATGGGATGAGGTGGTGGTCAGACCAATCTACATGAATTGGGGTAGTGGTAGACAGTATGCCTGCTTTAGAAATAACAAGGTCCAGGATTGCGCCCTTAGAGTGGGTTGGTTCAATGCAGTGTTGGATAAGATCGTTTGTGGAGAGGAAGGTGGCCAGAGAGCTCGCAGAGGAGTCTTGCTGTACGCCCCAGTGGAGATTGAAGTCACCCACGAAGGTCTGATTGTCACTTTGTGTGTATTGGTCGCTGATGAAGTCAGTGAGATCTTCTATGAACGAAGGGCCACTACGAGGCGGGCGGTAGATGATATGGAATCTGAGCCGTGAACGGTGTTTCAATTGAAGCTCCAGAGAAAGGCATTCAAAGGTGAGGGAGGAACTGCTTGGAGAAGCCTTAAGTTGGAGGGCGTTTCTAAAGATGACTGCAACACCTCCCCCCGTGTTTTAAGTTCTGTCATTCCTAAATATGGAATAACCTGTGGGTAATAGGAGGTCAAACATAGAGTGAGAGGTATCTTTGAACCAGGTCTCTGTGAGGAAGAGCATGTCAAGTTTGTGAAGGGTGATGGTATCGGAGATTTCAAGTTTATGTTTTACTGCAGATCTGCAGTTGTGAAGCATACAGCGCAGCTCTGTCAAGACTGTTTTGGTGACGGGGGCACTTGGGCTCTGAAGGGTGATCGGGATGTTGTACTTATGTGGGGGTGCTCGGGAAGGTTTAGGTGGGTGCTTTGTTCTGACAGAGGTGATGATCGGAATAGTGTAGATCATGGGTACTCACAAATATTTTCTCGGGGGCCAAAATGTCAGTCTTGCTTGTGGCCGAGGGCCGCACAGATGGGCTTGCGCAGTAGGGGTGGGGGCGGTAGGAGGGACGAGATTACTGGAGGCGGAGCTACTGGGGTAAATAAATCACCCCCTTTTCAAAACATTACTAGACAATGCTGTATTTCGAAATGTGATATGTGTATGTATGTACCCCGAATAAATACTGTCAATATTTTTATTTTTACTGGGATCTGTGTGTTTCTGACCATAGTTTTTCATCTTTGCCTTGTTTTGAGACGCACCTAGTCCCTGCTCAAAGGCACTCAATTGCTCAGACACTTGGACACACCTTTCATTTGTCTCTCAGAAGTCAACTCAAACCCCTATGTCTCTTAAACTCGCTCCGAACAACCCTTAATGGCTACAGTACCAAGCCCCAAGAACTCAGAAGCGTACGCGCAAAGTGCATTGACAGACATAGGTTTCCTGTGCTCTATCCAGCCAGCTGTGCACACCTAAGCTCATGAAACTTACCACATGCATGTAACCCTAGGCAATACAAGCATCCTTGACACCAAGACAGTACATGCATAAATGGTCCCATGCTGTAATGTGCATGCATGGGCTCACACAATATGTGCATTCATGTACTCAGGCTGTAATGCACATTTACAATGGCACAATGACCAGCATGATGGGCAAGAGACCTGCTGCCTTTTTACGCTGTCTTCTCCTAGTCAATGAGCTTGTTCAACAATGCAGAAGAGGTATTGTAGTGTCATCTCTAAAATGGCCATCTCATGTAGATGCATGTCATTTCATAATAATGCATGTATCAGGCAGCACGTCTACTACTAATCTTCCCTGAGCCCTACACTCAATGACTCTGCTCATAGGGTCCGCTGTGATCCTATGCATTTACTCTAACCATGCGCTCTAACTCGGGCCCTACCTTATGACTGTTTCACACTTGCCATATCTCTCTCCTTTACCCCCTCATCCTACCTCTAGACACCACTTTGACATTAATAATTCACTTTTTTTCCTGACCCGTCCCGCAGCCTGGCACTCTGTCACTTTACTCTTCTCCTATGGTTCTACCCTCAATGTACACCACTCCTTATACCTCTCCCACTACCTGTGGTTCTTTCCTTATCTCATAAATGCCTCTCACACTATCCCTACCCCCACTTTCTACTACTAGCATCTCATTATTCTACCCCTCTTCACTCTGGTTATACTAATTTCCTGGTCCTTCTATTTCACTATGCTCATAGCCTGTCATTTTGCTCCTACTCTGGCCTCAACTTCTTATACTGCGCTCACTCTCTGCACACCTTGAATTTTTAATGCTACTTCTGCTCTCTCTCCATCACAGTCTACCCCTATCTGGCTACACCTTTTCGGTGCCACACTTGTCTACTTTATTCAGCATTATTTCTCTCACTCTCTTCATACCCTATCACACTGCCTACCCTCTCATTGTGCCCTAACACCTCATCCTACGCCTAACCTCTCATTGCATGCTAATGCACCACTCTACGCCTACCTTCTCGTTGTGCCCTACTGTGTCACTCAGCGCCTACCCACTCATTGTGCCTGTACATCTTCACTCTACTGAAGGTTTACTCTACTGATAAGCCAGTCCCTTTGTCCTTCCTGCAGTTCTGCTTTATACCTTCGCTGCTTCCCTTCACTCTGCTCCTGGCTCATAGCAGTTGTTTTCATTATTGTGTCGCACCCTTCACTATTTCCTTGCCCATGTCCTTGACATATCACTCACCTTCCATGTATATCACTCCATATAGTCCTTACATGTAAAGCAGCCTAATCTTCCTGTCCTTACTCTGCTCCTGCCCCCTCACACTCCTCATAGCCTGCAATACCCTTACTCTGTGCTCATATTTCACATTGCTCCTACTCCCTCGCTCTCTCTTCTGTTAACCCCTAACCTTTCCATACCTCCTCACTGCGCTTCTCATTCTGCTTTTATGCCTTACTCATACGGAATCTGCCAGTCTCTCTGTTTTTCCTTTCTCTGTCCCTTCCCCTTACCTCTACCGGTTCATTCTGCCTCTGCTCTCTATGTACATACTGTGCCCCTGTCCCCTCAACTATTTGCTGTTCAATTCTGCAGCATAAAAGTCCTGATGCTACATCTGTGCCATGACTCAGAAGGGTAGCGCTGGATGACTAAAAGTAATACACTTTCTAAAGCAATGCACAAAGCACACTGAATTGCCTGTAAAAAATGCTCGAAATATTTTCCACAACACAGGCACAAACGCACAGTTAAATAAAGTGGGAAAGCTGGGATTTATACACAATTATTGTGCTGGGATGCCTCCGAGGCATTTAATTTTGTGTATAAACTGCATCTCCCCCAATTTCACCTATAAACGTTCCATAGCACCACTGTTGTGAAACGAGAGCCTGTAGCATCCAATGCACCTAAAGTGAAGTCATGCCATGAAACAAAAGGCTAGGCGCAGCCCACGGATCCATTTTAGGACTTTGCTGGAGACTTATTTTATTTATTCTGTTTACACAACGTGTCTGCTCTGAGACCATGCGGAAGAAAATTCCAGGCTCGGCTGAAACCCTAACCCAGGGCCTTAAAGACAGTTCTGTTTTAGTGGCACAAATTGAGAGATTAAAGAGGCCACACTGTCTGTGACCAGCAATTACAAGTGGCACGGCCAAGGTAGTCAGTGGCAGGGCGAGCAAGTGACGCCAGAGAGGCAGGTGAGGGCGGGGGCTATGGGTAAGCATGCGAGACACTGGTTGTCATTGCAGGCCCCTTTCACGCTTTTCCGGGCAAATGCGGCCCGCCGAGGAATTACAACAGGCAGAAATGGTGCCTGCTGATTTCTACGGGGGCCGCATGGAATGACCTGGCGGGCCGCAAAAGGCCCGCGGGCCGTACTTTGAGTACCGCCGGTGTAGATAGTGGGGTTGCTAGGGGGGTTGCTAGGGTATGTCTGTTGAAGAAGGGTGGCGTTCAAGGGCTTGTGTGAGTTAGCGACGTTTGTAGACGATAGGTTGAGCTTGGCTGTAATGGAGTGAGGGGGCGAGGAGCATCTCATTGGAAGTTGGGAGGGAGTAGAGGTGCATAGATGGGTGAAGATCTTAGAGCATAGAAGTGAAATGGCAGCTGTAAGCTGGGAGATGGAGGTGATCAGAGAGCCTAGCGTATTTTCCAGTGGGAATGAGGCAGAGCATGGAAGGTTGGGTGGCTCTATTGAGACAGGGGGGGTGGAATTGGTGGTGGAAGGCAGGGAGAGGTGGGGGGACAGGAGGTACGTTCGGGAGAGGTGGGGGGACAGGAGGTAAGTTGGGGTGTGGGGTTCACAGGTGGAGTAGGTGAATTGGGCGTTAAGGGAGAGTTGTCATTGTTGGTGTTGCAAGAGGGAGAGGAATTAGGGAAACATTTAGAGGGAGAGAGGTGCGGAACACGGCGGTAGGGAAGTAGGAGTGGGGAGGCCTGAATGGCGTCATGGGAATGTAGGAGGTTTGGGAGGAAAAGAGGTGCAGTGGTTGTGGAGGTCCTGTCAGTTAGGAGAGGTGGCAGTGAGGGAACGGTCATCTGGCAGGGTGAGGGGGGTTGAGAGAAAGGGAAGTTGAGGAAAGGAAGTGGTCCTGCTGGGCCCGAGGGAGGGAGATGGAAGGGGTTACTAGGAGGGGAAAGGGGGTAGTGCTTCAGTACTGGAGGAGTAGGAGGGAGGAGAGAGATGCAGTGGGAATGTGGCGAAAACGGGATGAATGACGAGGGGATGAAGGGGTGGAGAGGAGGGATGGAAGGAGAGATAAGGGGAACATAGGGAAAGTTAATTGGGGGAGAGGGTTGGAGGAGAGGTGGACTAAAGAGGCGGGTGATAGGAAGAAGTATGGGGGAGGATAGGAGATTGGAGTATCGTGATAGTGCAGATGGGACGAGGAGCGTATTAGTTAGTGGTAAGGCTGAAGTAATGTGGGAGGGGACATACTGTGAGGGGCGAGGAATAGGAGATGAGGTAAGTTGGGGCAGGGAGGGTAGAGGGCCGACCTGTGCTTCTCGAGAGTGCAGCCAATTGGAGTGGGGAGGGGTCGGCGGGGGAGAAAGGGAGTACTGGGTGGAGCTGGAAGGAGAGACAGGGGGAAGCCCGGTTTCAGATGAGGGGAGTAAGGCGGGGAAGAGGTGGTCAAAGAGCGAGAGGCATGTGTCTTTGCCTTGGATCATGACAGTACCGTTGTTATAGAGTGAGATAGTGAGGTAGCCATTGAAGCACTCAGAGGGGGAAATGTTTTAGTTGTTTCCCATAAGGGATAGAGGAGGAGGAGGTGACGTTAAGGGAATTGTAAAAACTGTTGGACCAAGAGGGGGTGTCGCGAGTGAAGAAGATGAAATCGTTTTTGAGCCTCCCAAGACGGCCATTGTAAAATTGATACACAAAAAGGGAGTCTGGGAAGCGTTCAATAGTGTTATGCTTCAGTCGTTTTATTGTAGCTTTAGACTGGTCGGGAGGATAAATGATTTTGTAGCTATTGGCTCCAGACTTAACTCGAGAGGTGGCCATGTTGAGAAGATGAGGCGAAGAAGGGTGGGGGAGGGATGAGAGGGGTGTTATTGGGAAGGCGGTGGTGAGGAGAAATAAAAGGGCAAAAAGGGGGCGCATAATCCAAACGTTTATGGTGAGCTAACCGAGTTAATGTGCCGTCAGGGAAGTGAGGTGGGAATTTGTTAGGCCCTTCATCTAGGGGTATGATGTGCCACCTAGCACTAGGAAAAAGTTACAAGGGAAGTATTTGTAAATAGTAGGGACCCAACCCAAAGCAAAGCAAGTAAAGACAAAGTAGAACAGAATAAGAATGACCACCCAGTGTCCATTGGAACACTGAACTTAGCCCCAGCCTGCTGATAGAACCATATTCGGTACCAACCGCCATGTATGCCCAAGTTCTCAACAGACTACTATATGACCTTAATCTCCTATGAGACACTAACGTTAGGGCAAAAAGCATACGGTGGATCACAAATTGAATTAGCAATAGCTAGAAAATGCACAGCAGCATCGTCATCTTCAGACCACCTCTGATGCAGCAGGAGTCACGACTTAATTAGAACTGTCCCCACGGCGAAAGTTGCTCAATAGGTGCAGCAGGCACTACTAGATGTGCACCTGTGAGAAGGTCTAGACAATGCAGCTGGCTGTAAATCTGATTGATTGATGGCCTAAACGATGCAGCTGGCACTACTTGCTGCGCAGCTGTAAAATGCCTCAACGGTGCAGCTGGCACTACTTGCTGCGCAGCTGTAAGAAAGGCCTAAACGATGCAGCTGGCACTACTTGCTGCGCAGCTGTAGGAGGCCTAAACGGTGCAGCTGGCACTACTTGCTGCGCAGCTGTAAGAACGGCCTAAACGATGCAGCTGGCACTACTTGCTGCGCAGCTGTAGGAGGCCTAAACGGTGCAGCTGGCACTACTTGCTGCGCAGCTGTAGAAGGCCTAAACGGAGGAATGTATTTCTCGCAGATGCCCGCAGGGCTGTCCGGTTGCTGCAGGAAGCACTGGCCGTGAGGATGACACATCTGGAGGACAGTCTGTGAGCTCACTTGATGTAGCTCAGTAATTCGGCGTGCAGGTGCGCGCTGTGCGCGGCGTCGAGGCTCTCACCTGCTCTCGGGGCTGCTCCCAGCTCTCCACCGTGTTGAAGGGCACGCTCGTGTCCATGAAAGATCAGACAGAGACAGTGATTATAATGTGCCAGGGGCCCCTGCAAATAGCAATGGGGGTGCAATTAGCTGCTCCAAAGGCACAAGCTCGGGCGAGGAGCACTGATAATGGCAATGTAGAGAGCAGTCTCTAATTCCGCCATCTAGGGCTGAGTTTTATCCCCACTAGTAGTAGACTCGTTGCGCTGGACATTGGTATGAAAGTCACAGGCTGGGGAACAGGTAAAGAGGCATCCTGCACTGAACGCTGCGCCAATTTGAAGTCAGGCCTCTCCCGAGCGGGGTACCCACCTTATCCCTAGTGAAGCAAGATCTTCCATAGAAACCCGGGTAGAGGTGGAGGGTCCCTATGCAGACATGCGCTTACCTCAGATGGCAGATAACTCGACCCCAAGCAGCATTCAGCTTGTTGTGGTTTCTAAACATCGTCAGCGTGAGGAACAAAATCACAGTCCAGGTAGCGCGGTATAAGTACATTTCACTTGCTCCGTGTACCGGAGGTGCGCCCCCCTCTCTTGTAGCACTCCCGGCCCACTTGTAAACCCCCCCTCCATCTCCGGCCCAAACACCGCCCCCTCACAGGTCCCTACGCAACCCACCCTAGTCCCCGGCTGCACCCGAGAATCACGGCGCTCACCCGGGGCATCAAACTCTTTCCCTCAACACTTCGCAAAACGACCCCCGGGGGTGTCACTCACCCGCACGCCCGCTACAGCCCTGCCGGTAGAGGCTCGGAATGCCACGCTGGGGGCGGGCGGGGGGGAAGACGCCTGCGGCAGTCGACTCCCTTGGAGGGCAACACGCCATATCCCATGGGTTGGTGGCGGTCCCCAGGGCCATAGAGGGCTCCAGTAGGGGGGCCCAGTGACCCCCCCTCCCAGCATTTTTAAAGTTCTGAGGAGTGGTGGTCCACGAGGACCGGGGGGTTCGCAACGGACCCCCAAATTCAAATAATTGGAGGTGGTGGTTCCCGGGGCAGGAGCCCTCCACACATTTTTTTTACAAGCTCCGGGGAGGTGGCGGTCCCAGGGTTGTGGGGTCTCCTGCTAATTAACTGCGCATTTCCCCCGGGATCTGGCCCACCCGGGGGCTTATACAAAACGAAGCGTGGGAGCCCGCGCTTCGTTTTTTTGTTGTTTTTCTCGGCTGGGTTTGCGCACCAAGGCAAATTCTGAGTCTTTTTTTAATGCTTTTTTTGGCCCTGGGGGTCCCTGTGGGACTCCCTGAGCAGGCCTAGGGGGTCAGGGTGTTTCTACCCTGCCCCTTTTTCGTGTTTATTAACCTATTTTCCACTGTTTTCTTGTGACTTGGTTACCAAGTCACAAGATGGCTGCCAACACATTCTGGTTTGGAGTGTTGGCAGCCAATCAGAATTGAGCTCGTGCCCGAGAGGGTCCGTAAACCCTCCTCTGTGCTCAGATAGATATTTTTATGTTTTGAATTTCTCAGCAAATACTGAGCGGATTTACACCATTTTTTTTAAAAAGCACGGTTTCTGAACCAAGAGCTACCTTTATGCCAAATTTGGTGTAATTCCATTCAGCAGTTCGGGCGGTAGCCGGTTTCAAAATTCCTATGGAATATAACATGGGGAAAATGCGTTTTGGAACCCCCCTTTTTTCTCGGCCCCTGATTGACGAATCACCCCGAAACTTTCAAGACAGGAACTGACCTGAGTGAGCCATTAGTTTTGAGGATTTTTCAAATATTTGTCACACGGCGCCAAAGATATTGGCAAAACAAAAACCGCTTTTCCTATGGAAACTAGGTCCTAACTGTAACTGCGTACTGGCAACTACCAGTAGGTAAGATATATATCATAACGTCTCATAACTTTTAATTACCATGATTGTGATAGATAAATAGATAGATAGATAGATAGATAGATAGATAGATAGATAGATAGATAGATAGATAGATAGATAGATAGTCTTTGGACATTTTTTCCATTTTCCCTGAAACAATGTCAATTTGTTCTCCAAAATTTCAGTCAGAATATTCACAGCTGTACCATTAACAGTCAAGCTGCTAACATTAAAACAACCTTAAGATACCTTTCTCTTTAATGCAGTAACATTCTATAGGATCTTATGTCAAAGTTGGTGTCTTTATTCTTGTTTTTTGATGTATGCTTTACTCATATTGCTGGCTAACAACTAATTATCTAAAGCAACCAAGTACAGAAACTGTGGAAATAAAACACTTCTCTAAAACCAGGGATGACTAAGAGAAACTTATTTTAAGAAGAACTGCTGTGGGCATTTCCTTTATGAACTGTGTGATTGTATTAGACCACAAGCTTGATTTTTAAAATGAGCTCTCCGATTCATAAAAATTAAGGATTTCCTAGTGAACCTGCCCGTAATCAAGTGTACACCAACCTGGTGGGCTTTTAAAATGAGTGGGGAACGAGTTCTAGCCAAGCAAAACTTTTCAGAGTCCCACAAAGTGAAGACTTGAGGAAATAACAACAAGCATTTACAATGCAACGGTCTCGCCTTCGGAAAAGTTTGAGCTATTGGCATTGTAAATGACAAACTTTTTATTTATGTGTTGGTTTTGAAAACAGATAAATACATGGCATTGTCATTTACAATACCAATAGTTAAATCGAGACCTATTGCATTTGCACCACACCCACACACAGAGAGCCACACACACACACACACAACCAGAGCCACACACAACCAGAGCCACACACACAACCAGAGCCACACACACACACACAGAGCTACACACACACACACAGAGCTACACACACACACACAGCCACACACACACAGAGCCACACACACACACACACACACACAGCCACACACACAGAGCCACACACACACACACAGAGCCACACACACACACACACACAGAGCCACAAACACACACAGCCACACACACACAGAGCCACACACACACAGAGCCACACAAACACACAGAGCCACACACACACACACAGAGCCACACACACAGAGTTCTCAGATAGGAGCGCGCAGTCAGTAGTTATCTTGAAAATCTGCTATGGATCAGCCTTGTGTAAAAACACGAGTTCTAGTGTGATGCAGAAGCTTGTAGGTGCGCTCACTTAGCAGCATTCGAAATCTGGAGGGAAAGAATGCGACATGGTTTACACCTATGGGAGGGGTTTTGATTGCACATTAACGTTCTTGAATAAGCAACTGTAATAATGCAAGGCCCTCTAGCAAGCGAGTCGGGTTGTTGGTGCAAGGTTGCCTTGCCTTTGAAGTTTGTGCGGGAACAGCGGCCTAGTACTCAATGACCGAAGAATGGAAAATCTAAGCAGACCCTCGCTGATAACACCGTTAAATTAAAACGTTAAAATGTACACAAACATGGATGAATTATAGGTGTGAAAATTGTCCTGCCTGTCACACGCAGGGAAAACAGTATTAATCAACTCTCTATGGACATCACACAAAACTTGCCACTGTGCAAACCAAAATTTGTAAAGGTCGGACTTTTCTCTACTTTAAAAACACAGAAGTGTTTGAATAAATAATGCCTAAAGTCAAATAATAAAAATGCTTAACATAATAGAAATCTGGGACTAGACCTAAAGACAGGGAGGCGAAAGTTATCCGGCGTGTTCTCACTTTTATAATTGTTCACTTCCTGGAATGGTTACGAAACCAGGCAAGCCACTTCTAGGAGATTAATATAGGAGGGATAAGCGAGCAACAAGCGTGCAGAATGTGGGTAGAAAATGCAGGGGGAATTAGAACCTGCAAGCGATAACGACAGGTGTGAGAATTTAGGGAATACCGGGAGGGAATTCCCTAGCAGGGCGAGCGTGCACACTTCTGCGTGCTCCGCGCTGCTGCCTCGTGGCACCGCCGCAGTGTGCGTAGCACAGGCCGGGGGAGGGGCCGCGCGCAGCCCTCACACTGGCGGAAAGGGAGCAGGTGGAAGACCACCTGCGGGGTTTTGTGCAGTGCAAGCGAGTTTTGTTGCTGAGGCGGTCGGCAGGCCACGGAGTCCTGGGCCCATCTCTCACGAAGTGGGGGCACACAGCGGCAAGCCGTAGGAGACGATCCTGGTGGCACTGCCCCTCCCCCCTCAAGCACTGCCTGCCTCTTGCTCCTCCAACATGGCAGAGGCCGCGCACCCTGCACGGCCACAATCCCCACAATACTAAAGATACCTGGGGCAGCGTGGCTTGCGTCCCAAACAAGGGAAGCGGGGACAGGGCGCACCGCGGCAGCCCCGCTGCACAAAAAAAAAACTTTGATGTAGATTTCCAAAGAGGGTACAAATGAAGGCATGTTACTATTTAGAAGAGTAGTGCTAGGAAGGGGATGAGACTCCGCAAACGAAACATGTTGACGAATAAGCTTTTATGTGCAAGTTCCGTTTGCGTGGGAACATGAAGCTAGAAATGGCACAACAGCCCCGTCCTTTTCAGACTGTGGGCGTGTTTTTCTTTCTCCCCTCTTCTCCATTGGCTGGAATGTAAACAACGGGCGTGTTTTTGACTTGTTGTTTACCATTCCAGCCAATGGAGAAGAGGGTAGAACAAACTTAAAAAACACGCCCCCCAATCTGAAAAAGACGGGGCTTAGAGCGAGAGAATGACGTAACTGAGACCTCTTCTCCAATGGCTGGCCGCTGTTTAGGAGGCAGCCAATGAAGAAGAGGGGCGGGGTTTACCTGTGTCTGTGACAGCTGTCTCTGTTTTTAACGTTAAAGTCTGATACACCACAGAAAATTTTTCGTTTGGTGAATTTTTCTTTTTAGAGCGGTGCCTCCTTTATCCTGAGCTGTTGCCATGTGGGGTGAGGTTTTGTCCTCCATATCAATAAGGTAAGACGGAGTGTTGCCCCATTGATTGGGTGTGTATGTGATGGTTTAATACTTCCTTACCACATATAATTAGAGAACTATCAAGTTATTCTTTTTCAAAATTTATTTGTGTGTTGTGCTATTTTATCTTTCAGAAAATTGTTGATCCCATGAGGAATTCTGGAACTCACACTATATCCTTTTTGTAATGTTGTAAATAGCAGTAGCTTTATTATCTTTAGAGGTCCTGATGAAAGCATATGGTTTAACCTTTTGCCTTTAAGTGCTGAAACATGTTGAACACTTCTGTTGAGGACAGCTATTTGTTAAAACTGGTTCTTGAGTCGTGTTTTTAACCCTTGATCGCGACAGACACTAATAAAATTCACAGTCTGTTCGCGCATCAATTTTATATTTTTTTCACTTCACATTTTGCACTGCACTTAATAACATGTTCCCACATATTCTATCTTGCTCATCTTGGTAACTATACCTTTTGACACTCGTGAGCTCTGATACATATAGAGCTTGAATGTCATTTGATACAAAGGGATACCCAAATGATGAAGCTTATCACCAGGCTTGGTGAATGATGGGAATCCACACACAAACTCTTATGTCACCTTGCATATTACACTTTTGAGTCTTGTTACGAATTCTTCTTCTGTTCTCTTATCATATAGACGCTGGTATATATTTTGTATTTACATGTCAGTTTGGGGCTGCATATTCCAGTTGGTCTTTAAACCTTGGCCTCTGACCCTTTCTTACCTTTTCTGTGTGTCTTGATCTGCAAATACAGCCCACCCCAAGAGACTGCAATGCTTAAGTGAGAGTGACTCCCTTCCCTTGGGCTTACATGACAGTGATTAAATATATAAGGCTATCGCTCACTCGTGTTCTAGCGTATTTTCTCTCCACGTGTGACGTTTGTTACCAAAGTATAGAATCAAATGCAATGTTATTTTTTAATCATAGTTGTTTCAACTTGAAACAACTATGATTAAGAAATAGTGTTTTCAACCCAAGAAGAGCATGCGCCGAGTAGGACTATCCATTAAAAGTAATAGGACAGGGCAGCGCAGAATGGGCCCTTTTGGTTAGATTCGTCAATAAATCTGTCATTGTCAGATATGGTTTACTCTGTTTAGCATGATTTGAGCCAGGCCAACCTAACAGATAGAGCATATTTTGAAAATGTAACTTGAATAATAATACTTGCTGCATTACCCCCTGCATCAGGGTGGGCTGGCTGTAGTGTGCATCACGCGTTTCCAGGAGGGCTAGAAGGGTTTTGCAGCAGTGCAGCTGTTTTAAAAGTACTGAAAAGCTCCTTGTATCCAACAGTTTCCAGGCAACAATAACAGTGGCAAGATAACTCTGGTGATGAATGCACCTGATGGAGAGAGATCAGAGTTTTGCCTGGTAGCAGTGTTGGCTCATCTAAGGAAGCGCGGGGGTTAATGTGCCTGCTGCAAAGACAGTGTACTATGCAGATCACAGAAAAGTATTTGATTTTCAATGCTCAGTGGGTACTGCGTTTGTCACAGAGGTCCTTTTGTTACTGTGCAGTTCATGATTTACAATCACAGTGAGCTATGAAGTGTCAAAGAGCTGCAGCCAAACTGTCTGGACAAACAAATAAATCAGGCAATAGCTCACTGACCCCTTCCTGCATGTTACTCTTGAAGATCTCCCACTTATGAATTCTCAGCTTGTATTTCCTATATCTGTAGAATGTTATATCAAGGTCAACTTTGTGTGACCCAAGAACTAATCCCTATCTTTGTAACTAAGGTACAATGAGTTGCTTTACAAGAGGAAGTTCTGTGGCATGGTTGACTAAATTATGTGGCATTAAAAGGCTCATTATGGGGAATAATTTGTGAGTAAAGGCAGTTTATGTGGCATGTTGTATGTCATTTTTATATGTTTAGGTGTTGATGCAAACCAGATCCCAATGCAACTCTTGGTAGTTTTAAACAGCTTTGACTGCACACTGCATGTACCTAAAGCTACCTACGTCGTTATCATATGAAATGTCTTTATTGATGTCATATCTACATGTTCACAATTGCTTTATTAGCTTGCTTGCTCTCTCAAATTTGCTTGAAAATGCACCACTTGCCCACTGTTTTTTCAAACTTTTCTCAGGGACTCCCCCTTCCCCAATCCCCCCACTGCCCCCCCCCCCCCCACCCCCAGGAGAACTCCCCCTAAGCTCGCTCCCCCACAGGACACTTTGTACTTTTACGCCTCACTGTTTCTAACTAACTTAGTTTTAAGGCAGGGGGGTTGGAGGTAGAAGAGAGAGGGTGAAATCTGACTGACACCTCACCAGACCTTACCTGTAGCCAGCTAAGTACTAAAGAATAATTTTTTTACCAAACACCCCCCTGAAGGTACGCCCCTGCCGGTGAAGGCTGGTGACGTTTCAGAAGCACTGCAGGACAAGGAGCTGTCGAGGCCATGTCTAGAACACTGCGAATCAGGAGGGATATATTGCGGTTCAGGGGGCCTTACTGGTTTATTGTACAGTTATAATCACAAGAGAGGGTTTTCTGTAATAGGAGATAGTGGCGCTCAGCTAAATTTGCGTGTTTGTATACATATATAGAACAACGCTAAAGGTAGATATGGTGCTAACCAGGTAGGGGAGACCCCTGTAACCCCTATATCTGTGTGGGAAAATCCCACAACACTAAAGTACAAGCAAGTCCCGGGCACTCATATGCAATAGTAAATATAGAAAATCTCTTTAAGTGTAAGTCCATAGAAAAGGGTCCATGAAATAACAATAGCAGAGGAGTTGTTCCCAATTTCTTTTAATTTTCTTTATGTTGTAAATTGCTCTGCATGAAACAACCAGCCGACACGTGTTTCGTCAGGGTGTCAGTTAACCACTGACTCTTCAGGGCTGGGAATGATACAAAAGGTTGCATGAGCATTTATTGGAAGGAGAACCATTCACTGGGGAAACGGTCTCCTGTAATTTGGTGATATTTGTGCATATCACCCATTACAAGTGAAAACCCTAAACAAAAAACCAATAAAGCAATACGTGAAAAGGTGAAATGAAACAGAGACACGGTAGAGACATCCGTGTGTGTATTTGAGGCTGACCTATAGACATACATATATCTAGGCGGCGACATGTGAGGTTACTCGTAGTGACATAAATATGATTTGTAGAACACAAACTTACACAATTTTTACAAAAGCTATACAGCCTTAAAACATGCGGAATAACGTTATGATTTGTGTGTATAATTTTTTGCTATCATAGCTTTTAATAAACATAATTTACCAGAAGCGAAATCATCAGTGGGTTAACTAGAAAATACGGAATCCCATGTTATTGGCAGGTAAGCTAGAGAGCCGGGCGAAAGAAAGGAAAGGGGGGGCCGCTCGGCCCCCACGCACACATGGCTGGGCCCCCCCCCCCACTGTCCTGGTTGGACCGCGCGTCCCGCCAGTTGACCCGGAAGCGGTTTTGCGGGATCGCGGCGTGGGGGGGTTTAAGAGCCTGGGGAGCGCGGGAAGCGGCCTCTTTGTGCCCGTGCTCCCCGGGCTCGCTCCTCGCCCCGATGTGAGGCCTTTAATTTTCCCCACCCTCCATCCCCCTGTAGCAGAATTCTGGTGAGGACACTGGTAGGTATACGGAGTAGCGCTATACGATGTCGTAAGAATAAATGTTTTTCTTCCTTAGGCCTTTTTTCCCCGTTTACAGGCAATGTTAATATGTATATGTTTTCTGGGTGTGTTTTTGCAGTTGCATTAACTCTTTTTCCTTAGGCCCCTTTTTCCCTCTTAGATTAGTAATGTCGTATTTATTATGTGGGTCTGGCGGTAAGGTCATAATCGGTGAGCAGCAATTTAAGGTCCTTAGGTGGGGGCGGCCCCATTCACGAAAGGGGTCGCCCAGGGGGAGGGGCCATTGGTCTCTCCCAGAACTTCAGGGGCAGGATATCCGCTTGCTTGGGTGCGGGGGAGGGAGTCACGCTTTTCTCAGGCTGGTAGCCACCCCCCACATACACTATCACGTCATAAAAGGGCGAGAGTGTAAGGGCCCTCCTGTTATGGTTAAATGGAGTTCACGGAGCGCACGAGGGTAAACGGGCCCTTGTTGCCTCTTTGTGCCCGTGCTCCCCGTGCTCGCTCCTCGCCCCGCTGTGGGGCCTTTAATTTTTCTTTTTCTTTTGCAGAGACCGGTGGGGCGGCAGGAGCAGAGTCGCTTCATTCATTGTGGCATACCTCCGGAGCGGGCGAACAGCTGAACAAGCGCATCAGCGCTCAACTCCACGCAAACGGGGAAGGCAGCCGGAGTCTCAGCTGAGGGGGCTGCGGTATCGCCGTAAGAGCAACATTCGACCCAACCGCCATTGACCTGGCAGAAAGCTGCTTCTCCGGATGGCGGGGATCGGTGTGTCAATCGGTGGAACCGGGTGCTCGTCCCCGTTATGGTGAGTGTACTAAATGCTCTTAAAAGCATTGTGGAGCCGTTAGTACATGGACGAATTGACTGGTCTTGGTTGGGGCATGAAGATAGTTTGTTAGATGTGACCGATTTCGGGGGTCTGAGCCCAGCCGCAGTGCATCTCGGCACGTGCCTCCCGGCGGGCATCGGTATTCGTGCAACCTCATTTGCATCCTTCGGGGTACCTGCTCTACTGCAGTGCATGGAAGAAACGGACTCCTGCAGTCCATTTTGGAATGTAAAACACACATCTGCTGCTCGGCTACACTAGTCAACAAAAGTAGATGTTATGTGCTGGTTACACTCTTGATTTCATTGCATGAACTGTCGACATGGGAAAGAGCATGATGAAACCTGGGTTGTTTGTGGGAATTGTGATAGTTGCACAAATGGCATTTTCCAACTTCACAAAGTTTAAGTTTAAATGTATGACAGTTTGCCAACTGAATGAACGGACCCATGTAGAACGAAATAACAGATTTAAAACGTGTTTCTGCAGGTACGATAGCACAACCTTTAACTTGTGAACAAATAGGTATAGGAGCCCAGAGTTTTCAATAGGATTAGTGGCGTAGCAATGGGGGCTAGGGGAGCTCCCCCGCGCTTACTCTTACCTGTGGCTGTCGCGGGGCAGCAAACGCAAGAATCACCAGCGCCCCAACAGGTTCCTACATGTGGCCAAAGGCCTAGCTACGCCGATGCTTAGGAGCTGGCCGCTGTGAGGCCAAATGGCAGAGTTGTGGAATACCAAGACTGCCTGGATTTGATTCCCCCTCTTGACTCACCGTCTACCGTCTTACGCCTCCTGTTTCTTTCACTCACCCAAATTTCGAATGGTGTAGCAGGCGCAGCGGCGCCAGGTCCAAAAGTTGTCAGAATGCCTCTGAACACTAAGTATTGCTATGTTTAACGACTGAATGGGCGATTTAAAATGCAGTTTCTTTCCAGCACTAGGGTCAGGATGTCAATGGTGCAGCAGGTGCAGTGACACAGGGGCCCAAAGTTATAGGAAACCCTCTAAACACCTATTATTGCTATGTTGTGCGAATGAACAGGCAGTCACAAGTGCATGTATCTTGCAGACAACGGGGTCGTGATTTGAATGGTGCAGCAGGTGCAGTGGCGCCAGGTCAAAAAGTTGTCAGAGTCCCCCATAACATATAATGTGGCTATTACATATGTAGTGGTGTTCCTAGGCGTCCGTATAAGTTAAAAAATTTTCTGCTGCGGCACAACTACACCGGCCACCACAGTGGGTTATACAAAGTAAAACGATGAGGTTAGGTGTAGCCTTTAGAGTGAGTCATCCTGTAGGCCAATGAGAACATTTTGCATCCACGTAATGTGCAAAGAGTATGATGCAAACGCACTGTCTATAACCCTGGCGAGAAATGCACTGTTTGATGTTTAATGTCCTCTTCTGTATACAGGAGATGAATATTCTTTCGTGTGGGATGCAAATCATTGCATATGCGCTTAAACTAGCAGGAAAGCGCGTGTTTAATGAAACTAGGTAGTTGGCAGTTACGAATTTGTGTGTGCATGTCCAGTAGGGACTGGGGACAGGGTATGTGTGTTTATGTCTATGTGCATATGTGTGCACACGTGCACGTATGATGAAAAGTATGAAGATTGCAAGGACGAAAGTCTGGAATGGGATTCTGTTTCGGCATACATGAAGCTTTATCTAGCTGCCTGCGCTACCATTTAGTGGTCAAGTTAAAAATCGCGGAATCAATTGTATATGCATGTTTCTCAGGCGGGATAGATAAAAGGGTATTTAGCATGACTGAGGGGGGGGTTTTCTTCACATGGGCACAACAGAATCTGCGCTAATGGTGGTGTTTTTCATTACTCTAAGTGGTCGGATTGATGAATACCATTTATAACCAGGCTATTTGTAACGATGGAAAATATCGCAATGAGCATTTATTGAGTGAGGTGGGCGCAAGACACACCAAGAATCATTGTCGCAGGCGCCGGGCTGGGTCTAAGCACCGGCAGTCAAAACGGGTCTCTATCGGGCTCTGTTTTGAGCCCTGGCACAGGTGCCCTGTTTTTCCGGACTGCAGGGCAGCAGGCACTTCGATGTACCTGTGCTCACACTGCTCACTTCTCACTAGTGGAGTACGAGCCATAGTTGCTGCTTATTTATCTTCTACAACTAACAACCATTGAAAACGTTGTAGGTATGATGTTACTTGTTGTTGTATCATATCTGGATGCAATAACAGAAACAGCGAAACACAATTAGGGCAGCACACTATGCTAAGCACAGATGTCAAGCTTACGTAATTTTAAACCACGCCCTTAATTACATTGGCCACGCCCCTTTGTGAGACACACTCACAGAGTGCATTAGTTACAGCATGGATTTCGCTGGTGTCATTACAGTTTTTGCCCACACCTAATTACATGTCTTCAATGCAATGCTCAGTATTGCAAGGGCGGACAGCTTATAATCTTAGAAGCTATTAAGGTATGGCCAACTACTTTGACTCTAGCTTAAGTGGGTCGAATATGGTGTCTCTCGAGACATTGTGGGAGACACTTTTACATTTTTAAAGTCATTCCACCATGGTATTCGTTCCTGTAAAGGGACAAGGTGGAAGTCTACGTTTGGCCACCATGTTGGGGCACGCCAGACTAGCAAATAACCAGTCGGTGAGTGGCTCTTTGACAAAGGAGGACAAATCGGGTATGTATTGCCTCAGTGTGGTAGCTAATCCACTTTCCGCCATTTAGATGTTGCGTTTTTAAATACAGCACCGTCTACTGTGCTGGCACTTGCTGGCAGATGCTCCGTTCTGCTCTGTAATGTCAGGTATTACACGGACAATTCGTAAGGCAAAAGAACGGTGATGGTATAAACCCAGATCTTTCGACTGGGTGTGAGTGTTTGATTGGTTCAGATGCTCCCTTCATCACCACCCCCCCTTTTTTGGTACCACCTGTTTACAATTGCCAAAAGTCCACGTTCCGTGTAACTCAAAGCGGAAAACCAAACAAGGGACTGGAATATTTCAATCTGAAGACAAATAATACCGTGGAGGGCCTAGTAATGTATTCAATTTGGGAAAGCAGTGATATGTAAAAGACTCGTGTCTCATGTATTAATAGGGGAGGCCAAAACGCAGTGTGATACAGTGCCTTATACGGGAGCTGCTTTCCACTTAAACTTAAGAAATATCCAGAGTCTTCTGTTTTGGCTTTCTGGTATAGTTATGCAGCATTATCTTTCTGATCGGGTCTTGTTTAGACTTCAACCCGGTGGGCACTCGGGTGTGGACAAGGATATACCTAAGTGGGGCTGGGGTATGGGGAGCAAATATAGGTTATTGGGCCATTTTTTACAGCCTAGCATAGTTGGGCTGTGCTATAAAGACTTTGATGCTGCACTGGCAAACAGACTGTACCTTTCATACTTGGATCCTATTGCCTAAAGACGTGGGTAGAAAACCAGGAATAGGAGGTGATGTCCTGGCCTACAGCAGAATTTTTAGTAACAATGAATGTGCCGTGGCACTGCACTTCACACTGGGTACTGTTCTTTAATGAAGGTCGTGCTACAGGGCACTCTCTCCGTAACACTATCCAATCACGCCACATGGGACACAAACTGGGGCTATGCTAAACACTTACAGTTGGAAGTGTTAATGGGGATACATCTGGCGCTAATCTTATCTAAAACGTAGCATGTGATGGCAATGTAAGACAAGCACGTGTACTGCAGTTATCGCCAGAAAGCCAGAAACACTAATGGTTTGTGTTTATCTTTTCCATTTATGTATGGCCGGGTCCATGGTGGATCTGTATCTGTGAAGTGCTCCACACCACAACAGCTGCAACAGGTGGACAGCCGAAGGGATGCGTACGTCAGGTAGAGGATGGCAAGCAACAACGTCAAGTGTGATGGGCGAGCGATCAAGGACGCAGGAGGTGCCAACACTGGGTTGATTGTTTTTTGGTGTGTTAACCCTAGATTGGGCTGGCCACAGTAATATAGCGGGATGTTGCTTCACACAAAATGGCAGTATTTTCCTTACCAGGAATTGTATTTCTACAGTAACAGCGCCTGTGCTCGCAGGGCCACCAGGGTCAGCATGGTATATTCATAGGTTACCAATTGGTAGGGCCAACGATAGGTATGTGGCAGTCCACAAGGGTGTGCATGGCTAGCCTGGGGAATCCCAAGAATAATAGGCCTATGCAACACCTCAGCACCCCTTGTCGGGAAGTGGAGACTTCCATAGTAAAGAAGTAGACATACACTTAACATTTCCCAGAGCGTAGTGGCCAGGTGTGGGTGGTTAGCGGACTTCACGATACGCCAGTGGGACCTTTTTGGGGGCCTGTGGTTACCCAGGTAGCATTTTCAGTTGCTCTGACAATGGGTGGCAGCGTCAAGAGCACCGCGTCTTATCGAGCGCAGCAACGTAGGCGCGTAGGTTGGGTGTACACGTCTAGTACCAGGATACCCCAGGTCAAAGCAACTACAGGGACCCCAAAGATGGGGTTTGTCCGTCCAGAGTGGGGAATGGGAGGTACTCGATAGGCACGCCCCACCACCCTCAGTCATTATCTGACAGGCGGGTAGCAACGATTGGGTTTAATTGGGCAAGGGGGTCCTGGTGGAAGGGATAATCGCAGTAGCAAGCAGGTTAACAACATATAAAACCCAGACTGCACCATATGGGGTCTCAGTTGTTTCCTAGGTCGCAGAAAAGGGGGGGTGGACTCTGTTAGTGCGCTGAATCACTCGGTGAAGAATCACTCGGTAAAGAGGATCAACACTTGGATTGAGAAATTATTTCAAACACCTCAATTGCAGTATATCCCACAGGGGTGCATCTGAGAGGGACAATTTCGATTAGCAGGGTGGGGTTTACTTGAAGGGGACCTGCAGTGAGCGGCTGACAAAGAATATTTGGCCATGGTTGGAGGGGTTGTTTCTACTTGCAGGATGGGGTCCATTTGACAGAGTCAGGGAATGCCCTATGGATAGGAAACATACTAGCAGGGGTAGAGGGTTTCGATTAGGAAGATATGACCTTTCAGTGCATGCGGTTGGGGGGGGGGCCAGATAGTCGGTCAACTATGCTGGCCTGTGGTGGTAAGGTCATAATCGGTGAGCAGCAATTTAAGGTCCTTAGGTGGGGGCGGCCCCATTCACGAAAGGGGTCGCCCAGGGGGAGGGGCCATTGGTCTCTCCCAGAACTTCAGGGGCAGGATATCCGCTTGCTTCGGTGCGGGGGAGGGAGTCACGCTTTTCTCAGACTGGTAGCCACCCCGCACATACACTATGACATCATAAAAGGGCGCGAGTGTAAGGGCCCTCCTGTTATGGTTAAATGGAGTTCACGGAGCGCACGAGGGTAAACGGGCCCTTGTTGCGCATGCGCATCTCGGACGTGAGAGCGTAGCTGGGTAAAAGGATCTGACACCGGTTAGCGACCTTGCCGTAGGGCCAGAAATTATTAAAATGCAAATTGATATCAGGATGTTAGATTCGGTTAGGAACCACGCTGTATTAGACATTTGTTAAGGTTAGCCCACCATACCTGTCTAAACTGGATGTAAATCTAATGTCTGAATTTTGCATTTAATAATTATGTAAATAATGTTATTTTATTAAATTTTAATTTTGTTTCATATTTTAATAAATACGGCCGGGGGGTCTCGGGCTTGAGACCCCCTGCCTTCCAAAGAATTCTGTTGTTGGTCTGATAAGTGTGTAACTGTATTATGCATGTTAAGGGGGGGTTGCGGCAGTCACAGACAATGAAGGTGGGGGCCGAGACGGGGGACGGGTGGGTTATCGGGGGCGGAAAAGGATGGGTGAATGAGGCACATGCTTATTCAAAACCGGAAGTAAGTAGTTCTAGAACAGGACACATAGTACCTGCCCACATTGGCAAAGAGACAAGACTCACCGAGACACCTGCGATAATTCCAACCCGGTGTGTCAAAACAGGCAAGCGAGTACTTGTTTCGGATAAGACGACAATTCAGGAGATCAGTAAGATAAAAGCTGAATCACCATAAATGTAATCACACCAACAATTCCACATTGTAAAAAACACCTATAATATTGAGTAAGGACACCCTAAGTGCAACTAACTATGGACGAGGTGCTTGAAATACCTGTGCTTGGAAGCACCAGAAGGTGTAATCTGGAATGATATAGTAAAAAAGAGGCATCAATACTCATGTAGGAAACTGTGCAGGTTTGTAGAGGTAAGGAGACTGAGTGGAGAGAGAATCCACTGCTGTAAGAGAGCGGAATTACCAAGATGCAGGTGTTAATTCCAACCCGGCACGTCTATGAATCGGTATAGCGAGCCACGGAGTGAGTGCCCGGGATTTGCTTGTGGTTTATTATACTGGTTTATTGTACAGGTTTATTGCACTGGCTTATTGCACTGGTTTATGGTTTAGGGTTTATTCCACTGTTTATGGTTTATTGCACTGGTTTGTTTATTGCACTTGTGATAAAGTGCTGCACAAGGTCTCACAGTGTCACCCATAAGCACAGTAACTACTGGGAAACATCACAAACACAACCAAAGGCTAGCTGTGATGACTTTCCCTTCCCCGTGCCTCGTCGGAGACTGCTCTTTATACACCCGGAAGTGAGCGCCCCTGTAGGCATCACGCGGCAGGATCTTCCGGGATTGCTGGGCCCTGACCCAGCCCCTCCCTGCCTTCAGTGTGAGGTGACCACCACGTGACCCGCCCCGGTCATCCCTCGCCAGATAAGACTGGTAACTGGGGTGTAAACACTGCTGCCATGAAGACCTCAAGGGCCTACTTCTAGGGGCCAATCACCCAGGACAATGTCACTGAGTCCATGGGCCGATCTCAGAGAGGATTAAAGCCCGAGTCATGCCCGCAGGAAGAAAGTGTGCCCAGGAGATCTAGAGGGCACCGGGGAGAAGGCTGCAACCTGTAAGTGACACCCAGACATCTGCAGGAGGTGGTTACCCCGCTGAGCTACCTACCGGTTAAACAGTAACAGGGCTCTCAACGGAAACAAAACCCTGCCAAACCCCGTCTCGACTTAAGTTGACCATATTATGTAAGGCCCAAAGAGTCAAAGTGAGTAAGGCCAGGCCAGGGGGCATAGCTGCTAAGGATTTAATGTTCTTATGTGTGACATTTCATGCCATAAGTGTGACACTGTGAGGGTCTCTGTCATGAGTACTGGAAGGGCGAGATTTTGATCGATACCTTATCACTATTGATCTAAACCTCGATCTGGTCGACTGAACCTTTATTGCCTGTCAATGAGGAAGAAAGTGCATCTCTTACCAAGTTAGTTCACCCAATAAAGGACTCTGCTCCCAAAGATCACAAACAACTTCTAGCTTTCAAAAGTTTATTGTAAGGATAGGATAAGCTGCAAATACAGGCATCTCAGAATGAGATTCACGAGATACACAGGTCCAACTACATACATGTGCTCTCTGAAAGCCCTCAGACGAGCAACGGAAATTACTAACACAAGTTCTAAGAATAATAAAGCTATCAGCATTGACGCATATTGAGATCTCTCCTTCATTTAAGTTGGAGGAAAAACGCACAGGTTAGGCTGTCCCTACCCTGCTCTAGATGGTATCCCTACTTAACCAAATCCCAACCTAACAAAGGTGTCAGCAGTGAATGACCCCCAAGGGAAGTCACTCACTCTTAGTCTCTTGGTGAAAACCTATAGTTCTCCAGTCATGACCCCTCTCTGCCTACCCATCCGCTCTCTAAAGGGTCCTCAGGTATCTGTTCTAACTCCACCCAGGGGTGCTGTCCCTAATACAAAACAGTCAACAACATTTGAGACGCCCCTCGTGAGACGCCCCTCACGTGGTGTAGCTTCTGGCTTTTTCCATGCTGCTTTGTATTGGGCCTCATACGTTGGAGTTGACCTTGCTTCTCAGACTCTTCTCCGGCCCGCTGATACCCCTTAAACATTCCGGAACCCTCCTCCATGTCTGGGCCGTCTCCTGAACAGACCTCTATTCATTTTATTTATAATTGGATTCCCCCTTTTCTCTTGCAGACAGACATCTGCAGCCAAGATCCCAACTCTCATAGACTTCCAAAAAGGTTCGCAACATTTCTTGGCCCAGACATGTACGTGTAAACCAACGTTAAAACATTTCAGGCCTACAACATGTCTCATAATAATTATAGCATTCAACTTCTTCATTTAATTAAAGCATGTTAATACTCTTATTCTATTATTCAGTAAACACATCTATAAATCATGGCCCATTAATGCAATGACCAAAACATTAGTACAATCTATGTCGTGAAAAGAAACACCTTCCCCTCCCCTTCTAGCTCTGGCTCTGAGGCCTACCACATTCTGCGTTTAACCACATGCCATCTTACATTTTAACAGCTACACGACATGGATTCAGGAATAATCACATCTAATAAAATCATATAGTGTCACACATTTCTGTATTAGTTCCACTTCTACTTAAATCTCTACATTAGCTATACATTCAGAATATTATTGCAGATACTATTAGCACTCATGGCATTTCTCCTCATGATTTGTGCTTACTACGGGTAAGTGTGATGCACTCATACATTTAAGTCAGTTTGCGCTCTCTCAGTTCCCCCCTTTGATGACCCCTCGGGGTCATCACTAACATTTAAACTGCAGTTATTGCTAACATAACTTGTCTCTGCGTTTCCAGAGCCCTCAGACTCCTGTACTGATTATCTTGTATGGCAGCCAATCTCTGCAGCTGCTCTCTTTGGGCCCTTTCTGACCTTTTTGCTCTGTACCATTTGAATACCCTCACCAATCCCCACAATATGATCCCACAGATCAATATTATGATGACAGGTTTTAGTATATACCACACAAAGCTTTTGCCTAGGGTGGAGATCCACCCTCCAACTGCACTCATTCCGTGGCCCACCTTTTCCCAGACATTTTCTCTACTCAAGTCTTCGATCTCCTTGTGAATATCAGTTATGTTCCTAATAACTTTCTCAAGGGGCTTTGAATTGTCTGGAATGTAAGTACAACATTCCTGGACCTTCAAAGCCTTACAGACTCCGCCCTCTTTTGCTAGTAGGACGTCTAACGCAAGACGGTTCTGAAGAACCATAGCCCTTATCGATTGCATCTCTCCTTCTACCAGCATTAAGGACTGAGCAGTGCTGGCAGACAACCTGTCGACGACTGTTGCCAGTCGTCTACTTTTAACATCATTAAGGATTAGACCCAAAAGAGGGAACATAGCTCCAAAGACATCTCCAACCATTTCTGCATCTCCTACATCTCTCCTTCCCCTCGATGATGTCTTGCCCTCAATGATCTCTAAGTCTTGTGCATGATATATTTTGGGGAAGACAATTGCTAGGTAACATGATCCATACCAGTTGTCAGGTAGTCTCACGTAGGCATTTCTTCCACATACAAAATACACATTTGGAATCACTTGCATTCCCTTCAGGAAATCTTTAGTATAGTACTCTATATTGAAAGCATGTTCACAGTCGACTTCTCCCACGTATACATTTTCATAATACGTTTTGGCTCGGTGAAGACATAGCTTTCCTCTCTGCGTCTTATCTAAAGCTATTGGACCACTACTACCCTTTCTCTTGTGTGCCTTCTCTTCCTCGGTCCAATCTGTTTTCCATTGTCCTGATTTTTTCAAAATCTTTTGTCTCCTGTAACGATCATCCACCTGCCCTATGAACTTCTTCTCGACTTCTGACACCTTGCATGTCAGGTTATTTCTACGGGCATGTGAAGTATCTAAGGTAATCCAAGGAATGAAGAACTTGGCCAATCTGTCTTCACTCTTCCAGTAGTCCCATTTGTTCATCTGCTTATAATTTGGGACTTCTGGCAACACTGAATCATAGTTGGAGAAATAGTATTCAAAACTATCTCTCTCATAAAATATACTAAGCAATAAGCTACATGTAATGCCATATGTCAGAGGGAGGTGATGATATCTAATGCCTTCATCTACAGACGCCGGCAACTGCATGCAGACATAACAGTCCTTAACCTCCATGGCATCCACGTATTCATATAAGAGTTTAGCATAAGCATTTGACCTAAAGTCTCCTTGGGACTCATCTACGTGTAACCTGCGGGCTTCTGCAGCTAATAACGCTTTCTCTTGAGTGTTTTCCCTTTTCTCACCAGCAACAGTGGGTGTAAGCGTTTCTACAGATTTCACATCAGTTACCTTCGCCTCTTCCTCATGTCCCTTTACATAAGAAATTGTTACCACTAAAGCTATCAATATTATCACTCCTACTATTAGTGTACCTATTATACATTTAGCTCTGCGGTTCTGGGTGCCGGCTTCCATTTCGTCAGACAATATGGCTCTCTCTTATCTTGGCAAAAAGTTCTTTTCTTCTCGTTCCTTTACAGTCTCTTTTTAATCCTTTTGTCTTTAGAATCCACACAACTGGAAGCTGACAACCTTCTTCGCAAAAGTCCTTTAACAGTTCAATAAAGACAACCCTATCCCTTCTCCATCAACTCAAGGGAAGTTCCCTAATATTCTCTGCTTCCTGGGCGCTAGGTAATCTTCTTTTTCTGCTCGCTTTATTTACAAAGTCCTTTAAGCATCTACTATCAGGTTTGTGCCTGCAGCTTCGATAGCAAAGTTCAGTATTTCCAAACGAAGATTGTGCTCTTCATGGGCTGTTATCGTTGTACCAAAGTCGGGGAATTGCAATTCTGAGAGAAACATATGTTTTAACTTGCTGAGGCGGGGAGGTCTGGGGAGCATGAATGTTAGTGACCCTTCTTGTTCGACTCCGGGTACCAACAGTCGTATTTCCACGGTGACGATGGGCTCAGAACTGGACACCACCACCGCTCGGATCCTCCCTGTCTCCTGTTTCACAGACATTTGTCGCCAGATATGTCCACTCAGGGGTGGAGTATCTTCTGTTAGGCACACGCACTCTTCTTGACCTTCTTCGGTCCGGTGCTTCAGCGCCCTGAACACCTTCTTCCGGGTCTGAGTCTTCTGATATCGGAGGAAGGGTTATCTCTGGAGTTGACCTCAAGCTAGAGCTCCTTCTTTGCGGCCAATTAGCTTCTCCACGTGCCCTTCTACTCCTTCTCCTTCTTGTCTGTTCTCGCTCTCTGTCAGACCTGTCAGTGTCTGACTCGTACTCCCAGCTACTTTCTCCTTCTGTAGCGTCGTCTGTTTCGCTGTTGTACTGACCGTCCTCAGCTTGGTCAGACTCGTTCCCTGCTTCCGCTGGCACCTCTACAGCTTGGCTAGCCCCCTCTATGGCTTCTCGGTCCTCTGTTGGACGTCTATCCGAGAGAGGAGCTGTTTCTTCCAGAGGTGCTGGAACCCTTCGCGTATGTGACGCGTGGATCCAATTGGGCAGGCCTCCCACCTTCACAGCCGTGTTCGTGATCAGGATGATCTGGAAGGGCCCACGCCAACGAACATCCAGGCAGCTTCTTCTCACATGTTTTTTCACCAGGACCCAGTCCCCAGGGTACAGGTCATGGCACGGGCCCTGGCACGATGGAACCTCGGCAGCCTGCACCTGAAGGGACACAGAACGAATGGCGTCAGACAGCCCCTTACAATAGTCCAGGATCATATCATCTGTGATATTTAACAGTGCAGTAGTTGGGACAGATGGCAGCCTCATTGCTCTCCCCATTAACACCTCATGTGGTGACAACCCCGTTCTTCTGTCTGGGGTACTACGAAGGCTCATGAGGACCAATGGCAGGGCGTCAGGCCAACTCAGGGTCGTTGAGGAACAAACTTTTGCAATTCTGGCCTTGATCGTGCCATTGATCTGCTCCACAATTCCTGAGGCTTCTGGTCGGTAACTGCAATGCAATTTCTGATCTATGTTCAGAGCCGCACAAATCATCTTCACAAGCTCGCTGTTGAAATGCGTTCCCCTATCTGATTCCAAAAAGGCCGGCACCCCGAAGCGCGGAATGAGTTCCCTAAGCAGTAACTTGGCCACTGTGAGGGTGTCGCACCTACGTGTAGGGTATGCCTCAACCCATCTGGAGAATACACAAACAACCACCAGGACATAGCGGAGGCGGTTGCACCTCGGCATTTCAATGAAATCTATCTGCATTCGATTGAATGGACCTCCAGACCTTCCTATGTGGCTCAGTGCAACTGGTGTTCTTTTTCCTACGTTCAGCTGCTGACAGGTCACACAACGCTGGCACACTGCTTCTGCTGCTATTCTAAACTTAGGATTGTACCAGGTCTGTCTAAACACTCTCAGCATAGCATCTCTCCCTAGGTGTACGGGACCATGTATGAGTCTGGCCATTGGGCTCACCATCTCATTGGGCAACACTGCTCTGCCGTCTGCTGAGACCCAAAAATGGGACTCACCCATTACACATCCTGCCTTTTCCCATGTTTCTTTTTCAAAATCAGGAGCATTTTCTTGCATGTTTGACAGTTCATCCCAAGTATCAACAGTTTCCAATATCATGGCTAATTCAGTCCTTACATTTATTCCACCCACTTCCACCTCTGTGAAAGAGTACCCTTGCTCCGCGCAATACCGCGCAACTTCATCAGCATATCTATTGCCTTTCGAAACGAAGTCCTCATTTCTGGTATGTGCAGTGCACTTTACAACTGCGATACCTGCTGGACATTGCAACGCCTCTAGCAACAGGCGCACAAACTCTCCATTGCGAATGGGAGAGCCTGAAGAGGTCATGAACCCTCTTTGAGACCATAACTGCCCGTAATCATGAACCACCCCATAACCATATTGGCTGTCGGTGTATATGGTGACTCGAATTTGATTGCTTGCCAAGCAAGCACGTGTCAAGGCAATAATCTCGGCTACCTGAGCGGAGTGTACTCCTTCCAGGCACCCAGCTTCCACAACTCCAGTAATTGTGCAAACAGCATAAGCTGCTCTCAACTGCCCAACTTCGTCTCTTACACATGAGCCATCGACAAAGAAAATTTCGTCTGGGTCGGTCAGTGGCTCATCTACGATGTCGGGTCTGGGTTTGGTGCATAGTTCAGTCACATCGAGGCAGTCATGGTCTGTACATTCATCATCATCCTCGATATCATTTGGGAGTGGCATCAAGGTGGCAGGGTTCAAAACAGAGCATCTCCTGAGGGTCACATTCTCTGCAGCAAGAATAACTTGCTCATAGCGCGTGAGCCTGCTGTTGGTCAGATGCTGTGTTTTGGTCCTGGTCATCAACAGTTCAACAGAATGGGGCACGCACACCTCTAACGGGTGCCCCATGACGATATTTTCACATCTTTCAATGCTGACACCCGTTGCAGCAACGGATTTGAGACATCCGGGCAACGCTGCGGCTACTGGGTCTAAAGTAGCCGAGAAATAAGCAACTGGTCTGCGGGCATTCCCATGGATTTGGACTAACACAGACAACGCGCAACCTTCTCTCTCACAACAGTAAAGCAAAAATGGTTTATTGTAATCAGGCATTCCCAATGCCGGAGCACGACACAGGTCCTCTCGCAGCTGTAGGAATGCCATCAAACAGTCTTTGTCCCATGGTACCGGATCGCTCACCTCCTTGTGCGTCAGTTTTTGCAAGGGCTTTGCTTTCAGTGAAAAGTTCGCGATCCACTGTCGGCAATAACCCACCATCCCTAGGAACATCCTGACCTCTCTCTGTGTCTTAGGCGCATTCATTTTCATGATCGCCTCTATCCTGTCTGGTGACACCTTTCGTTTGCCTTTCTCTATTCTGTGTCCCAAGTACTGCACTTCTGTCAGGCAGTACTGCAATTTTCCCGGGGACACCTTGTGCCCATTGGCAGCTAGGTGATTTAACAAAGCAATGGAGTCCTCCCTGCAAGCTTCTTCTGTTTCTGACGCCACGAGGAGGTCGTCTATGTACTGGACCAGAACTGACTTCTGGGGCAGCACTAGACTTTCAAGATTTTTCTTCAAAAGCTGGTTAAAGATCGATGGGCTCTCTGTATACCCCTGAGGAATGCGACACCATGTTAGGACGCGACCTTCCAGCTTAAATGCGAAAAGAAAATGGCTTTCTTCGTCCAGAGGGATCGAAAAGAAAGCCTGACAAAGATCGATCACAGTGAACCACTCAGCTTGGAATGGAATCTGAAACAGTATCACTGATGGATTCGGCACCACTGGACAACACGAAACGACTATGTTATTAATCTTTCGGAGGTCCTGCACTATCCGAAATTTCCCATTTGGTTTCTGCAGACCCATAATCGGGGAGTTGCATGGACTACCCACGATTTCTTTCAGTATTCCCTGTTTAATCATGGACTCGATCACGGGTTTTATGCCTGCAATCGTTTCTGGAGTCAATTTATATTGGGGTGTTCTTGGGAACTCAGCATGCGGTTTCACTACAATTTTCACTGGGTCCACCCCTTTGACCAATCCTATCTCTTCCCCAGTGAAATCCCATACTTCTGGTGCCACTGTCTCTCTCAAGTCCCAGGGGAGCTCATCTACTGTCAAAGTAGGGTACAGCTCCACGCATATTCTTGAGTTTGCAACTTTGAAGTCTGCGTCATCATCATTGGTCAATACCTCCACTCCCTGAGGTGTACAGTATATAGTACAATTCAATTTACACAACAGGTCTCTCCCTAGCAGACACACAGGACTTGAATCGCAAACCACAAACTGGTGCTCATCGCTGTACTTCCCTATTTTCACCTGTACCGGTTCTGTCAATTGGCTGGTTATTCTCCTGTTTGCGACCCCCACCACTTGTATGGTCTCTCCAGACATGGGCAGGTCTGGAACTGCAGCTGATCTGATCGTGGACCTAGTGGCTCCTGTGTCCACCAGAAATGTCGTGGGGCACCCTGCTACTTCTGCTTCGACATAGGGTCCCCTCTGGTCCACCTCCAAGGCTGCCCCGAGGGTGCAGTCTTCTCTTTCCACTCTCTGTCCGGTTAATGGGTCCACATAATAGCACTCTTCTCCTTCTACAAACAGGGGCATCTGTCTATAGGTCTTACCCATAGTCCCTACTCGAGGAGGTTGCGGGAACTGGGCTCGGGGAGGAGCCCCCCCCCCTTTGAGCACCTTTCCCTGGTATGGCGTCACCCCTCTTGTAGGCGCGCTCTGGACCTCTTCCTCCTCTATCTCTTGTTCTCCTATCTCTACATTGTAGGGACACTCGCGTTTCCAATGCCCCACCTCGTTACACTGGTGGCACCTAGTCGTTTTCTTCAAGGCAGCTATGTCTAATCTGGGTCTAAAGGTGGAACTCTCCTCATTGCCCTTGTTCTGACTGTACTGCTTCTTTCCTCCTGTACCTATTCCTTGCTGCTGTTGCTGCTGTCCCCCCTTTCCTGCTGCCTGCATCTGTACCACCATCAACTTTTCTTTTAGTTTCTTAGCCTTGGAGTCTATCTCATCACAGCAGTACCTGGCATACCTCAGTATTTCGTCTAGGGGTTTATTTTGCCAACAAATCGAGTGTTGCTGAATCATTAAACTAATATCCGGTCTCAGTCCCAGGACGAACTTGGACACGAATTGCCCTATGTCTTTTGGATCCATTACATCCAGGCCGCTATACTGTTTAAACGCCTTCAGCAATCTCTCGTAATATTCGTGGACGGTCTCTTTGGGTTCCTGTCTGGTTCGGTCTATTCTGACCCAATCTATGTCTTGCATTGGCACTTTCTCTTTCAGCCAAGTCATCACTCTCTCGAATTTTGCCATCACAATCTCGGACGGCCCATTAGTCTTAGCATCTCTCTCCGGCTCCGTTGTGGGCCACTCAGCGCTAACCTTGCATGCTGTCCACAGATCTCCTGGTACTACAATGTCGAACAGCGTGTTCAGATCTATCCATAGGACCTTTGAGATTTTTACAAATCTCTCGACTTGCTTGTACCACTCCACTGGGTTTTCCCGCAATTTGGGAAAGGAGGTGGTAAAAGCAGCTAAATCTCCCCTACTCCAAGGGACATGCACATAGTTCCCATTGGCGACTTCACGCAAAGGGTATGCTTCTATTCCCTGCAGCCTTCCTGGTGTCATACCAAGCGTGCTTCTCCTGACGGTCCCTTTCTTGGACCACCTCTCTTCCCACTTATCTAGTGCCCTCCATGTCCTTATTCCAGTGATCAGTTCCCTTATGTGCGTTTTCAGCCCAATCGTTCTCCTCTCATCTAGGTCTCGATCTGTGTAATGTAGCCTGTGGTTACCCTGTAATGCTTTGGTTCTTGACAGGTCCACCATATATTTGCCTGCTAGTTCGACTAACTTCTCATGGATTGCTCTCGCTTTTCGAGTGATGTCCTTTGCCATATACAGTATTTCATCCTGCTCATACATTTCTATTCTTTCTAAAGGCAGGGTACCATCTATCATGTCATCCAGGTCTGACCTTAAGCTGGCGACATCGAGTCTCTTAGCTTTTATCTCAGCTCGCAATATGTCTTTCGAAGGGGGCTCACTGGTCTCCCTACCATCCCAACTCCGAGCTCTACGTTTGGGCTCGGGAGAGTTAATGAGTGCTCTCCCTTGCTCCCATCTCTCCAGGTCCCATGCTCGGCCATCCGATCTTGGAAGGTGATGGAACACGGGCCTGTTACCCCCACTCTTACTCTGCCCACTCTCTTCTTCTTCTCTCCTTTCACCGTACGCCTCTCTGTTATTTTCCCTCTGGTCGCTACTCTCCCTTTGCCTAGCATCACTCAGTATCCGATACGATCCTTCCTGGTTCCCCATATTCCCTGGGCTGCGCTCGTGTCCGTCATCACAGGGACTATGATGCGACCTCTCACAACTCCCATTCAGTTCTCTGGTGCCGGGCACACAGTGTGGACACTTAAAGCTGTTTCTGTACTCTTGCGCTCTCCTCTCCCCTTCACTGAGTATTGGGCGCGCCACCCCTCCACTCCCGGGGCCCCCGTTTTCCAGGTCTGTTCTATCCCCACTCCGGGCCCAATGGGTGACTCCCCTACTATCTCTCTCTCTCCCGTCCCACTCCGGGTTGCTCTCCCCAGCCCCGCAGTGAGTCCGAGCTCTGCTGTCCTGACTTTCCCTTTCAGCTTCTGCAGCTATGATGCTCTTGTGAGCCTCCACTGCCTCATCCCACTTCTTCATGTACTCATTTAGCTCTTGAAAGGATTTTCGTCCAGATCCCCTCAGATCCACTGGCCATCTAGGGCCCCCAGGGTCCCCTCCTGGATCCCCTGCTGTGTGCATCGGGGTGCTCCACTCTCTTGGTATCGGCATCTGACTTGGGGAATTAATCGTATCGTTCCTCCTTGCCGTCCCTGCTCTTTCTCTGTCCTTCCGTACCCGTTCTTCCCCTCTTGCTCTTTCTTGGTCATATATCGATATTATAGGACCTATGGTAACAGGTACCTGTAGTGCATCTGGTAATGCGTAGGATGTGGCGCTCTCCGTTTCCGGCGCTCTTTGTACCACAAACCTCCCGACTACCTGTTGCACCTGACTAGGCTGGGACAGCTCTTTCTTTGCCTCAGGATCCCACTCTGAACTGGGAAGCGGTCCATGCTCCCCTGCATTGCCCCCCTTTTCTCTTTCACTATGCTCGACCTCCCCCCCTGCTCTATTATACGGGGGTGGCCTGTCTGTCAATAATCTGTTTATCAGGCTGTCCTCTGTTTCGCTCTCATCATCTTCTTCTAGGGGGCTTTTATTTTCGGGCACCTCTAACACTGGGTACAGTTTATTGACTTCCATGTTATGTACTCTCCATCTTTTAGCATCCGCATCCCATCTGGCATCCTGCACTGCCCTTACCGATCGTTTCACCCTTTCTTGTCGTCTGTTCATATTCTTTTCATGCGCTGCCCTAATCCATGCATCAAGGGCTTCAAACTGGGTCGGTCTAGGCAAGGGTCTCATTGAGGTCATGACTGATTTTAATCGATGTAACACCTCTAATCTGAACGTCCCGTACTTCGGGAACGTCAGTTCCTCATTTCCTTCCGTAATCTTACTCCACTCTGATATCCAAAGGATCGTATGCAACCCAACATTCACTGCCATGTAACGAGCCGGCGTACCCTCCGGCGGGGCTTCTTCCCCTTCTTCCGATCCCCGCTTCTCTTTTTTAAACACCGCTCTCAGCCATTTAAAACACTTCATAATTATACGCACAATATCCAGCCTCGCTACTCTGTTTACTTCCTGATGACAATCCACCAATCCTAACGCGGCTTTGCTAACTTGGCCTATCGCAGCGCGGTCTTTCTCCGGTCGGCCAATCACGTCGCGACACTTTCTGACGTCTTTGCTAGCTGGCCTATCACAGCGCGGTCTTTCTCCTGTCGGCCAATCACGTCGCGACACTTCCTGACGTCACTTTTCTCCGCTTCGCAGCAGCACCCCTCCTTTCTCAACTCGTCTCCCGATCATGCATGCGTCCCATTCATACACCGAAAAATGACTACTTCCGACCAAGCGGTCACTTCCCTCGACTGTACGTCCACAGTCTATATGTAATTGTCAACACAACTGACGAAATGTCTATCGTCTCTCTGATAGGTTGCTTACACACACAGTAACCTCCGACCAGCGTCCGTTACTCACGCACTCACTCTTACGTTCCCCCTATCTCGGTCTTTCGGGTGATCAATGGTACCTCATGACCCCCTTCACTCCAGTTGACAATTACTCTGGGTGTCCGATACACCCGAACCACTTAAGCTCTCCTTGAACTTAAGATTTCCACCGGTTGCGCGCGCTCACAACCTGTTCCACAGTCACTCTACAGACATTCAACTCCGCCAGACATTACAACATAGATACAATACAAAAACACCGCAATCTAACACGCATGACCCTTTATACTCACTCTCGACCGATACTGCTGCTTTTTCTGTCTCACGTCATCCGGATCTTCTTCAGCGGGCGGTTCTTCCGATCATCGATTTCTAGGGGCCTTGGGGTAAGCTAACCTGGCCTAGGTCACCGTCCTCAAGAAGGCAACCATCCTCTATAGCTACCAACTGGAAGGGCGAGATTTTGATCGATACCTTATCACTATTGATCTAAACCTCGATCTGGTCGACTGAACCTTTATTGCCTGTCAATGAGGAAGAAAGTGCATCTCTTACCAAGTTAGTTCACCCAATAAAGGACTCTGCTCCCAAAGATCACAAACAACTTCTAGCTTTCAAAAGTTTATTGTAAGGATAGGATAAGCTGCAAATACAGGCATCTCAGAATGAGATTCACGAGATACACAGGTCCAACTACATACATGTGCTCTCTGAAAGCCCTCAGACGAGCAACGGAAATTACTAACACAAGTTCTAAGAATAATAAAGCTATCAGCATTGACGCATATTGAGATCTCTCCTTCATTTAAGTTGGAGGAAAAACGCACAGGTTAGGCTGTCCCTACCCTGCTCTAGATGGTATCCCTACTTAACCAAATCCCAACCTAACAAAGGTGTCAGCAGTGAATGACCCCCAAGGGAAGTCACTCACTCTTAGTCTCTTGGTGAAAACCTATAGTTCTCCAGTCATGACCCCTCTCTGCCTACCCATCCGCTCTCTAAAGGGTCCTCAGGTATCTGTTCTAACTCCACCCAGGGGTGCTGTCCCTAATACAAAACAGTCAACAACATTTGAGACGCCCCTCGTGAGACGCCCCTCACGTGGTGTAGCTTCTGGCTTTTTCCATGCTGCTTTGTATTGGGCCTCATACGTTGGAGTTGACCTTGCTTCTCAGACTCTTCTCCGGCCCGCTGATACCCCTTAAACATTCCGGAACCCTCCTCCATGTCTGGGCCGTCTCCTGAACAGACCTCTATTCATTTTATTTATAATTGGATTCCCCCTTTTCTCTTGCAGACAGACATCTGCAGCCAAGATCCCAACTCTCATAGACTTCCAAAAAGGTTCGCAACATTTCTTGGCCCAGACATGTACGTGTAAACCAACGTTAAAACATTTCAGGCCTACAACATGTCTCATAATAATTATAGCATTCAACTTCTTCATTTAATTAAAGCATGTTAATACTCTTATTCTATTATTCAGTAAACACATCTATAAATCATGGCCCATTAATGCAATGACCAAAACATTAGTACAATCTATGTCGTGAAAAGAAACACCTTCCCCTCCCCTTCTAGCTCTGGCTCTGAGGCCTACCACATTCTGCGTTTAACCACATGCCATCTTACATTTTAACAGCTACACGACATGGATTCAGGAATAATCACATCTAATAAAATCATATAGTGTCACACATTTCTGTATTAGTTCCACTTCTACTTAAATCTCTACATTAGCTATACATTCAGAATATTATTGCAGATACTATTAGCACTCATGGCATTTCTCCTCATGATTTGTGCTTACTACGGGTAAGTGTGATGCACTCATACATTTAAGTCAGTTTGCGCTCTCTCAGTACAATACAACAGCAAGACGTTGGTATCGGACAGTCACGCCTGTAGGTTTGTTACTCAGTCACTCTTTGCGTGCTGGTGTTTTTAAACCCGTTCTTCACCTTGTGAGGGGAAATGTCACAAGTGGAGTTTTATGCCTCACGCACGCCAGGCAGCAGCAGCCCTTGTGCGGACCCGTGCTCTATGCAGAGGTGCCTGTTAAGGGGCAGCGTTTGTGTGAATGGAGGACGGGAGGGAGCCGGAGGCGCAGTGTGACGTCCGTCTTTGGGCAAATGCACTGCATGAAACAACCAGCCGACACGTGTTTCGTCAGGGTGTCAGTTAACCACTGACTCTTCAGGGCTGGGAATGATACAAAAGGTTGCATGAGCATTTATTGGAAGGAGAACCATTCACTGGGGAAACGGACTCCTGTAATTTGGTGACATTTGTGCATATCACCCATTACAAGTGGAAACCCTAAACAAAAAAACAATAAAGCAATACGTGAAAAGGTGAAATGAAACAGAGACACAGTGGAGACATCCGTGTGTGTATTCGAGGCTGACCTATAGACATACAAATATCTAGGCGACGACATGCGAGGTGACTCCCAGTGACATAAATATGATTTGTAGAACACAAACTTACGCAATTTTTACATGGTTATACAGGCTTAAAACAAGCGGAATAACGTTATGATTTGTGTGTATAATTCTTTGCTATTATAGCTTTTAATAAATATAATTTATCAGAGGCGAAATCATCAGTCGATTAACTAGAAAATACGGATTTCCATGTTACTGGCAGGTAAGCTAGAGAGCCGGGCGAAAGAAAAGGTGGGGGCCGAGACGGGGGACAGGTGGGTTATCAGGGGCGGAACAGGATGGGTGAAGGAGGCACATGCTTATTCAAAACCGGAAGTAAGTAGTTATAGAACAGGACACATATAGTACCTGCGCTGGTGTGTGCAAGGCAGTGTAGTCTGAAAGAATATAGTTGAGAGAAAATATACCTATTAGTTCTAGAGCCAGAACTGGTGACTCTGGTATGTTGACATTGGAAATTAAGCCAATACTGCCCACGTTGGCAAAGAGACAAAACTCACCGAGACACCAGCGATAATTTCAACCTGGTGCGTCAAAACAGGCGGGTGAGTACTTGCGTCGGATAAGACGACAATTCTAGAGATCAGTAAGACTGTACAAGTTCCATGTGGGCAGCCCCCTCCCTTGTGGTACGCAGTGAAGGTGAAGCGTGAAAGACCCAAGGTGGCTCTCCTGGGCCCTTCTGACATGGGCTGAGAGGGTAATTTGGCTCCCTCATCACTTTCAGTTGCTGTATACTGGGAAGGGCTGGGTTTCTGGCCCTCCTTTTCTGACACCTCTTTCTCTTAGCCTAAACGCTGCATCTGCAAGATAACAGCGGCTAGGCCCATGCTTGAGCTCTCCTGAGGTGTAAAGGTTCAGCCCGTCTGAATCCCTTTTTCGTAGTAAATTAAAAACGTGGCTGTTCTCTAGGTTTTGAACTCAGTCCTGAACTTAGCATTGTTCCTTCTCCCTTCTTCTGAGCCTTCTGTCCTAGCGCCGGGACACCCCTTCGGGGGTAGCCGTGCGCTTTATAAGCTACTTAAATAAATAAATAAATAAATAAATAAATAAAGTGACCCCTGCCCCTGCATAAAGGAAAAGCAGAGCATCCTGCAGGGCTCACAACAAAAACAAGCATTTGCACTGCAACAGGTCTTGCTTTTGATTTAGAGTTATTAGCGTTGTATGAAATAACCTGGTCAAGCAAAACATGACTGTTTAATGCGAGTTACGCTAATTGCTGATTTACCATGTGCATGAATTTTAGAATGCATAGGACCTTCAAGAGTGGATGCAGAAAAGCAGCCTTAGTAGCAAGAAGGGAGCAAGTGATCGGAGGTTAAAAAAAAAAGAAAGCAGGACGGGCTGAGGGCGAGTGGAAGGAGGTGGGGGGAGTTAGCAAAACAGGGGAGGGCATGGTGGATTAAGGAAACAATAGAGAGGAATGATGGAGCTAAGGCAAGGGAAAAAAAATGACATTTGACGGGAGTTGTAGAGGTGTAAATTGGGCTGCAGGGCAGGGAGATCAGGGGATTGGTGGGGGGCAGGAAGACAACTTCAGAGGGTGGAAGGATAATGTGAGAAAGAGGAGGCGCAAGAAATAGGAGAAAGGAGTATACAGGAGAATGAAGAAATACCAGAGGAATAGAAGAAACAGGAGAGGTAAGGCAGGAAGAGGTGCATGGGAGTTGGAGTGGAGTTATGGAGCATTATGTTTAGGAGTAGCAACTTTCTTATTAGTAGGGGTGGGCAGAATTTGCGAAGTTGTCCTCCACAAATTATGTCGAAATTGGTCCAAATCTCCGCGAGCACGCAGAACTTTCGCGAAGACGCAGAGATTGCTTTTCCCGCCGTTCGCAATTTGTTTTTGCGTGCTCGCGGGGGAAATATATCTCTAACTTGCCCATGCGGTCGCTAATGGGCGCGGCCATCTTGCTTGCAATGCTTATTTCCTGTTCCGGGTCAAATGACGTGTTCGCGATCGCAAACTCTCGCGGGATAGTGCGACCGGCTACCAACAATTCAACATCTCGTGGTGCACGCGAACGGATAGGAAAACTCGCCGGCGAATGCAGGGATCCGGTATGTCGCTACCGTGCACGCGAGAACGCATTTTTAAAAGCGCAAACAAGAAAAGACTTCAGTTTTGCAACGAATAGCGGAAGTTTTGACATTACCGCGTTCTCCGCGGAACAAGGAAATGTCAAAATATTGCGAATTCCACGAGTGGAACGAAATACACGCCCAGGCCTACTTATTAGTATACAGACCGGTTGTCACTCACCGTAAACCCATGCGCCTAGACTATGCAATAAAGCTGAGGCGATCATCTGTGAAGCATCTGGAAGCAACAATCTCTGTACAGGGGTTTCACGCTCCACTTTCTCGCAGCAGGGAGGAGTGGAGGGCTGGGGCAAGGGGACAGGGAAATAACGTATGATAGTCTGAGTCAGCTGAGAAAGGCCCTTCCTGTGAAGCAGGTTTAAATGAGCACTCTGCTTGGATTAGTGACACATTCACAATAGGGCCCTATATATCCTATTTTATTTAGGACTACGACAGTATCGTATACCTGCAAATTCCTTCGCTGGAGAGGAGCATTGGTACTGTTACTGGTATCACGCTGGGCTGATGGTATACCCAGTTTAGTAGGCACTTGCCAGAATGGAATAGACACCAATGACTCGCATGCATTGAAGACTCAGTGCACTTCTCGCTCTTAGGGTTTGTAGTCCTCAGGGCAATTTCTCTTATTGGCAATGTAACTCATTACGACTACAATCCCCAGAGAAACTTCTAAAGTTACTTTTACAGATGGTATGCACTGGAAGCAGTGTAGCATATTGGTGTTAAAACTAACAAGTGGTGGTTATGCTGCTAGCAAACCGCAATAATGGCTGCCCAAATTGTAGCCATCTCAGTGAAATTCACTTCTTGCAAAGCTGCTTCAGCACTGTCAGAAAATGAATGGTCAGTTGACACTTCCTATGGCGTCACTCCCTTGACATTACATCTTATGGAAATTAGAGGGGCCTCGCATGTTCCTATCCCGCTCAGAGCCCCACAAATCCGAGGACCGGCCCTGCCTCCTTGCCCCCTCTGTGGACGCCCATGGAAATGGGTAGATCGGCAGACCGGGGTTAAAAAATGAATGTCGACACGTGTGACTCTGGGGTCAGGTGGCTAATGTAGAGGTGCATGAGAGAATCATCACACTTGCTCCTTTCTGAGTGTTTGGAGAGTGAACTGTATGTTCTAGTGGAGCTTAATGTGAGGCTTTTCTTAGGCATGCACTGCCCTCTGCCATGACAACGCTCATTCTTACTAGTGTCTCGCAGTTTGCTACAAAATTATTGTGTGCGCGTTAAATGCCCCAATGGAAACAAAGCAGCGTTGTACTGCCCTATAAGAGTTTGTTCATTCCAAGGGAGTGACCAGAAAATTAAAATACCCTCTACTGTGAGCCAAAGCTCTAATGCCACCAAGCAAGCGAAGCAAGTCATTACGGCCATCAAGCAAGTCATTACGGCCCTCCCCAGAGGAACTTGCTTATCTCTTCCATCCAATCCAAGCACCAAGCACCGGGGATTTGTTCTCATTCCCAAAAATTGTATCTCGCACTAACCTTTTTAAAAGCCATCACCTAGCTATGTCTTATAAAACTGTGCTGGAGAACATGTGATGCGAGCAGGTCACGTGGTTATTTAAAGCCCCAGCGCCAGGTTTTCAGGGGAGCGCGAAGTGAGTGGTATTTCTCAAAAAGGCGCCTTTCCTGGGACGCTTCATCGGGTTGAAAGAGTTCAGTATGACAATATATATCCTGCCGGTTAGTGCCCAGAGCAAAGTCATGTGCCTTGGAGAGTTCCAGAAAGGGATATCTAGGCGCTAGTTTCCTCTGCTTCTAAGCACGCGGGATTCTCCAGAAATGTTCCGTTGCCAGAGAGAGATGATTAGCAGCGTTTAAGCCTCGAGTGCTGTATGTTGCTGACAGGTTAATGGATGCACCGGTCTCAAGCGGGCGCCATTGAGTGACGTCAAGTGAGAGGTGTGATATAGGCATGTTTATTTCAGGGATGTGAAGACTTGACGTAAAGGACACCCTTTAAAGGGGTTGGGGTCATCTTCCCGGGCCTCTGAGAAGGGCACTGCAGGCCTCTCTCAGGCCGCTGCAGTCCTGGAGGTACAGGGGGGCTTGCTCTACAGGGGGCCCCTCCAGCCTAAGATCTATGAATAACAGACAAGGGAGACCGAAAGGGGCCCATCATCACATTCTCTATGTATGTGTGTGTGTGTGTGTGTATATATGTCTTTGTAGGGGGGGGTGAGGGGTCAGGCAAGGAGTCATTTGATGTTACACCCTTGGGGCACTGCCATACTCGTGGTAGGAAGCACCAAGAGTTGTTGCTCTGTAGTTTTAGGCCTGCCGACTGCAGAAGTTTGTATTGTTCACTTACTTTTTGGTAAGGTTGTTGGATTTCAATTCATATCACCACGCGGCGTCTTCAATCCCTCGTTCACCCCCTCTTTTAAACCTCACGCCAACTCCAAGAAGGGGTGAAAACACAAAAAGCCTCATTAACAAGTAAATGGTCTTTTACAGATCTGTGAAGTACTCGGGTGCGGCTGTGTGTGTGCCAGGGAAGCTGTCTCAGCCGGGCTTCTAGCTGCCTCGTCATGGGGTGGGAGTAGGAAGATGTACACAGCAGGGTGAAAGGGATGGCCAGTGCAGGCAACGCTTTTCTTTTGTATAGGAATTTCTGCTGGCGTCATACCCCAGGGTTTGCTGTCGGTGCACTTGTATAGATGTGTATTTCATACAAGTGCACAGACAGCAAACTCTGGGCTATGACGCTAGCAGGAATTACTTTACACAGGAAAAACATCACCTGCACTGTCATTCCTTTCCCCCTGCTGTCTGTGCACTTGTATGGGATACACATCCACGGCGCTGCTCACCAGATGAATGGTGAACAGGGCCATGGATCGGTCTCTTTTAGCATCCAAGGGCACCGGCGAAGAAGCAGAGGAGGCCCTAGCAAGGAGAAACCAGGAGACATTTGACCCACATCTATCTACACTGTGTGACCTTCGGGAGGGGCTGGATGACAGGGCGACAGTGCTGCTGATCAGCCCAACGCCACAGAATAGTATCAGAAGAACAGACAGCAGTTTTTAGCCCCATCCATGCTGCCGTCGGCCATTGGCCGACGGCAGGCTACCTCGCTGGTGCTGCCGTCGTCCAATGGCCGACGCGGCCCCGCCCGTTTTGCGGAGTGGCCGCACTGCCGCAAAACGGGCGGCGCAGCCAATGGGTTAAGTAAGTTCCAGTAACTTTAATGCATTCTACAGCATCACCAGCAATACTACTGGCTGCATATCTAGGTTATTCTAAGTGAACAGTGTTCTAGACTTACATGCATGGAAACGTCAAGGAGGACAGTCCCCTCCCAATAGGCAAATGTAGTGTAAGCTTATAGGGGCAGATTTACAAGCCCCTTGTGCCACTTTTGCGTCACTTTTCCCATGTTAAAAGTGACGCAGGGGGCTTGTAAATCTGCCCTGTAGTGTTCATCTTTTGGGGTGCCAGTGGGGTAATTTTAGGGTTCAGGATGGGTATGGGTTTTGGGATGCTAGGGAGAATTTTAGGATTCAGAGTGGGTATGAGTTTTGGGGTGCCAGGGGGTAATTTTAGGGTTCAGGGTGGGTATGGGGTTTAAAGGGCCAGGGGGCAGTTATAGGGTTCAGGGCGGGTATGGGTTTTGGGTTGCCAGGGGGTCATTTTAGGGTTCAGGGAATGTATGGGTTTTAAAGGGCCAGGGGGCAATTTTAGGGTTCAGGGCGGGTATGGGTTTTGGGTTGCCAGGGGGTAATTTTAAGTTTCAGGGCGGGTATGAGTTTGGGGGGGGGGGCAGGGGTAATTTTAGAGTTCATGGTGAGTACGGGTTTTGATGTGCTGGGGGTAATTTTGGGGACCAGGGCGGGTATGGATTTTGGGGTGCCACAAAAGAACGAGATGGCTGTAGCACAACAATCCTATGGTGTATGAGATCATATATGCAGCCTGCTTCCTGCCCCCCCCCCCCATGGCTCCTCCTGCTCCCCAGTGTTTCTTATGCCCCACCTGGCACACATCATGTCGGAGGATGGAGATGACGTTAACATTTTGCCCCCCCCCCCGGAAAAATTTCTGCGGACGCCCATGGTTGGCCATATTATGTAAGGCCCAAAGAGTCAACGTGAGTGAGGCCAGGGGGCATAGCTGCTAAGGATTTAATGTTCTTATGTGTGACATTTCTATGCCATAAGTGTGACACTGTGAGGGTCTCTATCATGAGTACAATACAACAGCAAGGCGTTGGTATCGGACAGTCATGCCTGTAGGTTTGTTTCTCAGTCACTCTTTGCGTGCTGGTGTTTTTAAACCCGTTCTTCACCTTGTGAGAGGAAATGTCACAAGTGGAGTTTTATGCCTCACACACGCCAGGCAGCAGCAGCCCTTGTGCGGACCCGTGCTCTATGCAGAGGTGCCTGTTAAGGGGCAGCGTTTGTGTGAATGGAGGACGGGAGGGAGGCGCAGTGTGACGTCCGTCTTTGGGCAAATGCACAACCCATAAACACTTCGGGAATATGTGAATACTTTGCTTGAATAACGAAGAATTTTGAAAAAACGAAAAAAGGAAAAGAAAATAAACAATACATTGTTTATGCGATTCATATTGTTTCTGTTATGTTATGCATGGTAATAACTCTTGGTTCAGATTCATATGAAAAATTGTTATTACATGTTTGAGTACATATTTTCTTGAATAATGGGCAGAAAATTATTATTTTTAATATTTTTGAGTACAATATTGCACAGTCAGGGCAAGTGAACAGTGCACCTATATAAACAAACAGGTTATGTTTGTGTTGTTTTTGAGACCTAAAAAGAACAATAAAGTGATAAAACAAATTACAAAAATGTTCATAAACTATTGAAAATAAGCGACAATATGCAAAATATAGGATAGAATATTTTCGAAAGTTAAAAAAGAAAAAAGGAAGATTATGAAAGAAAAGGACAGATCAATAAAAAAGGGAAAATGTCAAGGAAAAGCATGAAGGTATAACGTTGTTATGTAAACATAGTTTTGCCATTAGCCTAGCCTCTCAGTACTGTCAGATTCAGCTACCTTCATGCCCTGGTCTAAAGGATTCTCTCGCAGACTGAGTCTCTTTTATGTAAGAGTAGGATTATCAGTAGTGTGGGTGCCACTGAAAGTTTGTGTCAGTGTACGGTTGTAGTGGGTGAGGCCAGAGATCTCTACCAATCTGAGGACATGCCACCTGAAAGTCTTGTCATAGCACGGCTTGAGGTATCTGTAAGGGAACAAACTACTGTGTCTAGTTGGGGTCCAACATCCATTTAAATCATTTTAATAACGAAAACTTCTTAACTAGCTTCAATCATTTTAGCTGTGGTTTCTTGGTTTGGAGTGTTGTCTTTACGGGGAGTGCTGTTTTATGACAAGCTGTGCCATTGTACCATTGTAAGATAGTTGATAACCTGCTACATATACCTTAATAAACAACCTACCTACTCGACTACAGGCATGGTAATGTCTAGACACTTCCCTCATCTATCCCTCCACGGATGTATGACGTTACAACGCATACTTTTACCACGCCTACCATTACCACGCAATTTTTACAACGCAGAATCCATTACAACGAAGTACCATTACCACGCATGTATTTACAACGCATATACCTTTACAACGCATACAATTACAACGTAAGTATTGGTAAGTATATAATATTTTTTTAATTTAATTTAATTAAAATTAATATAATGTAATTTAATTTAATTAATTATATTTAATTTAATTTAATTTAATTTAATTAATTTAATTTAATTTAATCAATTTAATTTAATGTAATTTAAATATAATTATATTTAATTTTTACCCTGTACCCTTTTACCCAAAAACCCAAAACTGACCCTGAACCCTAAAAATACCCCTTCACCCAAAAACCCAAAACTGACCCTGAACCCTAAAAATACCCCTTTACCCAAAAACCCAAAACTGACCCTGAACCCTAAAAATACCCCTTTACCCAAAAACCCAAAACTGACCCTGAACCCTAAAAATACCCCTTTACCCAAAAACTGAAAACTGACCCTGAACCCTAAAAATACCCCTTTACCCAAAAATTGAAAACTGACCCTGAACCCTAAAAATACCCCTTTACCCAAAAAACTGAAAACTGACCCTGAACCCTAAAAATACCCTTTTACCCAAAAACTGAAAACTGACCCTAAACCCTAAAAATACCCCTTTACCCAAAAACTGAAAACTGACCCTAAACCCTAAAAATACCCCTTTACCCAAAAACTGAAAACTGACCCTGAACCCTAAAAATACCCCTTTACCCAAAAACTGACCCTGAACCCTAAAAATACCCCTTTACCCAAAAACTGAAAACTGACCCTGAACCCTAAAAATACCCCTTTACCCAAAAACCCAAAACTGACCCTGAACCCTAAAAATACCCCTTTACCCAAAAACCCAAATAATATTTTTAATAAAATAATATACTTACCAATACTTACGTTGTAATGGTATGCGTTGTAAAAGTACCTGCGTTGTAAATACATGCGTGGTAATGGTATGCGTTGTAATGGATCCTGCGTTGTAAAAAATGCGTGGTAATGGTAGGTCGTTGTAAAAGTTGCGTTGTAAAGGTTGTATACCATCCCCTCCACTATTCCTTTTCAATCCAAATAACAGACTAACATGTCCACCACTCAAATACATTTCATATTTCCCTACTAATCCTGTTTGGGTTCTGCAGTAGCGTGCTACTCCCCAAAAAGCACTTCAACACCTCATCAGGGGTAGCAAGCGCTATATAAATGCAAACCTTTTCCCTCTTCTATCTCTCCACTATCCTTCTCAATCCAAATAACAGACTAACTTATCCACCGCTCAAAGTACTTTCATATTTCACTATACTAATTCACCACTAAACCTTTATGAGTTCCGGAGTAGAGTGCTACTCGCCAAAAAAGCGCTTTGACGCCTAGTCAGGAATAGTAAACACTATATAAATACAATTACAATACAATACATGGAATATCTGAGATCTGTAGTATGTGTGGTCAATGGTCTGCCTAAGGTGACGTGTTGAATGCAGTCTGGTACCAATTTTAACCTTATCTTCGTATACACAAAGTATTAAACAACCGGCGCTTAACATTTAGAAAGATGTTGAGAAACATCAAATAAAAATAAACATGTTTAATATTTTCTGAAAAAATTACAGGTTATAAATAATTCATCACTAAAAAAATCAAATGCTCATCGGTATGTACTTGAAGCTTACTGTAAATTACATGTATCTGAAACCAAATTAGACTGATTCTGTGGCTAACCAGTAGATGTCAGAATAGGACTTGTGTTCAGCCGTTCTCTGTTATAAAAATAAAAAAGTGCAGCGGAGAGATACGAGAAAGAAAGATTACTAAACAACTTACCAAATGAGTCTGAAAACCACTATATTTGATAAGAATATCAGCACTTGATACAAATAATATGGGTGTCAGCTTACCACTGTTTTCTAAAACAACCAAAGACAAATAGAATTCTTCATATATAGATATGGGTACGCAGTATAATTGTGAAACACATTTCACGGGGAACTGTGAAATATTGGTCATTATTTATATTTATTAGTGCAACATATTACTTAATCATTGTCGAGTGTGGAGAGGGGCACGACTCAAAAGAGGCACAACATCAAGTTCTCCCCACACCCCTAAGACTGGAAGAATCGGAAACAAAATTCAGAACAATGCTAAAAACACACTTATATAAACTGTAAGCAGGGGCTTGGAGGGGGGATGTGGGAAGGCTGTATGTCTCTGATAACCTGCTTTCTTCAGCGCGGGGACACGCCGGGATGGCGTCGCCAGGCGCTTTATAAACGACCTTATTATTATTATTATTATTAAGTGGGGTAAGACGCACCTCGCCTCCCTCAACAATGGTGTTATATGGTTTATATACGACTAAGGCATTAAAAATCTAAAAGATACAGGAATGGTGGGAGACGTTCAAGACTACAATCATTGTGTACAAGGAACCACTCTATTAGCGGCATGCTTTATCGTTGGGAGCTCGACCCGAGTGGAGTGAGTACATTGATAATGCTTGGTTGTAGGGGGATCTAAAGATGCTTAAAAACCGTTCCCCGAGATTAACCTGGCCTCATTTTTTTGGGTCTGCCCCTGTACCATTTAAAAATATGAAAAAGTCAATGCCACTGGATTTTATTGACCCACGCATCCTGCTGGTCAACATGTTTGAGCAGTTTGATTATCAGCCCCTCAGGGTCCATAACTTTAATCAGGACTCACTTTTAAACAAACCCCTAACAATAAGAAGTCCTTTCCTTAGCATTCTAAGTGTGGGATAGGGTAAATGTAAGAAGAAAGCATGTTCGCTTACTTAGCCAATATGGTACACACAAGTGGTATCAGCCCCCCACCCCCCTGTCGTGTGTGTCAGCCCGAACTGGAACAGTTTCCCGGCTCACACACAGGTCTTTAAAATACCATTTACTTGTTAACGAGGCTCTGTTGTTTCTCACCCCATCTTAGAGCCCCTGCATCTCCACTCAGCCTATTGCTGGAAGAATCCGCCCCCTCCCCTCCGAAATGTAACTCTAGTTGCACCACTGGGTGGCATGACCTGTGGGGAGGAGATCGAAACATATATTAATGCACCCAAACACTATATATAAGCACCTTTGTATTTACCCAAACAAGGGATTCAATACCTTTAAAAACACCACACATAACATTCAAACGAATAGGCGAGGCACTGTACATATACACTGAAGCGTTTTACACCACTGCAAAAGATCCCATTTAAGGCCTGGTGAACCAAGGCATACACAATATAACCGACCTTATGTAAACACACGTAGGGTGCAAGTAGATAAGGGCAGCACATTACACTGCAAGCCAAAGTGATAGCGTTTCAGCCACTGACGTGTTAGTACTTACCCAACGTCTATAATTATAAAGCCGGAAAGGAGAAGGGAGGGGCCACGCCCCTGTAGTCAGACACTACATCAAGGATCATGTCAAGTCTCTGAAGGTTTTGCATAATCACTTTAGGTGAATAATTTGAACTCAAAATGAGGGGAAATGGTAGTTTGTCATAATTTCAATTCATTCCTCTTACTTCTTCTTTAAGGGTGCCATTCCACAAAACACCTACATATTACCCCACTCTCCTGTATTGATTCCAAGTTCTTGTTTTAGCTCTGTGTGATCGACAGTCCTCGTCTGGTGTGTGAGAGTGGAAGGAGGGTGCACTCAGAAATAGCAGTAAAACTTCACGTGTCTATCGTAGGTTCATACGAAAGGTAGTTTCTCCTGCTCGCGCTGCTGGGCGTACGAGAGAGATCAGCGGTGTACTACATTTTGGCTCAAAAATGTAATTGCACACTGAGATAAAGTCCTGTATATCTTGGAAATTGTTTGTTATATATTGAGCAAGTGAAAATAGCTGTGCACAAAAATTGTGAGTGGGGTAGGGGGGGGGCGATTGTGCATCTTATATTATAAACTAAATTTACAGCAACACTAAGGTTGCATACATTTGTAAGACGGGGCCGTAGAGTCATATTAAGATTGATAATGGCACTTTTCGATGAGGGAAGTTGATATGAGAGATGTGTGTATTGTGTGAAAGTGGCCTAGTGTCCTAGGAAGGTAAACTACAGTGTTAGATCACTGAGTGGTGGTCAGAGGGGCTGTACTTACTACTTTCATGTATATACTAAGTTATGCTTTCACGGTATTAAGTTGGTTCCATCGAGACTCATCAATCATACCCACTGTGTTGGACTATAAGCAGAACACCCATCGTTGTGCTTTTGCAGAGGTCTTCAAACTGTGGGGAGGCCCCCTGGGGGCCGTGGCTATGTTCCTATGGAGGTGCAAATGCCTTTGTAAATATTTATAAATGAAGATGGCCTGGAAGTGCGACTTTCTTTATTTATCGCGTTTTCAGTCTGTCTTCATTTACATCCAGCAGGTAGAGGGCATATAAAGCTATGGCAACTGTTATTCTTGGCGTTGTGGTGGCGAGGTCAAAGACGTGGCTAGGTGGCTAATAGAAAAGAACGGCATTTTCTGTAAGCATTATGTTGACTTTTCATTTAGTCAGTTGCATATAAAATAATGCACATACCGTAAACGAAAAATAAATGCAAATTGAACTTATCCTTGGGTATACTTTCCTGAATGTTATCAAACCTCAGTTCATTAATGCGATCACTGCAGCCAACGTATGTGGCTTAACACAGTACTGTTTGTGATAGAGTTACTTCATTATTTTATCAATGTTATCCATGCTAACACTGTTGACCAAATGTTTCCCCTCATTAGTGCCAGATTAACACCCAAATTCAGCAATAAGCAACAGAAGGCGAACGGTGAACCTTTTGCGATGGGCCATACACTGCGTGGCAACATGTGTTGTTGCTTTTTAATTAACTTTTGATCCGTTTGAGCTAGAAACACATTTTTGTTTGTTAAAATCAGTAGAATGTGCAGCAGATTATGTGGCAGATGGGTTTTAAATGGCCATCACTACCATTAGGGCAGCAGGTGCAGTGGCACTAGTGCAGTGCACCCCAATTTTGTCTGTGTTACTAGCAAAATGGTGGCGGGAGCCCTTTTTTCCTTGTTAGCATTAGGGCCCAGGTTACCCTTGTTGCGGAGGGAACAGGTCCAAAGAAACAGGTGGCAAGATGTGGGATTTACTCTTTTTAAAAAAAAATCTTACTCAAAGGGGCAGACAAAATGTTTTACACCTCATTCTATAAGTGACGGGCCAGTGGAGATAGTGGGCAGAGTTGTAGGTATCATTTGTGCCACAGATGGAGTAGCACGGGGCCCAGGGGTATGAAGCATCAAATCAACCCCAATTAGTATTGTTTTACTATCTTTTTTTGATTACGTTGGGCCAGGGTGAACCATTGTTGTGCCAGTGTTGCATTGGGTCTCGGACCAATTGCCCTTATAGAAGGGAAATTTGAATCAGAGGAGACACATTAGCTTAGTCCTCAGAGAGATGACAGAGGAAAGGGGCACGATGGATGGCCATTTTTTCAGAAAGGGGAAGAGAAGACCATCACTTTGCAAAGCAGTTGGTCTCACTAGTGAAGCAAGTGCAATGGCACTTGGGCCCAGGAGTGAGAGGCCCACTGCATAACAATTATGACCGCCTCCATTTACAAAAGAGGGTCAGAGGCTCATTTTACTTCCTAGCATTAGCGATGGGGGCACCCTTGCTGCAAAGTGGTGGGCAGCATGCCGGAGCTCATTTTATTCTGAAAGGGACAGAGAAACTGTTCCAAGATTGGAGTGATGGCCAAGCATGGAGGGACAGAGGTGAAAGAGACACAGGACACAGTCTGCTACTTAGGGATGCAGCTATCATTATTGAAATAGATGCAGTGGCATTGGGTCGCAGGAGTGTGAGGGGCTCACATCATCCCCATTGGCAGGAGTTATGTTATTGAGATGATATATTTGCTCTTTAATAAAGGGCACATTTAGTACGTATTATTAGTGACATAAAAAGTACTCCTGAAATTGTAATCCCAGCCCCTGAACTCGGCCCGGATATTTCCACTCCCCAAAGTACTGCTATAAAGTTTTAGATGGGGCCGACTTGAAAACATTTTGCTCAGTGGGGCTCTCAGCGAAAAAGTATTAACCCCTTCGATGCTGATGACGGAGCGGTTCCGTCATCAGCATCGGTTGGGCTGTGCTGATGACGGAACCGCTCCGTCATCAGTACAGCCCTGGGGGGGAGCGCTGGCGCTCCCCCCCCCCCCCCCCTGTGCAGCGATCTTTTTTTTTTTGCAGGGGTGGCAGCGGAAGACTTTCCGCTGCCACCCCCTGGCCCCCCCACGCTTCCTGGTGACGTCAGCGCGCGCCGACGTCATCAGGAAGCGCTGGACGCGCTGGAAGCCATTTGTTTCCAGCGCGTCCAGCAAAGAGGTGCATGTTTGCTGCTCCGGTGGGGCGGGGGGGGCGTTTTTCGGTGCCTTGAGGCATCGGGGGGGAGGAAACTGTGTTTCCTCTCCCCTGATGTCCCAATGCACGGCATTCCTGGTGCACGATCGCGCACAGCGTCGCGATCGTGCACCAGGAATGCCCCACTAGACACCAGGGATTGCTTGTGTTTGGTTTTTTTTGTGCAGGAAGCGACCCCTTGGGCAAGGGTCGCTTCCTTAGGGGGACAAATAATGTTTTAGACTTTTCTGCCCCCCCTGGGGCAGATCGGCCGTTTTGTTTGGCCGATCTGCACCCAGGGGGGGCAGAAAAGCCCACTAGACACCAGGGATTGCTTTTGGGCATATTTATTTGTCGAGGAAGCGACCCCTTGGGCAAGGGTCGCTTCCTTTTGAGGCCAAATAATGTTTTAGACTTTTCTGCCCCCCCCCTGGGGCAGATCGGCCGTTTTGTTTGGCCGATCTGCACCCAGGGGGGGCAGAAAAGCCCACTAGACACCAGGGATTGTTTTTTATTTATAAAGGAAGCGACCCCTTGGGCAAGGGTCGCTTCCTTAGGGGGATAAAATATTTTTCAGACTTTTCTGCCCCCCCTGGGGCAGATCGGCCGTTTTTTCGGCCGATCTGCACCCAGGGGGAGCAGAAAAGCCCACTAGTCACCAGGGATTTGTTTTTTATTTGAAAAGGAAGCGACCCCTTGGGGAAGGGTCGCTTCCTAGTGGCCCTAATTTTTTTTAGACTTTTCTGCCCCAGGGGGGGGGGGAATAGAAAAGCCCACTAGACTCCAGGGTTATTTTTTTTTTATAGGGAGCGACCCCTTGGCCAAGGGTTGCTTCCTTGGGCCCATTTGTTTTCAGTATGTTCTGCCGTGTCTTTATTTGGCCTCTCTGCCCTCCGTAGGGTTGCTTCCAGGGGGCCCACGTTTATAATGATTTATAATCTTCCCCCCTTGGGGACAGACACCCCATTTGTGACATACCCTGTGACATAGCCTGTTGTAATGTGTGTTGTTTTTGTTTCTTCTAATGTGTATTGTTTTTTTTTCTCTTTAGATTGTTGCAGTGTGCGGTTCTGTTACTGGTGGTTCTGTTGTTCTGCTGTTTCTGTAGTTGCATGTGTTTGGTAAGAGACCTTTTTTTGTTCAATTGTAATGTAATTGTTTATTTTGCAAAGTGTGTAGTAATACGAGTATGTTTTGTTGCTGTTTGTTGTGATTGTAAAACATGTTTTGCATTTGTTTTTGAGGTGTCCTTCTGTAGATGTAAGTTTTTTTTTCTTCTTTCTAGTGGGATATCGTTGCCTATTTGCTGTGTCTTTGCAGAGTAGGTGCTGGTGAGTGTAGTTGTGTCTTGTAAGTGAATTGTATATTTTTTCTAAATATATTTTTTTGTGAAAAAGTCTTACATTTTTATCTTACTTTGCGCAGTGTTGGGGTTGTTGAGTTGTTTGTGCAGACTTCTTTATTTGTAAGGATAATGGCTAGCCGCCGGATTACTGCTCAGCAAGTTGTTGGAATGCTTTTTGATTCTTCCTCTGACCATGGTCCAGAGTCTGACTCTGATTCTGAGCCAGAGGTGGGAGGTGAAGATTCAGGTAGTGAGTTTTCTCTACACATGGCTTCATCTGATGATGAAGACACTTTGAGTGCTGATGAAGCTACTTTTGGTGTGGATGATGTGCCTGTGGTTGGGGAGGACATTGCTGTGTTTACGGTTTGGGAGGACATTGTTGTGCCTGTGGTTGCGGAGGACATTGATGTGCCAATTGTGCGGCAAGAGACATCTGGGCTGCAGCCTGGGGCTGCTAGACTTCCAGTTGGTGTAGTGAGACAAGAGGCAGCTGGGCGGCAGCCTGCGGCTGCAAGACTTGACGATGAAAGTTCTGACCTCTGGGTTGCACCAGGCATGGTGCAGCCGGCATTGCCTGAATTTACTGGTGTTCCAGGGTGTAGGGTGAACACTGAAAACTTTTTGCCTATTGATTTTTTCAAGTTGTTTATGGATGATGTGTTTTTGGCAGAGATTGTAGAGCAGACTAATTTGTATGCTGACATTTTTTTGAGGGTGAACAGTGCCAGCCTTAAGCCCCACGCTAGAGCTACCCGGTGGACTCCCACCAATTTGGAGGAGATGAAAAAGTTTTTGGGTTTAACTCTTTTGATGGGCTTGCTTAGGAAACCATCAATGGCTTCATATTGGTCTACTAGTCCCTTGATGGCAACAGCTATATTTCCGGCAGTCATGAGTCGTGATAGGTATTTGCTTCTGCTGCGGATGATGCATTTTGTTGACAATAGTCTTGCTTTGCCACGAGATCACCCTGATTGTGACCGTCTTTTGAAGATTCGGCCTGTCATTGATCATTTGGTTGATCGATTTTCTGAGATCTTTTATCCTGGGAAAGAAATTGCAGTGGATGAGTCTTTGCTGTTGTTCAAGGGCCGCTTGGTATTTCGGCAATACATTCCTAGTAAGAGGGCACGCTATGGAATCAAACTGTATATGCTGTGTGACAGTGAGACTGGATATGTCTCTAATTTCAGGGTGTACACTGGTAAGGAATCCAGGATTAACCCCCCTGGTTGTCCGTCGACTTTTGGAGTGACTGAGAAAATTGTGTGGGAACTTGGTCGTGGATTGTTTAACAAAGGCCATCATTTGTATGTCGATAACTTCTACACTGGTGTGCGGTTGTTCAGGGAATTGGCCAAAGTGGACACTGTTGCTTGTGGCAAAATCCGCTCAAACCGTAAAGGTTTCCCAAAAGAACTTGTTTGTCCAAAGCTTGCTCGGGGACAGTGCAGTGCATTGCGTTGTGAGGAGCTTCTAGCTGTGAAGTTTACAGACAGGAGAGATGTCTACATGTTGACTACAATACATGATGAAAGCACTGAACCGCGGACTGTTTGGGGTCAGGTTGCAGAAGTGCACAAACCTGTGTGCATACTGGACTACAATAAGTACATGGGTGGTGTTGACAGAGTTGATCAGAGGTTGGAACCGTATGCTGCTCTTCGTAAGGCTTACATTTGGTACAAGAAGTTGGCTATCCATCTTTTCCACTTGGCAACCTTTAATGCTTTTATTGTGTTCCAGAAATCTTGTCCCCAGTCAAAGATGACTTTTGTAAAGTTTCAGGAGTCTGTAATAGGCAGCCTTGTTTTAGTGGAACAGGCAAGTGTTCCTAGAGTTGGAGTGGTGGAGGATGTTGCCAGATTGAAAGATCGCCACTTTCCTGATACAATTCCTCCTACAACCTCAAAAGACTTTCCCAGTCGGAGATGTAGAGTCTGTTGGCGAAGAGGTTTGCGGAAGGAGGTTCGCATGTACTGCCCCGACTGCCCTTCAAACCCCGGGCTGTGTGTACCTGCTTGTTTTAGATTGTACCACACGCAAAAGAATTTTGTTTTTAATCCGACTTCAAATTATGCAAGTATACCAACCGTTAAGGAGAATTAGGTAATTTGAAAGTAATTATTATATGTCTACAGCAATTTAAATTTATTGTTGCAACATTTTAAGATGATTGATTAAGGACTGAATAGGTTATGCTTATTTGTTGCAGCCTTATAGGTCAGGGATTTTAAACGACAATCATTGAGAGACAGCCGTGCTTTTCTACATTGTTCTAGCGACCGATATTTTAGGTAAAATTTCTTTATTCGTGTAGTTGTTACCATTTTTAAACCAATTCCGAGTCTAGACAATCATAAAATTCCCCTTTTTTGTGTGACTTTTTTCTTACATTTAGCTACCGTGATTTTGCCTTTTTAGGTACAGAGGTTGTTTGCTGAAAGTACTGTTATCCTCACCTGACAGCAATAAAAGCTCGACATGAAGTATCGTAGTACTTGATACGTCCTGAACTAAAAACAGTAAAGATCAAGTTGCTGTTTTTTGTAAGTTCGTGACCTCTATGCAGTTGAGATATGTTGTATCCTAAACAGAATATGCCTTTGATATAATATGCCTAAATATAGTTTATTATTTTTTTCCCTTATAGTTAATCTTCCCTGAATTAGAGCTTGCTGGCTCCTTATTGTTCAGAGCTGCAATCACTCAACGATTTAGTAAGTATGGAGCCACAATAACAGGTTTTATCAGAGACTAACCTAAAATCTATATCCATGGATCTAATCGGTTTGAAATATCGGAGGTTTTACTAGATAGGAGCCTCATAGAGAAGATGTCAATCACTATGACATTAGTACTATTTAACATCTATAAATCCTTCAATTTGGTCCTTACAACTGAAAAGAGCAATGAAATAAATATATCGTTCTGAATGTATATCATGAACTTGTTTATGCTCGTTTATGCTTGTCATATAATAAGAGGAGAGTTTGAAGATGTAAGTTTTATGAAAAGTTTTCTGTCGTTATCAGTTTTTTAGTATGACCTTGAATGCCTTATTATTACTGTTTACTTCAATTATATGGAATCTATTACATATTATTCTTTTCTCTAGGTAGTACGTGGCTACTCCTGAAGAAGGCGCTGGTCGCCGAAATGCGCGTCGACATTATTATTTATGCCACTTTTTAAAAATTTTAACTTTTAAGCTAATATGTTTATGTGTAATTTTGTAAATCTGTTTTTTGATAGTCACTGATGTGATTTAGTGCATTGAACTTGAGAATTTTGAATAGAATTAATAAAAACTGTTGAAATAACATGTATTTTAACTGAATATGTTAATAAACTATAAGAATCTGAATTACAATTAGGTTCTTTCCTCTTTTACTATTGTATATGACAAGCTAAACTTAATTGCCTAGGTTGTTACTTTTCAGACGTTGTTTTATCCCTGACCTAGGAATTACTAGAATCATTTTTCAGGGGGTCCTTGATACATATGCTAACAGTGATGCGCATTGTACACACTGAGTGAAGAGCGCTTCATTCATTCACTGTGCGCGCTCCCAGCAGTCACCGCCGAGCAAAGAGAGTACACAGCCTGCACAGGGGCCATAGCGTGCATCTGTGGGCACAAGGACCGCTTCCTCGTTGCGTCTGCACACCGCACAGCAGAGCACCACTCCTTGCCATGCAGGGGATGGGAAGCAATGTATGCATAACTAACCACTGTAGATCGAGTGCACCGCATAGCAGAGCATTTCAGAAAACCTTGTTGTATGCCTTACATTGTATTAATTTTGCAATTTTTAGCGAGAGACAGACAATGAAAGAGAACACCTCAATATTAAACAAGCATTTACAATGCAATGGTCTCGTCTTTGTTAAAGTTAGAGCTATTGGCTTTGCTCATGACATTATTTTTGTTTTTAAAACATATAAATAAATGGCATTGTTATTTATAATGCCAATAGCTTAATCTCTGGCAAATGCGAGACCTATTGCATTTGCACCCACCCACACACACACAGAGCCACACACAGAGCCACACGCACCCACACACACACACAGAGCCACACGCACCCACCCACACAGAGCCACCCACACAGAGCCACATCGCCTCACATACACACACACACACACAGACAGAGCCACACACACACAGAGCCACACACACACACACACAGAGCCACACACACACACAGAGCCACACACACACACACAGAGCCCAACACACACACAGAGCCCAACACACACAGAGCCCAACACACACACAGAGCCCAACACACACACAGAGCCCAACACACACACAGAGCCCAACACACACACACACACAGAGCCCAACACACAAACAGAGCCCAACACACACACACACACAGAGCCACATACAAACACAGAGAGCCTCACACAGACAGGCACACACACACACAGAGCCACACACACACAGAGCCACACACACACACACACAGAGAGCCACACACATACACAGAGCCACACACACACACAGAGCCACACAGAGTCACACACACACACAGAGCCACACACACACACAGAGAGACACACACACACACACACACACACACACACACACAGCCACACACACACACACAGAGGCACACAGAGGCACACAGAGACACACAGAGACACAGACAGAGCACAAGCAGGGAACAGAGGCAAGAACAAACGATCACAATCAGGGAACAGAGGCAAGAATATCGAGCACAACCAGGGAACAGAGGCAAGAAAATCGAGCACAAGCAGGGAACAGAGGCAAGAAAAACGAGCACAACCAGGGAACAGAGGCAAGAAAAAACTAGCACAACCAGGGAACAGAGGCAAGAAAAACAAGCACAACCAGGTGGATCACAATCAAGGAACAGAGGCAAGAAAAACAAAAACAAAGTTAAAGGAAAGCATGAGGGGGCGTCTCACCGGAGCAAAAGCAGAAAGATGGGCTCCAGTGTAGTCGCGGGCATCTGTGGAACTTCCAAACTTCCGCTGTGGACCACGCTATGACACTACCATGTTTCTCCGAGGTCAAGCAGAAATGGCTCGGAGAAACGCCCCGTCATTTTCAGACTGGGGGGCGTGTTTTTTTTTCTCTCCTCTTCCCATTGGCTGGAATGTGGATTTCCGGACAATGGGAAGAGGAGAGAAAGAAACTAAAAAACACACCCCTCAATCCCAAAAAGACAGGGCTTAAATGGACAGACAAACCTCTTCTCCAATGGCTGGCCGCAGGTTTAGGAAGCCAGCCAATGGAGAAGAGGTGCTTCTCCTGTGTCAGTGAGTGCGTAGTCTAGTATGCGCCTGAGATCACAATACATGTGCAACATCCTCCAGAGTTTGTCATAGAAGGGTGCGCGCGCGCTCCGGGGCCGCCTTCGATGCTCCGGCTCCCTAAGGTACCACGCGACCAGGAACAAGAGCCCCATACGCCCTGTCTGGTGCAGCCATCGAGCACGAGCAAGTTCACTACTACTGTACCACCACTGAAGCATCCATTTCAAATGTAATAAGCGCCAAAGAGAGCGAAAACTAAAATAACAGCTGTGCAATTGTTATTGGTTCTAATTTGCACCAAAAACACCGTGGTCATCAAATTCTGGCACCATGTTGACATTCTCCGTGGTCGCACCTACCCCCCCCCCAACCCGGCTTTAGCCCACTTCCCCGAGGATGAATACTGGCACTGTGGAGAGCAAGACTGTGAGTGCACCACAGCAGTCTCACCCTCCTCAGTAGCAGTGGCGGGCATTCAAGGGGTGGCATATTTGAAACTTGGGTGCACAGTAAAGAGCCACTTAGAAAACTAACAGAAATAAACCAGAGTCTCTTTCTAAGAGCACCTATCTGTATGTAAAGCGCGTGACATCCTTTCCACCGGTACCTTCCCCATAATACAGCGGCTCCGCTACAGCTCAGAGAGGAGTGAGGATTGCTTACCATCAGCCTGCACCACCGCGAGGTGCAGCAGCAGGACGGCGGCCGCCAGACTCCCCCTGGGCCAGTCCCGCCGACCCATCGTGCGCTGTCCTGAGAGTCCGGCTGGGGGTGTCCGTGGACGGGGTGAGACACGGGACGGTGGAAAGTGCGCGTGAGCTCCAGGAGAGGGACCAGGCGCAGTGCGGGAGGGAGCCTGGGGGCTGCTTTATCACGCCCGGGCAGCGCAGATGGGGAGCTGGTGTGAAAAGTTACATCGCTCCGTTACTGAATGCCTGCTGCTGGGTCAGGTCGGAGCAGCGGGGAAGGGGCAACGAGGGGGAGGCGGGGAGGGCTGCTGGGCACCAGGTACCGGTGACAAGAGGCAGAGCCAAGCAGCAGGGGCATCTCCGGGGGCTGGTCCCAGGAGACATGTCACTGCGCACCCCTCGAGGCGCGGGCTGGCCGAAAAGTCCACCCTGCATCAGTCAGTCTCCCAGCAACCACAGGCCAACTGCATGCCCGCGCCCACTCAGCCTGCAAAAAAACAACCTCCTGCGCTGTTTACTCTTTCCTCAAACACACCTATTAAGGGTGAATTGCCTCGCTTACAACTAACGGGCAACAGGAGCAAAGGGAAGTGTCCAAGATCATGGGTTGCGGCACACCCCACTGCGCCAGACACTCTGGGTATCATAAATTGACTACCACAGGCAACATGAACGCTGAATTTGTTTGTTTGCAAACTTATATCATATGCAGTCGGCCTGTAAACGTTAGCTTTTTGAAGTTGTGCTAGGAAGGCTCCGGACGGTCTTGCCTGGGCGGGGCTCCCCTTCCTCACATGGCAGCCCCTACGGGAGGCGGGCCGCAGTTTCTCCTTGTCTCGCACCACTGTGCACCACGGGGCTCTCCCTTGCTTGGCCCGGATGCAAACGCCGCCCTTGTGCTCATGGGGCGAGCCTCCTCCCGGTCACAGGAGCGCGGGGTGGGCTCCCGTCCACTTCCCTGACTCCTCCAATCGCAGCGCGGCGTGTGGAAAATGACAAAATGTATATGTACATAAGCGGCGTTCATTTGTGTTCACCCTCGCCACTGTTGAAGGTAAAGAAAGTCACGAAACAGTGGCCCCGCCATCTTGTTCCCTTTTAGGCCCCATCACGAACGTAGATAGTAGCCATCTTTGTGTCATGACCTCTCTGCCCATTGCCGATAGCCATCATCTCTCTCTCTCTCTCTCGCTCTCTCTCGCTCTCTCTCTCTCTCTCTCTCTCTCTCCAGCCCCGCAAGCACCCCGCGCCCGACAGCCCCCGGTCTCTCCTGTTCGGGCCATAAACGCACCGCTAAACACGACCTTGTCTCCGTGCTGAACCCCTGCCCCCTCGCTCTTTCATCCTAACCATAGATGGGGCCCTTTTGGTAACCTCTTCCTCCCTGCCCGATCTGATCCCAGGCCATCACCTAGCCCAACAGATGCAGTTTATTGCTTCCTACAGTAGGACCTCGCCTCACATCAGAGGAGCGGTGATTAATCAAGGCCTTCACACCCCTAGATCTGACCGACACCCCCGCATCCCTCCCAGGAACACCCTTCCTCTCTTCTGATGCCCCCCCCTCCCCCGGCTACACCTGGCCTCTCGACCCAGTCCCACATCATAAAACTAGGTCTCGTGGATGTACCCCTCCGGCCCCGCATAGCGAAACATGATCTTATCGCCTGCCCAACCTTAGATCTGACCACCCCCTCCTGCCCTCGTGCCCTGTTGGAAATGTCCGGCTGCAGATTACAATCACATGTCACATTTGGGAGGGGAAAACAACATCAGAGCGGTCAGTATGGGAATGGGCCTGGAGCTGGGGTCCCGAACATGCCCTTTTTGTACTTCAAAGTGTCTTTATTGCAATAAGGAATGTTTATACATCATAAACCTGTGTATAAAAGACGGAGCCGTAGAGAAACTTGTTAGAGCACCTCGAGAAGATACCCTGTTGTCTGATTTGACGTGTTCTGTTCCGTCGGAAATAAACTCCTGTTTCCTGCCTTCCAGTCTCCAGCGCCTGTCTCTTTATTTGGGTAATCGTGAGTTGGGTGAGAAGCGGCTAACGCCGGGCAAACCTAGAAAAGGGGTAAAACGACCTGATCTGCCTGAACCCTTTTTCATCAATTGGCGTCCCAAACGTGGGGCCCATCAGCGACACGTGGATCCAGTGAGAGAGGTCCCAACGACAGAGTGAACGACTGCAACGATCGGGAAGAGCTCCTGCCTGATAGACCCTTGTCTGGCAGCCGATCATCCGAACTTCACTGGTTCCGAACAGACCTCTCTCGAGTGATCTACGGTCCTGACTGGGAACCATCAGGAGTGCCACAGCAATTACGGAGAATAGAGGACGATCGGGCGCTGGAAACGGAAGACGAGAAACTGTCCATGCGATCCGGGTAAGGTCGTGTAAACACGACAAATTGCGAATTGATTGTTTGATTGTCATTGGAAAATACTAGTATTACGCATTTTGATTGTTTTGTCCTGAGAGATTCTCTGTCTACAAACGGGGAAGGATAGGAGTATTCTCCCTTTGCAGATAGTGAAGGGTGGGTAGCGCAGGCTTTTGCCCCCGTTGTAACCCGTCGCGCCTACTTCCCTCTCCATTTGATTGATTGTTATCCAAGCATTTATTGTTTTGGAATTGGTTCTCTTTGGATCATTCTCTATTTGCAAACAAGCACAGAGCCGCCATACTCTGTTTAGTCTTTGCAGATAGTGAAGGATAGGTAACGCAGGCTTTTGCCCCCGTTGTAATCCGTCGTGCCTATTTTTATCCCCCACTGATTGATTGTTTGACCGAACATTGATCGTTCGGAATTGGTTCTCGGAAAGGATCTTCTCTGCCTACAAACAGAGAGGAACAGGAAGACCTCGCTCTTTGCAGATAGTGAAGGGTAGGTAGCGCAGGCTTTTGCCCCCGTTGTAACCCGTCGCGCCTATTGTATTCCTCATTTGATTGATTGATTGTTTGTCCGAACTTGACTGTTTGGAATTGGGTCTCTCTTTGGGTATTCCCTATTTGCGAATACTGTAGAATAGAAATATTCTACCTAGTCTCCGCAAAGTAGTGAAGGATAGGTAGTGCTGACTTTTGTCCCCGTTGTAACCCGTCATGTAAATGTAAATGTAAATGTAAATGTAGTATACTTGTAAAGCGCACAGCTGCCCCAGCAACGGGGCGTCCCGGCGCTGTATAACTCTGGGGAATCCGTCCTGGCTTTCCCTGTGGGATGGTCCCTTGCTGGGAGTCCCCAAGGTGGAGCCAGGCATCCCCGGAATTGGTGGGGCCGTTGTGGAGATTAGGCAAGCTAATGCCCAGAGTTGCCGAGTGGAACCCCTGATTAGAGTAAGCACCGAAGCGAGAATTATCGAGTCCGCTGACCAAGGTCCACGACCCTGCCGCGTCGGGAATTGAACCCTGGTCCCGGGCTGACTTCTGCTCTCAGGCCTGCCGCCTCTAACCAGTGAGCCACACTACTCCACCGTCATGCCTATCTCCCCCCCATTGCTCAGTAGTTGGTTCAGCCCGGACCATTTATTAGAGGTAGACCATCTGGCTCCACCGGAGGACACCCCTAATAAAAAGGACATATATAAAGAAAATGCAGATTAGCCGCTGTATCGTGCTAGCAAATAAAAGAACATAAGAATCGTTAGGAAAAACAAAAGGAATCAAGAAAAATCAGTAGGCCACTGATGAGATCTTTTTTCAACCTCACTGAAATGGAAGCATTAGGAACAACCCCTCAGGAAATATGAAACTAGTGAGGAAAGCCGAACTCAACGCCATGATGACTGCGAGACAGCTCGGCTCCACCGACCACCCCGCCCAATTAACGGCAAACCCTAGGCAAATATTAGAAATAAACAACGCAATAGCAAAGTAACAGGTTAAAACGTTTTTATTTGAACAAAAATACATTAAACAACTATTTACACGGCAAACGGCTGCAACAACAAACCCACAATGCATTTCGCCGTCTGCTTGACGCCGTTCCTGTCCCTCCTTCCCCAAAGTAGCAATGTTGAGCTAACTTGGGCTACTTTCTAGTAGGTTTTTGGGCGTCAGAAAGTCTACAAAAGCCGTCGGCGGCGGCCTGGGGTGGAGAACCATTACGCGAATAGTCCGGAGGCGACACCAGGCGCCAAGGCCTGTCCCCAGGATGAACCAAGGGACCCGTTCCTGGAGCCGTGACAAAGAGCGGCTGGCCACCATCGGCCGGAGAAGGCATGGGCCCGACCCGAGATGTACTGGTCCTCCCATTCCCTTCTTCTCCCGGCGCCTTGCAGGCCACGGGGGGGGGATGTCTTGCATATGCATCCGACCCCCCCTCTTCTTCATCGCCTGGTCCGGCCATAACAAATGTCAGCGAGACGCCGTGGGGTGCACTGGGAGGGAGAGGCGGCGCGGACGAGCCTCTCCCGCCTCCCCAGGTGGAGGCCCCTCAGCTGCACCCCCAACGCTCCACGCACCCGGCAAAGGGTTCGTCCACTCTTGCGGTGCAGGGACGCTCCACGCACCCGGCAAAGGGTTCGTCCACTCTTGCAGTATAGGGACGCTCCACACACCCAGCAGGGTCTCGTCCACTGTGGCGGTGCTACAACGCCTCACCGAACAGGCCGGAGTCCGTCTGCTCATTTGACCCAGTGACTGCCGGTAGCTGCAGAACTCCTAAAAATGGCGGTCGACCTTGCAGGAACGAACCTGGCGTGCAAGGATGGCCTGGTCGCTGGCCAGCTAGAAAAAAGAGTCCTCCGTTCAGAAACGTTCTCCTCAGCTTTGAAGATTCTACAAGAGTTGCGGAGGGCCCTCGACCTCCGCGGGCCCCCGACCTCCCCCCCGATGGGAAATGATTGCCATGATTGCCCGCAGAACGACCAAGACGTAGCCACGAGACGTCGGCGCCCTCATGCTGGCGCCAGCCTCAGTTTTGAATGACCCAAGATACTGCAGACTACCGATTTGATCAGTTCCGGTGGAACATCAGTACGACCCGGTAGGAAAGATTGTTGCCCCTCCCTTTTCTTTGATTGATGGTTCATGTCACCGGTCCCTCCTGTTGCCCCTTAACGAAACTTCTGGACTGCCGAAAGAGGTTCTGGTCCGACCACGAGTTGGTGGAGACATTTTGACTATACTTGGACCCGCCTGACCCCACCCAAAATGGCGCCGATATAAACGAAACTCGCAATTCCCCGTTGTGTTCCGGATGCTCAGACTTGATATCATGAGATATGTATGCAGTTTTTGAAGCACATGGCGGGAGGGGATGAGTATTGCTTGAACATTCGAACAATGAATTTGATATTAAGTTCTGACGCATCATTGATTACAGTATTATTGAAGGTTCGAATCTTTTTGACACTGATGGTACTTACCCACAATAAATTTTCGATATGATTTTATTGCACTTATCGTACCTTGATGAAATAAAACAACCACCGACTCAGTTATGTTTTCCGCAGATAAATATGCCCTCATGTACAGTTCCAGTCTGCTCCGTGGCTGGCCCACGTGGTTGTAGGCCTGCATTTCTACGTCAACATTTTTTTAAATAAAGATTTTGTGACAAACAAATATAGTCGTAGCTTTTGGATTGGTAAGTTCAAATACATAGCCCTTGTTTCCGATCTACGTAAAATACAGGCGAAATAAAGCAAGTCGATTACTGAAAGGTTAAAAAGCAAAGTACCCAGAAATATTGAAAATATGAATGATCCAAGTTTGTTGCGTGTGTTTTATTTTACTTTTGTGCAACCTAAGGCAATCAATAAAGGTCCCGGTGTTCTGTTTTACTTTGTATGCCACATATCTCAGGGAAATTGTTTCAGATGCCCCTAAACCAGACCCGGTACCACTGTAGACCACCCCGACTCCTCGAAGAAGAACACGAGTTCACCCACTTTACCCTGATTGCCCTTTTGTTTCGACCCCCCCCCACACAAGATCCGCAATACCACACGTGGGCGATCTATGCAATGTGCAGTCCATAAATGATTATGCCTCCCGCACCACCAGTCCCTCTGGGCTTAAAACGCAGAGATGGAAGGGACTGCATCCCGCGGAGATAGGTCGAAATACGTAGTAAGTAAAAAAAGCCTTTTGGGTTTATGCGCGCGAATGTGTCTTAAAACGCTGCCCCCCACCCCTTCTTTTCCCCTTCTTTCTGCAGGTCACATCGGAACGTCGACTAAAGTATGGAAAAGACCTAAGCAACACGCCATGGCTCCGCGAGGACAAATGATACATTATCCATGGGGACTGCCCCTGAGGACATGACGATTTTGGGTGATATGAATGCGCGCGTGTATAACCGGTTGTGTATGACTCGGCTGGATATACGTTGCACGCGTTGGTTTGATAAGAGAAATGTTTTTGTACACCTTGAGGGATGATCGAACGACCGATGGAATGGGGGAAAAGGGGGGTATGAACCTGGTGCCTATACACGACGAGCAAACATAGATATAACACCCCCTCACTTAGAAACGACCGTCTCTCTCTCTCTCTCTGAACCCAGCGACTGGAGGGGTGGCCTGAAGCAGAAACTTGGCGGGTTATTGCAGTATGACAAAAATATGACTCTAACCGGCCCCCGAATAATGCAACCAAGAATGACGTGCACCTACGAGTAGATTCTTACGCCATGAAACTCGAAGTTGCCCATTGTTCCCCAACTAACACCCTCCGTTGCCTCAGCCTGGATACCCATTCGCTAAAAACGATTCAAAGATCCCACCGTAAGTACTAGCCCGACCAGGATAGTTCCCGAACAATTGACGAAAGTATAAGTATTTGCAACAGAGACCAACAACAAAAGACAGCCAGGCGAATTAAAAGTGGTGTGGTGTGGCTCACTGGTTAGAGGCGGCAGACCCGTAAGCAGAGGACGGCCCGGGACCAGGGTTCGATTCCCGACGCGGCAGGGTCGTGGACCAGGGTCAGCGGGCTCGATAATTCTCGCCTCGGTGCCTACTCCAGTCAGGGACTACACTCGGCAACTCTGGGCATCAGCTTGCCTCATCTTCACAACGGCCCCCCAGACCGCCGGGGATGCTTGGTCGCACCTTAGAGATACCCATTAAGGACCATCTCTCAGGGTGAGCCAGGACGGGTTCCCCAGCGGTCGAAGCGCGGAGATACTCCTCCGGGAGTTGATTCTAGCGCTATATAAACCCACAATCAATCAATCAATCAAATAGGAAACTAAGGATGCGCAGCATGCAGGGGGAAATGTCTTTGGCCAAGTACTGTTCTATGTTTTGTCTTGAGTTCTGTATGTAAATGCATGTACCCCCCCCCCCCTCGCCTGAATTCATGTGTACGTAGTATCTGGATTTGCGTTGTCCCTCAGTCTGTGTTTCTATATAATATGACCCCTACTGTTTTGTGTTTTGTGCGCACCAAAATGGCCTATTTTTGTACACGTTTCTCTCTCTCTCGTCCTTTCCCTTCATGTTGTATGTGTACCGAATAGTTCATTTAAAATGCGAACGACCCCTGCTCCCTCTTCCTCTGTGTGGTAATGTTGTGCCCCGCCGGCACGAGCCTAATTGGTTTTTCGAACACAAAGGTGATCGACCAATTGCCAGAAACTAAAACAATTGTAATTTGCCATGTTACTACCTCTCCTTTTCTGTAAAAATGATAGAACTCGAATTGGCTATAAAGGAAAGGACAGGTAAGACGACTGATGTCCCCCTAATCTGGCCCTTTTTACAGGAGGACTATACGTCAGTGGCCTTCTGCTCTCAGTTTGTTAGAAACACAATCTCCTAGGCCCAGATTGCCCCCCCCCGCATCCCTAGTACGGATGTCCAAAACGTCCCCGTTCCTCCCGCATGACCCCAGCTCCGTAAACTCGAGGTATAACTGATGACCCTGCTTAACTGTTGCTCCCCGAGAGAAGAGTGTTTAGCCTCTACCCCTCTCTCATGATGATAAAAGACTGCCAGGGCTAGGGTCAGACAGAAAGCCACATGCGACATGAATGAACGCCAAATAGACTTAGTTCAAACTCAGTAGACATGCCTGTATACATACTCCACAGTGATAACTTCTGACCGTGACCGATGAAACGTACCCCCAGCTACCTAGATCTGGGACGGAATTGAAATGTATAAATGCCTTCTCTTGCCAGTTCACTAAAACCTGTTTTGTACCCATTCAAGGATACACAGCCACCGGAGGAGAGGGGCTGGACGTGACGCACAGCCTGGCCACAGATCGTGAGGAGCGTGTGACCTCGACCTAAGATGGAGCCGCAGAGCAACGGGACGCGGGACGATGCACCACTCTCAAACGCAGAAAACGAAGGAATGGAGGGCTGCCTTGAAGCCCTCTGCTTGTTGACCCACGCGTGCCAGAAGTCCCTGCCCTTTGAGCCCGATTGATGGACCTGCCTGCGCATCACCCTTTTGCTCCCTTGGTCAGTCTCAAAGATCCGGTCCCACTCCGCCCTCTCCTCCCTCGATTATCCGACAAAACCCCTTCTATCCTTTCCACGTGGATTCTGACTCCGAGAAAGAAATGCAGGTGCCCAGCATAAGGCACCCTTAAGAGAGATTAGCTAGGAAACAGGACTGTGGCCTAACGGCAAAGGACAGATCACACCCTGCGACGTGTAAAGAAGGACCCGAGCTGGACCTATAGCTCCACCGCCGGTGCTCAACAGCGCCAACGGAAGAAAACGAACCACCAGTGATGACTCGCTACTAAAAGGACACTGAGGCGAAGACCCCCCTTTTTCGGAACTTTCTACACCCCTTGACTAATTGCTTGTATTGGACTAAATTCCTCCCTCAACCACTTTTGCCTGTAAAATGTTTCATCGGTCACTTTTAAGTACGACAAATATAAATTTATATGTATTCCACCTCGTATGTCGCATCAACTACACACGGTTATATGTAAGTCTACCAACATTGACAAACGCTATTTCATTGACTGCACACGACTACATGTATGATAAACACGGAAATGATCTATCTTATGTAAAAAGCGGCGACTGTGGAAAATGACAAAATGTATATGTACATAAGCGGCGTTCATTTGTGTTCACCCTCGCCACTGTTGAAGGTAAAGAAAGTCACGAAACAGTGGCCCGCCATCTTGTTCCCTTTTAGGCCCCATCACGAACGTAGATAGTAGCCATCTTTGTGTCATGACCTCTCTGCCCATTGCCGATAGCCATCATCTCTCTCTCTCTCTCTCTCTCGCTCTCTCTCTCTCTCTCTCTCTCCAGCCCCGCAAGCACCCCACGCCCCGACAGCCCCCGGTCTCTCCTATTCGGGCCATAAACGCACCGCTAAACACGACCTTGTCTCCGTGCTGAACCCCTGCCCCCTCGCTCTTTCATCCTACCCATAGAACGGGCCCTTTTGGTAACCTCTTCCTCCCTGCCCGATTGCCCGGCCTGATCCCAGGCCATCACCTAGCCCAACAGATGCAGTTTATTGCTTCCTACAGTAGGACCTCGCCTCACATCAGAGGAGCGGTGATTAATCAAGGCCTTCACACCCCTAGATCTGACCGACACCCCCGCATCCCTCCCAGGAACACCCTTCCTCTCTTCTGATGGCCCCCCCCCCGGCTACACCTGGCCTCTCGACCCAGTCCCACATCATAAAACTAGGTCTCGTGGATGTACCCCGCCGGCCCCGCATAGCGAAACATGATCTTATCGCCTGCCCAACCTTAGATCTGACCACCCCCTCCTGCCCTGTTGGAAATGTCCGGCTGCAGATTACAATCACATGTCACATTTGGGAGGGGAAAACAACATCAGAGCGGTCAGTATGGGAATGGGCCTGGAGCTGGGGTCCCAAACATGCCCTTTTTGTACTTCAAAGTGTCTTTATTGCAATAAGGAATGTTTGTACATCATAAACCTGTGTATAAAAGACGGAGCCGTAGAGAAACTTGTTAGAGCACCTCGAGAAGATACCCTGTTGTCTGATTTGACGTGTTCTGTTCCGTCGGAAATAAACTCCTGTTTCCTGCCTTCCAGTCTCCAGCGCCTGCCTCTTTATTTGGGTAATCGTGAGTTGGGTGAGAAGCGGCTAACGCCGGGCAAACCTAGAAAAGGGGTAAAACGACCTGATCTGCCTGAACCCTTTTTCATCAGGCGCTGGGACCAATCCCAGCGCGCCGCTGATGAGGACGTCGCAGGGGTGTCCCTGGCCGGCGGTGATCTCTTCGGGGCCAAAAACGAGGGGTAGGCTCCCTCGTGAGCGATAATAAACAGCGGGGTGGGTACCTGCAATAACTACGGCCGCAGTCGCGGGGTAGGCACCCGCGGAAAGTAAATATTTGATACACGGGTAAAAGTCGCGGGGTAGGCACCCGCGCAAATTAAATAATTAAAGGAGTGGGGTGGCAAGTTGGAAGCAATCCCAGCCTGGTCCCTACCTCGAGCTGAACAAGCGCTCGCCATCTCCGGAAGGCAAGAGAGGAGCGCTCCACACCACCATGTTTCTCCGAGGTCAAGCAGAAATGCCTTGGAGAAACGCCCCATCATTTTCGGACTGGGGGGGCGTGTTTTTCTTTCTCTACTCTTCCCCTTGGCTGGAATGTCAAAATCCAGCCAATGGGAAGAGGAGAGAAAGAAGCTAAAAAAACACGCCTCCCAATCCGAAAAAGGCGGGGCTTAAATGGACAGACGCCCGTCTTCTCCAATGGCTGGCTTCCGTTTAGGAAGTCAGCCAATGGAGAAGAGGGGCGGGTTCAAGCCCCACTGCTGGAAAACATAAAATCTCGCCAGCGAGACTGCGCAAGCGCAGCCTACGCAGGCCGGGACCTAAAAACTACCTGCATGTCTTGAACACTCTCGTAGCAAACTAACGTTGTAAACACAATCACCCTTCTGCGGTAAATAAAAACTATTTATTGCAGAAGGTGCTGGTCCCAAACAGGAGAAATGCAACTATTTTCTGTAGTCTGCGAATAATGCATTTCTAAACATCTTTTGTTTTCATGCTTTATTAGCATGCATTATACGTTTTGTTTTTATATTAGATGTGAACTGGCTTTTCTGAAAACAGATATTAAAATTCAAAGAATAATGAGTTTTCTGAATGCCTATGGACATGAGCTAACCAAGGCAAGGACACAAACATACAAAGGGAGCAACAAGCCTACAACCAGACTAGCCTTCCTTCTTCATGCCACTAACACTTAAATTGGTCATGCTGCCTGAAGTGTTTCCCTTGTGCATTCAGTGAGGTAACAAGTGCAAAATTATGAGCCACGGAAAGGAACAAAGTGACCAAAAACCTCAAGGAAAGCTGATGGGGGTTGGTCCTGAAGAATTAGATTATCATTCCAACATGCTCGTGTTTACTTCCATACCTTGCCATGCACGGGACCGGAAGTATTACATGCCACTTAAGCTCGGAAACACACTACCAAGCATAAACACATTGGAAGTTTTAAATATGAAATTATGAAAACACTTTATTTTGAAGAATTATTTAAACACATACGAAAACAATGATTCAAAAAATGTGTTCAAAGTTTAAAAAATATCTTAGTGGTTATATATAAGGTAACAAAAATAAGTTTTTTTAATAACTTTTCAACATGTTGCACAGCACCCAGGCTGCTCTACAACAGAGCTTAAAGAGACTGACAAAGCCAATAGCTCTGCCTAAACACTTACAAGACCCCAAAGGCGAGACCTATTGGCTATGTCAATTCTTGTTTTAGTGCATGCCATTGTTGTGAGTTATGGTATGCGTTCTACACCTTAACTCAGTAATTTTAGAGCTTGTTTGGGTTTGTGTTCACTGAACCATAACTAATTTTCAACTGTGTTTTTTCTGTTGATGCCATATTTATTATGGTGTACCACGTTCAACTGCCAAATTCTCACTCTGCGCAAAGCCTTTGGCCAGGCCTTGCACCTAATTACCTGTGTCTGTGAGCAGCAGGGGTTAGTCGAACGGCTTGGATGACCATGCACTGGGCTTAATTTGTTATCTGTGGAAATTCATTCAGATTCATCAAATACAGCTAACGTTATTAGAGAATAGCACTGAACCATGTTTGGCTGTACCCAATTTATAGTTGTTCCCGAGACAGATCTGCTCAAACCTTAGCATAACCAACAGAAAGCTGAGTCTGCTCAATGTCTGCCAATTTTTGTGCAGTTTTATTAAACAGTGCCACATTCATTTTGCAAACACTTTTTTCAACCTAGCCCCACACCCATTGATGGTCCTGCCTGAAATTGAGAAAAGGAAGAGTTGGCTAAACATGTTGGGTCTCTGTTAAATTTCGTAAATATCCATCAAACGGTGTCAAAGCTATTAGAAAATCAAAATGGCTTAAGCACAGACCTTAACCCCTGCTAGGCCTCCCCCCCCGTGCTAAGCCTTTTTTGGCTATTTGGGGTAGTTTGCGCTTAGGCCCCTGTAACGTTTTGACCACATAAGCTATCCACACCAAATTTGTGTCCTTTTTTCCAGGATTATGGGGATTCTAAAGGTACCCAGGGTTTGTGGATTCCCCTGGAAAGGACCCAGAAATTAGCTAAAATACAGCAACATTTTCTTTTTTTTGTGAACAATTGGAAAAAAGGGCTACAGATGAAAGGTCTGTTTTTTCCCCTGCAAATGGTATCAAAAAAGGGGTTGTGGTGCTGAAATCACCATCTTCCCAGCTTTCATGAATAAGCAGACTTTTGACAGAAAACCGACAATTTTGACAGTTTTTGAATTTTTCTGGGACATAGCCTATTTTTGCCTATTTTTTGTGCTTTTAACCTCTTTCCAGTTAATGGTGGAAATTGGTATAAAAGCAATAATGGATCCTGGAAAGCTATACATTTTAGAAAAGTAGACAACATTCTGAATTCAGCAAGGGGTCCTTTGTGTAGATCCATCAAGGTTTCTTTATAGAAACTAACCGTTGAATATAGGAAAAATTAAAAATTAGTTGAAAAAACAGCCATCTGTGTCAACGTTTTCACCTGTAACTTCTTCTAATTATGACAGCTGTTTGAAAGCAATATACCGTTACATCTGCTGGACCTTTCTGGTTGTGGGGATATATAGGACTTGTAGGTTTACCAAGAACCGGACAAACCCAGAGCCAATAACTGAGCAGCGTCTTGCAATGGTTTTTAGGTCTCGGCTAAGCGCGCGGAAGCGCGTTCTCGCCGAGACCTCTTGTCGGCGTGTCTGCTTTCCAGGAGACAATCCTGGCCGCGCGGAGGCGATTTGAAACTGGCACGCGCACGCTGTGGCCAGCTGCTGTCGCGCATTCACACAGACACACACACATACGAGCGCCCATGCACGCACGAACATACAGACACCCCCCCACACATACACACGCGCGCGCGCACACACACACACACAAGTGCTCCCCCCCGTCGCACACAGACACACACACACAAGTTCACCAAGACCCCCCCAGCCCTTTTTAACTTACCGGGCCAATCTCGGGGGACTCCGCCGCTGTGGCTCTTGCAAGCTCCTTTCTCGGGGCTCCCTCTTGGTCAAGGGAGCTCCGCAACACTTGTGTAACCTCCTGCTGGCGGCCCCGAGGCTCTCCACCGCTCACAGGAGCCCAGGGCCGCGATACGCATTTACTCTGCCTGCCTCCTCTTCCGGTCCGGACGCGGCCCCGCCCCTGTCACAGGCGACATTGCCTGACTACCGGTGCGTGCGCCAATGGAGACACAAGACTGCAGAAAGGTGTGTTTTGAAGGAAGTTCATGTTGCCCTTATTTTCCAGTCTTTTCATTGTCAAGTAATGTAGCGGTATTTGTTAGGGATAACATATTTTAAAAGTGTGAATTTAGTTTCAACGGAGGCGGCATAAAGAATGTAGCTTTGTATTTTTCTTCATGCCCAGTACCAAACAATACACTTCCTGTATTCCAGTCTAGAGGCTAAGATTATTGTGTATCCAAATGCAGTGTTGTCAAAGTTGTTTTTTTTGTAGAATTATAATTAGTTATTTGTGAAAGTCGAAGGATACAGGCTTTACATTGTTTTTTAAGCCATTATATTATGGTGAATGCTTAGCTGTAAAAGCATTTTTTTTTTAAACAGAACGCAAATACCTTTTCCACAGCACCTCCTGATATAGATAATTTGCCCAGAATCATGATTTTATTTTTTTAATTAAAATTGGCACAACTGCCGCGGCACTTTATCTTCGGCAGCTGCGTGCCTTTGGTGCCTGGTGACATTCTTACCGAAAACGAACTCCCTTAGAGACAGCCTTTTACTGGTAAGCATGGCACCTAATTTACAAAAGATATTTACAAAATCTTAAGCTATTGTCATTATAAATTATACTAACTTTTATTTAAGTATTAATTATTTAAAAAATTTAAAAGCCATTGTTATTTGTAATATCAATACATCTAAGTCACGTGAATACAACACAAATTGCAATAGAAATGCTATAGGTGTCACATTTGCGAAAGTTAAAAATATTGGCATTGTCATACACAATACCAATAACTCAAACTTTAATGCTGCGAGACCTATTGCATTGTAAATGCTTGTTTATTATGTACCGGGTATATAGCAATTAATTTGGGAACATATATACATGGAAATGAAAGACACCTATGTATTTCTGAAATTGGAACAAAATATAGAGTTTAGAAACAGTAGATATTTGCACATTTCAGAAATTGTGAGTACCCATACTAGCATGAGAAATATTGGTCATTTTTCAAAATGACTTCTTTTTTACACATTGTCTTTCATTTGGAAGGCAGAAATGCATCGAAAGTCAATAGGTAATAACAGTTGCTCTACATTTCTGTGTTACCCTAAGTCTCTCAATATAAATGATACCTCACTTGTGTGGGTAGGCCTAGTGCCCGTGACAGGAAACGGCTCAAAACAAACGTGGACACACTTTATTTTAACAGTGAAAACTAACCCTTTTTTTGTAGAGTGCCTAGTTGTAGATTTTGAACCCTAGCTCTGCCGGCACCTAGGGAAACCTAGCAAACCTATACATTTTTGAAAAATAGACACCCAGGGGAATGCAGGATGGGGTGGCGTGACTGGCTCTCACCAGGTTCTATTACCCAGAATCCCTTGCAAACCTAAACATTTGGAAAAAAAAAACCACATTTTCCTCATGGACCCACCACATTTTCACAGTGAACATGGACCCTTTTTTTGCAAAGTGCCTAGCTGTAGATTGTGAACCCTAGCTCTGTCGACACCTAGGGAAACCTAGCAAACCTATACATTTTTGAAAACTAGACACCCAGGGAAATCCAGGACGGGATGACTTGACTGGCTCTCACCACGTTCTGTTACCCAGAATCCCTTGCAAACCTCAAAAACACATTTTCCTTACATTTCTGTGGTGGAAAGTTCTGGAACCTGTTGGGGGTACTTGGGCCTACTACATGAGTGAGGCACCATTTTTATCGGGAGACTTGGGGGAACACTGGGTGGTAGGAAATGTGTGTCAGCCTGGTGATGCCACAACATTTCCACACACAAATGTGTGGAAAAAGTGATTTTTTTTTTCAGCTAAATTTGAGGTTTGCAGTCGATTCTGGGTAAGAAAACGTTGGGCGATGCACGCAAGCCATACTTCCCTGGAATCCCCCGGGTGTCTATTTTTCAGAAATGGGTGGTTTTGGTAGGTTTCCCTAGCTGGCCACCGAGCACGGAGCCAAAAACCCAGGTGACCCCCCTTGCAAAACCAGGTCGTTTTGTGATAGGCAATTTTGATGTCGCCTCTATTCGTTTTGGGCCCTTGCCTGTCGCGAGTACTTGGGCCTCCCGCACGAGTGAAGCACCATTTTTAATCGTGAGACCTGGGGGAATGCTGAGTGGTAGGGAATTTGCGTCAGCCCGGTGATGCCACAACTTTCCAACACAAAAATGTGTGGAAAAAATTATTTTTTCAGCTAAATTTGAGGTTTGCAGGGGATTCTGGGTAAGAAAGAGTTAGGCGATCCACGCAAGCTATACCTCCCTATAATCTCCCAGGTGTCTAGTTTTCAGAAATGTGTGGATTTGGTAGGTTTCCCTAGTTGGCCGCCAAGCACCAGGCCAAAAACCCAGGTGGCCCCCCTTGCAAAACCAGGTCGTTTTGTGATAGGCAATTTTGATGTGGCCTCAATAGGTTTTGGGCTCCTGCCTGTCACAGGTACTTGGGCCTCCCACACGAGCAAGACACCATTTTTATGAGGAGACCTGGGGAAACGCTGGGTGGTAGGAAATTTGTGTCAACCCAGTGAAGCCATAACTTTCCCACACAAAAATGTGTGGAAAAAGAGTTTTTTTTCAGCTAAATTTGAGGTTTGCATGGGATTCTGGGTGGGAAAACGTTGGGGGATCCATGTAAGCCATACCTCCCTGGAATCCCCTGGCTGTCTAGTTTTCAGAAATGTGTGGGTTTGGTAGGTTTCCTTGGGTGCTAGCTGCACTAGGATCCAAGATCCAGAAGTAGGCACATTCCACAAAAAAGTCTGTGCCTAGTGGGCTTTTTGCCGCTTTGGGGAGGGGGGAAATCGGGGGCTATTGTCCCGATATGCTCCCATGGGGGTGCAGAAAGACTGCCTATTTTGTTTGGGTGGGTGGGGACATTGGGATGCCCATTCTGGGTATCCCCTACCCCTACATATAAAAAAAACAAGCATAATGGCTGCCGCCTCATGGGCTACTGCCCCTATCTGCCTCCTGAGGGGGAGGGGGCAGAAAGACTGTGGCTTTTTTGTAGGGGTCGGGGCATTGGCAGACCCATTCTGGGCAGCCCCTGCCTCGAACTTTGGGAAAATAAAAATCCCTGGTGCCTAGTGGGCTTCCTGCCCCCGGTGGGCAGTTAAGGGGCTATTGCCCCATCTGCCTTCCAGGAGGGGCAGAAAGACTGTAGCATTTTTTCTTTTGGGTGGGGGTATTTGAATGCCCAATCTGGGCTTCCCCCACCCCTACGTGTGTGTGTGTATATGTGTGTGTGTGTATATATATATATATATATATATATATATATATGGTTCCGTCATGAACACAGGAGCACCGGTGCTCATGATTGAACCATTCCGTCATGAGCACCGAAGGGGTTAAGCTTTGTCTCGCATTCAAAATATGGTGAAAAAGTTGGATTTGTAGCCAATATTTGAGGTTTGCAGGGCATTCTGGGCATGAAAACGTAGTGGGATCCACACAAGACACACCACCCTGGAATCCCTTTTGTAAATGCCCACTGTTCGTAGGGTTTCCTGGTTGCCGGCTGACTGTTGGGGTTTTAGGGGTGGAGGTGTAATCTGGTGTCAGGATGGGCCACCCATTTCCCCATTATTCCCTCAATCTTCTTGCTCAGCAGATATTCCTGTGGCTACATTTAAACTTTCTAGCTCTCAATGTCATTTACATCAAGGAGTCATTGAATGCTGAGGCGGCCTCTTTGAGCAGGATATTTTCTCCCTCTCAGGACTTTGTTCTGAGCCTCAATGTCTTTTAGGAGATGCAGGAAGTAGGGGTTCCCTCTAGTAGACCTTTTTGCATCAGAGAAGACTTATGACCTCACATTGCTCCTCTCCAGGCTTTGGGATCACAAATCAATGGGAAGATGTGACCACTGCGCCTTTCCTAGGCCTGGTCGCCCCCTCCTGCTCCCGCTGAGGCCGACTGCCATTTTTTGAGCGACCCAGCCACCGCTGAGCCGGCCGCTCGATCCTACTTCCCGCCGCTGCCTCCCTGCGGCCCCGCCCCCCGCCGCCCATTCGCCGCCTCGCTCCCGCCACCCAGCTGACCCGCCCTCCCGGCTCCTTACTTAAGGGGACCACGGACAGCCTTCTGGAGTGACCACTGCGCCTTTCCTAGGCCTGGTCGCCCGCTCCTGCTCCCGCTGACACCGACTGCCATTTTTTGAGCGACCCAGCCACCGCTGAGCCGGCCGCTCGATCCTACTTCCCGCCGCTGCCTCCCTGCGGCCCGCCCCCCGCCGCCCATTCGCCGCCCCGCTCCCGCCACCCAGCTGACCCGCCCTCCCGGCTCCTTACTTATGATGCCCACGTTGACGCGCAGCGGGCGCGCCGATTGTGCGCCAAAGGCAAGCCCGTCTGCGCCCGTCCGCGCCTGGACCGCGCCCAGTGCAAGGACCCCTGGCCCCCGATGGACCTACGACGCCGCCACCCTCATCGCACTCAAACCCGACCGACCAAGAGCCTGCCACGAGCCACCCCGAGACGCACCCACGGACCCATCACCTGTCAAGCCTGCAAGTTCACCTGCCTCCGGACCTGCACCACAGCTACCAAGCAGAGCACCAACAACAGCCACCTCAAGTGCATCCTGCTCAACACCCGCTCCATCCACAGACACGCCATCGAACTTTGGAACCTGCTCGACACAACCTCACCAGACGTCGCCTTCCTCACAGAAACCTGGATGAACGCCTCCTCAGCACCCGACATCGCCATCGCCATCCCAGACGGATACAAGATCATCCGGAGAGACCGCGTCAACCAGACTGGAGGAGGCATCGCCATCGTACACAAGAACACCATCCACATCACGACCGACTCCAACGACACCTTCGCCCCGCCGAGTATCTCCACTTCCAGATACACACCGACCCAAAGACGACCCTCAGAGGCACCCTCGTCTACAGACCCCCGGGACCACGTACACAATTCAGCGAAGACATCACGGACTTCATCAGCCCGCACACCCTCCGCTCCGCTGACTACATCCTCCTAGGGGACCTCAACTTCCACCTGGAGAACAACAAGGACCGCAACACCGCCGCCCTGCTGGACAACCTCTCCAACCTCGGACTCAAGCAACTGGTCAACACCCCCACCCACTACGCCGGCCACACGCTTGACCCCGTCTTCTCATCCAGGAAGCACATCACCTTCAGTCACTCCACCGGACTTCATTGGACCGACCACAGCTGCGTCCACTTCAGCTTCAGAAGAACCACGGCCCACCGCCACCCGCAACAGGTTCCTCGCAGGAGCTGGAGCAAGATCACTGCCGAGCAGCTCACCACCTCCCTCAGCCAGAACCCACTCGCCAGCACAACGAACCCCAACGTAGCAGCACGCAACCTCACGCAGTGGCTGACCGCCTGCGCCGACGACCTCGCGCCACTAAAGAACCCTTCTAGCAGACCCAGAAGCAAGAAAGCCTCCTGGTTCACCGACGAACTCAGGGACTCCAAGAAGAACTGCCGCACCCTCGAGAAAGCCTGGCTCCTTGACCAGACCACAGACAACATGACCGCCATCAAAGACACCACCCGCAAGCACCACCAGCTCATCCGCACCACCAAGAAGAAATCACTGAAGGAACGACTAGACAACAACGCCCACGACAGCAAGGAATTCTTCAGCATCGTCAAGGAGTTCTCCAAACACAGCACCGGCAACAACGACATCACTCCTTCACAAGATCTCTGCGACTCTCTCGCCACGTACTTCCACCGCAAGATCGCCGACATCCACAACAGCTTCGGCGCACCATCCACGCACCCAACCGTCGAACCAACGCCCCCCACCGCCACCTGGACCACGGTGACCACCGAAGACACAGCCCGCACGATGAACACCATCTACTCCGGATCTCCAACCGACCCCGGCCCCCACCACGTCTTCAACAAGGCCGACTCCATCATCGCACTCCAACTCCAGGACATCATCAACTCCTCCTTCAACACCGCCACCTTCCCGGAGAGCTGGAAGCATGCCGAGCTCAACGCCCTACTGAAGAAACCAACAGCGGACCCCACCGACCTCAAGAACTTCCGCCCCATCTCGCTTCTCCCTTGTCCTGCCAAAGTCATCGAGAAGACCGTCAACAGACAGCTTGCAGCCTTCCTCGAGATGAACGGATCCCTCGACCCCTCGCAGTCCGGCTTCCGAGCCAACCACAGCACCGAGACCACCCTCATCGGAGCCACCGACGACATCTGAGCTCTGCTTGACAACAGGGAAACAGCGGCCCTCATCCTCCTGGACCTCTCTGCAGTGTTCGACACTGTCTGCCACCGCACCCTAGTTCAACGCCTCAGCAACACCGGTATCCAAGAAAAGGCACTGGAGTGGATCATCTCGTTCCTCGCCGGAAGAACACAAAGAGTCCGCCTCCCCCCGTTCCGATCCGAGGCCACCGAAGTCATCTGCAGCGTACCGCAAGGATCATCACTCAGCCCCACCCTCTTCAACGTCTACATAAGACCTCTTGCAGCCATCGCACGCCAACACAACCTCAACATCATCTCCTACGCCGACGACACCCAACTGATCCTCTCCCTCACCAGAGACTGCGCCACCGCCAGAACGAGCCTACACGAAGGGATGAAAGACGTCGCCGAGTGGATGAAGAACAGCCGCCTGAAACTGAACTCAGACAAGACGGAAGTCCTCATCCTGGGACCATCGCCCTCCGCCTGGGACGACTCCTGGTGGCCTCCCGCCCTGGGCACCGCTCCCAAGCCAACAGACCACGCACGCAACCTGGGCTTCATCCTGGACTCTTCCCTCTCGATGGCCAGACAAGTCAACGCCGTCTCCTCATCGTGCTTCAACACCCTGCGTATGCTCCGAAAGATCTTCCGATGGATCCCGACCGAAACCAGGAAGACGGTCACCCAGGCACTCGTCACCAGCCGACTGGACTACGTGAACACCCTCTACGCGGGAACCACAGCCAAACTACAGAAAAGACTCCAGCGCATACAGAACGACTGCACTGGCTCCCCGTCAGCAAAAGGATCACGTTCAGGCTCCTTACCCACGCACACAAGTCTCTCCACGACTTGGGCCCCAAGTACCTCAACGACCGCCTAACCTTCTACACGCCCACCCGCCAGCTACGTTCTACGAGCCTCGCCCTCGCCGCCGTACCACGCATCTGAAGAGCCACCGCCGGAGGAAGATCCTTCTCCTACCTGGCAGCCAAGACATGGAACTCCCTCCCCATCCACCTCCGGCTGACACAGGACCATCTCCTTCAGGAAACAACTCAAGACCTGGCTGTTCGAGCAGTAGCGGAACCCTCCCCCAAGCGCCTTGAGACCCTTGGGGTGAGTAGCGCGCTATACAAATGCTATGATTGATTGATTGATTGATGTTTTTTCTGGCCCTTGGCGAGTGGGACTCCTGTACACTTTTCCTCCCATCCCCTAATTCGGAACTTACTGACCAGAATTAGGAGAGAGTCAGTGGAGATGGTCATAGTACTCGCTTTTTAGGCAAGGAGACCATGATTTCCTCTCCTAAGGCTTCTTCAGACAGAACTGGAGCAGATCCTTCCCTTGTTACATTCTCCTCTGGCATATCCTTCACTTCCACCAGACTTTTCAGCTCAGTTAAGACTGGTGTTCTGGAGACTGAGAGGAGGGTGTTCTTGAGAAACGGGTTAACTCTCTCAGTCTCTTCTTCCTTGCAGGCATCCAGAAGGACTTCATCCATCCAAGCTTCCTATAATCTTTGGACATCCTTAAATACTTGGGGTAGGGCTAATGATTTCCGGTCTGTCACTAATCCCACCTCAAATATCCTCACATTTTTGCAGGAGAGTTGAGTTTTGAAAAGGGTTTGGCAGTTGCCATAAAAAAAAGTTACAATGGTCTGTGAAATAAGCATTCAGATCTCTCTGGAAGGACCTTTCTTCTATGGAACACCTAGTTTCCAGATTATTTAGGGGTTTGACTTACTACAACTGAAGGTTTGCCATCCCTTTCCCTCTTGGGATCTTAATTTAGCCAGGTCTCCTCTACAGGGAGAGCCCTTCGAACATTTTCAAACTGTTTTTGAGAAATCTCTAATACTAAAGGCCCTTTTCTTTGTAGCCATCACCACAGCAAGGTGTTTGGGTGAATTGGGAGATTTAGTCTGTAAGCATCCTTATCAGAGAATGTTTGAAGATCGGCGTGTCCTCAGTTTGTACCCCAGATTCCTTTCAAAGGTCAACTCTGTTTTTCTTAGGAATCATATTATTCTTCCTGCCTTACCTCAGAGGAGGGATAACCTTGAGGTAAAGAGGAATGGCCATGATTCTTCACATCACCTTCTGGATGTGGGGAGAGTAGTCACTATCTATTAGATGAGCTTGGCTCAGTTTCAGAGTTTTGATGTCATCTTTGTAAATTTGGGGACAGGTAGTAGGGGTGAAAAGCCTGCAAAATCCATTTTAGCGCACACATTTATACTTAACTACAGATTAAACGTGACTCAAGGTTCTGAGTTGTCTTTTGGGAGACAGGTAGTTTTGAGTTCCACGTCTTCCCAGGTATTTTCTGTTTTTCATGGAGGAGTTAGTACATTTTCACATAAAGCATTGTGTTCTTCTCTATGGGGTCTCTTTGTCTCAATATGGCTATCACTGATGAAGGAACATTTGCTTCGGCAATCCTCACACAGTAAGAAATGTGATGAGGGAGAAGTAGAGGAGGTAATGCTCAGATTAGTTACTGGTAATCTTTATTACTCTAATTCTTTGTACTCATACCAGTACTTACAACCGCCCCTATCACCCAGCTTCCTGCATCAGCTAATTGTCAGTAGCTTAAAAAAACAGGAAGTGCTGTGGGAGTTTTTGGGAGTATCATGTGTAGTTCCTCGACTTTTCAGCAGAGGCAGCAAGTAGCTCAAAAAGGGAGAAGGATAGTTGCATGAATGCATTCACATCTTACAGCAAGTACTGGGATGAATACAAAGAAACTGAGTAATGAAGATTACTGATAAGTAAATTCAGCATTCATAGGCAGAAGTCCAGCACTGTAGTCTCTTTTATTGGGAAATATTAGGGTGCACACAAACTATTTTTGCACAACAATATAGTTGTTTTTTTAGGTGGCAATCGGATGTTAAAAATGGACCTGCTTTTCCAAAGGTAATGATTTGTTGATTTTCACTTTCTGTGGTGAACCCTTCCACCTGTCCCATCAGTGCAGCTAGGCAACCATGTGCTTTAATTCAGTTTCCTGCATGGATGTGGATGTCTACCTAGCAGGAAAACTGAAGAAACAAGCATTATAAGCGGTCTAGCAGCGAAGGTAAGCGACTGTTAAAAATTATAAAATATTAGCAGAGAGGCGTGAGGCACCAGGGGGCCCTGTAGGGCCACCTTTGTTTTCTCTCTGCCACAGTTTTGATGCATATGCTTGGCGGGACCAGGTCCGGTGGTGGATGGACCGCCACCGCGGTGCATTCACAAGTCTGGCGGTCCTCGTACCGTCAGACTGGTATTTGGCAGTGGTGACTCCTCCACCTTTTATTACAGTTTTAAGTTAAATTAGCATCAAGAAACCGAAAGCGCACTCGCAGTTATCTGGTCGCATTTGACTGGGGTCACAGTTCAGGCTGACTGCAATGGAGCATGGGCTGGAAACAAGTACTAGGCTAATCTATCTGAACTTTTATATTCTCAAGTCCATGCATGAACAGTTCTGATCGCATTGGAGGAGGCCACAAGGAGAAGGCTTTCAGCTCAAAGAGCAGTTTGAGAGTCGCAGACGTTCGATGCAGTAGCGTGAGGAGCAGGTCATCGCTGGAGCTTACTGTCAGCTGTAGTTGCTGTACCGCGAAGAGCAGGTCTACTGTTGCCAGTCATCACAGGCGTCCACTGTCAGCACCAAAAGCAGGTGTCACTGAAGTTTCGCTTTGGCAGTCATTGAGGTGGCAACGTTTCTGTATGAACAGGCCCGTTTACAATCACGGAGAGCCCAAACTTTAGAACTTTTATCTTCTTCTTGAGGAGGAGATTTTACTGATGACAGCCAAAGGTCCAGGTCCTGGTGGCAACTCTTTGGGATCAGGAATAACTCTGGCATATGGTGATGGTGAGCTGGACAGTTGCAAGAAGGCCTCTGGAAGCCTGGAGCATCCATGTAGCTCACACTCAGCCAACTGACCCTTGAGGCAAGCTAGTCCAATCTTCGTTCCCCAGACAACAAGGGAGTCCTTCAAGCAGCAGGGCAGTAATTCTGGTAGCAGGGCAGTCCTTCTCAATTTTCTACAAGTCCAACAGTGCTTTGAAGAGTGGTTCTGAAGGTCCTCTTTTTATACCTGGTACCAGATTTTGTATGGTGTACTTCCATGACCGGTGGATCACAAAAAATTAGGCAGATTTTCTCAGATCCACAAATCCACGGATACCATATTTCTACTCCCTACCAACGACCCACAAGAACAGGAATCCACCTCCAGGGAGACCCATAGTATTAGGGAGAGGCTCTGTGATAGAGCCCCGGTCACAATTTACAGACTACTACTGGAGACCTCTGGGACAACAAAAATACATCCACCTAAAAGACACACAGGATCTACTGAACCTCCTGAAAGATGTGTCATACCAGCAAGGCAGCTTGTGTCTAGTTGCCTTAGACATAGAGAGCTTATATACGAGCCTCCCCAAGAGGCCACTTTACAAATGACCAAAGAGATACTATTAAGAGAAAACTGGTCATAGAAAACACCAAGACATTTCATCCTACAGTGCTGCCGTCTAGCTTTAACGTAAACTATTTTGAATATGAAGAAACTCATACCTCCAAATGCACGGGACCTCCATGGGCAGTACATTCGCCCCCAGTCTGGCAGACCTGTATGTAAGCACATTTGAAGTAAAATACATTCTGAGTGAAACCAATCCCTTCAAGACAGAGATGCTCTTCTGAAAAATGTACATAGACAATGTTCTTATGATCTGGGGAGACAAACCAGAAACCTTACCGGAATTCCACACATGGATCAACACCAGAGATGAATTTCCACCAAGACCTACCACAAACCTACTGCCAAAAACAGCCTCCTCTCATTCAATAACATCCACCCAAGACAATTGAGAGAAAACCTTCCGTATAGTCAATTCCTGAGGATAAGAAGGAACTGCAGCAATAAACAGGTATACAAACAACAGGCAGATGAGTTAAGCAAAAAACTCAAGAATAGACAATATCCTAAGAAAAGCATCAACAAATGCCATAAAGAGCAAGAAATAAAAACCTCACAACCTTCTTGACGTGATGCCTAAAACAACGGACACAGATATCCTCACCTATATAATTACGAACAACATGGATTCAAAGAAGGTAAAGAAGCTAATAAACAAAAACTGGAACATTCTCACCTCAGGCAACTTGAAAGGGCCCAAACGCAGATTTGCCAACAAGAGAACAAAAAAAATTTGAAACATTCTAGTCCACACAAGACCAAAACTAAATCAGAAGGAGTCTAATTTGATACCCTGGACAAATAGACCTATCAAAGGACACAGTCCAAAACACCCAGCACTATACAGTTGACTGATGATTTCATCTGGTCACTCAGACGACACTCAAATTGTAACACAACGCAATTGACAAGAGCATATGATATATATATGATCACATGCCCATGCCAATTGAAATATATAGGCATGACATCTCGAAAAGTGAAAACAACGAATTTGTGAGCACCGCAGCAACATAAAGTATAAAAAATCCACCTTGCGCATGAGCGCCCATTTTCTAAACATGAACCTTACCATTAAGGACATAGAATGGGTCGTCATTGAAACTCTAGACAGTAAACGAGACCCCAACGCAAAAAAAATCCTCTTCGAGACGGGACACATGGGATCTTGGAGATTACTGGCTACGAACATACGAAAAAGGATTAACGACAACATTCCTTAGCGGTCATTGAAACACTGAGCAACACATGCCTAATAAGCATAATGACCCATGTGAACTCAGAACATTAAGAGAACACCTTGATAGTAATGGCCATAACAGATATTCACAATACATCAACATAGTAATGAACATTGCAATGAGAACTTGACTTATTCCTCCTTAGATGATTAAATCAATCCCATGAAATGCAACACCAAGAATCGATGTTCGCCGTAGCCACATAGTGCTTCCAACACAACCTTGCCAATAATTTACAACAGTATTATTTATTAAATCACATATGTGTAATTACTCCCTCACGCCCCTTCCAGAACTTTTACGTCTGTTATTTCTTTCCTAACTGGAATATGAGCAGTCTTTCTTCAGTCTCTATACCCAACCATACCATACAAAGGCACTTCCTCCTGGACTGCAGTTGACAACTTCCGGGTCACGGTAGGAAGCGACAGCAAATACATGCAAGTAGCACCTTTGAGGTAACTGAACGAGAAACAATAGCTTCTATCCAAGGTAACGTGCAAACCAAGTCAGCACCGTCATGCCTTTTCCCATTTTTATCATAGAGCTCCCGTAGTACCTGACAGAGTTTTAATAAAACTACCATAAAGATACTATTTTCTTTATCGACGACCGCCTGCTTTTACAGTCAAATCACTAAGCCCCCTTTCTTTAAAATGAACACAACACGTACATAGAGGTTTAAAGTAAAAAGCTTCATAACGCATGAATTCCCCTTTTCTTAAAAAAGAAGGGCAAGAAGACCTCAACACGTCTGTATCTTTTAAAGACATTCTTAAGCATGCCTCACGCACGGTAACACTACCAACGCCGCCTCTGGGAGAGTAGAATGATGTTTATTGATATACTTTTCATTTACTTTTTAAAAAATATTTTTATTGTGACAACAATTCACCATGTACACGATACACGTCAATTAAGATTATCTTAACACATCTATGGTGTCCATGTCAGTATGTAATCAACAAGTCTATTTTCCATTTTCTTGTTAAAACTTACAACTTCTTAAACTCCCCTCTCCTCCCCCCTCAGCACCTACATGTTATACAATGCATTCCGTACTGACAGTGACTCTATCATACTCTCCATGATGGTATCCTAGCGTGTCGTCTGGTCTCTCATTTCAACATATAAGCAAGTAATGTACTATGTGATCAAGGTCTGCACCCCCTCTCCAATGTTCGCATTCCATCGCACAGCGTGCGTGGGGCTCGGTGTGATACTTTTCATTTACTTAACAACATTTTAACAGCCATAGACATCACAAGTTCTCCATGACGATGAACATAATTGCATGCCATCTCGAGATCGATCCTTGATTAACATATTACTATCATATTTAATGAGAAAATACATTAGTACTATACACAAATTGTGCCATGTATGCAAATCGTATCACATCAGTACAAATCATAGCACCTAAAGGGGCAACACTATATCAAATCCTTGTGAAGCAACAGTTTGCATGTTTTTCTTTTTCCCCTTTCCTCTTTTCTTTCCCAAGCTACAGATAGAACTATAAGCTATAAACTTGTCAATTAAATGAAACAATGAGGAAGATGGGTAAGTGACACTAACTTATTCAATTGTTAGAGCAATCCACCTCTTAATCGCTATGACTACGGTCCTGTTTAAAGTCCACCGATCTTTATAGACACCCATGGACTTTAACATGTCGACCATTTAAACAATCATTATTTAGGTGCGGTGGACCAATCACACATCAACCAGAGCACCACACACTGTTTTTAATCTTACCCCCTTATGACAAATAAAACAAATGTACAGGAAAGGAGGTATTCTTAATATTTCACTTTTTTTCCGCTAAAAACCAACACAATCACGACTGTCATAGAACCAGATGGTCTCCTTCCAGGTGGAGGAACGGTGACTGCCTGGAGAACAGAATACTCGGGCGGAAAAGGACCCAATGATAAAACCAACCACCTAACCTCTTCTGGCGGAGAAACAAGATATACTGCTACCCATGAGTTAGAGTGTATGAGGGCCTTTGTACAACACCTATAGACCCTGGCTTGTCAAAGAGACATGATTCATTCCAGTTTGATTATAAACTATTAAGCATGGAAGCAGAATGAATCACTGCTTCTTCCTCCCTACTTCTGATTTTTGGGAACCATTAACAAGCATAGGCAGCTGGAAACTCTTTGAAAGGCCTCAGAAACTTCAGGCAGAAAAATGCCGACTTGATAAAAGTAAGAACAAGAAAGGGGGAACCTGGTATTCTGGATAATTCTTGCAATTTCCTTACTGCTATAATCACAATGAGTTATTTCATAAAGTCGGGGGTCATCTCAGTTGGTTTCCCCATCATTCAGACAGCAGCAAGCCTGATGAAAAACAGATCATACCAATGTGTACATAAATGAGAAGCCCTGATGAGAGCCCCTGGAGGTCCCCTGGGGCTTGAAACGCGTCGGCATTTGCAGTAATAGGCACTAAGACCAATACTGAAGGGATGCTAGATACTGAGGAACATTTAATAAAATCTTTTTCCCGGTTTGGAGAATTAATTTGTATCTATCAGTTTCAAAGAATTAATTTGTATTGACCAGTTGCAAATAATACATTGGTTGATGAAATATATTGATATTTTTGTTGCACTTGTGATAAATGTATGTAATGTATTTTGCGGTAAATGTTGTAAAAATATGTGAATGTTTGTAAATATAGGAATTTTTTGATACGTGTTCGATTGGAAGGATTAGAAGTCTTTTTCACCTACGTTCTTCCTACTGTAGATAAACTAAAAAAGATAAAAAGTTATTTAAGAAAAACGGTTATCTAAATAACCTAATCATATGAACTTACTCATTGTGATTATTGCAGTAAGAAAATTGCATGAATTATCCAGAATACCAGGTTCCCCCCTTTCTTGTACTTATTTATTACGGCACGTCCTGGTATCTGTCCTCTTAGGGCCTTACCCCTTCTTTTGCATAACTTGCTAAAAGTGGCATTTTCAAAATCTAAAATCCAACTTTACCTTTAAAGAGAATTTTAGATTATAATTCATGTAAGTGCCAACATAATCATTTTTCTATCTTCTCCCAATCTGAAGTTAGCACTCATTAACTGAAATCAGGTAAATCAGTTTTAGCCTATGGGAGAGAAGAGACTTACTACAGTGAAAAAACACTTTATGTTTTGCATGTCCTGGAAGTGAAAAACTCTTAAACACACGTCCAACTTTTAAAATCCCATGCACCCGGCCTCATGGGCCCATGGGGCCAACCTAAGTGCTCACTTATAGTTATTTAAAAGGAATTTGTAGTTCTGGCGAAAGATTTATTTTCCCAGGTCAAAATGACAGTTTAAAACTGCACTACAAGTGGGGACATGGCCAGCAACATGGCCAGATAGCTGCAGTTTTTGTGACATAGATCTAACCTGAATCCTGATGTCCGAAGGGTAATCTAACTGTGCAACCAAAGGCACAAATGAAGACGCTGGTGGCCTGTGGTGTTGGTGAACAGTTGATGGCTCTGGGGCCGCCGTCATTCGTCTTTATCACCTGTGAGTCCGGAGCGGCTTCCAAGAGCACAAGATGGCAACGGCGATACGCTAGGCATACGAGCGCACCAAATGATTTGTAGCTGCAGGACTAGAGGTGGTGAGTGCCTGCACCCTGCCCATCGGGACCCCAGAGACAAGGCAATTTCAGGCAGAGATATCCGGCCCGCAGTGGGTGCAGTGAGTGTTCACGACACATGTGGCTGTGCGGGCAACAGGGGCTTCATTGTCGGGTCGATCCCATGGGGATGTCTGGTGAAGCTGGGGGGCCAGACCGATCCTTGGGAGCGCGGTGAGGTCAGCGAACCTGCACGATGGTGACCACGGGAGGTACCACTCTCCCCTCCTTGGATCTCTCCCATAAGGCCTTTCCCAATCTTGGAGCTTGCTGCGGTGTGGACTGCGGCTCTGGTGGGCAGCTTGCCAGCAGTGGCTGCGAGGTCCCAGAGGCCCTGACTATTGGCTGGAATTAGGGAGCAAACACGGGCCGGTGCGGCCGAGACCTGTAGTGTGGAGTTGGTGATAAAATGCAGCATAGATTCGCCAGGCAGACCGGTTCCGGCCTGGACATACATGTGAGTGTGCAGAGGAATGTTCTTAGGCCCGAGGTCACCATAAGAAGGCGTTTGGAGTGTAACATAGGGCTACGGATGGCCTCTGTCGCACATGTGCACCAGTGCTTGAAGCCACCATCCATTAATTCCTATTAGCTAAGGTCAGGGGAGACTGATGCCCTCAGGAACTGCCAAAGATGGGGAACGAATACATAACTGTAACACAGCTATCCTGTCTTCCCAAAGCACCTGATCTGTGCCCAGTGGCCTGCCATAACGTAACAGAGGATATTCCTCGTGGCATCTCCACCACCCCTCGCGCCCAGTCTCCCTCCTTGGACAGACCCCTAATTGTCTCAGAGACAACTTGAGAAGCCACTGGGACTATGGCAAAAGATAAAGAACCCAGACAACTGTGGCAATGTACAATGGACCGCTATACTAAGTTGTGGCTCCCCTGACAGAGCAGCAGGACGATGCATCCTCAATACCCAACAATGCGACCTTGCTGCGGGTGATCCATTTCTCGAGAGAAATAATTGAGGGAAAGATAGGCGCAGTACGCTCAGAAGTATCCCTCTTGTGCCAGAACCTGTGCAATGTCTTTGAGAGGGTGACGGTGGCAGAGACCCTCACCTCAGGCAGAGGTGGAAGACATGGTACATGACCTAAATAAAGGGGTAGATGAGCTCTACAAGATGAACGCTGATGTTCTGAGGGGCTTGGAAGCTGCGGAAAATCAAGCACATCGAAACAACCTCCACTTTGTCAGATTTGCGGAGGGGATTGAGGACAGCACCACAAAGGAGTTTCTGTCCCCTTTGCTGAAGACAACCTTACCACCTGATCTATTTTCCATGTGGTTTGGGGTGGAACGGGCCCACAGAGCTCTAAGAGGCTGGAAGCCTCCCCTTGACTCATAATGGTGAAGTTCCTAAGCTTCTTAGATAGGGATGTGATCCTTTGAGACGGCACGCTGCAAGGGGGATCTACGCCATGATAATTCTAAGCTCATACAGTCCCCTGATTACAGCCATGAAGCTCAACGACAGCGCCGCAGATTCGACTCCGTGAAAATAAAGCCTCATGCCCTTCAGTATATGTTACTGTTCCTAGCAAAGCTGAAGTTTTTATATCAGGGTAAGTCCTTCTCTTTCCAGACTCCAGAATAGGCATGGGCCTGGATGGAAGAGAGGCACCGGTTTTTGCCAAGGCTTGATGTGTGGTCCAGAAAGCAGACACCTCGAGCTACAGGTGCCAGGCCTAAGACCAGTCAACAGCTGCAATGGAAATGGAGCTGTAAAACCTCTTCAATTAACACAGGAACCCTGCATCTGATGAAGGGACCGGAACGAGATGGGGTATAGTCTTCAGACACAGAGGGGGACTATAGACATCCACCAAAGAAACTTAGGGGTCACACACTGCCAAGTGCTTAGCTATCGGGAGCCGGAGGCGGGAAATCATCCTTGGACCAGGAAAGTGTTCATCCTCTTGTGAAAGAAATAGCGGCATTAGAAAAGGGCGCAGCACACATGGTACAGAAGCCGGGGATCCAAACCCTGGATTCAGGGCGGCAAAGCCCTTGAAGTGGCAACTATATGGCAGGAGGCCAGAGCAGTGTTCAAATGGTCCAATCTACAACACCCTCTGGGAGAGTTTAGCTGACCTCAGAATTAGACTATCTATACTTATTTACAGTTTGCTCTCTCCCTCTTCTTCCTTTTTTTCCTTTTTTCATTTTCTAGCTCCCACCTTTTTCCTTTCCCTTTTTCCTTTTGTTTATGAAATATAGTGTTTAAGTTTTAGGAGCTATTGGGGATAAGGCGACAGACCTCCCACTATATTTTTGGGTACGATTGTTATAAAAGGAAGCAGTTTACCGTGTCAGGAGATTGTGGAGGGTGAGGAGGGAGGTTGGTTCGGATGAGAAGGGCCTGGTTCGGAGGGCGGTTTCATTGTTTTTTGGAATTACTGTGTTGGTTTTTGGAGGCAACATGCAGACACAGCAGTGCATGTGCAAAGCGGGATGGTAGCATGCTGGTGGACACACTACCTGAGCCCATTATGACAGCATCGATCACTCCGACTCTCTAGAACTTTCAGTGTTGGCATAGAATGTTAAAGGGCTGGGAAATAAAATTAAACTTGGATTAGTGGCGAATAATGTTAGGCATCTACAACCCGATGTAGTTATGCTGCAAGAAAGACACCTCCAGGGCACTCAGTGACGTTTTCTAGGGCAGCGAACATATACAACTCTGGCTCATGCTGGCTATACTTCAGGGTCCAGGGGGGTGGCAATTTTGATAAAAAAAAGTCTCCACCTTTCACTGTGATTCAGAACTGGTGCGACCCACAGGGTAGGTATGTGTGAGCGAAAGGTAAGTGGGGTTGACATGAGATCACATTGATCTGCATCTATGTCCCTCCACCCCAAGGATGCAAGCCCCCACGTTGGCTAAGGTGGTCGATATCCTTTTGGAAACCCCCAGCTCGCTTCCCATTTTAGATGGGGATTTCAATGATGCTTTTCAAATACAGTTGGATTGTTCTGCGATACATTCTGAGAGCCCACAAATTATCCCCCTAGCCCGATTTGTGGAAACACTGGGGCTGTCCGATGTATGGAGACATAAGCATATGACAGGCAATAGTCTTTTTTGTGTGGGGCGCATAGGGCCTATTCCTGACTGGATTATGCGTTGTACCAGACAGTGAGGTGGGAGAGGTGACCAGAGCAAAATATATGGCGCGGGGATAGTCTGACCACTCCCCTCTACTTGTGCAGCTGGGAACAAAATCCAGATCTCCTGCCACGGGTGGAAACTAGGTGCATGGGAGCTCCGAGATCGAAGTGTGAATAGAGGCATTAGGCTAAACACCAAACTCTTCATGAAAAATACTCAGTCCATTCAAAACTCACACTGCGGAAAGCTTATAAAACGGTCATGAGGGACAGGGCTCAATCCCTGGTTTCTCAAAAGAAGGAGCGGGAAGTAGCGGAACTGGAACACCTAGAATGGCAAATCCTCTGCCTAGAGGAGCAGTTGGTTGCCTTAGACAGATAGAGGGTCTCCGTACAGATTACCATGATTTGGCGACTGAGAAGTCTCGAACTCAGAGGCTGGCGATATTGCACCAGTTGTACGAGATGGGGGACAAGGCCAGGAAGATTCTTGCCTGGCTTAGCAAAAAAGAACTGGAAACACAATGTGTATGTAGTATCGGGGATAGTATATGCCACAAACACACAGATTGTCAAGACAATCGGTAATTTTTAAAAGTTGTTCTACGAGCCTCATCCCCTGGGAGACTCCAATGCAATTACTCAATATTTGTCCGGCATTCCGATCCCGGTACTGAGCGTAGAGGATGTTGAAGGCTTGGAAGGTGATCTCACACTTGCCAAGATACAAGTACTGGTTTCCAAACTAAAGACAAGGAAGACACCGGGGCACAACAGCATCACTGCTGAGTTCTATAAGCATTATCAAGACATTCTAGGACCCCATTTGTTAAACCTATTTAAAGAAGTGGGTGAAACTGGCACTCCACCTCTGACCTCAGGAACACCACTATAACGGATTAGGATTCAGTTCGCTATCATCACAGAAACTACTCGGTAGCTCAACATCCACCGTAAGCAGCTTACCTCGTTTGTTAGTCACCGTTACTGACATCCGAAATTATTCATTCACAGGGTCACCAAGCAACATTGGTGAGTAATTTAAAAGTCAGGCAATATTTTTGTGATAAAATGCATGCGTTGTAGGAGAACTAAAGGAGTATTCTTGATGTCATTTAGGTTGTCCAGCGTCGTCTCTTTTACATATAGCTCACAAGTAACGGTGACTAACAAACGAGGTAAGCTGCTTACGGTGGATGTTGAGCTACCGAGTAGTTTCTGTGATGATAGCGAACTGAATCCTAATTAAGGTTTCCCCTTCTTTATTTTACAGTTTGGTCCTGATGAGAACTCAAGAATAAATAGAGTTCGAAACGCGTAGACCGAATGGATAATATGCCATAAGATTAGGAATGATTAAAAATCTGTATAAATGAACTGAAAAATATACTAGCTTGATATCTATGGCAGCATTGTATTCAC